>NC_092504.1:35872456-36489956 GCF_047511675.1 Marmota flaviventris | reverse complement strand
AGATTGGAAGGGTAGAAGGTGAAGAATAAAATTTGAGTTTCTGATTCTACTCTGCCACTCTTTTCTTATATTTCATTGTTCCTTAGCAGATATTGGGCTCAACTTTCAAATTCCTTTCTAAATAAATATTGATATATTTTACTTAGTAATTGAAAAAATATTTATTGATATACTACACATTCTAAGTAAGTGTAGAAATACATTCTTCAGTACTGTCTTAAAATTTCCTGTTTTAGTTAGTCCATGCCAACTCAACTATCAGCTTAACAAAACTGCTTTGTTTTAATATTCAAATAGTAAAAGACGTGAACAAAGTAGATTTCTTAGAGAATGACAAATTCAATTTTTTCGATATAGGAAGAGTAAAATTTTATTTTAGGAGTAATAACAACTAGAATTTATTTAGCACATAGTATATGCTGAACAATGCTAAACACTTTAAAAATATTTTCTAATTTATTACCAAAACAAGATTCGTGGGATTGGTACTAATATTATTTTCATTTTATCAGTGCAGACACTAGGATTTCAAGAGATTAAATAATACTTTTAAGGCCACATATAGCTGATTAAGATGTATAAACAACTCATCATTTCAAAAGAAGTATCAAACTGCTCCCTGGGTTTTATTTCCCCAAAGAATGTTGGTTATTTTTCACAATGTAGTGTGTTTATTCACTTAAATGTCTGTTGCTAGTAGCAACAACATGGAACTAAAAACTGCTTTCTCTAAAGATATTATATCATGTGGAAGAATAGACTATCATATCATTTAAATAATATAACTTAGTTATGTGTAGACTTGTTGCAGAAAACTGTATTATTTGACAAGCCGTTCTAACAAGCCGGCTCTTCAGCCCAAGCCAGAGAGAGAGAAGGTATAGAATAGCACATTTCATCATCATTTTAAATCAAATTTGCAAATACTTAAGCAGATCAATTAAAAAGTATAAATGGATGAGCAAATCATATTTTTAATTCTTGTCTTTTAAAAAGTCATCAAATATATTATCTAATTTGTCAACTGTAGTAATCTTAAATATATAATATTTTGTTTGTATAGCCATAAATCTTCAATAGATGTTTCCATTAAGTTAAAAGAATGTTTTGATACAGTATTCATTAGATAAAAGATGCTGCAGAAGCCATGGAGATTGCTTTATATATTAGCTGGATTTGGGGTTCAGACTTCAGAAGAAAATTAAGACCTAGTTTATCTGCTATATTAAGTTTGCTAAGTGAAAACGTAATAAGTTCTAATAAAATCTGAAATTGCACTCAAAGAACCATATCATGTTTTATGAAAAGTAATCACAATAACAATTATTTTAAAATCAATTATTTTTTGTTCTGACATGACCAAAAATTAATCTTTTATACATTAAAAAAACTTTATATTTTATTACCATTTAAAGTTAAGTATTTTCTCTGATCTTTTCATAAAACTTGGAATATCTACCAAATAATTTCCCTTAAAGTAATTTCTAAAGGAAACTATTTTTCCACATTAAATGAAACAATAGTCATTGTAGAAAAAAAAAAAAAAACCTTTGATATCTGATAAGGTGAGGCTTCCTGCTGAGGCTTCCTCTCTTGTGGTATATTCACAGATCTTCACACCAAATCATATCTTCATATATATACTTTGGATAATAATGTTCATCACATTCCATCATCATTTCTAACCCCATGCCCCCTCCTTCCCCTCCCTCCCCTCTGCCCTATCTAGAGTTTGTCTATTCCTCCCATGCTCCCACTCCCTACCCATTATGAATCAGCCTCCTTATATCAGAGAAAACATTCAGCATTTGGCTTTTTGGGATTGCTAACTTCATTTAGCATTATCTTCTCTAACTCCATCCATTTACCTGCAAATGCCATGATTTTATTCTCTTTTATTGCTAAGTAATATTCCATTGTGTATATATGCCACTTTTTAATCCATTCATCTGGTTCCAGAGTTTAGCTATTGTAAATTGTGTTGCTATAAACATTGATGTGCAGATTACTATGGACTTCTGGCGAATGTGAAGTATTGAAAAGGTTTTGTGCAATATGTGCTTCTTGGTATACATGAGACCGTTCCAGTGGAGTTTCTTTTTCATATGATTTTGTCAGTATCCCCTGTGAACTGACTTTGGAGAAAAATTTTCTAATATAAAATGCATCAGTGTTTTTCATCTGCATGAGTTCTTTGATACACGATGAGCTGTGGCTTCCAACAAAAGGCCACAAAATTCTTGAACATGATTAATGTAATGTCCTCGTGTCCTCAGGTCATAAGAGATGCAGTGAATAATAGCAAGCTCTATGCAATTGCATGTGGTACAGTGATAGACAGCAGTCCCAAGTACACATTCTTCTACCTCTCGCATCTAGAATTCTCTGTTGTCTACAACTGCCTCACTAAGAGCAGGACTTGTAGATAGAATCAGGAAGTTTGCTGTGGAAAGTATTTCCCCAGGGACTGCTTTATATTTCAGAAGCTCTTTCAACTTTGGAAGATTAGGGCTAACAAATCCATAGGGATGGAGGATAAGCAAAGCAAAAGAGAAGATGACTGATGAAAAGTACAATTTTCCTCTGTGGTCAAGAAGGCACATGATTTTTCTCAGAGAGCAGGAAGGGAAATACTAAATGGATGAATGTTCTTGTGTCTGGGGAAAATTTCTTAATCCTAAAATGAAAACAGAAGTTGACAAAACAGTTCAATTAATAGTGGTGAGTACTAGTAAGTGTTCATTGTTAGGAATTATGAGAAGATTTGTGAACAACCCAGTGTTTTGAAGTAAAAATTTACCTTTTCTACCTTAGCAATTAACCATATTTCAGCTCTTCTTCAATATTTTCTTTTCAATAATTATAAAAATCATAGAAGGAGTGTTCACTTATACACATAGTATAGAAAAATGAACCAAAGTAAAAAGATGATATGAATAATTCCATAACTAACCTATTTTTAAAATGTTTAATTATAAACAATTGACATCTGCTTGTCAAACAAAACCCAGGTTTTAAAATTCTAGTATTTATTTGATAAGTTTCATTGAGCCATAAACACAACCAACATAATAGTACTGAAAAAAAAAGCAGTCTCTAGTGTACATCTTTACTAGAGTGAGCATTTGAAACCTTTTGTGTGGTACAACTTACCATGGATCCAGAAGGTGAAGCTGTGGTAGAGCTAGTCATGGGGTCATAATCAAGCGATATCCTCTCCTTTGCTCCCATTGAATATACTCAATGACCCCAGTTTTTCTACCAATGACTTGACAGGACGTTCTGGCAGAATCCACATATTCACTAGTTATGACTGTAATAACAATCTAATTAGACTTTAAGTCTTAAATCATACTTCATTGTCAGAATGAAACTCTCAGTTATATTACTATAAAATACATAATACTATAAAATAGAAACAAATAATTGGAAAACCCAATTTTAAAGAGTGTTGGCATCAATAAGAATCAAGTAACTTCTAAATTTATCAGACATTGTAAATTATATATTCCTTAAACTGTCATGTTGATAGAAAATTTTAATTTAGATTAAATTTATTTTTAACTGATACATAAAAAGTATACACATATATGGGATACCAGGTAATAGTTGAATGCATATACATATTCTATGATGTTTAAATCAGGTTAAATGTATCTATCTTCTCAAACATTTTCTACTTTTTACAGTAAAACTTTCAAAATCCTATCTTTTAGCTTTATTAAATACATATTCTCATTAAGACACCTTACTGTGCAGTATCACACCAGAACTTCTAACTCCTTTCTCACTTTGACTTGTTACCAACAGAAATGTAAATGACTTATTTAAATCAGACAAGTACCATAATAGCAAACTGAATTAAATTTTAAATTGTTAATTCTGCAAAAATTCACTTTTAGATTCAATGCAATCTCAAATAAAATACAGGCAGGTTTTGTCTTTGAAACTGACTATAAAATTGACAAAGAAAGTGACTATAAAGTTGGTATGGAAATGAAAAAGGCAAAAGAGGCATGCTTGAAACACTTTCTACAAAGCTTTAACTACTAAGGCAATGGGGTATTTGTGCAGAGACCAAGAGACCAATGGAACAGACTAGAGAGTCCAGAATGTGAATTCTTCATCCAATAGATTTTATAACGAAGATGCCATTAAAATGCAGATGTGACAATATTATTTTCAACAAAACGTTTTTGATCTAATGGACTTTCCAATTGTGGAAATAATAAAAAAAAGCTAAAGCTTCATCCTCACCACACATCATTCACCGATATAAATTCCAGGCACACCATAGACCTATATATGAAAATAAAGTCATAAATATTTTAAGGATAACAAAAAATATCTTCATGAATTTGAGGTAGGCAAGATTAGTTTTGTTATTTTTAATTTTGGTTTTGTTTTGATTTTCTGTAAGCCTGACACAACAAGCACAAACCATATAAAATGTGAAGAATTGGGCATCATTAAAAATGAAAAAAATATTATACACTAAATGCCCATTGAATAAAGAATATATTCACAGAATTTGAACAGATCTTGCAATGAATATTCAAGTCATATCAATAATGTATAGTTGTCCTACAGGTCACTAAAAAGAGTAAACAATATCCTATATCCAAACCATTCTACATTTAGTCACTCTACTACTGCCCTAAATTGTCTACATAAAATATGCTTATAAAATTTATTTATAGTAATCCCAAAATGGAAAACAATTCACTGGACCACACCAATACACTATAAACATATTTTGGAATATTTATGTGGTATAATATTATGCATTAATGGGAAGAAAACTTAATGAAACATGCAATGGAAATATTTTCAGGTGTTATTATACAAAATAATCAATTATCAGTAAGTATATGCAATTTTGTTACATTTATATGAATATTTTTTAAAATCCCTTAAGTAAACTAATGTTGGAGAAGTCAGGCAAAAATTCTTTAAGAATGTGTGGGAAAGAAGTTTGATATTTCTTAAATACTTGATCAAAGTTATAATAATTTTTTCAAAAATCATCTTTTATGGTAGTTCTACCTTTTCTGTCACTTATGAATCTATTTCTCTACAAGTTTTTCTTCTGGTTGTGAGTCACATTTCTTGCTCTTGTGTAAGAATTGTAATTGAAAGATTTATGTCTTCATTTAAAGAGTATGTTTCTTTGTTTTGATGGAGAATTGAGTTATTTGCTGAGTATGTCAATAGTTTTTGAACTATTTTCAAGATTTGCTAAAAGGATCTAAGTTTCTTACTAAATTCTTTATTTATTTATCCTTTTACATACTCCTGTAAGAGAAATGATGATCTGAGCTCAATTTCTTAAAGCTTTAAAACCGTCCTACATACAAATGGATAATTATTATGATAATTTTCATCAATTCTAATTAAAGACAAAATATATAATATTTTAAACTAGTATGCCATATCATGGAAATAAAAAATGAAATACAAACTTAAGTAAATAGGCAATATTATAACACTCTCACTAAATTTTGTAATTATTTGTATTTTTACAGTAAATTTTCTGAAAGGTATGTTACCTGATTTCTTAGTACAAAGAGGAAAACAAAGCCAGTTTTTCCTTTTAAAATGGTTATCCTCATATATTTAATTTTCTTGTATAGATTCCATAATAATCAGGAACTTTAGATATATCATCATTAACTCTTCAGGCCCCCCAAATCACATATATCCATAATCATTTGTAGCATGTAGCTTCTGAGCTGCTTCATGAGTTGTAACCATTAATATGTATCTTAAGCTTAGCAAGCAAGATCCCTGAACATTAAAAACTCTATACAGAGAAATCCAGTTCATTGGTAACATAGATATTGCTGAAAACATGAAAGAGATGAATTATACTATTAGACTAATAGCCTCATTTTCAAGGTTCCTACGAAAATGTGGAATCTGCTACTTTACTATCTTGACACCATCTGTTAATAGTAACCTGATTCAACAAATTAAAACATTGTCTATTGGAATTCACATCCATTATGTTAACACAGGTATAGAAGAATAATCACAAAAGACATAAACTAAACTTGCCTGATGTGTGCTAGCATAATGTTACATGCCAGTTAATTCTAATTGGCATGTTTGTGTAAGCTAACTGTATGGCTCATTTTGATATAAGAAGAAAATAGTAAAATTGGACACTAATAAATTGAAAGTAAAAAACAAATATAAGTTTATTTAGTGATCTGTTGATTTGAAGTAAAGGAGAAGTTTTGTTATCTCATTAATACAGAGGCTGACCTGGGGTTATAAGAAAGATACTCTCCATTTTAAAGACGTCATGTTTTTCAGCCTCATACCTAATAAGCTTTCAAGTTTCACTGTAATAATTTTAATAGTACTGTTGCAGATTGCTAGATACAATGGCTACTTTACCTCTAAAACATTTATTTCTAATTATCAGCCTTTGAGAAAATAAATCACCACCATTTTTTTTCTTAACCAATGTTATTATAGTGTTCATGTAAGTAATAAACATATTGTGTGTGGCTGTGAGAGTTAAAAGGGAGAGGGAGAAAGACTAGGCAGAAGAAGCCTTTTGACTGTGATACAGTGCTGATGTGTCTGAAAGGAGAGATAAAGGAAATGTGGAGTGGGCAGGAAGAGTCTTAAAGTACAGTGTAATTCTTGTGGAAAAGGCAAGTCCTATGCCATTATAGTTATCAGACATTGAGTGGGAGACTTTCTAGGATGCTCAAGGCCAGGGCTGGCAAGCTGAGATAGATCCTGAAGGCTAATTCAGCTGGACACGGTCAAGACAATTTCTCACCATGAATCAAGTTCCCTCTTCACTTGTTCTCTGAAAGACATGCCTCTGTGGGTGGCACTTACATCTGAACTTAAGTTAAGGCGTTAAATCTTTGAATGTAAGATAGATAATAATTTTCATCTTCTAGGACAAGTTAAAAAATAAAGACTTCGCATGGGTATAGTACTATCCTAAGGGACCATTGTCAAATGACCACATCTGAAGAAAGAAATGAGTAACAGATTCTAGAACCTAAAATCCCCACATTATATGGAATGTGTATATTCCACACCAAGGATGGGCCTTGTATTGGTAAAAGATCTCCAGAGACAGAGAATCAAGTATGTATGTATATATATATATATATATATATATATATATATATATATATACACACATACATATGTATATACACATACATACATAGATGTATAGGAGAGATTTATTATGGGAATTGGCTAATATGATATGAAAGTGATAAGTCCCACCATATTTGATGTACAAATTAGGGAACCAGGAAAGACCATGGGGTAAAAGTTTGAAGGTCTGAGAAACAGGGAACTGGTGGTATTTTTCTCAGTATGAAGCTAAACTCCTGAAAATTTAAAAACCTAGAACCTGAAAGGCTGGGGAGATAATCCCTGGTTCCTAGTGTAGATATCAGAGTACCAAGACCCAAGAACTGAGAGCTTTGATGTTTGAGTTTCATAAAATATGGATACTCTAGTTCAAGGAGAGAGAGACTATGAGCCAGATTCCATGTGCAATGCTTACCAACTTTTCTGAGTCTAGTATGAAAGTGTACAAATGCATACTATTATTCAAGGCTTATTACTTACATATGCTCAACAAGGGTTTCAAAAGACTAGGAGTCATTGAAAACTGGTCCCCCAGGTCTCAGAAAAGCTGCCTTGGGTGGATGGAGTCTCATTTTCATAATTCCCTTTGCCCCACAATTGAGGGCCATAGAAAAACAGTTTATACTAGGTTCTATACATGGAACTATGTACGTAATCACATGTGTGGGCATTTCTCCTTCCAAGAGAGGTCTATGACAAAGTACATGATTCTACCCAGTGGGAAGATAAGCCTTTACCACTGCCTTTCAGGGATGTTTTGGAGAGGAAACATAGTGCTACAGCTGTTCTCTTTCAGATGGCCCCTGCTTATCACCCAGGCCCAGGTATTCTCTTCCACTCTCAGCTGATCATAGGGACCTCCACATAAGACAACAGGTAAGACTGAAAGATGAAGGAACTAAGTCAGGATTTATGACCATGGGCACTTGAAGCACTTCTTCATGAAAATTATTTTATTTACACCTTGATGGCCTGCTAGGAAGTAATCATGTTTATAACTCTTCTGCTAAATGACAGGATTGGTATGCATACCCAATTTTATGGTTTAGTGGATCCTATACCAAATTAATGTATAGTTACTTTGATTAAAGTATATAGATCCACTTGGGGAAAGCTGAAAGAGAAATTAACAATATCAGTACTCCATAGTGTACAGTGCTTCATTGAGGGGGCCCAAGCTCCCTATCTCTCAAAATGTTTTAGGTTTGTAAATTGATTCACCTGGGAAATGGTTGAATAGCCACTACTCTGTTTTCATTATTTTAGCAAGATTTTTCTTTATATCATCTTCTACTTTTCTGCTTATACAAATCAAGTAAAATAGATTCTACAGCACTTCCATTTTTAATAACTATAATTAACTAGCCAGTGTGTACATCTGCTTATATAAGATTATCATGGTTGCTGCTTTTATGGTACCTACTCTGTTGTAGCTTGGATCTGAAATGTCTCCTAGGGACCATATACTGAATGCTTGGTCACTAGCCCATGACATTTTGGAGGGGTGGTGGAAAATTTAGGAGGTGGGGCTCAGTGAAAGGAAATCAGGTAATGGAGGGCAGGCCCTTGAAGGGGATATTAGGACCCCAGTCCCTTTCACTCTATCTATTTTGTTTATAGATAGCCATGAAGTAAACAGGCTCCTTTTGTCTTTGGCTTGCACAATGATGCACTGTCTCACATAGACCCCCCAAACAATGGGACCAATCAATGAACTCTCTAAAACGATGAGCTGAAATAAATTCTTCCTCTTTAAAAACTAATTTATATCAGGAATTTGTAACAGAAATATGACCGATATTGAAAGTTGGTTCAGGGAAGTGGAGTTGTTCCTGTAACTGCTCATATTATGTGATTCAGAAGCCTTTGGAATTTGTAGGGGTTTGGAAAAGTTTGTAGATGCAGGTTGCAGAAACCCTAGAATATTTTAAGTAGAGTTTATGGGCAATTCTCTTTTGAGCTCAAAAGGCAGTGATGCTTATAGAAAAATGGGCAATAAAGACAGTGATTATAAGGTTTCATATGGAAATGAGAACTCTTGGGAATGGGACTAAGAGTCACTCACATTATGTCTGTCAAAAAACTTACCTACATTTGTCCCTGTTTTGATATTTTTTGTGAGACTAAGATTAAATTGATGGGGTATTTTATCTGGTGGAAGGAATTTCAATGTGGCACAACATTCAAACAGTGGCATAGGTATTACGGACATCTTATAATTAAATTTACAGGTACAAAAAGAGTAAAGCAGATACTTGAAA
Source organism: Marmota flaviventris (assembly GCF_047511675.1). Classification (NCBI taxonomy): domain Eukaryota; kingdom Metazoa; phylum Chordata; class Mammalia; order Rodentia; family Sciuridae; genus Marmota; species Marmota flaviventris. The sequence goes on along the minus strand of NC_092504.1, from coordinate 36,480,561 downwards.
AAGCCACAGTTTGGCCAAAAGATGTTTATGTTTAAAGTTATAGCCAAGGAGAATGCAATTGCTGAAGAGATTAGCTCAGTTAAAAAGAAGCCAGGTACTTTGCACCAGGACATTGAGAAAGATGCCTTGAGAGCTTTTCAGGAAAAACTATACCCGTCGCAGTCTCAAAGGTGAAAATGCATGAGCTCATTTCAAAGACTTTCCTTTGATTAAAAAAAAGCCCCAGACTTCCCAAACTCATGCAGGGCCATCTAGGGAATCATATTCCTGGAATTTGTTTCCTCATGCATGTCCAACCATCAAGATACTCAGAGACCACTGCAGCTGAGTTTTGAATGGACTGTGCTGGCAGCAGGCATTAGTGTCATTAATGAGATGTTTTTGCATGTATGCATGATGCAAGAGTTATGAGGTGACCAAGGTTTCCATTTAGATTTTAGAGGAAATCCTGGGATGCCAAGAAGTGTTGGGCAGTACCAGAGGGTCTGGAAGCGGTCCACAATGGAGCAATGTGTGATGCTGTGAGAGTGAACCTGAAGCTGCAACAGAGACTCCAGGAAGTTATAGATGCCAGGGATTTGGAACATCTTCAGAAAGAAGCTCAAATGATTGCCCGTATGGGATGCAGCCAGCAAGACCATCAGGGCAGGTTTATCCAAGTTGTTAGAAGCTCACATCATATAGCTGCATATCCATAGATACGGAGCTAGAGTATTTAATGTTTTCTCGTCTGTGTTCCAGTTGCTTTGGTACCACCTTTCCCTTCTATGTCCCTATTCCTCCCTTTTGGAATAGAAATTTTTACTCTGTACCTGTCCTACTGCTGTATTTTAGAAGTGTGTAAATCATTCTTTTGATTTTTTTAGCGGCTCTGAGGAGTTGTGTTTGTCTTGAGTCACAGAGGAAACTCTGGACTTAGACTTGTGACCAATGCTAGAACAGTTAAGAACTTGGAAACTTTTGTAGGTGAACTAAATGCATCTTGTATTATTGGATGAACATGAACTTTAGAGGTGGGGAAGAATGCTGAAGTTTGCTTCTTGAATGTGCTTGATAGGTCTATATGTTGAAGGCTTGGTCCCCAGCATTGGATGCTAATGGGAGATGATGGAATCTTTAGGAAATAGGGCCTGATGGAAGGAAGTTAGGAATTTGAACTATGACCTTTAAGGAGATATTAGAACCCTTGATTCTTATCTTTCCTTTTTCTTCCTTGTCACCATGAAATGAACAGGTTTCTTTTGCAATGAGCTTCTGCATAGGTACTGACTTGCTACAGGACCAAAAGAAATAGGACCAACTGACCATATACTGAAATCATGAGTCAAGATTAACTTTTCCTCTTTTTAAGTTGTTTTATGTCACCTACCTGTTACGGTGATGGGATTTTACTAACACATACCCCTACTTTGGCTAAGGCAGTTAAGTTCTGCTTTGGTAGTCTATGTCTCCTTATTATCACACTTCCACAACTATATTTAAGTCTTCCAATCCAGTGCCTCTAGTTTCTACTATAAGATCTGGTCTACAGAAAAGAGCAATCACTGAGATCTTCCTGTATCTTTAGTCTTTCCTCACAAGTGTATTTGTCAAACTATGAAAGTTTATATTCTGGACTCCCTAGGTGTGAGGAGCTCCTAAATGACAAATCTATTGTTATTCCAGTGTTCTTTAGCCTTTGAATTCCTTCCTCAGCATTAAACCAAAGGAGATTAGACATGTCTAATTTGCTTACAGTGGGTCATTTTCTATTGTTTTCTTTCTTTTTTTTAATTAAAGTTGTAGATAGACACAATACCTTTATTTTATTTGTTTTTATGTGATGCCAGGGATTGAACCCAGGGCTTCACGCATGCTAGGCAAGAGCTGTACCACTGAGCTACAACCCCGGCCCAGTGGGTCATTTTCTATCCATGTTTTAACCAATCAACCTGTTAATGCCATTTCTAAATCGATGAGCCATTTAAAGCAGTATATCTGCTAGCAGGACCATATCAGTACATTTGACCTGACCTAACTCTGTGCTTTTCCCAGCATTTTTTCCTTAATATTCATTCCCAAACACATTGCTCAGAATTTTTTCTTATATAAATTAAAAATTAAAAAAACTCAAGTAGTTCTTTTGAAATGTTGTTCGAATTCTACTGAATCAAATTCTGTACCACCCCTTTAAGAGCCTTCTGGGGCTTAAGTCTAATTACAGGTCTAGAAGCAAAGGGGGACAATGTAGGAGGTCCTAAAGATAGTCAACATCATCATAAATTGCAGTTACCTTAAGGGAGGTCATTATTTATTGCTTGCTCGGGTAATGTGGGGATAATCCCCTCAGAACGATGTGAAAAGATGGATTCCACTTGTGATTGGAGAGGATTGACGCCACTGAAGGGGGAGAGACTACCTCCATTTGGGTTGGAAAGACCAATTCCTCTGGAGATAGAAAGAATGTTTTTGCTATGGTTAGGGAGACTTCTTCCATTAGCGAGGAAGATTCATATTGTGGAGATTCAGCATCCCCAGCTTACTCAGGGTCTTCCCAAACCCTCCCATCTCAACTTGCGGGATTTCATTATCTGCCAGTTATGTTCTTAATTTTAGTAGTACACAACGTACAGAATGGAAGTTCAACTTGCATCGCATTTAGGGAAATAACCGGATAAGATCTTATGCTTGAATTTCATCAGTTTCAGTTCTGTGAATAAAGGAAATACAGTTATCTTTCAGGGCACACCAGAAAACTCTTAGTAATTTATGTATATTCAAGCTGAAATTTGAATCCCTGAGCTTAGCATTTTTCCCCATTTTATTCCCCAACCGTTAGAAGAATCCAACAAAGGTCATTACACTCATTCATATTCAAAAAAATGTTTAAATGTATATATAGAGTTATTTAGCTTCTTTCTTCTTATTTGTGGTTGATTCAGCATATAAACGAATATATTTTGCGTATCTCAAGAGTTCACATCAAGAATTACCAGTCATTTCTTTACTAAAGTAAATACAATTCATTATCAATTATGTTAATTCTTATAGTATTAAGGTGGTAATTTCAGAGACCTTAAAAATTCATAAAACTCAATGTTAAAATTGTTTTCATCTAAAAATCAATAACACCAAATACTGTCTTGGTCATTATTCTTCAGAAAAACGGAACTAATAGGATAGTATAGGATAGAACATATAGGTACATAGATACATAGATAGAGATATTTAGGTAGACAGACAAAGATATTTAACCTCATTATGAAGGTCAAGAAGAGAATTCGCTTTGTATGCCATTTTCAAGCTGAAGAATCAAAAATAAATGCCAAGGCATAGAGAATCTAAAGGTTTTGCTCATTCCAGTAAAATGTCTTGAGCATGTAGCAGGAGACCACAGGTATAATTGGGATCTTACATCTTTGAGTCCAAAGGCCCAATAAAGCAGATTTTCATGTCCAAGGATAAGGGTTTTCCAATTCAGGAAAAAAGAGAGAATTCACCCCATCTCTACCTTTATGTCTACTGGACCCTCCGTGGGTTGAATGGTGCTAGCCTACATTCATTAAGTTACATACTATTCACTCAGCCTACTGATTCAAATGCTGACCTCTTCCAGAAACACCCTCATATACATATGCAGAAATAATATTTTATGAGCTATCTGGGCACTCCTTAACCCAATCAAATTAACACAGAATTAATAGTAACAGTCTTTATCTAAGATACATACTGTCAATGTTAAAAATATTAAAATAACGAAACAAAAGAAGAACTACAAATGGTCAACAAATATATGAAAAAACATTCAACATCTCTAGAAATTAGAGAAATGCAGGGGCTGGGGATGTGGCTCAAGCCGTAGCGCTTTTGCCTGGCATGCGTGCGGCCTGGGTTCAATCCTCAGCACCACATACAAACAAAGATGTTGTGTCTGCTGAAAACTAAATAATACATATTAAAATTCTTTCTCTCTCTCTCTCTCTCTCTCTCTCTCTCTCTCTCTCTTTAAAAAAACAGAGAAATGCAAATTAAAACTTGCCAAGATTTTAGCTCAGTCTGGTCAGAATGGCAAAAATTAAGAATACATGTAACAACAAATGTTGGCATGGATGTGGGGGAAATGGAACACTCATACATTTTTGGTGGAACTACAAATTGATGCAACCCCTCTGGAAAGCAGTATGGAGATTCCTCTGAAAACTAGGAATGGAACCACAGTTTGATCCAGTTATTTCACTCCTTGGCATATAACCAAAGGATTTAAAATAGTATACTACATTGACATGGCCATAGTAATGTTTATAGCAGCACTATTCACAACAAGTAAGCTGTAGAAGCATCAAGCTAGGTGTCCATCAACAAATGAATGAATAAAGAAACTGTGGTATATATACACAATGGAATATTACTTAGTTGTAAAGAAGAATGACTTTGTGACATTTGCCAGTAAACAGATAAATCCGTGTACCATCATTCTAAGTGAAATAAGGCAATCCCCAAAAAACAAAGCTTAAATGTTTTTGCTAATATGTGGAAGCTAAACCACAATAAAGGGGAAGAGGGAAAGAAGTGAAGTGTAGTAGGTTAGACAAAAGGGAATGGAAGAAATGGAGGGGAATAGGAATAGGAAAGAAAATAGAATAAATATAACTTAATTTCCCTAAGTACATATATGAAAATAACTAAGTGAATTCCACCATCATGCCCGCCCATAAGAATGGGGTTCTATTTAAAAAAAAGATATATTTCATACTTGTAAAACTTTATCAAAATGGACTCTACTGTCATGTTTAACTAAGAAGAACCAATTTAAAAAATTGATACTAGGTTTAAAAATAAGAAATTATATTTACATAGTCATCCAGTTTATATCTAGACTGTCCTCACAATAAGTTATAGATGAGGTTTTTTTCCTAATAATATATAAATTATTTCTTTGTTTATATTTATTTATTTTTGTTGTGGTTAGTGTGGTTGTTGAAGGAAGGAAACATTGAAAAGATTAGTCTTTGTTTTAGTCAACTTTTTTTTTTTGATGCTGTGACCAAAAGACCAGACAATATCAACATATAAGAGGAGAAATTTATTTTGGCTCATGATTTGAGAGATTCAGTCCATGGTCAGCTGACTCCATAGTACTAGGCTCAAGATGAAGTAGAACATAATGTCAGAGGGCATAGCAGAGGAAAGCAGCTCAGGACATGGCACCAGGAAGCAGAGAAATCTCTACTCACCAGGGACAAAATGCAAACCCCAAAGGTATGCCCCCAGTGACCCACCTCATCAGTCACATCCTGCCTTCCTACTGTTACCACTCAGCTAATCTATATCATTGTATTAACTCACTGATTAGGTTACAGCTCTCTTAATCTAATCTTTTAACCACTCAATGTTTTTGTGCTGTCTCACACATGAGCTTTTGGGGGATACCACATATCCAAACTAGACCACTCATCAACCTATTTGGAAAAAATAATGAGAGCTTTACCAAAACTTGAGGAAGATGGTTATGGCAGAAGTTGGGGAAATAAATCTACATATAATGGTCCAATATAGGAGTTATGAGTGGGTAATTTACAAAGATGGAGAAACAGTAGTGATAATGGGTGATTTACCCACTGGGCCATATTTCCTCAATATTATTCCATAAACTATACAACCACCACTGTGAGAGGCAAACAATGTATAAATTATTTAACTAAACAGAATAACTAAATTTGTATTTCTGTTCAACTGTCAAGATAAAACACAGTACATTAATTTCCTACTGCTCTAGTAAAAAAATTCCCACAACTTTAGCAGATCAAAATAACTCGAATATATTAATTCAGGGATTTTACATGTCAGAAATTAGGGTGACCATTTATTTCCTAAAATTGAAATCAAGTAGTTCCTTCTAGTCGCTCTGAGGAATAATCTGTTTCCTAAATTGTTCATATTGTTGGATGAAATCATTTGCTTGTGGTTGTAGGTCTGAAGTCTCCAATTCCTCTCTAGCTGTCAGCCAGAGGCCATTTTCACCCCTAGATGCTATCTGTATTCTTTTTCATGTGGCCTCATCCAATAAAAGTCAACCAAGACCCTTTTAGGCTCTAAATGTCTCTGACTACAATCTCATCCATTTGCTTTCAGTTTAGAACATTCTCTGCTTCAAGCGTAATGTGATTAGATGGGAGACAGGGAGATAACCCAGCATTACCATTCTACCTTAAGATCAATTTTGTTAATTAAAACTGCAAAACCCTTTTTGACTTATACTGGAACATATTCCTAGATTTTAGGGATATTGCTATAAACATCTTTGGGGGACCATTCTGATGTCATATATTGAAGTTTCTGAATACATGTTTCAAAAATTTAGTTTAGAACTAGAATTGAAACCAGACACACTGTATTACTGAGCTACATCTTAAATGACATTTTTTTTTTTAAATTTTGAGACAGGGTCTCATTAATTTGCCAGAATTGCCATTCTCCCTCTTCTGCCTCCTGAGTCACTGGTCACTAGGATTATAGACTATGTGCCGCTGTTGCTAGCTTTCTTAATTATACTTTTAAAAATATAATGGTATTATCCAAATTACCAAAGTCAAATTTGAAAACATGTAAAAATTTGCATATGCATATTAGATATACTCATATAAATTCATGCATATGTGAATTTCATCCAAATGTCTAAAATTGTTGAGCCAAGACCTATTTTCCCCTCTACTTCCTAATTGTTTCAGCTCAACACTTTATTTCAATGTGTGGAATAAAAAGCATGAAAACTTGTTTTAAGAAGTCAAACCTCTCTGAATGAATGGTTTTGCTTTAGAAATTCACCAAAGCAGTATCATTAACAAAATATCAAGAGGACTCTCCTAATGTCCACATTTAATTTTATTCCTGTCCTTCACCATAGGCAATGATAGTTGTGTTTTATAATGAAAGATAGATAAGCAGTTTCTGATTACAATTATAGTTTACTGTTTAAATATAGAGAAACAATATTGTTTTATAAATAGACTGCACTATGCTCCATTTCTCTGTGGGAATTTCTTGGAAGAAGTGAAAATGATTTTTGCTACAGTAGCACTGCCTACATCGAAATACAATTATAATTATATTGCAGGTAGCAAAATACTCAAGGTACCTGCAGAGTACAGATAAAGTGGTTCGTTGGCCATCCATTTCCCTAGAGGTTTAGCTTAATCTGCAGAGTATGTATAATGCATATTAATCCAAATAGCCCTGAACCCTAGCCATTTGGAGAAAGTACACCTGACTCGGCCTTTTAGAATATGTTTTGTCAGGCAGTTTTTTTTTTTTTTTTCTGGTTCTAATGATTATCACTGGTATTTTTAACCCTATCTAGAAACCCATGTTGCCACTCTAAAATGTTTATCCAGAATTTTCATCCCTCTGAGATTTTCCTACAATAAAAGGAATAATGACGTCCTGCATGCCTGCCATGTTAGAAGATGTTCAAACTATCGCATCATAGCTAAAAATATGTAAACTTCTAGTCTGAGTAATTATTGTAGGCAGATAGCTCAAGTCAAGTGGAAAATTCCCAAAATATGAGCTATTACATCTTTCTTTAAACTACATTAGTGTCAAAAATAAAAGCAGAGCTTGCCCATTTCTACAACGACATTTACCATCTATATACCAAACTTAAATATATTTTAAGATATCAGGACTCTCTATGCCAGATGGATCACACATGATGATATGACAAGCAGCTTGTGACTTGAAACACAACCACCAAACTGAGAACAAGCAAACAGGATGCCAACTACTATTTATTAAATCAATGCTGGCCCTAATTCATTGATGTACACAGATCAATAATCCCTTTTGCGACTTGGCTGATTACCTCCATGCTTCTAGGTAAAATATCTATGAAAACTGCATGCTGTCCAAAACCCATTTTTAGTAAAATTAAGTTTCTTGAACCAAATCATGTAAATATATATATATATATATATATATATATATATATATATATATATATATATAATATCTATTTCAATTGGAAGAAAACTCTAAAGATCTTCAAATGCATAACAGACTCATCAATGAGTTTCACATATTATTTTGTGATTTTTATTATTCGGTTTTTCATCACTGGCTAAAATTTCTGAGAAAAACAACTTAGGAAAAATTATTTTGGCTTATGATTTGAGAGGTTTTAGTCCAGGGCTGGCTGACTCCATTGCTCTGTGCCTGAGGTGCAGCAGAACATGGGAGAAGGACATGAAGGAGGAAAGATGCTTAGATCAAGACAGCTATAAAGCATGGGTCTGGGGTAATGGGGAGGAGGAAGGTCCCAGGACAAGATATAGTTCTCAAGGACATTTCCCCAGTAAGTTATTTCCTCCAATCATGGCCTAACTGAGATAGTTTCTATTTTCACTTAATTTGAAACAACATTCCTATTAAATCCATCTGGTTACAATTTATCCAACACTCTCAAGCTTATTTTATTGGCTGGTGTAAAACTTTACCCAGAAAATTAACAAAACAAAGAGATTTAATGCTTCAACTAAACTCTATAATCTATGATTTTAAGTTTAAAAAATTAAATAAACTAGGGTAGTGTTGCTTTATACAATTGGTATTTAAGAGGTAATGTCTATACATTATCCAAATATACCCTCTAAAAATACAAGAAAATATGATTTCTCAATTTGCTTTGATTTAATTCTGCATTTGAAACAAAATAATTAATTTTAATAAATAATTACAGGAAAACAATGTTATATCTGAATTAAGTATATATCTGCTCTTCTATAACATTTTAATTTTCACACTTTTAAAACAGTATAGACAATCTTTCCAAAGTAGTCACTGAAAATTTTCATAACCTACATACTTTGTAGTATAGTTTTGATTTTATTCAGAAATTCTGGGAAGCTTGAGAGATGTTTCAGATATTTGAATGACAGTGAATTGGCTTACAAACTCTCCATCTCAAAGGTCTCTAATTGAAAAAATGTGTTATTATCTCTAGTCATAAGGTATTCAGCATTTAATCTGTAAATGACCCAAATTGCTAGAATGGATGTTCTCAATGGATTTTGTTCAGGGAAAAACTCCAAATTCTACAATTTGGATACAATGATAGGGCTTAAATATATGAAAAACACTAAACAAATCATTAATGATTTAATTATATAGTTATTTTTCATCCATTTCTCAGTTTCTATAAACAATGGCAAACCTTTCTTTCTTGAGTATCCTTCAGTGTAGTAACTGCTTTGGATTTTAACCCTAAAATCCTAGGATTTTAACCCTAAATTTTAGATTTCAAGGACAATTTCAAATTCATATTTTTTGCATCTTACCTAAACTATGAGTAAACTATATTCAATCTAGACAAGTCATTGGCAAATCTTTAAGTAATATCACACACAATTAGTTGACCTAAAACTAAATGTCAAATCCTAAATATTTTTCTTCTCTGGAGAATTTTAATGCATTCTTATCCATATCATAGTGCCTCAACTTATTCTACAGAAACCACCCATGAGTACCAAAAACTTGTTAGAATGGTCCCTTTTGTGTGGGGGAGGGTACCAGGGATTGAATTTAGGGACGCTCAGCTGCTGGGCCACATCCTCAACCCTATTTTTTTAATTTTATTTAGAGACAGGGGCTCGCTGAGTTGTTTAGCTCTTCACCATTGCTGAGGCTGGCTTTGAACTCACAATGCTCCTGTCTCAGCCTCCCAAAACAATGGGATTACAGACCTGCACTACTTTGCCTGGAAGAATGGTCCCTTTAAATACTTTGTTTTCCTATTTGTGTAGGTATGCTCCATCTCTTTAAACATATGCTTATGACACATAATTCAGGATAAATTATCTTGCTTATATCTTTTATAACCTTAAAGATTAGGCATAAATTGTGCATAAGTGCTGTGCTATGATTGCATCTTAAGCATTTATATTAAGTGTTTTATATGATTTTTTATTTTAAATATTTATAATCTTGCTACATGACATTTTCCCATTTTAAGAAAACATTTATAAAATTGGACCTGTGTGCATATAGATAAATTGGTTTTAAGTTTAGTTCATAATCCACAATTTTGGTTCCTTATCTCTTTGTGGCTGCATGATTTCCCTATTCTTACGTGATTAAGATGTGGGAGTTATGAAAGAAGGCTTTGAAATAAGGTAAGTAATGTTTTCCCCCTGCCTCAGTCACATGCCTACCGAAGTATATGGACAAGTTTTGTGAATATTTTTCATCTCTGTTTAATTAATTTGTAGTTGGATTAGGTCCTACCTATTGTGTCTAGACCAAAGTAAGTGGGCCCCAAATGCCAACTTCCTTAGCACATTATAAATGGGGCTTATGGAGGGTAATTATAAATGTACCTGTGACCAAAGCTACATTTATGGTGGGTCCATTAATTACTAAATCACCTGGAAGTAATTTCTTTCATTCTCAGCCATATAGTCAGGATGGACTTTCAAAGTGACAGGCAAAAATACCTTATTCATCTCTTAATTAGCAAAAGAAGAGGCGTCATTTTGGTAAAGGTTTATGTTTCAATTTTAAAAACTGACTGGAGTCTAACCATGTAAATTAAAAAATAACATCACATTACTTGTGTAATAGTAGATACTTGTCACTCTAGAAGATTTTTTAATAGTAATTTCTGATTATATTCAAGTATACCAGTGTATGAAATATACCACTGTGATCCCATCAGGAAACTCAGATATATAAGATGAATGAAGTAGTCTACTACACACTTTAACCAAATATTAGTCTCCGCATTTACTGTCCCAGTCAGCCTTTTGTTAGTGTGAACAAAATACCTGAGAAGTACTGAGAGGAGGAAAACTTTATTTTGACTGATATTTTCTGTAGTTCAATCAGTAGACTGCATTGATCTAGGCTGGAGAGATGGGGAAGGGTGAGGTGGAGGAAAACTACTCAGCTCATAGAGGCCAGAGAGCAGAGAAAGTGGCGTGTGTGTATGAGGGTGCTTATAATCAGGGAACACACCCTCAGTGATCTATTTCCTACAGTTGAAGCCCAGTTAGTCCAGTCAAAGTAGGGTAGACTGATTAGGTTACTGCTGTCATAATTCAATCATTTTTTAAAATATTTTTTTAGTTATAGATGGACACGATATTTTGTTTATTTTATGTGGTGCCGGGGATTGAACCCAGTGTTTCACACATTAGGTAAGTGCTCTACCACTAAGCTATAACCCCGGCCCCATAATACAATAATTTTACCTCTGAATATTCCTGCATTAACACAGGGGATTTTGGGAGACACATAATTTTGGAGGATATTTAAACCATAAGGATTGCTGTGTCAAATGTGATGTGATTACTAGAACTGATTGGCATAACCTCTGGTATCTGGAAAATAAATATGTAAATTTATCTAATATTCGCTAGGAAGGAGGACCAGGAACAGTTTGCATTTGCCTAATGTATATAGACAAATTTTGTGAATATTTTTCATACACATTCCTCATCTTTCTATGGAGCAAGGTTGACTTTCCTACTTGCTATAATATAACTCAAAGAGACCTTGATTATTTTTAAATTTCATAACGTATCATGATAGTTCCCTGTATTGATGAAATTAAGGTTATTTGACCTCAAAGTGGCATGTATTTTTTAAATTGTTCTAATTAGTTATACATGACAATAGAATGCCTTTTAACACATAGTTTCTCATTCCTCTGATTATACATGATGTAAAATCACACTGGTCTTATAATCATATATGTACATTGTCTAATTCATTGTAATATCCATCTGACCTCCAAGCCCCTTTCCTCCTTCCACTCTTCTCTGCCTAATCCAAAGTACCTCTATTTTTCCCTAGTCACCCCCACACCCCCATATTGCAAATTATCATCTGCACATCAGACAAAACATTTGGCCTTTGGTTTTTTGGGATTGGCTTATTTCCATTAGCATGATATTCTCCAGCTCCATCCATTTACAGGCAATTGCCGTAATCTCATTCTTTTTTAAAGCTGAGCAATATTGCATTGTGTATATATACTGCATTTTCTTTATTCATTCATTTGTTAAGGGCATCTAGGTTGATTCCATAGTTTGGCTATAGTGAATTGAGCTACTATTAATATTGATATGGCTACATCACTGTAGTATGTTGATTTTAAGTCCTTTCGGTATAAAATGGGGAATGGGACAGCGGGTTTGAATGGTGGTTCCATTCCAAGATTTCTGAGGAATCTCCATACTGCTTTCCATGGTGGTTGCACCAATTTACAGTCCCACCAACAATGTATGAGTCTACTTTGTCACCAACATTATTGTTGCTTGTATTCTTGATATTTGCCATTCTGAGTGGTGTGAGATGGAATCTTAGAGTACCTATTTTATTATTTTTATTTTTTAGTTATAGTTGGACACAATACCCTTATTTTATTTATTTATTTGTATGTCTTGCTGAGGATCAAATCCAGGGCCTTACATGTGCTAGGCAAGTACACTATCGTTGAACCCCCCAACCCCTTAGAGTAGTTTTGATTTGCATTTCTCTAATTGATAGAGATGTTGAACATTGTCGCGACCCCTTGCCCGCAAGGAAGACGCAACTCAGGAATCTTCTTTCAGCAGTTTATTCAGGCCTTTGATATTTCTTCTTCTCTTTCTCGGATGCCCCTCCCAGCCTTAATAAAGCATCTCAAGCCCCAATGTAAAGCTGCCACGTGGAGCTTTCTCATAGGGTGGTGAAAAATCATGTGCCAACTCTCCCAAATAAGGAGTTGTCACAGACCACAGCGGAGCCAGCGCCATCTTGTAATGGCGACCATAGTCTGCAGAAACGGCAGAAGCGGCTCACCACAGAACATATTTTTATATATTTATTGATCAATTGTATTTCTTCTTCTGTGAAGCATCTGTTCATTTCCATAGTCCATTTGTTCATTGGGTTATTTGTTTTTATGGTGTTAAGTTTTTTAGTTCTTTATATATCCTACAGATTAATGCTTCTATCCGAGGCACATGTGGTTAAGATTTTCTCCCATTCTGTAAACTCTCTCTTCATGTTATTGTTTCCTTTGCTGAGAAGCTTTTTAGTTTGAATCCATACCATTTATTAATTCTTGATTTTACTTCTTGAGCTTTAGGAGTCTTGTTAAGGAAGACAGTTCCTAAATTGACATGTTGAAGATTTGGGCCTACTCTTTCTTCTATTAGGCATAGGATCTTTATTGTAGTGCCTAAGACTTTTATCCCCAAGAATTGAGTTTTGTGGAGGGTGAGAGATAGGGGTTTGATTTCACTTTGTTATATATGGATTTCTAGTTTTCCCAGCTCCATTTGTGTAAGAGGCTATCATTTTCCAATGAATGTTTTTGGCCCCTTTGTCTAGTATGAGATAGTTGTATTTCTGTAGGTTTGTCTCTGTGTGTTTTACTCTGTACCATTGAACTACATGTCTGTTTTGGTGCCAATATTATGCCATTTTTGTTACTATGGCTCAGTAATATGGTTTGAGGTCTGGTATTGTATATTCCTGCTTCCCTTTTCTTGCTAAAGATTGCTTTGACTATTCTGGGTCTCTAACACTTTTCCCATTGAATCCAATAATGACTTTTCTATTTCTATGACGAGTGTCATTGGGATTTTAATAGACATTGAATAAAATCTATATAACGCTTTTGGTAGTATGACCATTTTGACAATATTAATTCTGCCTCTCCAAGACCATGGGAGATCTTTCCATCTCCTGAGGTTTTCTTCAATTTCTTTTTTTAGCTTTCTGTAGTTTTCATTAAAGAGGTCTTTCACCTCTTTTGTTAGATTGATTCCCAAGTATTTTATGTTTTTTGAGGCTGTTATGGGATAGTTTTTCTAATTTCTCTTTCAGTAGATTCACCACTGATGCATAGGAACAAATTTGATTTATGTGTGTTGATTTCATATCTGGTTAGTTTTCTGAATTCATTTATTAGTTCTAGAAGTTTTCTGGTAGAATTTTCAGATCTTCTAAATATAGAATCATGTCATCTGCTAATAGTGATAGTTTGAGTTATCCTTTTCCTATATGAATCCCTTTAATTTCTTTTGTTTGTCTACTTGCTCTGGCTAGAATTTCCACGGCTATATTGAATAGAAGTGGTGATAGAGTGTATCATTGCCTTTTTCCAGGTTTTAGAGGGAATGCTTTCAATTTTTCTCCATTTAGAATGATGTTGGCCCTGGTTTTACAACACAGATAGCTTTTACAATTTTGAGGCATGTTTCTACAATTCCCAATTTTTCTGATGTTTTGAACTGAAAGGAAGCTATATTTTGTGAAATGCTTTTTCTGTATCTATCGAGATCATTGTATGATTATTGTGTATAACTCTATTGATGTGATATTTATCAATTTCATTTATCAGTTTCCATAAATGGAACCAACCTTGCATCCCTGTGATGCACAACAATTATATCTTTTATAGGTAAAATTTGTGTACTAATTGGTGAAAGATGAAATTTGCAAAAATAGAGGCATGTGCTACACCAGTTAATAGTTTAGAGTTTTTAGTTTTGGAAAAATAAATGGGCATGTTCTCTAAGGTAAAGGGTAATTTAATGCAGAGTTCAAATGTTACCATAAAGATGGGCACGGTCCTTTATAACCATCCATGATTTTGTGGGAGCATATATAATACTTGTAAACAGTACATTGGATGACTTTGGCCTTGCAGCTTTGTAGAGTTCAAAGTAAGAAGAGTCACTATACTATTTCCAGACTAGCCACAATATTTAGGCTAAATTATCTTGTAAATTTCACTGTGGTAAATGTGGCAAATGAAGATCCCACATAGATTTTCAAGGATGCCTTAATTTTATATTTGTAATCAGGCCCCTAGGTTTTCACCATCTGGAGCAGAGAACTATGCATCACTTGGAGATAATTGCTTTGCATGCTATTTTACCATAATAATGGTGACTATCAAAAGTCTATTAGATTAAAACTGTCCATTATTACCTGGGTATTCTTAGACACACTGAGACATAAGATCAGGTAGAACTAACAGTAAACTATCTGTAATAGAAAGGATATATTAGAGATTGAGACTGATGAGAGACAAGCTCTATAAACAGGTGGTCTTCATCCTCTTGTCCTATAACTCTGCTATTCTTCAAACCATGATGATGGCTCTATTTCTGGGAGGGGAATATTTTTCAAAGCAAAATGAAACTTCCCCTTTAATGTATCATGATACAGGGCCAGCTCTGAAAGAACAGTAAGGAATTCTATCACTTTTAAGGCAGAGAACCTGTTAATCCATTTTGAATGGATACAGTAATGACTCAAGAATACAATTGGTGTATTAGTTTATGTTCTCTATGAAACAAGCAAAAGGGTAGCCTATACACTATAAGTTATAAATAAATTTTACATAAGAAATTGGTTGCATGATCTGGAGGTTGACACTCAGATGAACAAAATGAGCCACTAGCATAATTTCAGTGCAAGCTCAATTTTGAAGACAGGAAAACTCTTTTTTTTTTCAGCTCACAAATAGGAAGAGACAGCACATTCTCTCTTACTCTTTTTGTTTTATTCAGACTTTTATTGAATCAAGTGAAGTCTGTCCACTCTAGAAAGGAAAATATGCTTTACATGGTTTACTGTTTGAAAGGTAAATCTAATTCAGATGCACCTTTGCAATGCACCCTGAGTAATGTTGAAATGAATATCTGGGCACCCCTTGGTCCAGTGAATTTGACACATAAAGCTGACTATCACACTTGCATTCATGAATATTAGAAATACTTTGTCTGTGTGGCTAGAAACATGGGAAGAACAAAATTGAAATATTGGCCCCAAGGGGATGCAGAGAAGAAGCTCATAATTGAACCAATGGGAGTTAATGTAAAGTGCAATAATATCTCTCTCACATTAATGTCCACCAGATAACATTCTCTACAGAAGAGGTGTAGTTGGAAAACCTAATACAAGGAACTGAAAATTACTACAAGTAAAGGAAACTTTTTCAGATTGTATAAAAGAAAGTATAAAGTATAATTTTTCAGGTATTAACAGCATAAATCAACAACTTTCATTTATATGAAAAAAATGTGATATATTATTTAAACTTCAGTTAAAATAGCATGATAATAAAAACATCATAACATAGTAACAACAATAAACACTGTAAATACAATTTTAGCTATTAATTAAAATTTTTTAAAAAATGACAAAAAAGAAATTAGAAGATGTTGTGATAAGCCTTTGAAAAGTCATTTTAAAAGTAAAACTTTGAAGTATTCAGAAAACACTCAAAATATTTGGACAAAGTAGAAAGTTACAGTATTTTTTGTCTTTTATTGTTTATGTAGTTATAGGCATCAACTCTTTTTTTTTTTTTTTTTTTTTTGGCACCAGTGATTGAACTTAGGGGCACTTGACAGCTAAGCCATTCCAGTCCTATTTTGTATTTTCTTTAGGGACAAGGTCTCACTGAGTTGTTTAGTGTCTCACTTTTTGCTGAGGTTAGCTTTGAACTTGCCATTCTCCTCTTTCAGCCTCTGAGCCACTGGGATTACAGGTGTGCACCACTGTGCCCAGCTAATGCCTAGCTCTCTTGTGAGTAGAAAGTTCTCCCCTGCCCATTGACATTGTGACTGTCCTAGTAACTGACTTTAACAACTTGACTTTCTGCCCCTTTATCACCACTATAATATGAACATAATCTGTCTAGACACTAGCTCAAGGAAAATGAAAATCACATTTCCAGAGGGATAATGCCCCTAAATATGATTAAAAGTCACATAGCATTATGAATAATCAAGTCCAAGAAGAAAGACATATTTCACCAAAAGTTGTGAATGTGGCTCTTTCTCTTCAGTTCAGAGGCCAAGAGGCAGAAGCAGAGCTGCAGATGTTTGTGAAGACCCTGATGAGAAAGACCATCACCTTGGAGGTAGCAACCATTGGCACCACTGAGAATGTTAAAGCCAAAGTCCAAGACAAGGAGGGCATCCCCACTGTCCAGTACTGACCAGAGGATAGCCACACACACTCTTGAGACGATAACATCCAAAGAGATTTTGTCTTCCACTTGGTCCTTGGCTTTCAAGGTGGCCTCACTGAGCTTTTCCTCTGCCAGCTTATCCAGAAATACAATTGGGACACTAGGATCTGAGGCAAATGCTATTCTTGCTTGCACCTGTGTGCTATCAACAACTGCAAGGACTGCAGCCACACCAACATCTCTGCCCCAAGAAGTTCAAATTAGTTTCTTCAACAAACTCCTCTTTCCCTCGATAGGAGGCATCCAGCCCACGTCTCTTAGCCCTGGAGTCTCAATAGAGTTTCCCCTCACTGACTGGAGCAGCAGCAAAACAAAAAGGTGAGTGTAGCTTTTATCATAGGACTGGAATCCTACAATGCTTCAGATAATTTCATATACTCAAAGGATTATTAATTTATGTGAACAATTTCTTCTGAAACCTAGGCTATAACATTTCTAATAACAGAAAGTAGTTTGGGGATACTGGTAGCAATCAACATGGGGGCACCTCTTAATGTACTATCCAGAAGTTAATAGGTAACAGAAAATGAATATCATGGCAAACAGTGAACCCAAGAGCCTTGCAAAGAAGTTGACTTGGAAGGCAATCCTTAGAATTGGAATTGAAGGTCTTATTAAGCAATATTCACTACCCAAGAGATTGTGTAGCATTTTCCCAGTGTTATTTCAGAATCCTTATGTGAACTAGTGACTGCTTGCTATGAGTTTCTGATTCTTCCTTTTCCTATTGAGAATGCACATGAAAGGTGTATTCTTTCAGTATGCAACCATGTTAAATAGGATAAATATAATGCAAAGAATTGGTTTTTTAGTTTATATGTCTTCAAACTAAGAGACCTGATGTTTCAACCTGATGTAAATTCCCATATCTAAGAATTTAAGTCTGAGCCATTTAAGTTTGATTGATATGATACATGGTGATCCTTGAATGGAGGCAAGCATATTTTGCTTGTGGGAAATATAGGAATAATTGAACCAAAGAAGGCAGACTATGCAATGTTGAATGTCTGGGTCCAATATTTCACTATCCCTGAATTCACAGTATTGCTATGACCTCAAAGTGGCCATAGTGTGATTCTCCACCCTTTTACTTCTGGTTTGATTTTAATTTGGATTGTTCAATGCTCTATACATGGAAAATACAGTGTGCCAGTTACAAACGTAGAAGACAGTTATTATATATGATTATACTTGTGTTTGTACTTCAAGTCATTGTTCATGAATGGAGCATATCTTGGCCAATATTGTCATCTTGGGAGAATAGGAGACATGGGGAGCTGAGTGGCCCCAAGCAATTCATCATCAATTTCAATGAGAAGTAGAATTATACCAGACAAGTCCCATACAAAATCACTGAATGTGAATTCTACAGATTTATAAAAATAGATCATTATTTTTAAGCTACTGTGAGTAAAAATTTGTTATACAAGTTTTTTGTGGTATTCTCTTTCAGACAAAATGACAGAATGTCATAACAATTCAAGTCCTCCTTATTTGGTTTTCAAAGTGAATGTTATCCTTAAAAATATCAACTTTTGAAAAATGGAGTTAGACAAACCCAAGCTAACATTCATTTGGTGAAAACAATGAGTAAGCAAATATCTTAGCAAGTTTTTCAAAAGAAAAGCAGAACAGGTTTTAACATATTCAAATACAATTAAGACAGTGATTAAAAGTAAGAAATTATCATACAAATAGAAAGATAGATGAATGGAACACACACAAATACAGAGATGGGTGAAGATAGTTGAAATATTTCAGATGCAATAAAGGCAATATCTAAAATCAGTAGAATACTTAATAATTAAAAAAAAGAGAACAAATGAAACAGACTTCACATGATTCCTCCCAAGACAGCAGTTGAGACCTATAAATATATTGCTTTTGTTTGTAAATGACAGTCTAACTTTGCACCTGTCTATGTTTGCTCTTCCTTCTTTCCACCCTTAATTTCCTTCACTTTTCCCTAAGATTATACTTCTCCTCTTAATAAAGTGTGGCCTCATTACATCTTTAAAAAAAAAAAAATTACGTCGAGAATAAAAAAAATGTGGCCTCTTACCATAATATACAGAAAATATTTTCCCTTGTTTTAATATTATATCATGCATCATTCTGTTTTTAATCCTATAATTTTTACATTTTTTTGTGAGAAAAATTTAAGGATTTTTTTATCTTATCAAATGTCATGTTTAGCAACTGTAAAATGCTATGGTTTTTCTCCTCTGACATACTATAAAACATGTTTGCAATCATTGAATAAATTTATGTTGATAGTGATGTTATTCTTTTAATATGTAAATGGATTACAGTTGCTGATATTATATTTTAGGAATTTGATAGTGGTTTTTTATCATATAAATCATTTTTTATGTAAATCTGTCACGTTTTATTATTATTGATATTCTATATTTATATAAAATAATTTGAAAGATTTTCTTCATTTTCTATTCTACATAAGAATCAGAGTAGAAATGGAACTATCTGCTTTTTTAGGATTGGATAGAATTCAGTTATGCAAATATCTGGGTCTGGTAGTTTTGGGTAAGAGTTTTCTTTATCTGTTTTGAAATGCTTTGTTCAAACACCTTATCCATTTTTATAATAATTGTTTGATTTTCTGTGTATTAAGAGTATTCAGTTCTTTATAATAATTGTTTGATTTTCTGTGTATTAAGAGTATTCAGTTCTTCTGTATATTTGTTTTTCTTAACATATATTTTATATTATAATTTGCTTCTTGTCAGACAAGAAGTGTCACTGTCTCCTCAGAAGGACTTGAATACCAGCTCTTATGGTCTAATTACTTCCAAAATATTCCATCTCCTAATAGCATCACCTTGGTGTTAGGAATAAATGTATTAATTTTGAGAAAATGTAAGAATCCAGATAACAGCAACTTTCTTATTAATAAGCCATTCTACTATCTCAATCATGCAAAATTGGTCATTGTATATGGAGATCCACTGTTTACCTCTTCTTTATCAGTGACTTGTAGATTTGGATCAACTGCAAATTCTTATATGCCATCAGGTTCTCAATATAAAAATATGGCGTTTGTGTTTGATTTGTTTTTTTTTTTTTGTCTTTTTAGATTTCATAGTAAGGATAAGAAAGATTTAAAAAAAAAACACCAAAGGGCTGATGACATATTGTCTAATGAATTCTTTCATTGTCTTACAAATATCTAGAAGTATTTTTTAAAATATTTTAATTGATTTAAAAAATAAATGACAGCAGAATGCATTACAATTTTTACTACACATATACAGCACAATTTTTCATATCTCTGGTTGTATATCAAGTATGTTGACACCAATTCGTGTCTTCATATATGTACTTTGGATAATGATGCCCATCACATTCCATCATCCTTGCAATCCCCCTGCCTTATCCCTTTCCCTCCCACCCCTCTGCCCTATCTAGAGTAGTGAAGTTAGCCAATCCCACAAAAACAAATGCTGAATGTTTTCTGTCATATAAGGAGGCTGATTCATAGTTGGGTAGGGAGGGGGAGCATGGGAAAAACAGATGAACCCTAGAAACATTTTTTAAAAATCCTTCATTTATGCAGATTACCATGTTAATGGAATTAAGATAGACAGTTAGTTATGACTGCAAGGAAAAAAAATAAAAACAATTGTTTCTGAATTGTTATTCTATGAAGAGAACACAGAAATTAATGTGTATCCAAGTTGGAAAAAACTTTCTAGATTCACACTTCAGATCTCTATTTAATCTCAATATCCTCACAATGTCTTACAGAGGCTGTCAAATAAAGTTTTGTTCATAATTATACATTCTGGATGAAAGTTTGCCATGTAATTTAAATATATTAGACCATCTATACTTAACTCATTGATTTAAGCAAAATTTTATTATATAACAAACATTATTATGATAAAAGAAACAGCTCATAAACCCACCATGTGATAACTTTTAAATGACCAGCAAAATAGTATATATGCATGTGGCTAAAACAGGTTCAACCTTACAGAAAGGAACAAAATTAAATGCAAAGTTCCTCTTTCTGTAAGTTTGCATTTGCCCCATTTTCTTTAAAATTACCACAATCAGCACTTTTTGATGGTTGATATGGTCTGAGTGCTAAACAAACACATAAACCCAGCACATTTTGAGTTCTCATATGTGATTTGTGATTGATTAAACTCATATGAACAATAAGTGTGTGATGATATCTTCATAATAATTGAAATTAAAATTCAAGAAACCTTAAAAATATAAATATTGAATTACGATTAAATGTTTTTTTCTGTGCAATACTCCTATTACTATTTACATACAAATGCAATTAAAAAATCTAAAATCAAAGGGTACATTTAAAATTGCTTTTGTATTTCTTTACCTCTAAAATCATTATTAGTGCCATGCAGACTCAAGTAAAAGTGGGAAAAGTTTTTATAAGCTCTCATTGTCATTCATTAAACATCCATTGACATTCATATAGTGTTTGTAACTTTTAATGAATAGTGTTATATGTTTTGCAGTGTATTGAGGATGGCATTCCTTATTTTGCTTTCTGGGGAAATAGAAAGCAGTTCATTTTGATATTATGATATACATTTTCCTTTCTGTCCATTCTGACTAAACAAAGAACTGTCCAGGTAAGCTGAATGCATGCATCATTACAAAATTGGCACGTGATATTTAATTCATGAGTGAGTTTCAGATATGCCACCTGGAATACAGTGATATGCACTTCTGCCTTCAAAGTAATTCTCTCTCTCAAACACACACACACACACACACACACAAAATTGGAAATTCCCATGGCTCCTGAAATAATCTCCTATGGAATGCAAATATCACATTTGAAATGTTGTTCTGCTGGGGGTGGGGGACTGAGTTTTGTTTATCATTAACAGAGGACTTCAATACAAAGACTGAAGTGAAGACTCTTAACTATTTGTACAACAATAAATTTTATGGATTTTGTATGCTTTAGATGCTTTTATATGCCATTAAGATGTAACGCAAAATTGTTAAAGTAGGTTATTGTATCTCATTCCTATGCTTCCTGGACATGACGACCCTAAATATATGTCTGGTTTTTAATTTTAATTACCTTACCTCTGATTAGTAAGCTTTATCACTTTCTCTATTATAAATTATGTTATTTTGAGTCATGTCATACATGCAATGTTTACATGAAATTATAGATGCATTTATATAGTTAATTAAAATATTATTAAGTTCTGACACCAAGTGAATTTGTTTTTCTTTGACACTCATATAATTTAGGAAATTTTCAATTGACAGTATTTAACCTCAAACTACTTTATCAAAATCAATTTAATTTCTCTATTATGACAGTGATGGCCACCAAAACTTTAAGGAGAGCCTCCACTTTTAGTTTCTATCTTCAATGTTCCAAGTAACTCTACTTCTGTCATTCATCTACAGCTGGGCTAATTACTGTGAGCATTCTGGTTGACCAGTTGGAGTTGCAGGTTCATTTCTCTAGGAATGAAAATCAAGTACCATATCAAGTGAATAAGTGGCTCTTTTGGGGGAAAAATGCTTGGTATTTTAATAATGATAATGAATATTCAGCATTCCTAATATTCAGGGTTTTCATAGTTTTACGCTAGGGCTTTAGACTTAGGCTTTCTGTTTAGGGATTTGACCTCAAACCTATATACAAACTACTACATTCATGTGAGCTCTCTGAAATCCTCAATCTACCTTGGCTACTTCCTGTTCAGAATAATGCTAGGGGTGAAGACGATACTGTCCTATGTCCCATGTTTAAAATTCTCCCAATTTCTCCAGCACTGGAAGATCTGAATATTTTAATTCCTTTGTAAAAATCTTTGAACTCTCTATTGATCTTAGGATAAGTCAATTTATAAAATTTCCTTTGCTTGCTCTTTTAATATCTTTCAAGATATTTCATTTCTCTATTTTATTCTAGAACAAGTTGTCCTAAACTCCATTGTTCAGTAATGCTATTTCTTGTTGTTCTTTACAAGCACTATACCCTTTTACTATATTTTTTTCATTTAAAATTTGAATAGGATGAACACTATTCAATAGATCAATGAGATAGATCACAGTGTACAGAAATTGCCTTACATATTTATAAACAAGAGTTTATTTTGAAGTGTATCAGTATAATTCAACAATATTTTTAAGAATTGCTGCTGGAATAAGTGGTATCTATCTAGGGGAAAATGTACACTAATGTCTAACTCATGTCTTTTATGTACATAGACAAATTAACATCCTGATGTAAAAATAAATTGATCTATATGACTGCCCTTACCATTTCCACTGTTTAGATTTCATAGTTTTGTTCTAAATCTTAGAGTCAGTGAAGTTTGCCAAGTTCAGAAAATATGTTATAGCTCTTCTACAAAAGTGGTACTTCCTTTAAGCTCAAAAATCATCTTGTGAATTTCTCCTAACAACCAAGGTTTTGTTTGAAAGTATGTTTAATGTGTAAATTTACTGTGGGAGAGCAGGCATATTAAATAACAATCACAAAGAATAGAAAAACATGTACGAGTAATATTTCCTGAAGACTACTGAATATTTTTTAAAATATTAGGAAGGAAATGTTTTGTCATTTTAAGGGTACAGTGCTTAACATTTATTTATTATATTTATATTTAAATATTTCTTATTTTATAAGCTATTATAAATTATATTTTTAAATTACATTTTTATTTTTTTCTTCTAAATTTTTAAATTATGTATACAGAAACTTATTGACTTCTTTGGTGTTAATCTTATGTCCTGAGATCTTCCTAAATTAGTAGAGGATCTTCCTTAAACATTTCTTGGAATTTTACATGATCATAATGTCTGTGAATAAAGACAGTTTCTTTTCCCCTCCAATATTTATGAGTTTTCCTGCATTATTGCTATAAATAGGACTCATGTATAATGTAGAATTAAAAGTGATAATAATGGACATGCTTACCTACTCTCAATCTGGAAGAATATTTTGTTTTTTATCTTTATGTGTATGTGTGTGTGAGAGTGTATGTGTGTGTGTGGGGGGGGTGTATACAATATATGTGTGTGTATACATAGATATATAACAGTGTACTATATATTTATTACCTTCTGATACTTACTTTGGTTTTAATTGTACTTTTTCCCTAATCTCTTAAATTGGAAAATTAGGGCATTTTATTTTGGTCTTTTTTACTTCTTTAAATAAACATTTCATGCTATAAACTTTCCCTCTACATACTTCTTTATTTATATCTCAAAAATGTTGATATGTTGGATCTTAATTTATATTCATTTCAGAAAAGTAAAAATAGAATTAACATATGATTCAGAAATCCCCCTTAAAAGATTATACAAAAAGGAAATGAAATCTTCACATTGTAAAAATATCATCATTGCAATTACCATTGAAGCAAAGTGCCTATAAAAGGATGAATGAATAAAGAAACTATTAATTTCTGTGTGTTTGTTTATGGACACTTGAATATAAAAGAGAATTTTATTCTGCCTCGGGGAAGAAGGAGATCCTGCTATTTGCAACAACATTGATGACCCTAAAGGACAGTATGCTAAATGAAATAAGCCAAACACAAATTCTATATATACTACATGATTTCATATATATAGAATTTTTCAAAAGGTGAATACATTAAAAAAACAATAAACAATTAACCTATAAGAAGAAAGAAGGAATAAAGAATAGTTGAGACAAGTTTAGAGTATGAAGTAAAATGGCATTGTGACATGGCAAAAATTATATCAAATTAAAACACAAATAATTCCATTACTAAAGAGTGAGACTGTCAAAGTGTTTATAAAAAGAAAGTTACAAATAGATGATGTTTAAAAAGAGATATTAAATAGAAAACATAGAAAGCTCATAATAAAAGAAAGGAAGATAAATACATCATGGAATCCATTTTAATAAGAGAGATAGGGGTTTCCATTAAAATCAGAAGAATTAGAGTTCAAATAAGAAAGAATGTGTATTAAAATAATATTTCATAATGATAAAATTATGAGAAGATGAATTTTAAGTGTGTAAATATCTCAACCAGAATTTGAAAAGGCATTAAACAACAACGAAGTGAAAAAAAAATAGAAATAGACAAATTTACATGTACAATACAAAATTTCAACACATTTTTGTTCCAGTAATTATAATAAGTGGATTGAATTCCAGGACAAAAAGATGCAAATAATTGAATGACACTCTCAGTCATGTTGAGTTCATTGATCTTCACAAGCAACATCTCAGCCCTTTTCATTTTGAGAAAGGGTCTAGTTTTATTGATGAGGCTGGCCTCAAACTTGTGATTTCCCTATCTCAGCATCCCAAGTTACTAGAATTACAGGTGTGTGTCACCATACTCATTTAAACTTTAAACCTGAAAATTTGAATTTGGCTTTTCTGACATATTTAATATGTGGTACTATTCTTTTTGTATATCCGTGACTTTTCCTATACAATTTTAATTTACCCAAAGAATTTTCTTTAATATTTTGTAATGCAGGTCTACAATGGTAAATTTTCTTCTTTTTTTTTAGAAATGTTTATTTCAGTTTTTATACTTTCACAAGATAGAATTTTCAGTTGGAAATTTATCTATCATATTTTTTTTTGCTTTCTTTACCTACTTATGTCATTCATTTCAAAGTCATTTGCATTCTATTGGAGTTTGAAAACTTAAACTTAATTATGCTTTCTTCTTTTTATTCATTTGTACATACTATATCAATTTCTCTAACTGCTTGCAGATTTTTTATATAATCATCACTTTTCATAAATTTTATTTAAATATATCATTGCATGGCTTTGTGATTATGTTGTTTTGTTCTTATGATTTCTTGGTCCCATGGGCTTACTTTTCATCAAATTTTGAAATTTTGGAGTCTGTACGCTTTAAATTTTTTTCTTATCTCTTCTTGTTTGGGGAGTCAAGTGTGAATGTGTGACCACTTGATATTATTCTTAAGATCTCATATTCTGGGACCCCAATGTATATTTGAGCACAAGATGTTTTGTAATAGCTATCATATTAACTCTGTTTTTACTGAATAAGACTATTTTTTCAATGTTCCATTTTAGTTTCTACTTTTTTATCTTCAAATTTGCCTAACTTTCTTCAGTATACTTAATATTGATTATTTAAATTCAGACAATTTTTCAATTCAAATACTGCGCTTTAAAAATTTTATTTGGCTCTTTTTTATATCTTGTATTTTTTGCCTCATTATTTCTTAATTGTTATTTTGGCCTGAAATCATACTTGAAATAGCTTCTTTAAAGTTCTTGTCTGATAATTCTATTGCCATTATTATTCTGTTTATCTTAAATCACTTATCTCATTATTATAGGTGACATTTCTTATTTCTTTACATAACCAGTATTCTAACTGAATATTAGAGCTTGGGAATGTTACAGTATCCAATGCTGGAGTTTATTTTCTTCCTTACAGAGTATTAAATGTTCTTCTGCTATCCATATAAGTTTCTGGAAGATTAACTTTACGATTTTAGAGTCTGTATTCAGGAGGGTGTTATGACTAAAGTTTGTCCCCCTCCTCCAATTTATATGTTCACACTCTAAAACTTTCTACCCCAGCATGTTACTATTGTAGGTTTTTAAATAAGTGATTTAAGTTAAAAAGAGACTGGGAGGGTGAATCCTAATCCAATATGACCAGTATTCTTATAACAAGAGGGTATTGGATCACATAGAGAAGGGCCAAGGATGTACATGAAAAGAACATCTAAAGATACAGTGAAAAGATGGCTACTTGCAAGCCATGGAGAGAGTCTCAAAAGAAACCAAATCTGCTGACATTTTTATTTTGAACTTCTAATATCCACTAAAGGTGCAAGATAATAGATTTTCTGTTATTTAAGCCATAAAATCTATGATATTTTACTATGGTAGCCATGGTAAAATAACATGAGAAATCTAGAGTAACCTTTGCTTTAGGGATAGTTTAGCTTTCTAGTAACTTCTGACCCTGTGAGGTGCTACTACTGTGTTAGATTTCCACCATTTTTTAGTTGGACTTTCATCTACACCCAGTCATGCATGAGCTCCTGGAAATTTTCAGTGTACATCTCACTTGTCATTCTTTGTCTGAACTCATCATGTAGTATTATCCTATGAATGTGCAAATCAATATTTATCCAGTGGCTCAAATGCACACAGTACAGATTTTCCTGGCAGTTTCTCTGCATAGCTTTCTTCTTCCTGATATTCTGCTTTGTAAATTGAAACTCCCTCTCCTTTAAACTGTGTTCTCAGTCGCCTCAATCTGTGTGCTTCATTTAGATTCTCCCTCTTTGACTCACCGTGATCTGCCTACAGACAGAACTGTGTGGTCTTTGTTGCTTTTTTTTTTTTGGTGATATTGAGGACTGGACCCAGGGCCTTGAACATTTTAGGCAAGCACTCTACTACTGAGCTATACCTTCATCCCCTGTGGGTGATCTCAATATGTTTACTTTCAGTCAGATATCACAGCCATGTGCTATGTTTTGTCCATTGACTAAAAAAATGTCATTCAACATATTTTTACAGTTTTAATATTGCTTATAATGGGAAGTTAAGCATGATCAGAAATGGTCAGAAATAAAACTTGTATACATAATTTTTGTTACTGTTATAAAAGCATATTAAATGCACAATGGACATTTTAGGTAGTCTGAAAAAGCCACAAAGAAAATGAACATATAGAAATAGTAGCCAATAACATTCTAGCATACACACATCATATCAATTACAGTGTATTATATTTCTTCTAAAAAAATTGACATTTTCAAAGTTAATTAAATATTTTGGACATCCAATAATATTTAATCAATATTATTTTATATTGTAGCTAGTGTGTATGTTACTCATTGATTTATTTACTGTAGGATATACTAAATAGATTTAAAAAGATGCTCCCCCAAGATCCTCTAATCTGATTATTCAAATTTTAACCTAATTGCTATGAAATGTCTTGAATTTAAGGCTATTGATCATTGATCTTATGAGAGAGAAATTACACTTTGTATCCCAGTCGTATACATTTATAAAAACAGAACAAGAAGACATAAATGAGACAGGCAATAGAAGGAAAGAGATTTGAAACATGGGGAGATTCCTTCACCACTGACGCAAAGAAGTCACATAAAAAATTTCAAAAGGAGTATATGCAGCTGGTAGAAGCAAACTCTAGCCCATTTCCAGCCAACCAATGAATGAGCTTCTCAATTTAATAAGTGTAAGGAAATGAATCATAACAATTGAATGAACATGAGGTCAGATTCATCCCTAATCATCCCTCAAGAAGTACAGTCTTTAGAGAGGTTATAAACAAAAGCAGAGAAAACATGGCATATTAGCCATGGGGATTAGAAGAGATGCTTATCAGAATTTTGATGATATATTTATAGTGGTTTTAAATGTTCTGCCCACTTTTCTTCTACAGAATATACAATGTTTATGTTCCAGGTACTTCGGGGAAAAACAGGCATAGCAAATTCTGATGTTAACATTTATTTGTGTTCTACTTTATCTCATCTATTCAGTTCATTCCAAATATATGTCAATTGAGAGACATGTTTTAGATGAATAAGAAGCAGAAGCAGTGCATGACCCTGTAAACAAAAGGTTAAAACAAAAAAAGCCAAAGAAATGCCAGTTGAATAAAATTAGCCTTATGGGGTAATTTATTTGCATTGAGCAAGTTTTATTGCTACTTTAAAATGGCTTTTAAGTAATAGGCCTTTTCTTCCAAAAGTGTTTTAAAGATGCTTCACTCTACCAATTGCTACAATATGTAGAAGAAAATGTGATATGGTGGTTTCCTTAAAAACTTGTTAAGTAATAATATAACCTGAAATAGAATATAGCCCCCCCATTCCTCTAAAAATAAATAACTATCCCTAATTTAAGAAAATATGTAGATTATATTTTCATAAATTGTGGCTTATTGAAGTGAATTATATTTATATTTGTTAGCCTCAACGAACATGTTACTTTCAATTGTATATAAAAATCTAAACAGTAATACAAAATATTTTTAAATGATCTATGAATTAAAAATCATAGCCATTAATTTCTCAATGGGCTATATGATCCTTTTGCACGCTATATGAACATAATATTCGACTAGAGTGATAATATGTATTCTAAAGATGATTCTAATAATTAAATGTAATAAAAGAAATTTGGAAATCAGGCACAAATATGACAATAATTAAAATAATCCAGAGCACTTAATCTAAAATGAAAGTGTTCTGAGCTTTCACATTCATTCTAAATTAAATTTATATTGATGAAGAATGTACATAAAGCATTTCTTTCATTAAGGCTACTGTTAACATTTATTTAGTTTTCCTTTTCATAAGTCAAAAGATACCTTCTTAGAGACATTTTCTATAAAGCAATTATTCAAACCACTTTCAGGATTTATAATTCAAGTGACCTAAACTAAAGTGTTGTAACAGCACTGCAGTTGATAGTGTCAACATGATTAGTGCTGGCAAGAGCAGTGTGCAATTTGTGTCTGCTTGTAGGAAATCCTATATGTTGCCAATGAAGAGTAACCTTCTGCTTAAGCATAGTTCTTGGGGAAATGAGAAACCTAAGAAAAGCAAAATAAGAGAAGGAGAACAGAATAGAAGGCATGAAAGAAGTAAATGAGAATGAGAAGTTTTCAGATGGTTCAAGGAGAGAAAATGGAGCAATGATGTATGGGTTTCAATGTATGATTGTTGCCTTAAAACCATGTAGATTATGTTAGCCTATGATGGATTGCAAATAAATGGAAGTATTGCTTTTAGTAGACTTGCACATATCAGTATTTCTGATATTGAATTATTACCTTAAGTAATAATATAAGAACTTAAAAACATTAAAATCCTACAAAATCAGTGATGGCTTAGAAGATGCACTCAAGCACAATATTCAATGAAAGATTTTGGATAAAAATTAGAATTAAATGGAATATAAAGATATACTTCATCCAGGCATTAAAGTACTATATCAAACCATTTTAATCATAACCACTTTATGATTTTATAAAATTATATTGTGTTACATTCAGTTACACCTATCCTAATAAAAAGAGGGTGGATGGGTTTGAAAGAAACCTTTCATATTATGACAAAAACATGTTGAATTTCTGGCTTCATTTTATTTTACAAAGTGTTGTGGGAAAATCCTTTGTAAGTTTGGTTTTATTTTTTTCCTTCAAATTCATCTTCAAATGTTTGCCTGAATCAGATCTTACCCTATATTTTCCTCAAATTCTTATTTTAATATTCTAAGAAATTGATAACATACTGCAATAATAAAATGATCTTTAGAACATTTCATATCAAATACTTTGAGAATAGATACAGATAATGTTCACATTCAAAAAAATTCCAAATATCTATAGCATTATTTTCACCAAAAGAATGATCTAATAATATAGTCCAACATTATTTATATACTGTTTCAAATCTCTTCTTAATTACTATTTTTCTTAGCAGCATTGTGGGATTGGATTTCAGAAAATACTTGAATTTGTATGCAGGTTCTATCATTTGTTGACTACAGGAACTTGGACAGATCACTCAAATACAAACCATGGTTAATAGAAACTGAGTTATGAGGAGAATAAAATATGTGAAGAAGATGATTTATGTGAATGTGCATTTATTTTCTTGCCCTTTGCCTTTCTTAACTAGGAAAAGAGCTCTTGTAAATCAGAGAACGGATTTACCACCGTGAATGGTATGGCCTTCAACACATTCTTAACAATTGTATTTGTGGTGTGTCTTCCACCTTATTATTAAGGAAACATAATCAGGTCTGAGGGTGTGATATAGGAGAATGAAAATTATCTGCTTTAAGAAAGAAATAGAAATATCAGGAGTAATAAATATTCAAAATTTGCACTGACGGAGTAAGTGAAAATTTGCATTGCCTTACCCATCATTGGAACACCCAAGCCATAAGTGTGCACCTGGCTCAGTGTTACATATGAAGATCCTGAGCCTCATCCAAGCCTCTTCACTATTGGGAAAGTAACTATCCAAAAACTGCTTAGTAATTATACTCTGAAACTCTAAAGCAGGTGGCCCATGGGAAAAATGAAAAAGAGCATCTAATACATATGCATTAAAATAAAACCTGAACTGCTTAGATATGCTAATTCTGCTTCTTCTGATTTCAGATATGGTACACAAATGGTGAGTGCTTAGATTGGAGCAAAGCTTCTCAAATGTTGTTATTCAAACTAATTGGTGAGAATTTATTTAATATTGCAATGTTATTCTGATATAATTTTATATTTGAGGACCATTGGTCCAGATTAGAGAGTGACTTTGCCAAAAACAAACAAACAAAATGATTCTATAACCTACATTTGGTTGAATAACACATTGTCAAAAAATTGATGACCTAAACATAGGAACAAGGTCTTCATATAAATGACAAAAATATCCAGGATCCAATAGTTCATAAATTCATGGACTTTTAAAAATATTGTTGTTATAGTTCATGGTGAATGGGATTATTAGTACAGTCCCTTGTAGGTACTCAACTTACAGATCCCTTTGCACAAGAGGAAAACATTAGAACCTTCATTAAGAAGGTTTGATTTGATTCATTGGTACATGTTTGCTGATACCCACACAGATAACCCAAACAGGAAAAAAAAAATCAAATGACTCTAAATTAGTTGGAATGGAATAATCTACTTTTAAAATCAATGTTGTAATAATGGAGAAATCAAATGAATTAAAAATTGGTAATACCTTCTCTGTTTCAGTACAAGGCATTCCTTCTTTAAATAATTATTGTGTATCCTTTTCTTCCTGTATATTACCAGACTACATTAAATGACAAGTATATTATATTTTTGGTATTAGAAATTAAGAACAATAGATTTTGTATTAAGCAGAGACTAAAAAATTTATATATGTTTGTGTTCATGTGCTTATGCACATTCATAATATGTGATATCTATATATTTGTAATTGCTTTGTGGAACATTTAAGTTTGTATTTTAGAATTATCTTGCTTAACCAATAAATAAATATTAACAACACTCATATTTCAGTATAGCTTTGTCATGTCAACTCATTATTCCACACCAACTACCTTACTTAGGCTTGAAATTTTAAAAATAAAATTTAAAAATGACATGGTTCATTGAAAGTCACCTAGAAAAACAAGATAGTCTATCTTGCAAAATCTAACAGTGAAATGATGACAGAGAATGTTAACTAGAATGCAGAAGGTTTTGGTGAGTATGGCTCTGACTCAGCTAACTCTACATTCTCCATATGGAAATAAAGATAAAAATTCTTTTATGAAGTGGCTCAACTAGTACAAAAGTTGTTCATCATTTAAAAGAGAATAATTCATGACAGTTGAAAAGGTAATTAATGTGTGGTATGAAAATGTGCAGAGGAAACATGTGATTCTGAATGGAAATATAATTTAGGAAAAAGCCAGAAGCCTATAAAAAATATTTCCATATAACCACAGGTGCTAAAGTTACCAGCACAGCATTTAAAGCAACCAATTTTATGAGCAAAGATTGGTTCAAGAATTTTAAGGAGCATTTTCATTTGCATAATGTGAAGCTAATAGGAAAGGAGGCATGAGTTGAATACATAACTGAAAAAGTATTCCCTACCAAGGCAGAAAACACAAAGACACAAGCCATAGGCAGAATAAATCTCACACAGAATTTCATCACTCAATAATAGAAGAAATATCTTTCTAAATATGCACTCACGTTGTTGGTAGTGAACACACACATGAAGCACAGCATCAATCACAATCATGTACTCTTTTAACCTTGCTAATTCAGCATTAAGTCCACAATTAATTTTACTGTAATAATGACATATTAACTTATAGGATATAGTTTATTCTACTAGAAAAACAAATTAATATTGAATGAAATAAAATAAAATCAACACTAGTATATTGGACCTTACTGTTTTGAGACTCAATTGAAATATTTGTTAAAAGAGTATATTTTTTATGAAAGAGTTTTATATATTCTAGTGGCATCACAAATTTGTAGTTCTGCAAATGTCTTGTAAAATATTGCTCACGAATTCCAATTTGGAGCACATCTTATTTTAGCAAACTTGATATATAAAGATTTCTGGCTGCCTATTCTTTAAAGATACTAGATAAAGTTGCATATTTCTACTTTAAATAGTGTTTTATTTTATTTGGCAGTTTGTGTATAAAAGAATGTGACTTCCAGAAGAATACAAAAAGCCTTCAGTTTTCTAATTATGTTATAGATGAGCACTTTCCTTTATCTTTTCCACTAAGAAATTTAAATTGTTAATGATTTAATGATTATTTGAGTGTGTAGATAAAGGTTTTTTTTTTTTTTAAATGAAACATGGAAGTCTAGATACATGCTCTTGTTCTGAGGAAGTTGTTCTAATCTCTATCTATACTGTATTTGTCAGATTAGAAATATCTACAGTAACATCTTTAAAAAATATTAGTAACTAGACAAAACAAAAGTATATTTCTTGGTCTCAGCAAGTCAGTATGATTTCAGGTATTTCTCAACAGAAGGTCTCTCTTGGAAAATCAATGATTCAAGCCACTGTTATCTTGAGATTTCACTTTTACAAGGTTAAAAGTCTTTTCTCCATTATTGTTTTGGCAGATGGAGAGTAAGAGAATTGAACTCCATAATGACTTATTTTCTGTTTTAGTTTAGAATGACATATTTCTTTCAAACACATTTAAATGGCAAGAAATATACACGTAGTTTAGTAAGGAAAGTCTCTTTTGTACAAGGAAGGGAAAATAAGTATATCAACAAACCTCATTAATCTCTACCTCCAAAACATACTCCAAACCTATAATGTTCTTGTTTAATATAGTGAAATTAACTAAATGCTAGGATAATGATATGCAGTTAGACAAAATTATTGTTTGTAAGATCATTTTTTTTTACTGGCCACAATAAATCTAGTTTGAGGAAAAATGAGAGGAAATATCCTCCCATTTTGTAGAAGTATTAAAGGAGATAAATATTGTTCTAAATATAAAATATTCCTACACATTCTCCAGATAAAAAATAAAATAATATCACAGCATCTGAATAATATTGATTTATTTTTTAAATAACCTCAACACACACAGGAAGTGAGAAATTATACAGTATCAACAATCTATGGTAACCTTAAACTAAGATCTTAGTAAGAAATTCAAACCACTCAACTTCATCTTATATAATAATAATTATTATTGTTTAAAAAAATTAAAGGTACTTTAAAAACAGAAAGATTCACATAACATCTACTACAAATCTTCTACGAGAATATAGAAAGTTGCTGTCAAAGCTTTTCAGCAGATGAAAATTAACTAAAATTATGAGGCAGAGGAAAGTTTTACAATACTACACTTAAACATAAATTAAATAGCATTAAATAAGAATTGGGGAAAAATTAAAATTTCATGAATCATAAATCAACAATCTAGAATAGAAACGTACAAAAAAAATAAGACAAAGAGCAGGAAACACAAATCAATCTTGAAAACAATAAGCTAAGTGAAAGAGGCCAGTCACAAAAGGCAACATGTTGCATATGTCCATTTATATGAAATGTTCAGAATAGACAAATCTACAGAGGCAGAAGATAGGTTAATGGCTGTCTCGGGGTGAGAGAGTGGATGGAAAGTGACTGCTAACCAGTACTATTTTCCTTTTTGGGTAACAAAACTGTTCCAAATTAAGAATACGGTGATGATTACAGAATTCTGTGTATATCCTAAAAAACACTGAATTATATCTTTCAATTGGTGAATTATGTTGTACTTCAACTGTTACTCAAAAAAACTGTAGTAGGTATGCATTCATGTGTGCACAAATACACACAAGACAATTTGAAATCAAGTTGCCTGACTAAAGGGAGGGAAAAATAACTAAATCAAGAGACAAAAACATCCAAAATGAAGACGGAATTTATTAGTTCTTAAGAGGGAATCATTGTACTTAAAGTATAATAAGGGAATTTGAGGAATAAAGGAAAACCAATGAAATAGAAGCTAAAATGAGTGAGAGAAACCAATATATTTAAAATATGTTAAAGACCTATGGTATCATGAGATCCCTGAAGATGAAAATTACAACAATAAAATGAAACTAAATTAAGATTATAATGGCAGAAGACTCTAGAATGTAAAGATGACCTGCATCAGCATTTTGAAAGAATGTACTTCCATCTTGTCAATTTGACTCAGAATGGTTAACTTTGAAACATACCTTTGCTTATTCTATTTAAAAATAAAGATAACAGAAATAACTGACCATCCTGGTAAAAGGACTAAGTCATGTACCAATGAAAGAAAATGAGGATAATATGTAGAGTAACATACAAATCAAGTAGTAATAAAGTAATATTGTCAAGATATACAATAGACGGTAGAAAAGTAGGGATTTTATATTTAGTATCACTACCTTTAAACAACCTGAGCTATAGAGACAATGAATTAATAGGATGGCAGATCAGGAAGATTGAGGCCTTTATTCTGCAACAGAACAAACAAACAATCAAAATCTAGATTGTTAAAAATAACTGTATATGAGCTCTGGAAATCAAAGAAATACAACCAAATAAGTGTCCACTTGAACAAAGTGCCACATTCAAAATGGTAGGATCTTTTGTTTTATTATTACTCTCTCTTGCCCCAGACTCTCCCCCAGAAAATGCGGTTTAAAAAAAGCAGAGGCTGGGTCCTCAGCTAACTCCCTTAACTCAGAGACAGAACAAAGAGACTTAATTTGCAGCATACTAACCTGCCTGTAGCTATTGGAGAGACTGATGTCTGTGTTGCCTAACTCAAAGGTCAGACATCCAAAAGAAACACAGCTTAGATCTTCAGCTCTGAAAAGCCACAGGAAGAAATAAGAACAGCCACTGAAAGCCAGTAGGACACTAAAATTCTGAAGATACCAGGAACAATAGATTGCTGGCAGAGGATTAAAATATAACAACTAAAAACCTGAGAAGCAGCAGAGGTGAGATGCAGGGAAATTAAAAGCAGCCACTAACTTGGGGGAATTTGGAAAAAAAGCACACACCTCAGGGAAAGACTCATGCCTGAAAAAGACTTGAGAATGTTTAAACTTTCTTGCTAGTCTGATCTTAATATTACAGCATGCCCTCTTAATTAGTTTTATACCATCTAGACCAACTCCACAATAACTGATTTCAAATGTATAATAGTCAATAAAATCAATATGCACAAAGAAAAGGAAAAAATGGCCCAAAGAACAAAATAAATCTTAAGAAACTACCCTGATTAACATCAAATTAGACTTACTAGTCCAAGAATTTCAACTGGCTGCCTTAAAGTATGCTCAAAGAACTAATGGAAAGCAGAAAACAATCTAAAGGAAATCAGGAAGACTTACATAAACAAACTGAAAATAGCCACAAAAAGATAGAAATTTAAAAAAAAAAAGAATCGGCAGAAATTCTAGAATTAATTTACAACAGGGTTGAAAAATTCACTAGAGAGATTTAACAAATTAGAAAAGGCATGGGAAATGATCAAGAACCTTGAGAATAAGTCATTTTAAATTAATGCATTTGAGGAGCAAAAAAAAAGGGAGGAGCAATAGTTAATATAGAGTCTGAGAGACTTATAAGCCTCTATTAAATGGACCAATATACACAATAAGGAGGCTTCAGAGGGAGAAGAGAGAAATAAAGGTGGGATAGCTTATTTGAAGTAATAACAGATGATAACTTTTCAAGTTTAAAGAAAGACATGCTTATGTGAACATAGGAAGTCTAATAAACTCCAAGGAAGACAAGATGTAAAACACCAACACAAAGACATGATATAAATAATGAAATTGTTGAAAGACAATGGCAGTGCATTGAAAGCAACAAAAGTGAGTCATATGGTACAGTAGACACTGAATGGAATTATCAGAAGTTTTCCCAGCATGAATCTTCATAGCCAGAGGTAATGGGTTAATACATCAAACTGCTGAAAGAAATTTTTGAAAAAATAAAATGTCAACCAAGAAGTCTAATTTTGAATACAAAATTGCCCTTCAAAAATGAGGGAAAATTTAAGACAGACATTTCAATATAAACAAAATCTAAGGGATTTAATTACCACTACACCTACACTGCAAGAAATGTGAAAATTCTTTAACCTGAAATGAAAGGACATTGAACAGTAATTCCAATTCATTTGAAAATACAAATTTCTGAAGTAAAGATAAAAATATGAACAATTACAAAATACAATATCATTATAATTTCATTTTACTCTTTCTAGCTTTCTATTTGTTAGATTTAAAAGAAACATGAATAAAATAATTATAAACCTGTACTAATATGCATACTACATAAATATGAAGTGATAAAAATAACAAAGTCATTAAGCTATTTATGCTACCCAAATGTTTTACGAATTCAATGCAATTCCTATCAAAATTCCAATGACTGTTTTTCAGAAGTAAGAAAATGTATAAGTAACCATAAAATTAATATGATATCTCCTGGATCCTAAATAGCAAAACAATCTTGAAAAAGGAAATTAAAGTGGTATGTTTTAGGTTTTCTGATTCAAAAGTAAATACAAAATGGCCAGGTATGGTGGTACACACCTATAATCCCAGCAACTTGAGAGGCTGAGGCAAGAGGATGACAATTTCAAGGCCAGCCTTAGCAATTTAATAAGGCCATAAGCAACTTAGCAAGACACTTTCTCAAAATGAAAAAATAAAAAGGGCTAGGGATGTAGCTCAGTGGTAAGATGTCCCAGGATTCGATCCCCAGTAAAATAAACAAACTACAGAAATCATAATAGTGAAGTATGGCATAAATACAGAGACCAATGAATAGAATAAAAAATCCAGAAACAAATCCTTCAA
This sequence comes from Marmota flaviventris, assembly GCF_047511675.1. Lineage (NCBI taxonomy): Eukaryota > Metazoa > Chordata > Mammalia > Rodentia > Sciuridae > Marmota > Marmota flaviventris. The sequence goes on along the minus strand of NC_092504.1, from coordinate 36,442,668 downwards.
AATGTGACCAAGTGATTTTTGATAAGTTGCTACTATAATTCAATGGTGAAATGACAAGTTTGCCAACATAGGAGCGAGGAAACTCCTGTCTGCTTGCTGACAAAGAAAGATGTCCTCTTACCTCATGGCACATGTGAAAATGAATTCAAGATGGATTAAAAGCCTACAGTTAATGCTGAACTCCAAAATTCTGAAAAGAAAAAAATGGGAAAATATTCATCTTGACCTTGGATGTGGCAATGAATCTAATCTTTAAATTATAGTAAATAAAATAAATAGAAAAGGAAAAGTCTAATCTGAAAGTGTTTTTTTTTTTTTTTCCCCTAAAGAAACAGTTAAGGAAAAGGTTTACTTTACTAAACTACAAATACAATTGGGATTTGGGATCGAACACATTAATTATATAGTTTAAAAATAGACAACATTTCAAAACAGTATTGAAATAGAATAAAAATAAAGTAGTAAGAGAGAAGAAATATAGTATATTCTACCAATTATAGTAATTCTAAAAAATATATAATTTTTTGTTTAAACTACTAGAAGTCCATAAAAAGAGAAACAGCATTATAAAAAAGATGAAAATTAATGTCTACAACAAAAAATACATTTAAATATAGAAGTCAATTAATAAAAGGAAATGTTCCTTTGCAATTTGTGGGCATATTACAAAGTACCACAAAACTTAATAACAACTCAGTATCTTAACCCATAAAAAGAAAAGTTTTTGTAGACCATTAATCAAAGCAAACCACCAACTCTAATCTGAGTATAGTGAAAAATCTAAAGTGAAAAATCTAAAACATTGTGATCACAGAAAATTAAAATAAATCAAAGGAAACTAATAGAATGTAGAAGCTCAGATTTTGCTTAAATACCAGTCATAATTCGAATCTGCAAATAATTAAATGTGATTAAAAAGAAATTTAAAAATGTCAAGTATCATAATTCACAATAAATGTAAAAGAATTATGTGCCAAATATAAAGCAGCCATCTCAGCCGAGCAAAATCTACAAGGCATAAAAGGACAAACACATAAAAACAGAATAATTATTAACAGGTCATCATACACTATTCCCAGTGGAAGGTAAGTCAAATAGACAAACATTATGGGAGACATGAAAGATTTAAAAACATAATCAATGAGATTGATCTTATGATAGTGGATGTTATATGTCAACTTGGTATAATTATTTGAATCTAAAATGACCCCAAAAGCTTGTAAATAAGACTTGGTCCCCAATGCAGCAATGTTCAAAGGTGAGTTATTAGGAAGCAATTAGATTGTGAGAGTTCTAAACTCATTGATGGATTAATTCATTGAGGAATTCACAGCTAAAATTGGTAATGGATGTGGTCAAAACTCCAGGAGTAGGGGTTTATTTGAAGAAAATAGGTCACTGGGGATATACGTTTGAAGGGAATATTTTGTCCTCAACCCCTTTTCCTTCCTTTCTCCCTCTCCCTTACCCAACTCCTTTTCGGACTCTCAACTTCCATGAGGTAAGCATCCTTGCTGCACCCATGCACTTTCACTATGATGCCCTACTAAGGGCCCAAAGCAATGGGATTAAGTGGCCAGGTACTGTAATCTCAGCAACCATGAGCCAAAACAAACCTCTTATGTTTTAAATTGATTTCTTCCAGGTATTTTGTCATGGTGACAGAAAGATGACTAACACACTTGGCTAGGCCAGTACCCAGAAATTTTGTTGAATGGTTTTTATAAATATTTCTTTTTTTTTTTTTTTTTTTTTTTAGAGAGAGAGAGAGAGAGAGAGAATTTTTTTTAATGTTTATTTTTCAGTTTTCAGCAGACACAACATCTTTGTTTGTATGTGGTGCTGAGGATCGAACCCGGGCCGCATGCATGCCAGGAAGCGTGCTACTGCCTGAGCCACATCCCCAGCCCTTTATAAATATTTCTTAAAAGATATTTTTAAATGGGTTTTGATATTTAAAAGAGAATTAAAGCAGATCATTGTCCAAAGTGTGGATGAAACTTATTCAAACTAAAAAGATTAGCCTCACCCAACTGAAGGAGTTCTGCCAACACACTGTCTCTGGATTCCAAATGAAGTTCTGCCTCCCACCCATTTTAACGCATACTTCGAAGGAAGAGGGAGGGATGGTGGGAGGAAGAAGAGGGATGTAAAACAGTTATTGAACCAGAGAAATACTATATTTATATTGGGCCCCAAAGAGAAGATTTCTCATTTGATTGTGATTGGATCCTAGTTGTTCTCTGCATAACTCCTCTGTACATTAACATCAAAAGACTCCTAATTCTATCCTCTGGGACTGCATGCTTTGTATTATTTCTTGAAGATATATTTTTAAGTGGCTGTTGGTCTCCTCTGGCAGCTGTGTGGTTGTTGTGGTACACTTATTACTGGTTCAAATTTGGAGGATGAGATTTGATTTAAGGTTCAAATAAGCAGGGATAATCTTTGCCTACTTTGCTTTATTGGTAAGACAATGACTCAAAAACTTATTGAGCTTCAGGTCTATTTCTGATCTATGAACCAGGAACACCCTAACCACATGCAAAATTATTTCCTATTTCTAATTCTAAATTTTGCTTTATTGCTTTGATTTCTAGATTGGTCCCTGACTCCTCTCTAAATCACTTGTTCTTTCCCTCTTCCTTCTCTTTCCGCCATGCTGAACACTTTTGAATATTTTAAGATTATCTGAACTAATAGGCTTACCTAGTTCAGAAAAACTTAATCTGACCTTTAAATAAGATTGTTATGTTATTTTGTTTTCCTGAGAAATCTTTTACTTAAATCTAACTGTTGAGAATCCAGAAGCAGCAACATTTTTGTAAACTTTTGAAAACCTCTTCTTAATTCAGTTTTATTTGCAAACTTCCTCTTTCATGGAATACCTTACTAGAAGCATAATGTAAAAGCCAACACATAATATAACTTTAATTCTTACACTTTCTACAACTGTATACTTAATTAGCAAATGGCCAATTAACTTAGTCATCAAAGGCAAGTTTTAATGAGGTATTGCCATTCCCTAAGGAGGCTGCATAATGCTAACCCTTGTTAACAATTCCTTAGACACTACTGTCTGATTGCTAATCTGACCTATAAAATTCATGGTTATGCTATGGAACCACCTCAAAGCAACATTTCTATATTAATTAAGGACGTGCTAATGTTATATAACAGGCAAAAATGTGTAGTGGTTCAATCAAAACAGGAGGTTATTTCCTGCTCAACATAAAGTTCAGCTGATACTCTCAAGATATTAGATTTTCTCTTTCAAGAAATGACCTGACACTGAGGTCCTCCCATTGTGAAGGAAGATAGTTATGCCATTATCATCATGTCTTTCAGGGTCACTGTGCGCATTTGCTGCCAAACACCAGGAGACGTGAATGGAGAATGATTCACAGGAAATTTTTATGTCCAGTGATGGAAACAGCCCCATTCCTTCTGTTCATATAGTCTCAGATCCTCCGGAGTGCTTATAACAAGTTAGCATGGAGTAGGTGGTTTTTTAAAACAAACATTTATTTCTCACATTCCTGGAAGGTGGGAAGTCAAAAATAAAGACATTGACACGGAACCCAGATTTCTGGTTTGAAGACGGCTGTCTTCTGGCTCAGTCTTCACATGGTGGGAGGGCAAGGGAGCTCTCTGAGGACCCTTTTATAAGAAAACCAATCCCATTCATGAGGGCTCCAGTCTCATGACCAAGTTACTTTCCAAAGTTAGCACGTTTAGGGTTACATCCCAGCAAATGGATTTGATGTTGGGCAAGGGGAGAAAACATTCAGTTTATTGCATATACTCTTGGCCCAAATTGTTAGGGTCTGTAAACAAGTCAGGATGGCGCCTGGCATTTTGCCAGAGGGAGTGGTTTGTGAAGTAACGCCAGGGAGCCATTAAGTGTGGAGATTCCTTATTGGTTGACTGCTGTATCTAGTTTATGTTAATTAAGATAAGCTGTGTGGAATGTATATATACCGCTCCTGTCCTACAATAAACGGCTCCCACTCCTGCTGTATCAATCTACACAAGTTGCTCCTCAACCCCCAGTTAGTTTGCTGCAGCCGGACTGCGGCACCAAATGTTTCCAGCAACAAGTCCTGTCTCCCCACGTTTAGTGTTAGACTGAGGTAGCAGGAGGGTTGTGCCTGTGATCCTGTTACTCCTTAGCTTTCAGTTGCTTAAACAGAGGCCCACCTCAGAGGCAGGATGTCTCCATGTTTGGGCCATGCTGCGAAGACTGCTGTCATATCACTCTGTGCTGCGTTTATAATGGTGAGGATCCTTGTGGTCCAGTTGACAGTCTTAGTAAGGTTCCGTGCAATTGGGTCTTATTGATTCTGGCATTTCTCTCTGTGGCAGCAAACTGATTTTTTAATTTCTGTTGGTTTTCAGGGAGGAGAATGTTCTCTACCTTTCTCTGGGTAGAAGCTGAACTTGGTTTGGTTTCGTTTTGTTGTTTATGTTGTTGTTGTTTTCTTCAGTGCAACAAATAAAGGCCCAAGAAGTTTTCCTGGGCCTTTCCTAGGTGTCGGAAATTTTTACTATTACCCTTCCTCTGAAAGCAGTAGACATTTGCCTGAATTATGGCATCTACAAAGAGAATTCCCTACCTTCTCAGATAGGCTGTACCATGATCAAATTGATCAATCATTCCTTTTTCCTGGGAGGTCTCTTTTTGGGGGGAGGTGGTACCAGGGATTGAACTCAGGGGTACTCGGCCATAGAGCCTCAATTCCAGCCCTATTTTGTATTTTATTTAGAAACAGGTTCTCACTGAGTTGCTTAGCAACTTGTGTTTGTTGAGCTGGCTTTGAATTTGTGATTCTCCTGCCTCAGCCTCTCTAGCTGCTGGGAAGACAGGCATGCACCACCGTGCCCAGCTTAAATCTCTTGCTCTCTTGATTTGAGTGTTCTGAGAAAAACACTTGAAAGCATTGGTTTGTGGACTTAAAAATGTCTATGTGGAGAAAGAGAGAAAAAGCATGATAGACTTTAAAATATGTCTTAGTCATGATAGCCAAACAGATGGCCAAGAGGCAGCAGCTCTTGTGGAAGTTGTCTTCAGAAAAGGCAACTCAAGACCAGGGCTCACCTGGTCACTCAATGGACAGTGAGTGAGGGTGTGATGTGAGGAAAGCAGCAAACTATGTTTCTATTTCCTTTGAAGGGAAGATGAAAGTGAAATAACTCGACATTCATGCCCTAGATGGCAATTTCCCTGCTGGGCCCTTTATAACATAAAAAATACACAAAGAAGAAAAAGAGCATAAGTAAGACTTGCCAGCCAGTCCACATATCCCCAAATCATGAGATGATTATAAAGTTTCTATTAGTATCAGTAGAATAATAGCAAATAATAACAATAATTCCTATCATAAATGAAATAATATGAATTGATTATTACCTAAAACCTCAACCAGTGGCCACGTAATACCATAGAGATTGTTGAAAAATTAACTAATGGGAAACATAAGCTTAAAGTAAAAGCTCAAAGTTCCCTGCAGGCTGAGACATAGTCTATAGAAGTAAAATTCAAATCTAAGGTGGTCAAAGTTACCAGAGGGTACACATAAATAATAAAGAAATAGAATATTGAAAAGTAATCAATTTATTGAGTTGTTAAATATTATTTGTATGCCTTTGTGAATTTCTTAGTGGTATGGTTACAGTCTGAATTGTCATTATAAGAAATTCATTTTTTTCAAGATTACATGAAAACATTTCCCAACATTTATAAAATCACCATTTCTATCAACTGTGCCAAATATAAATATGATGCGAGCTATGTTTGCAATTACATGCTTTTTTTGAGCTACAGTTGTCAAAAGTAAAAACCTCCAGAAAAACTAAATTTAGTATTATATTTTACCCAATATATAAAAAATATTGTCAATTCAACCTAGAGTTTAAAAAGGCTATTAATGAGATGTCTATATTTTTTCTTATTAAGTTGTTTAAATACAGTGTGCATTATTTTGAAGTTATAATATTAAGTAATTAATTTCCAAGTAATTCATTTCTAATATATTATTCCTATTAATTTATGTGGCATTTGCATCATAAACATCATAATGACAATAATGTTGAGATGTAGATATAGGGGAGAAATTTTTAAATATATAGTTATTTCTAGATTTTCCAATAAGCTATATATTTGAGTTGTCATTTGATCTGACTATTAGATTTTTTCATTGAAATGTTACTAGGGTAAATTCCAAATTTTTGCTTTAATAGTGATTTATTTCAAAATTTGGTGAATCTTTCATGAAATTCATTGTTAATTATCTCTACAATCCACTTTTTTGGTTTTCTTTAATAATTGCTATAATTAAATGACTCATTTTTTATTAATCATGATTCATTATATCACAGTATTTTTAAAATATATTTTTGTCAGTGATACTTTCACTAGGAAATAAGTTAAACTGCTCTAATCACAAAAGGACCATATCTTTTCCATATTCTAGAATGCATTTTTTACAAAATAATAAAAGCTCAATAGAAAACCATAAATAATAAAGTAATCCTTCCAGAATCTAGTTTAACTTGTGCAAAACACATATTTTATATTTAATCACAACTACTAGATAAGCAACAAATTAAGTGAAATAAACTGTAATATTGCTTAATATTACCCATATTATGAAGTTGAAATTGTCAAATCATGTAGCCTCAAAGCAAGTGAATAATCAATTCAATAGTAAAAAAAAAAAAAAAAATCTACTCCATGACCATGCAGTGAATTCTATGCATAGTCAAAATGTTATGCACTAGATGTTAAATATTTCAGAGCTCAGAATTCTGATCCAGTGAGAATACATGACATTATTCACTCAGTATCCACATCTTTTGTTTCATTTGAATATTCACTTTCTTTTTACTTTCCTATTAGTTTTCTCTTTTTGCCAGATTTTTGCATTTCTCAGTCTTTGACTCTCGTCTCACATGTCCTAAATTTCCCTTCAACCATACTCTACTTCTTAAAATAGAGGAGAGGAAATCAATAATCATGGAAAGTAATGCAATATTGAGGAAGAGGCAGAAAGGAACTATATGGAAAAAGGAGAGATGGAGAAAGATCAAGGTCCTAAAGGGAGCCTCCCTGTTTTCTGTGTATTTGCTCTGCTTGTTGATGGGAACATGCCCACAGCTGACATGTGTCATGTGACAGATCTGTGCCAGGCATCACCCAAGTCTTTTACTTGTTTGCAGGTATTTAGTGTGCAAGTTTGACACTTAACAGTTGTTAATTCAAGACGCATTCCCTTAACTGGTTGTGTTTGAATTAATTTTATCTAGGTCATCTTTTATTGGAAAGGTATCTTACTTTGATGTAAGAAACATTTTTCTCTTGTTATTTTGTGCTTTGAATATTGCATAAGGATTTATATTTTGTTCCATATTTTCTTTACATACATTTTTAGCAATTTTATTTAAATCTCTTATTTATTTGTAGTCTACTTTGTAGGGATCCAATTTTATTTTTCCATATAATGTGAATATTATGAAACCTCATTCATTATGTATTAATTTTTACTGTATATAAATATTTTTAAAAAATGATTCTATATTATATTCCATTTATCTATTTACATGTTTTCAAATCATATTGCAAAAAATAAGGTTATCCAGGAAAAGGATTTCTATGGTCACATAGGAGGTATTTAGTAAGGGACATGATGTTCTCCCACATTCCATTCATGCTACAGCAGCATTTTCCAATACACTTTCTGAAATAATGGGGACATTTACACCTTTCAGTAAAGGAGCAATCATAGAAAGCCATTGAACAGGTGAAATGTAGCTTAGCTTGATCAAGAAGCTGAAATTTACTCTTTATTTTTGTAGCAGGGTTTGAATTCAGGGGCACTTAACCACTGAGCCACATCCCCAACCCTTTTTTTATTTTTTTAGAGATAGGGTCTCACTGATTTGCTTAAAGCCTTACTGAGTTGCTGAGGCTGGATTTGAACTCATGATCCTCCTGCCTCAGCCTCCCAAGCCCCTGGAAAAACTAATTTGTACAAGTTCACATATTGTTGAAGGTTGCCGTATTTGTTACCAGTCAATTTAATAAGATTTGTTCAAGTGAGATATAAAAAGATTTTGAAGATCTATATGATCATCATTTTAAACTACTACATTTGAACTAGTAAATTTTCTAATTCACTTTTCTGTACCACTTAGCATATCTTTCTTGCTGCTGGTACTAGAAGGCAGCTAGAACCTCAAATAGAAGAATTGAACAGAAAATTGCAGAGAACAGAGAAATCTGGAAAATTTAAGTATGGCTTTATTCTCTCTAGTCTGTATCATATCTGGCTTTTTTTTTTTTTGAGAAATAGCTTCCAAAATGATATAAACTTTGTCTTCTTTTCCAATAATTTTGTGTTTGTATTCTATAGGCATGTAGTCCAGCAAAAAAAAAAAAAAGGAAAAAAAAAGAATAGGATAATTTTCCTTGTGTTTCAATGCATTGGTTTTATTTTATTTTAACTTTACTATTGTAGGCTAAAATATTATAACACTACCAAATTTTTAAAAAGTAGTGAAAATAGCAATAAGCCTTTTGATTTGTATTCTTCTGATCCAATATACTTTTATTAGTATAGTGTATTCTTGACTTTAAAAACAGCTAGAATTTGAAGTCACTGTGTTTTCTCTCTTTGGCTTCCTTCAATGTCCAGTGTTCTTCCCTAATTTGGCACTTTCATGTGCCTGTCTTGCGGGCTGGAACTGTTCCTGCCTCTCTTTACACACTGCTTCATTATTTTCCATGTGTTATGTTCACATTTATGATATACTTTTTTATACCAAAAGATTCAGCTAACTGAACATTTTAGATATTTGGAAATATACTCATGAGTAAAAAGTCTTTGGTTTTCTGTGCTCATAGGAAATGGATTACAAAGAATTTATATATGAGGAAAAAGAATTGTAGGGTGAAGGATTAGGTAGAGTTGTTAGATTTAATTAAATTTTAGTTATTAAAAATAACATATTCAGGATTTTTTATTTACTTTTCTACAATTTTTGTATTTATAAACTTGCATAAATTTATTCCCTTCAAATGTATTTACAAATTTACAAAGACAAAATTTATCATGTACATATATATGTATATAACATATATACATATATATTATCTTCTGACACAGATTTATATATACAAATATAAACACATACATACATTATATATGTATATATTACATGTATATAGTATGTATATACATATGTATACATCAATATTCATATATACATTTATAAATATATATGTGTGTATATATATATATATATATATATATATATATATATATAAATCTGTATCAGAAGCTATTTATATTATTAATTCTGAATTTTTCTTTCTCATATTTTCTTTCCTTTCTTCCTTATTACATTTTCCAAGATTTGTATATCATGCTAAGCATTTAAAAAACCAGCCTTGGTTTTTATAATTTTGCTATTGCCTATTCTATTTATAGTTCTTTGGTTTACTAATAAAAAAATTTCGCACAAGTATTCTAAGCTTGCTATCACTCTTCCACTCAGTATTTCTAAAAAGCAACTATATTCACGTATTCATCAGACTACTATCTTACTAAAAATATTTTTGTCAAGGAAACAAATGTTCTTTTCATTATTAAATGCAGTAGATATTGTCTGTAAACCAAGATATTGTCCTACCCAATTTTCTTACTGTAACTAACCATTCTTTTCTTACCCCCTTACTTTAAAACTCATAAACACATTTGTCTCTCCTGTTGTCTCCATTTTGTGTTGAGCACACTCCAATATGAACTTTGGCCTCTTTTGATACAATAAAATATACTTTGTCAATGACATTTCTATCACATAGTCAAAGTCAAATTCCAGTCTTCACCTTATATACTATCTGTAGTATATGAGGCAGTTGTTCATTATTGAAGTGCATCCTTATTTTGACATCTTGGGTGCTTCTCAGTATTCTGATCATACTGTATGTTCTTTCTTAATCAGTGGTTTGTTTCTTCCTATCTTCTCCACACACTATAATATTTAAAATGATCTTAGCAAATCCATTGATGAAGTGGAATTTTGGTCATCTAAATTGTATATAGTACGTGAATTTCACACTCATACTCAATTACCTATTCAATATCTTCACTTGGTCAAATAATAAACTTCTCAAGCTTGAGATAGTTTGTGTCAAGATAGTCTTAGCCCTTATCCTCAATTTCTTTTCATATAGGCTTTGTCATTTCAGGGAAATTTTCCACTTTTAATCTAGATGACCAGGAAAAATATTATCCTTCTGGTAACCCAAATTTTCATAGATCTTGAATAACAAACAATCACAATTGAAATATTTGAATACATAAAAAAATGGTTTAAAAAGTTAGGTTGAATATGATTTAGAAAGTTTCACAAAAGCATAAATTCTTAAAAAATGAAGATTGCTTGTTTTTAGGGAAAATTCACTACATTTTATTTTTCTGTATCACAAACTAGGTAAAGCTGAACCTTACTGAGAAAAAAAAAGACTATCATGTGTTCATATTTAGGTATATGTCACTTAATGAGAAGAATATGTTCTGGAAAATGCATTGACAGTTGATTCATCATGGTGTGCACTTATGCAAACCTGGAGGATAGAGCTTACCATATGCCTGGAGTGCTGCTTCTAGGCTTCATGTCTGGACAGCATGGTACTACTGTGCCAAATACTTACTGCAGGCTATTTTAATACAATGGCAAACACGTGTGAATCTAAACATATATAAACATAGTGAAGGTATGTAAAAATCTAGTATAAAAGATAAAAAATGGACAGGCATGTAATATAATACCTATAATCCCAGTGGCTTCAGAGACTGAGGTGGAAGAATTGCCAGTTCAAGCCAGCCTCAACAACTTAGCAAGGCCCTGAGCAATTTGGCAAGACCCTGTCTCAAAATAAAAGAATTTTTAAAAAGAGCTAGGAGTGTGACTTATTAGCAAATTGCCCCTGAGTGAGTTACATTCCCAATACAATAAATAAAAATAAAAATGGTGTATAGGGCACTTACCTACAACAGAGCTTGCATGATTGTAAACAGTGAGTGGTAAGTGAAGGTGAAGCTCAAGGACATTAATGTTCAATACTGCAGACTTAACATTGTAGATTAGGTTTAAGATGTTTTTTCTTTCTTTAGAATTTTTGAATTTGTTAAACTTTTCAGTCTTTTGTAATAATAGTTGAAAGTATGGCTGCACAAAATATCTTCTTTTTTTATTGGTTGTTCAAAACATTACAAAGCTCTTGACATATCATATTTCATACATTAGATTCAAGTTGGTTATGTACTCCCAATTTTACCCCAAATACAGATTGCAGAATCACATCGGTTACACATCCACACTTTTACATAATGCCTTATTAGTAACTGTTGTATTCTGCTACCTTTCCTATCCTCTACTATCCCCCCTCCCCTCCCATCTTCTCTCTCTACCCCATCTACTGTAATTCATTTCTCTCCTTGTTTATTTTCCCATTCCCCTCACAAGCTCTTATATGTAATTTTGTATAACAATGAGGGTCTCCCTCCATTACCATGCAATTTCCCTTCTTTATATCTTTATTGTATAAGCTTTATTCCAATTTTAAATTTTTAATGCTTTGAACATCTCCATTAAACACTAAGATATAAACACACACAAGCCTTGGCCTACACAAAATCAGGGTCATTAATGCAACTGTCTTCCCCTCCGCACTCACTTCTTGTTCTACTAGAAGCTCTTTATGGGCAGTGGCTCACATAGAACGTCTCCTATGATCACAGTGCCTTCTTCTGTAATCAGAAAGAAACTGCCTGAAGCTGTTTTACACTTAACTTATTTTATAAGTAGGAGGAGTACACTTTGAAATAATAATAAAATGTATAGCCAGGCACCGTGGAGCATGCCTATAATTCCAATGGCTCAGGAGGCTGAGGCAGGAGGATCACGAGTTTAAAGTCAGCTTCAGCAACAGGGAGGCACTAAGCAACTCATTGAGACCCTGTATCTAAATAAAACCCAAAATATGGCTGGGGATGTGGCTCAGTGGTTGAGTGTCCCTGAGTTCAATCCACAGTACCTCCACTCCCCAAAAAAGTATAGTGTAGAAAATATATAAATCAGAAACTTAGTTAATTATCATTATGAAGTACTATGGACTCCATATAATTGTAAGTGGTATACTTTTACAGAACTAGCAGTGCAGTGGATTTGTTCACAGCATCATCATCATAATCAAAAGAGAAATGCACTGTGTTAAAACATGACCAAGGCTACAGCATCACTAGGCAACAAGAATTTTCCAGTTTCATTATAACCTTGTAATATTGCTATCATATATGTAGTTCATTGTTGACAAAAGTGTCATTATGTGGCATATAGATGTATTTGAAAGTCCTGTGAGCACTCAAAGGTTCATTTATAAAATTATAATTAGGGCCAAGATGACATAAGGATCTTTCCCTTTAGTAATGCATAGAAATTATGTTTCTCCCAAATGCAGTCAGGTTGAAACTACTTTTAAATAGCTTTAAATGCACTTTTATCTCCCACACAGACAGATTTATTAGCTCTTCTGAGTCCTACAAAATCTGTATTAAATACTTTGTAACTCTCTGAATTCAGGAAAACAAAAAGACTACAATTTAATGCATCTGACTTATTATACCATAATTTTACTTCTAAATCAAAATAGTCTGTAGTCAAGAAATTATGTTAGAAAACAAATAGACAAAAATCTGTAATATAGCTACAGAATAATAATTTCTGTTTTATTTGCAACCTGTATTTCTGACTCTTGTTTCTATTAGATTTCAAGTTTTCTACGCTATTATTGGGAAAAAAAATACCTGAATCATGAAGTTATGGAAAATCACCAGTTTTTGATTGAGATGGAAAGTTTAAGATAGCATCATTTTATATACTTAAAATTTGGGGAAAATATAAAACTGACTAGAGTCCTCATTATTTAAAATCTTTAATACTATTCAATTAATTCTTCAACACTTTATGATCTGTTAATCCAAAGTGTTCATGAAACAAAATTTCAAACATTAAATTTGTAGTGGCCATTGCCTTTGCTGTGATTTTGCATTGGAAACCTTCTCATCAGTCCCAATTAATTTCCACATATTTGTCTGTAGGCCACTATATATTCTTTCCCCTTGAGCATGTTCTGGTCTTAGTGACTCATTTTATTCACGTCCGGTGAATGCAGCAAGTGATGAAATGCTATTTCTGCTGTCAGTCTCCGCAATCTCCAGTTCTGTCTTGCTCTTCCTTCTCCTGCTTTCTCACTCTGAGAGAAGCCCACTGACAAGGGGCAGGCTGCTTTATGGAGAGATGCATCTAGGGCAGAATTGGTGCTGCTGGCTAGTGCCCAATGAGGAATTCAGTTCTGCCAATAATTATTCTTGGATGTGAGACAGAAAATAAGCCTCAGCCCCAATTATTACAGGCTTGTGAGAGGCCTTGAGTCACAGCTGAACTGTTCCCAGATCTTGGTCCAAAAAAAAAGAACAAAATTGTGAGATAACAAACGTTTGATGTTTTAAGCCAATAAGTTTTGGGGTAATTTGTTACAGAGCAATAGATAATACTGTAAACCCCAGTTGATGTCGAATTTCCAGATCTGTAGTTTATCCATTAAGTCGAGCTAAATAAATTTGTTTGTGATGCTTCAACTAGTTTTTCATACATTGACTCAGGTATATTTGTTCCATGGCACATAGTTCATGATCAATAAACAATATTCTACTCAATGAAAATATCATTAATGATAAGTAACTTGTGATTGAGGCTTGAGGTGAAGATGGACAAACTTGTACTTTCCTTAGATGACAATTCCTCTGAAATGTCATTGCTTTTAAAGGTCTGAAATTAAATTTAATTAAAGAGTAAACTCATAAAATGTTTTAAAAGAAATACTTAGCAAGACTGTTAAGCAAAAACTGGCTAGAGATCAAATTGGGTTACACTGAGGCCAGACATAACAAATGCCTATATAATTAGAAAGTTTTGTTTTCTTTTACTAGTTAGTACCATTTGGGATGGTATGGTTCAGGTAGTACATATTCACACACAAAGAAGAGACAAAAGAATAGGATCAGCTGTACTTTTCAAAATAAATTATGACAGGATAACATTAACAAGTCTAGCAGTGCCATATTTTATCTTTGTGACACATTATCTAAAGTTAACTACACATGATTATTAAAGATATGAACATAGTCAGATGGAGTGGTGCATTCCTATAATCCCAGTGGCAGTGGCTCTGGAGGCTGAGGCAGGAAGATCACAAGTTCAAAGCCAGCCTCAGCACTCCTAGGTTCAATTCTCTGGTAGATAGATAGATAGATAGATAGATAGATAGATAGATAGATAGATAGATAGATATAAAAAAGTACAACTACTTAGAAGAATTGTTTTTTTTTTCTTTAAGAAATCCCTTAACACCTCAATCAGTGATAGATATACTTTATCACATATATTTCTTCCCTCTGAGTTTCTCCACATTTAGTTTTCACATTTAAATTTTAAGTATCTTCTATGTGCTATAAATTACTTTTGTGACTTTTATGTCCAGAATGAATCTTTCTAATTTACAAGTTATCTTATTAATAAGCGCAAATGATTTTCATCGATGTTCAAGTACTTAATGCTTTTCTACTTTCTTAGTTTTAAGTTTAAATAATTAATTAAATCAGTACATATATTATGTGGGAAAAACAGGAGCAAACTATATAATTTTGAAGAGAACATCTTCAAATAAAATATTAAATGATAATGTGTATATCTCTGTTATAAATTTTTAAATATCTTTAAAGTACAAAAAGATAAATTTATTATGAATTTAACATGTAACAGTAAAATTCAGATTTTTTAATTTATTAAGAGAGATGTGATATAATTAGTTAATTATGTCTCTTCCTTTTGTTCTTTAAATAAGTATGTGAGTTTGAAGGACCAGGTCTTAAGAATGGCAGAGATAGGAACTGAATCCATTTTACCTTCCCCTAGTGAATGCATGATTTTTTATTGTATATATTGTTATTTTTCTCCTATTAAGTATCAATAGTTGAAAAACCAAATTATAGTTTCAATAGAAATTAATATAAGGGATTGAAAATAACATTTGCCCAACATTTTCTATAATACTTACATGAAAGATAGAAATGCGTGTAACTTGAAATTAACTTTGAAAAACTATTGGACATTTAATATATACTAGACACTGTTCTATTTATTTGAAATAAGAACTCATTTAATCCTCACACTGCCCTATGATTTATAAACAAATATTATTCATAGTTTGCAGATGAAGATAGACAAAGAGAATTTAAATCACTTGTGAAAGGCAACCCAGTTTTTACATGGCAGACAAATACTTTGAGTCTGACAGTCTGGCTCAATAACTATGACTTTTACCAGTATGTTATATTTCTCATTCTCAAGGCTATTAATTTCAATGCAATTCACATAATATTCTGCATATATTTAAAGATCAATTAACCCTACAATTTTCATTTGTGTGACTTTTTAAAATTATATTACATTATGTGTCTGGATATAACTTAGCAAGTGAGAAATTCTATTTCCTGAACTATAGACTTAGAAAGCCTTACTTTTTATTATGTCCTTTCCTTTGAATTCATGAAGCTTTAGGATATCAACAATAAAAAAGTAAGAATGGATTTTGCAAACACAATTTAGAAAAAGTAGGATAAAATTATCATCTGTTAAAATCTTTCTTAGCCCCTGATTAATGCAATGTGATTTGGGGCTTTTCTCAAAGTTTTAGAAAACAAGTATTTCCATTTGAAGAACTGACAGAAAGGATAAAACCATGCATTTACTTGTCCTTGATAAATACAACTTCCTATGTATGACATATTTTTAAAATGTTATTGATGCAAAAACTTCTTGGGGATAATTTAAATACTTTGTTTAAATAACTTGTTTTAACTCTGTAAAACTAAGTCCTTTTTCCTTTAAAATATTAGTGCTAAGTTAAAAGGAAAAAAAACACATTTTGATGGCTGAGGATGGGATGTCTTCATTCAGACCTGAGTCAGGCCCTATTTACACTAGAATATTTTGCAAGGAACGGAGCTGCTGGTGAAGTCTAATGTGAACACATGGCATTTAATTTCCATGAAAGTTTCAATAGTCTGAGTAAAATATGGGAATGAGTAAAATAATCAAATATAAGTGGAATGGCATGACAATAGTGCCCTACTGGGACTTGAGTGGCAGCCATGGAAGGGGATGTTCCAGGAGCATCTGTCTCTTTGGCAGAATTCAAAGGCAGCTGCTCTGGTGACTTTTCTAAGGCTCCTGAGATTTCCCTTTGATTTCAGAAATAATGCCTGCCCTCTACTGCTGGACCCAGGTCATTTGCATTTGTCTTGCCTGTGTTGCTGCTGCATTATTTGTTTAATTGCTTTTGATAAGAAACTAAAAAAGCTTTCTGAGAAAATCTTATTGAAATGCTTTAGAAAGCTCTTAAAGTTTAAACCCATTTTGCCCTCATATAATCTTTTTCCAAATTTCATCCTTATTTGTATTCCCAGTATGATAGATGGCAGCAGTTGCCAACTCATAATATCACTGTTCTTATCACACCCTGGTCTCTTGTAAATGCTTTCCATCCTTGAGGTGACCTGTTATATCTTTCTCTGCTGTCTAACTACTTCCTTGTAAAGGACCGATAAGGTAAATATGTGCCTGCTATTTTTCTTTCCAAGAGCAGTTATTTCTTTTTACAGATATTTAGAAAATTCGGAACTTTCTTATCATAGCAATATGGAAGAATCACTAATATATTTATCTCTAACAGTTAGATTGTAAGAGTCTGTGTAAACACACTATAAATATTTATAAAAATAAACTCTGTGTCAATTATTGAACCAGTAAATGTGACTAGAATTGCTATTTTGTCATTTTTAGCTGATATTCTTAGGCAATTTACTTAGTATTTTCAGGTTTCGCTTTCTTCATCTGCCAAATAATGAGATAAGAAATCATTTATTTGGGGAAGATATATATATATATATATATATATATATATATATATATATATATATAATGTGTGTGTATATATACACACATTTTAAAGTCTCTAGAGAGAGAAAATATGTGTAATAATATGTTGACATTATCTATATCTGAGGACACCAAAGAAGTACAACTAAATATGAGATATTGAAATTCTCACCTAGTTTTCTAGTAACTTGGCTTTGGAGAAATGATCTCTTGAAATACTCATTTTGATTTGATTTACAATTTATATGTGACATAAAGAAAAATACAAGAACAATTATAACTTAAAAATAAGGATTATAAACACAACAGTATTCAAGAGATGGAACAGAAAGTAAGTGATGGAAATTGAAAGAGAAGGATATCATATGGGTACAGAAGTTAAGTGGAAATTATGCAGCTAAATTTTAAAAGAAACACAAGATATGCTTGAAAATGAAAGGTTCTTGCAGCAATTCAGAGTGCAAATAAGAGTATGATCAGTGAACTCATTGTATTATGAAAATTAATGCATAATGAATAAGGAAATCTTCTCAAACTGGTTTACATTCAGAGAAGGTATGAGGTTGTCATTGAAGGATTATAAGAAATGACCTCACAAGTACAAAAATATTGAGTATTGCATCCTTGAAAATTAGCATTTGTGGTGAACATTTTTCAGTTGCTCTCCCAGATCTATTTTATACTGTTCTCCTCTTACTCTGTGACCTGAGGAGGCTAATTTCCATAGACCAAATTTTTAGAATTTTCTTGCCCACTTTCAGTTGGGTTTGGGGAAATATCAGAGGATAGGGAGACAATGAGATCACAGCAGGTATTTTCTACAGCACCCTCCTTGCTAGTAGTTTCTTTCTGACTTCAGCTCCCAGCTTTTGTTGAACTGTGATATTTTGAACAATTATTTGTAAAACTGAAAAACCACTCATCCTCCTCTCCCAGTTTCCTTTGTTATAGCCAGAAAATCATTGCAAACCTCCAACCTGCTAATCCTATCATCCAAATATCTTTTGAACATGTCTACTTTCCTATCTTTCCCCACTTCACCCAATATTTCTACTGCATGATTTACACAACCACTTCTTCCCTGGATGAATGATTTAGCCTTCCAATCAATCTACCTACTCCAATTTTGTGTCCACACCCATGTATTCTCTACATAGAGGTTTTTTTTTTTTTTTCACTTCATTTGTTTTGTTGATCATTTTAATTTAAAGATACCATTTGATTTTATTATGTCCAGTTATTAAAAATCACTTTTGACATTTACATAGAGAAATAATGAGAACCCATTCCTTAACCTGGTTGCCAATGATTCTTTTTTCATGAGGCTTACCACAAAACCCATACAGAGGTTGTAACAGGTTTGGTGAGGTAGTGGCAAAAAAATCTGAGAATCTTATGCACAAAGTCCTCTTTCCCTGATTCAACTGCATTATAAATCACAGTTCTAGATTTTCTTATTAAAGGAAAGATGTAAAAATTTTGGGAAATTATAATTTTTCCAAAGACTTTTTATTATGACAGATTCAATGCATTAATGCTTACAACAGAAATCCTACTGAATGAATCTGTAAAATAAGCCCATCCCCACAGAGTGTAGTAGTTCTCTGGAAATTGTCTTTACTGTCATTAGAATATGGTTACTCATTTTCTAATTCTTAGCTTCGTTGTTGCTCTTCTGATAAGCAGGCTGAGGTGACCTTGACACAAATCAATTAATTTCACCATCAATTTATACAATTAAAACTAATGTAAGCCTTATTAACTTACTACATGCATACTTAATAGAAAACATGAATAGAAAAAAGAACATTGTTTCCAAAAGCTGTAAAAACAATTGAGTTTATAGCTAAATATAATCTGAGATAATTTTTTATACTTTACCATTTATTATAGAATGAAAAGTTCCTCTGTGTGAGTGTGTGTATGCTGGATTTTTTTGGTATTAACAATTCCAGGCTAGAAACACTAATTATAAATCATACTAAACTGAGCTTCATAATTCTGCATTCACCATTATTTTAGTTTGCTAGTTCTTATTTGCTAGAAAGAATTTTTCTTTTCCTTCTTTTGTTTTTCTTTCTTCTTTTCGATTTTATTTTCTTTTTTCTTTTGATACTGGGGATTGAACTCAGGGACACTTGACCACTAAGCCACATCCCCAGCCCTATTTTGTATTTTATTTAGACACAGGGTCTCACTGAGTTGCTTAACACCTCGCTGTTGCTGCTGCTGGTTTTGAACCTGAGATAGCCTGTCTCAGCCTCCTGATCTGATGGGATTATAGACATGCACCACTGTGCCTGTATTTCTTTTCTTTTCTTTTCTCTCTCCTTCCTTCCTTTCTTCTTTTTTTTTTCCCCAGTGTTAGGAATCGAACCAGGGATTTCATGGGCTAGGCAAGTACTCTTCCACTTGTTACTGGATCCAAGTCCCTCTGCTTGGCACAAGGGAAGCCCATTAAGTCAAAAGATAAAAGATTGAGGCAAGGCAGACAACTTTAATAGAAAAGCCATGGGTCTGAGATGGAAGACTAAGGAGGACAAAGCTCATCTTTACAGGAAGCTGATTTAGTGGAGGTTTACAGAGCTGGATAATGGATGTGTGCACATTGGTAAGCACCTTCTCCCAGTGGGTGGGTTCTTGGTGTGTGACCAGATGATGAACAACTGATGTTAATTAACTAGTCATAATTTTTCAGTTCTGAAATTCCTAAGAGGAACAGTGATTATTTTTGTTTACTGATTAGTGAAGTTCCTGGCATGTATAATAAACAGATGAGGGGGCAGCTACCAATTAAAAAAAAAAAAAGTCAGAAGTTAAATATGAAGTCCTTAGTTCTTGGCTCCACACTGAGCTATATCCCAAGCCCTAAAAATCCTTGATTCTTGTCATCTCCCTGGTTCCGTTTCAAAAAAAAAAAAAATGACAGCCCTACTACTAGCAACCTTTTCCCTACGTGGAACTGGTGCCTCTTTTCTTGGTTTTGTCCTTTATGCTAAGTTTAGAGAAGCCAGCTATGCTACCCCTCATGTATTCGCAACCAATTCAATTAAGGACACCATTCAGAAATTTATTTGCCATCCCATGTCAATTTTAAATTCTTAATTAAGTATTTGCCGCATCACATAAACTACCTCATTTCTGAGTCACTTTGCTAATAAAAGCTAAGTTCAAGAAGAACTTTCTCATTTGTATTATCTTCATGCCTGCTGACCTTCAATCTCTCCATTTTTTACTAGGACAGAAAAGTTAAAGAAAGATTCCAAAAGATATCCATCCTCTGTGGCCTCTGTAAGTCCTGAGATCTGTTCCTTTCAATCAGCACCAGAGTGGATGTTTCTTGTTACTATGGCAACCAGTTGCCTTCAGTTATTTCTACAATCTCTGATTTCCATTAGAGAATCTATTTTAGTAATTCTTTACTAAATTAAATCTGCTGTATTTAGCAATTTCTGAGTCTTTTATTTCCTAAATTTGCTAATATCTGCTTTCAAATAATTTTAAATATAATTTTGTCTAAGTAACTAAAAAGATTTTAAACAATAGAATTTTTGTTCAAAGGTACAAATGTGCAATGGTACAAAAATAGTTGGTAACTGGATTGAAAAAAAATAGGACAAAGTCAATGTTTTTTTTGGAAATGGTGTTGTTCAAATGGTTTCATTAAGCAGTCCCACTAACCTCTACCCTAGGTTTAGAGAAAAATGTGGATGTCTCTTTAAATGATATGGCTACATTTCTTGATTAATTGGTTGATTATTGGCTCAAATTTTCTAGATATCTTCAAAATAAAAATATGATTCTTTGCGGGAAGAACAAAATAGGAATTAACCAAATAAATAATAGTAAATAGGCCTGAGGATATAGCTCAGTGGGTAGAGTGCTTGCCTTGCATGCACAAGGCCCTGGGTTGAATCCCCAGCAAAACACACACACACACACACACACAATTATGAATAATAAATTGTGTCCAATAAAAATATTTAATGGTAAGTGTAAGATATATTTTTAAAAAAATATAAACAAATAAATGATGTATTTAAACTTAATTTTTTTATTTGAACAATGAAGAGAAAGCAGAAAAAACGGAATCAGTGGATTTCACTGGATTTCATTGTGTTTAGTCTTTATAAGACTAATGTCCCTTGGTTATACACCTAGAAGACAGATTCCTTGGTCACATGATAATATCAACAAGTTTAGAGATCTAATATGCAACATTGGGTCTAAGTTCATAAGATAGCTTTAAGGATTTTTTTAAAAAGTGATTTAAAGTACTTTTATCAAATACACAATACTTATGTAAGATGACTAATATGTTAATTTGCTTGATGGTAGTAATTATTTCACTATCTATGTATACACATGTGTATAGTTCTCTCTTTTTTTCTCTCTATATAATAAACATCATGATGTACACCTTACATATATAATAAAATCAAAACTTCTCATGGTAATCTTCATTTTTTCCAATTTCAGAATTTATAGATATGAAATTAATAGGAATCTCTCACACTGTCCTGGTTTGGTTTAGCAAAAATTATCATGATTTTTTAATACCATGACTTTGTTATTTAATGTTTGGAAGTTGAAATATCCAATTCTCTTTAAATGTTTGTTTTTATAAAGCTCAGCAAATATGTATTTATATTATCAAGGACAGGATGAGAATGCAGTTGAGTCATGCAACCACAGGATCAGATATTTTTCTTTCTTCAAAGTTTCACATTTTTCTCCTCATGGATATTTTGGCATTATATTTTAATTGTACAAACTTTGAATTAAAGCATGTATCTTGAATGCTGAGATTTTTTTGTACACTTCAAATTCTGTACCTCTTGGGATTATGTGACTCACTTTCTCTAATTGTAGCTCTGCTTATTACCAGGATTCCTTGAGATACTTGATACATTCACTTTATAATATTGAATATTTTGTTGCTTAATACAAGATTTATGATTCTGTAGAAACACATTCATTCTAAAGATAGTTTTTTTTTCCCATAGTTGACAACATGAAATTGTTTATGGTAATATATCCTTGTGGCTTTTTTTCTGATGACCTCTCAGAAAAATGTGAAATCAGAAAAAAGAAAAAAAAAAAAGAAGAAAAGACGTTATCTTACAAGAGCATTTTAAATACATAAGATTAAATTACTTCTATACAATGCATTTTATTAAAGGAGAAAAAATCTATTTAGCTGTATAAGATATATTTTTATCTAGGAAGAGCTTTTCAAATAAATGAAATTCTAGATATCAAGTAAATATTATAATGAAACAAATGTTTGCAGAATACAATTTAAAATACAATTTAAAATGTAATTAAGTTTATAATTTTTTCTAGTGCATTCTTCATCATCTTACAAAAGAGATTTGTGTATTTAGTCATATTTTTACCAGCATTCTCATCAGTGTGACAACAAAATTAAAGGTAGATTAATGTATGATGAATTACATGTTGGAATTATCTATTCTGTTGATGAATAGAGAGAAGAAAAACAAAATATATTTTTTTCTGTAAATAAGTATATATCTTTCTTGTGGTTAGAAATCAATAATCATTGAAAGACCATTATACTTTTGTTGGCTCTTATGATTCTAAATATTATGTGACTTAGTTTTTGTGATACTTTTATACCATGCATTGCTAGATTTCACTGGGTAATTGGTATGTACATTGGTACATTTTTATTAATTCTTGACTACGTGTATTCAAATATTTTACTTTTATAGATGGAAAGATGCCACAGATAAGAGTCAAGGGGAGAGAAGCAATTATATCAAATAAAAGTTCATGAAATTCTGTTTCTCTGAGGGAATTGGCTTTATATTTGACTCAATAGTAGAAAGTCTTTCAATCTTTAATTTCACTATGCAAGTGAAAGCAAATTTCTTTAGCATCTTGCTTTTAAAGCTCTTATATGAAATTACATGATCCTATGCTTTTCTTCAATGTTAATGTGAATGGAAGGAATTAACTCAGTATGAACATACTTCACAGCATGGTGTGCTACAGGAAACAATGCCAAATGCACAACCAGTAGAATTAGTAATTAAAATTAGGCATATACTAATTATCACAGCATGAATAAGTATATCCACATTATTACTGAGAAGCATCATTGAAGATAACACTGAAAATAAGTTGGAAAAGTTTCTTTCATAATTCAAGATAACCACAGTCTTTTCTAAGGCCCTCAATCACAGTGTGTGTGTATATTTATACTATTTTTCAACAGGACAGCAATAAAAATATTACCAGATTATGCTAATATCTGAGTTACTAAGGATAAACACTTTATACAAAATAAGTCTTACATTTAGGAAACTATATTACTATATGTTCTCTCATAAGCTAGATAACAATTACTGGCATACTAACCCCTGGCCTGAGAAGGACTATCAATCACTACAGAACTAGAAACTTCATAGCTTCTCATGTTGTCAAAGTCTTAAATAACCAAATGTTAACACCATCTTCCATCATTACTTCCTTGACACTGCCTTAAGAAAACTAACATCATATGATATATGAATATGTATACCCATACTTAGAGAAACAGAGAGGAACAGAAATTACTAATTTTGTAATCACCATTTTGGGTACATATACAGGTAATTATTCAGACTCACTTCAAATTAATTATGAAAAATTGTCATCAATCCACACCAAAAAAAGTATATGTTGATTATTTAAGATAGGTGAGAAAAAGATCCAGGACTTTGTTTTTCTTCAGTATTTTTGATAAACATTATCTAGTGCTTAGCTGAGCCTTTCTGAGGAAATACGTATAGAAGCCCTGAAAAAGTATCAATGAGTGCAGACGTAAATGAAGATCTATTCATTTGGATATGTCCATTAGTGCACAGATACACACACAGAAATCCATAAATACATACTCCACACATACATAAATATTGATGGTTCACATTTTTTTCATGTCTTGAATTAAACAAATACTTAGTATCTTGCATCTGCCCTGGCAAGCCGATCTTCATCTAGTTGTGGAGTATTTATTTATTTACTTTGAAAAGCTAAAAATTAAAAAGAGAGCATTCATAGTCACAGATTGAGGTTCTCAGTGAGAATGGTTCTTAGCATGGGCATAGCTAAGAGGTCACAAGAGTTGCCGAAAGATGCACAAAAAGGTAAGAAGGCAACAGAAAAACTTCTCTGTCTCTATAACACGGTGAAGTGGTTGAAATAGTTTTCTCACCTATCAGCAATTACTGGTTTAAAATGAAATGAGATTAAATACAATATGTAACATGAACAATATGTAAAATACCTAGTTAGAAAAGTGTCTATATGGTAAAAGTTAATGAGGACTAGAAAAAACTGGAAAATGGTAGACGAATGTCATGTTTTGATAATTGACATAATAAGTTTATTAAGATGAAAGTATAATTCTGTCAATTTCCTGAAACCTCAATATTAAATACATTTATTTTTGCAAAATTAATATGTAAAAGCAAATATATGAGACAAACTTCCAATTCTAGGGTTATTTAAAATGACAACGTGCTTTTCCAAATACTGAACCAAATTCCATATCAATAATAATCAAAAATAATTATTCTACCACAAAGGTATATTAATGAGTGAATATAAAATTGGAAACATGAACAAATGCATGCATAAATATAATAAATGAAATATTTATATAACACAATACCAATATTTTAAATTAATATCAAACATAATTTTGCTTCATTTTTTGAAATACAAACCATAAACTTGTAATTGAAATATATAGTTTTAGAGAAGAGAGAGACACAAGAAGAAAAATAGTTAAATAAGAAAGTGGTATGTTGACTAGGGAATAAACACTACTGACTACTAACATTACTAAACACAACTTAGATACCAATAACTTTTTAAAGTTTGCAAAATATTGCCTAAATAATTAATATTCATAATACCGAAGCAAGTCAATACAAATATAGAAGTAAATAACACACAAAATGAAAAAAGTACAAAACATTCAATATAAATCAGTATGAATCAAATAAATATCTAGTTAAGCAATGAAAGAACATCTATTAGTAAATATTTAAAAGGAATGAAGATAATCAGATGGGTGAAGTGATAAAATTAAATCCTTTATAATTATTGGTGAAAACATAAATTGTGAAAGCCAATCTAGTAGCAACATTCAATACATCTAACTATATATTTTTCTATATATACACTTTTATTAAATCATTACTATTCTAGAAGTGTATCTCATTAGAGATACAATTCAAATATATAGGTAAAATAAGCTTAATTAAATTCAATTTAATATTAATAGAATGGTATATATGCAAAACTTTAAAAGCCTAATCAATTTTATTATTAAATAAGGGAATATTATAAAATATTAAAAATCTGGAAAAGATAATATAGTGAGAAGCCATAAACAGATATTCTAAATAATGAAGACAATAAAGCTAATGCGAATTAAAGCTAGGACTGAGATTTTTATAATGGAAAAAATCCTCTGCTTCTATCTACATTCCATGACTTATGAATGACCTATATGACATGTAGCCACTGCACAATGTAAATATCCATTTGCATAAAAAAAAACCAAAAAAAGTCATGTATGAAATTCAAAACCTGAACAGATACATTATTTCATAAGAATCTACATTGTGTTTTTCTGAACATATTTTTTGGAAATGTTATAGGAATTTCTGGTATTTATTAGGGTTTCTTTCGGACTTGAGTCCCCCTTGTCAATTGATCTTGCTGACCACATGCTACATCAGAAGTCCCCTGTCCTTTCAATATTCTGTAGTCTTTGAAAACTTTTAATTAGATATTTCCTCTTATTTATTCACATTGTAGCCTTCTATGTTGCTATTATCTCATTCAAAATTTTTTAAAAAAAATTGACAACATTTCAACATAAACTCTTCAATTTGTAAGCACCCAAATATGTGTTGGATACACCCAACCTCTGCAATGCTCTACTTCCATGACTTTCTTCAGGGTGGACTTTCTAGTGAGAATCATTTACAAATTTACAAATTATATTTTTTAATATTAACCTTAAAACTCTTTACTCTAAGAAGTCTGATTCCTACATTCTATATCTTATACTCTTAGTCTTTTCTCTGATACTGTATTGCTTTGAACATATTTAATGTATTTTCCTATTTGAAAATATTTTGACTAATTACAATTAAAATCATGTCCTACCTAATAAGTCATGATGCAAGAACTTCACACTCTTACAAAGATATGCAATGTCCAGAATGTGATGAAAAACTTATTGCAAAATAAAATAATAATAAAATCATTTGGCAAGAATAAATATTATTTTATGTTAAAATAATTTAGTGAAAATCTAGATTGAATTTCTTTTTCAACACAACTCTGAATAAAAATAAATTTGAGTCTTTGAACTTTCTTTTGGGAAGGAGGAAATAGGATTTAACATTACATGCATAAAATAATTGTTTCATGGAGCAATCTTCTTTGTCAGTGGCTGTATCCTGCTCTATCTCCAACCTTGAAGATGTCAAAGCAAGTGCCAAATCCCATTCTCCTTCTCTTGGCTCTTGCTGGAATACCTGTGTCTAATACGTCACTTTTCTAGTAAAATGTATCAAATATAATGGTACATTAGCTGCCAAATAAAATTATTCCCAAATGGAGTTATGTGTCATTTATAATGGAGAGTTATATAAAAAAATAAGTACTCAAGAAATAAGAGTAATCAACTGGAGAATTACTTTTAGTTCCTACTGAAGGACAGATAAAATAGGAACATAAAACAGAAAGAAAAAATTCAGACCAAAATTTTTTCTGTCAATAATATTTTGGGTTGTTCTAATCAATTTTACTTATGTATTTATTGATACATGTTACACAAATAAAACGAGCCATATAAAATATTAAGTGACCCTTTCACATTCTGGGTTTATTATTCAATCGTGTTTAGAATTTTGTGAACCATTACATTCAAATAAATGATTCATGAACATTCAAAGAAGTAAAAATCAGAGTCAGCACTATGAAGAATGGCTGTTATCAGACATGACAATATGCCTTCTGAGATAGTCAAATAAAAAGAAATAATTTTGTTCACATATCTGAATATGCAATTATATATATATATATATATATATATATATATATATATATATATATATATATATATAATGTTGAAAAATTCAAAAGCAAATTCACATAAACTTCAGTAGATTTAATGTGAAAACACCTTGGTGTTTTTAATCTCAAAATCATTATTTTGTGGTCATTTAGTTCACTGGATATGGTTTCTCTTAAATGCAGTCTATTAATAAATATAATGTGAGAATTACTTCATGATAATTAGTGGAGAAAACTGAAAGTGTAATCAATCTCTGTGTAGTTTTTATTAAGCCAGTTTTTGTAGAAAATCAAAATGTGCTGAGCTATTTAGTATATTTCTACAATATTTCTACTCAAAGTACATAATAATATGTTGTTTTATAAGTGGAACGTTTTCATCTGGAATGCATTAAAAATATGTCCAGAAAGAGACATGTAAAGATCCCAATGTTTTCATTAGGGAAAAAAAAATCCATAGAAAGAATATAGTCAAATCTATTTAGAAAGTAAGAGAACAGCTGAGCACAGTGGGACATACCTTTACTCCCAGGGATTCATGAGGCTAAAGCAGGAAGATTGCCAGTTTAAGACCAACCTGGGCAACTTAGGGAGACCCTGTCTCAGAAAAATTAAAAATGGGGAGGGGGGTTGGGAATGTAGCTCCTTAGTGGTAAAATGCCCCTGAGTTCAATCTCTAGTACAAGAAAAAAAAATTTTAAAAAGGGAACAGAGACATAAAACATGCAACTCTTCCATTAAAAAGAAATTCTGTATAAATGTAATTAAAATTATCAGTACTTAAAATCAAATGGATAATAGATGAAACACTCTGCTAAACAGCAGAAATTCAAAGATGATTCTTGTTCTCAAAGAGCAAAAGTAGAGTTAAAAATCACATATTTTTGCAATTTTCTAATTGCTGAAAATGTTGAACATTTTTTCATATATTTTTGATTTATTGTATTTCTTCTTCTGTGAAGTGTCTATTCAGGTCCTTAGCTCATTTATTGAGTTTTTTTTTTTTTTTTGATGTTGAGTTTTTTGAGATCTTTATATATCCTGGAGATTAGTGCTCTGACTGAGGTACATGTGGTAAACATTTTCTCCCATTCTGTAGATTTCATCTTACTCCTGTCAGAATGGCAATTATCAAGAATACTAAAAATGATAAATGTTAAAAGTATGTGGGAAAAAAATTCATACATTAATAGTGGGACTGCAAATGGGTGCAGTCACTCTGGAAAGCAGTCTGCAATTCTTCAGAAAACTTGTAATAGAACCACCACTTACCCCAGTTATTCCAATTCTCAGTTTATACCCTAAGGATTTAAAATCAACAGACTACAGAGATGCAGCCACATCAATGTTTATAGCAGGTCAATTCACAATAACCAAATTATGGAAACAACCTAGTTGCCCTACAACAGATGAATGAATAAAGAAAATGTAGAATACATATACAGTGGAATATTACTCAGCTTTAAAGAAGAATGAAATGATGCCATCAGCCAGTGAATAGATGGAACTGGAGAATATCATGCTAAGCAAAATAAGCCAATCCCCAAAAAACAAAAGACAAGAGTTTTATTTGATACAAGGATTCTAATTCACAATAATTGGAGGGTAGTGGTGGGGGGTGCTAGGTAAAAATAGTGTTACTTTGGATTAGGAAGAAAGGAGTGAAGGGAGGGAAAGGGTATGGGGATAGGAAGGACAGTAGAATAAAAGAGACATTATTACCTTATATACATATATGATTACATGACCAGTGTGATTCTACAACATGTACAATCAGAAGAATGAGAAGTTGTAATCCATTTATGTATGACGTGTCAAAATGCATTCTACTGTCATGTATAAAGAATTAGAACAAATGAAAAAAATTTTTTAAAGTTATTTCAAAAATTTATACTCCAATTAAAATAGAAAATCTTGAAGATACAGACAAATTTCTAGAGACATATGACCTACCCAAACTGAATCAAGAGGACATACACAATTTAAACAGATCAATTTCAAGTAATGAAAGAGAAGACACCATCAAAAGCTTACCAACCAAGAAAAGCTCAGGACCAGACATATTCTCAGCTAAGTTCTACAAGACCTTGAAAGAAGAATTAACATCAAGATTCCTCAAATTATGCCATTTAATAGAAAAGGAGGGAACCCTTCCAAATTCATTCTATGAGGCTAGCCAAAACCAGACAAAGACACATCAAGGAAAGAAAACTTCAGACCAATATACCTGATGAACATAGATGTAAAAACTCAATAAAATTCTGGCAAATCAAATACAAAAATATGTTAAAAAGATAGTGCACCATGATCAAGTGGGTTTCATCCCAAGGATGCAAAGTTGGTTCAACATATAGAAATCAATAAATGTAATACATCATTTTGATACACTTAAAACAAGAATCATACAATCATCTCAATAGACTAAGAAAAAGCATTTGACAATGTACTGCACCTCTTCATGTTCAATACACTAGAAAAACTAGGAATAGTAGGAACATATCTCAACATCGTAAATGCTATCTATGTTATGTCCAAGGCCAACATCATCCTAAATGGAGAAAAATTAAAAGCATTTCCTCCAAAAACTAGAACAAGACAGGGATTCCCTCTTTTACCACTTCTATTCAATAGCATCCTTGAAACACTAGCCATAAAAATCAGATATAAAAAATTAAAGGGATACACATAGGAAAAGAAGAATTCAAGCTATCACTATTTGCTGACAACATGATTCTATATTTAAAAGATCAAAGAATTACCACCAGAAAACTTCTAGAACTAATAAATGAATTCATCAAAGTAGCAGGATATAAAATCAATACTCATAAATCAAATTCATTTTTATACATCAGTGATGAATCCACTGCAAGAGAAAACAGGAAAAATATTTCATTCACAAGAGCCTCAAAAAAATACTTGAGAATCAATCTAACAAAAGAGGTGAAAGATCTCTACAATGAAAACTACAGAACACTAAAGAAAGAAATTGAAGAAAACCTTAGAAGATGGAAATATCTCCCATGGTCAGAATTAATATTGTCAAATTAGCCATACTATCAGAAGTGTTTTACAGATTTAATGCAATTCCTATTAAAATTCTAATGACATTCTTCATAAAAAATAGAAAAAGATATCATGAAATTCATTTGGAAAAATAAGAGACCCAGAAAAGCCAATGCAATCCTTAACAAGAAGATTGAAGCAGGAGGCATCACAATACCAGAACTTAAACTATACTTCAAAGTGGTAGACAGCATGGTATTGGCACCAAAATAGACATGTAGGCCAATGGTACAGAATATAAGACACAGAGGCAAACCCATATAAATATGGTTATCTCCAACTAGACAAAGACATCATGAACATATTGGTGAAAAGATAGCCTCTTCAACAAATGGTCCCAGAAAAACTGTAAATTCATATGAAGCAAAATGAAATTAAACCTGTATTTCTCATGCTGCACAAAAATCAGCTCAAAGTGGATCTAAGATATATGCACTATCTCAGAGGCCCTATATCTAATAAAAGAAAAAGTAGGCCCAAATCTTTATCAAGTTAACTTAGGACCTCAGTTCCCTAACATGATTCCTAAAGTGCAAGAAGTAAAATCAAGAATCAATGGATGGGATGGATTCAAACAAAAAAGCTTCTTCTCAGCAAAGGAAATAATCAAAACCATGAAGAATGAGTCAGAAAATCTTTACCACATACATATCAGATAGTGCTCCAATCTCCAGGATACATAAAGAGTTCAAAAAACTTAACACTAAAAAACCCTACAAATATCCCAATTGATAAATGGGCTAAGGAATTGAACTTCTTCACAGAAGAAGATATACAATTGATCAACAAACATATGAAAAAAAGTTCATCATCTCTAGCAAATCAATAACACTCTACTAGCAAGTCAATATTACATCATCTCTAGCAAATCAATACTACTCTAAGATTTCATCTCATTCCTGTCAGAATGGCAATTATCAAGAATACAAGCAACCATAAACGTTGAAGAGGATATGGGGGAAAAGGTACACTCATACATTGCTGGTGAGACTGCAAATTGGTGCAACCACCATGGAAAGCAGTATGGGGATTCCTCATAAAACTTGGAATGGAACCACCATTTGACCCAGCTATCCTATTCCTTGGTTTACACCCAAAGAACTTAAAATCAGTGTGCTACAGTGACACAGCCACATCAATGTTTATAGCAGCTCAATTCACAATAGCTACACTATGGAACCAACCTAGGTGCCTTTCAAAGGCACCTACATGTACCTAAATGAATGGATTAAAAAAATGTGGTATATATACACTATGGAATATTACTCAGTCTTAATGAAGACTGAAATTATTGTATTTGTTGGTAAATGGAAGGACCTGGAGAAATCACACTAAGTGAAATAAGCCAAACCCATAAACAAATGCTAAATGTTTTCTCTGATAAATGGAAATTGATCCACAATGCTGGGGTTAGGTAAGAATGGAAGAACTTTGGATTGGGCAGAGCAGAGTGACAGCAGGGGAGGAGGTGTAGGAGTACGAAGGATGGTGGAATTAGACACACATTCTTACCCTATACATATGTATGATTACTACCCTTGTGACTCTGCACCATGTATATCCAGAGGAATGACGAATTGTGCTCCATTTGTTTACAATGTGTCATAATGCATTCTACAGTCATGAATAACTAATTAGAAACAAAAATTAAATGACATTTTTCATGTAAATAGTATACTTGGGAAAATGTGCATACATACATAAGTTATAAAAGTGGAAACCTTTCCAGTATTGTATTAGTAGAAGAAATGAAAACTAGCACTTTTATGAATATTTCCAAAGCAGCTTAATAATGTGGAGGGAAATGATACTTCAGTACTGCCTTTCATCTTCCTGTAGGCTTCTGGCATATAGTGAAATTAAAAAAAAAAAAAAGCTTCAACAGCTTAGAGTTGTCAAGAGGTAAGTAGGTGACCTAAAAGAGACTAGCACGAATTAAAGAAATATTACACAGAGGAAAATGGTGGGAAATGCCCTTCTTGTGAGAGGCTAGGATAAAATGGAGTCTCTGCAGTCCATTATTACAATTTTAAAAATCTCATGAGTATTCTGTATTTTACCAATAAGAATTGTAATGCATTCCACTGGCGAGTATTTAAGAAAAAAAAAAAAAAAGATAGTGAGGAGACCAGATAGACATGTAGTGAATTTTGTTTGGGCAGAACTTAGTTCTAAATACAATGTCCCATCATTGCTGTATGCTTATTATTTCGCTGCCACTCTGAATTTCTAAATGTACTGAATTTTTAAAAAATTATTTTCCAGGTTAATGGAGGGGAATATTGACATAAATGCAGCAAGTCCAAGAAATATAAACATTTTACATTTAACTTTAGTATATATGATTTTTCCCAACCCCTGAATTTCTTAATTATATTTTGTTTAGACAGCATTCCAATTAATTGACTTTCATTGAAAATACATAAATCCCTACTGGTAGACATGAAGTTTCCTGGGAGACAGATGAAACCCATTGTTATTTGTTTAGGGAAATCTACATATTGACTTTTAGGGCAGAATACCAAGCATTTGCTCTTGCCACTAATCTCTCAACAAATTCTATTTGAGCATCAGGTGTAAAAATACAGATTGCATGGATATTATGTGTTAGATTAGAAATTTTAAAAAGTGGAATTCTATATTAGCTTTTGTAACTGACCAATCTAAACTTCTACCATCAGTTTTACCATCAGTTTTCTAAGTAAATTCTGCTTAATCAGTAACACTTACTAGAATGAACTTGTCAAAAACTATCAGTATGAAGAAAAATTTATATACCTGGATAATGACAAATATCTATTAAACTACTGAGTATAAATTGAATAATAAAATATAATATTCAAGTATTAATTCTACCATATAATGATCTCTGGGGTCTCTACAGGAAAAAAAATTGAAAAGAAATTCAGTAAAGAAAATAAAGTTAAGCTGCAAAGGTATAATTGACCTATCAGCTTTTTAAAAAATATTTCTAATCCTATGTGATATCATACTTCCTAGAATAGACCTCATGAGAAAAAAATATATATATATATATATATATAGAGAGAGAGATATAATTAATTCAGTATCTTGTATTCACAATATAACTTAGTAGTGTCTCTTTTATTCATAATAATGCATTGCATCTTAAATTTAATAATTGCAAACATAAACATTATTATCAATGGACTAATAGGTGTATCCCTATATTCAGAAACTTTTATACTATATAGCTTCAAAACTTATATTTTAAAAATCACAAATAATAAGCTCACAAAATAAATCAATACATTTAAGTAATAACATTATGCTATGTTGATGAAAGAAACCCATAAGGGAATGTAAAACAAAGTATGTTTATCAATCACTTCTGTGCTTAGTACAATATTCTGGAACAGAAATTTGTTGGAGAGTCACAATTTCTTGTCTTGTTATGGTGAGTAAGAAGTTAGGGAGATATTTTTAACTTAGGACAACACCGCATGACTGGTATGAATCACTCATTTTTTAATGCCTCTTTCCATTCATTTATTTGTTATTCAATCTTAATCTAGTCAACTGATGACTGGTGAACACAAAATTGGTGCATGAGCACAATATCCAGTGTCTGCAGACTTCTGCCGCAGTCTGGCTGGGCACACAATCACGAGCCACCACACAGCTTGTAGATTCAAACAGCAACTCTTTATTCCCGAACTCACACCAGCCGTCTACAATCACGTTCTGGGGAAATCCACGTTCTCTGCCCAAATCCACCTCCACTGGGCTTCTATCTCCAAAATATACTGTCTGAATCACGTGAGAACTCAAGGGGAACTCAGGCAGCAGGATACGCCCTATTCCCAGGAGGAATAATCTTAAACCTTAAACCTGGAACCTAAACTGGGAACGCCCTAAACACGATTTATCTTAAAACCGGGAACACCCTAATCTGCCTTGGTCCTTGAGCAAGGTCACCTACATTCAATGTCGCTGCAACATGTCAGCAACATGGGGTACGCTGGCAAGGAAATTGTCATACCTACTTGGCTAATGGCTCCCAGCAGACTTCCATATAAGGAACAACATGTATTAATCTATAAAACCAACGAGGTTCAAAAACAAAACCCTCCACATAGCTATGTTGTCTTCTAAGTAGCATTTTATTTAAAGTTAAAATTCAGAGAAACTTTCTATTCAAAAATATCCTGAGAAACAGTATATTTTGATATGTAAATAAGAACTTTTTAATTTGTGCACATAGCATATTTTTGTGATATTTTTTAAAAATACAAGATATACTTGTATTACTGTTAAAAAAAAATGTTAAGAAGGGGCAGATTAACCTTTAGACTGTTTCCCTCTGAAGTTACATTATGAACTTAGTGCTAAAGTGGCACAAGTTTAGTCCTGTAGGTCAGCATTCTGACAGGGGTCTCACACAGGTGAAAGTGCAGAGCTGGTGATCTGCCTTCCTTTTTGAAGAACTTCGATGCTTTTCCAGATTCTAGAGGCCCCCATAATGCTTGGCTTATGGCTCTCTCCTGCATCCTGTATGTAAACTGACCCCAGTGCATTCCTCTTACCTTTATCCCAGGTCTCATGTTTCTCTGATCACAGGCTGGAAAGTTCCTCTGCTTTTAACAGCTCATATGATTAAATTGGGCCCAGATCCATAATCTCAATATGTTCCCAGCTCAAGGTCCAAAAACACAATCACATCTTCAAAGTCCATCTAAGCATATCCAAAGGTTCCAAGAATTAGGGCATGCACCTTTTTGAGAAAGGTGTATTTAGCCTCCCCTCAGGGAACAATACAGAAAAATTAGTATGATGGCTGACATTTATCTCCAAGTGTGCCCTATGCCAGAGAAGGGGTGAGACAGGAATAAGACTTCTTTTTACCCTGAGAATGGATAAGGGTCTACTGTATTTTAACA
Organism: Marmota flaviventris; assembly: GCF_047511675.1. Lineage (NCBI taxonomy): Eukaryota > Metazoa > Chordata > Mammalia > Rodentia > Sciuridae > Marmota > Marmota flaviventris. The sequence goes on along the minus strand of NC_092504.1, from coordinate 36,407,536 downwards.
AACAGCTGGTTTTGCATAAGCTTTCATATATAGTAGACATGAATTCTTACTCATTGGTTTTCAAAATGATTTGCCATCTCATGAAAGTGGTTTTGAATAGAAATTAGTTTTATCTGTACAAGTTACCATCTTGTCAAATTGATGTCTGTCTGAGAAGAAAAAAAAAAGTTTCCCTTAAAATCTGGTAAAAAAAAAAAAAGTTTGTTGTTGTTGTTGTTGTCATTTGCACTGGAAGATTGAAATTTAAAACTCAATAAAGATTCCTAAATTTTAAAATGCACTAAATTTTCCATGTGGATTGAAAAGGCACTGACATTTCTTTCCGTCTACAGATCATTTTAGAAGTGCTGTGTGCATGTCATGTAGAGCAGCAGTGTCTCTTGTCTGTGCCACAGGGTGTACATGCCATAAATTTGTCATGTGTAGATGTGCAAGTTAAAGATTACCTTGCTCTAGGGTACTCCAATTACATATAGACTTTGTAAATTTGAATTTTTAGTTGTCACAATGTTCTGGCTAATGATAACAACATATTTAGAATGAGAATATAACCTAAAAAAACATAGTTTTCTCACAGAGAAAATTGTAAAACATCTAATCAAAAAGTATAATATTTACTAGTGGAATACCTGTCCCAAAACACCACTCTTTTATTTAAAATGTGCTGTCTTATAGAAATTATTCAATATACTCAGAACCAGTATATGAGTGTGGGTTAAAAAAGACAATGTCTATCCAACACCATACTTGAAATATTCCAGGAATTATAAGATATTCATATTAATGACTAACAGAAAATTAAATAGCTCTGTGATGAAAATATATGTCAAGGATCAATTTTGGAAAAAAAATCATCTTTATGTGGGTACCAATTTAGAATTTGGAGAGTATTGGGGAGTTATTTAGGTCACGGTCACCAGGACTGAAGTCTCCCAACAATCCATGCATTACTTCTGACATTGCCTCCTTTTGTTTCACTGGAGAGCAACTGTCAAGCAAGAACAACCTCAATGGGTAAAGATGCTGAGGTTTTACAGAAGCTTGTCTTTCACATTTGAAAGAGCCTGTAGTCCCTGAAGCTGATACTACAACATCATAATCTATGAGTAGTATCAGTAAACAAAGTATGCTAGTATCTAAAAAATAATAGTAAAAATAAATGGCTTAATCAACCATCCTGAAAGCAAAACCATTTTCTCCCTCATTTTTCAGGAGGTTTCATGTCTGGCATAGATCTACTCATCTGTTCTTTTCTACAGCTCTTCCAGGCTTCTCTCTTTTGAATTAATAGAAATTGTCACCCTGGACTCTTTGGGGCAACTCCTTTTCTCCTCTTCAGTAAGGAGTAATAACCTACAGATCTATGTTCATATGGGATTAGTATATCAAAATCATAAATATGATGAATCCATACTCTTTCTTGCTTCCTATTACTGAAACTAATACAGATGAGAGGGAGAGCAATAGAAAGGGAGAGAAGTAGAGAGAGAAAAACAGAAACAGATAGTTTGAGGTGTTTGGAGGAGGTGGTAGGAAGAGAAAAATCAATGTCATTTTAACATTTTTATATGTAACCCCACAGTACCAATCTCATTTGCTAATTTAGCTCTTGCTGTGGACCACTGGCTGAAGTTAGACTCAAATTCTCCATTGTACATCTGTTTCAGAATTCTCTTCCAGTTCCTCTGCTTTCCCCCCAATCACTTTAGGTGACATATGCATGGTCTATAATATCGTTAATCACTCTACATATGCATTAAATCCTGTACTGACACATCTACTCAATATCATTATTCCAGCAATTCTCACTGATTTATCCTACATGATTTTCTTTCACATTTTGCTATATCAGGTCTATCATTTTACAAATATGCTGATACTTATTGCCTCTTAAAATGAACATACCACAAATGAGTAAATTTTCTTTTGACTCCATTCTCCATTTTTGGCAACCAACTCAGCTTATTCCCATTCTCACTTCCACAGCAAATTTCCTCGAATGAATCATCCATATTTACATTTCCAATTTCCCTTTCACATCTCAAGAGCGTGTCTTAATTTGGCTTACTCACCCATCACTCCACCAATACTGGTCTTTCTAATGAATCTGAGGATCTCACATTGTAAATGCAAAGAATTAACTACTAATCTTTATGTTATAAAAATCTCTCAAAAGTTTTTAAATTTGTTGATTACTATCTTTTCTTTTTTTGTTATTTTTAATTGACAAAGTTATTTATATTTATGGTGTATAACAATATATCTGGATGTATATGTATTTATATGTGCACATATACACACACATACATATACACATTATGGGCTGGCTAAATCAAGCTAATTAGCATACATTTTACATCACATACTTAGCATCAGAAGCACTGAGTGGAATGGTGGTTACCAGGAACTTGGTTCAAGGGGAATTTAGGAGGTAGTAGCCAAAGGACATAAAATATCAATTAGACAAGGTGAATAAATTCAAAAGATCCATTATACAACACAGTAACTGTAGTTAATAACATAGGGTACACTTGAAAATTTTTAAGGGGGTAGTTTTATATGCTCTCATTGCCCTTTCCTCTTTAAATACACTTCTCCATGTCGCTTTTGGAAAATGTGATTTTCATTCTATCTTATTGTGACTCATTCACAACCTTTGCTCTTTCTTTTTCCCTCCAAACTTTTCAATCCTCTTCTTTCTGCAATTTTTGAAGATATCATTAGATTATACACTTTTAAATACCAATATATGTTGATAATTACAAACCTAATATCTAGCTGACATCCCTTCTCAATCTAGACTTGTTTTTCCAATCCCCTATTCAAACACAAACCTGAATGTCTAATATAAATGTCAAACTTAATGTGACTAAAAATGAGATCGTGATGTTTCCTTTAAAATTTGCAATCACTATTATTTTTACAATCTCAGAAATGGCACTTTAAACTTCCAGTTTCTGACGAGCAAGAATTTGTAGTCATGTTTCATTCTTCAAATACAAATCACTGTCAAATTGCACTGGCTTTTATTAATTAAAATATTCATCTTTCACAATTCTCTGAAATTTGGTGCTACAGAAGTCAAATTTAAACGTGTCTGTTAATTTGTCCGGAGAATGTAGAAATCATGTTTTTTTTTTTTAGTTACGGTGTGCACAAAGTGCCTATAATGAATGTTCTAGATGCAGAGCACAGTAATGGAACAGTGCTTATTCTAGGAAGGGAGAGTAAAGAGAAAAGAAAGCCCATGCTCAAGATGTCATAATTATTAAAAGAGACCTTTCTACTACATAATTTAAGTAGACTATTGGCTCAGTCATACAAATAATAATCGAGTATATTAAAGTAAATAGAAGTTCCTATATACTATGTTTGTTTTCATAGCTCAGCTTTAAAAATATAAAACTCAATAAAATCTACTATTACTTCTAGAATAGGTCTTACCCTGCCTATCCCTTTTAAAATCCTTAGAGATCATGAAGAATTTCATATACTTTCTCTTATGATAGTCAATTTTCAAAATATCCTTAATGCAGTAATAGAAAATGTTGTATATCTCTATGCTTTTATTATACTGAAGTCACAATGTACATGTTAACTTGATAAGTATTAAAGAATTATTTTGACACTTGGTAAGATGATAAGGAGGACTATCGGATACTATTGCAATACTTGAGACTGTTGTAATAGAGAGAAAGATAGTGTTCACTTCCAAAGGAAGCCAAAGCCAAGGAACAGAATGAGGGGTCAGTGGATGGAAAACTGCAAAAAGAAGACATTAAACATTGGAGAATTCTGGCTAGGCTAACTTAATCAGGTCTTTGTTGAAGGCAAGACAGTGTGTTCAGATACCAAGATGAAGAGATGAGACATTTTATCAAATATCAAGAGTCATCAGATTTCGGGAATTCTCAATGTATATTGATTTCATTTCAATAATCAGGATTTTTTTCTAAAACTGGCCTGGGTCAGTCAAAGACAAGGATAAGGCCTAGTCAAAAAGATGTCTCAGAGGAGACTGAGTTTGGTCATAGAGGAAATATTTGTCACAATCACCTTTTATTGAAGACTTAAGGTTTCTAAATGTCCTGTGGTTTTTATTATTTCATAATATTACTGGGGACCAAAATTAGCCAAAGTACATGGTGTCTTTAAGAACTCTGTACCTGAATTACTGTATAATACACTACTTCTGCCATCCAACTCATACATATTTCCCTAAAATAAACACAGAATTATCATTTATCAGTTTTTGTTTGTGCTACCTTTATCTTTTTTAAATATTTTTATTGGCACATATAATTATACCGAATACTGTAATTTATCATAACAAACCTGTACATGTACAGAGTTTTTCCAATCTCACTCTTTCATTTGTTTATTTTGATGTATCCAGTTGTACCTCTGAGGTATATTTTGAAGTTTTAGTCTTTTTACCTCTTTAGAGTATGTTTATTTGGGTTTCTATCTTGGGCATTTTGAAACTTCTGGATTTTATATCCTGATATTGTACAATGATGTGTTTATGACAAGTGTTCCTTGTAGGAACAAACCTCATAAACCCTGTCTTTTTTCAGTGTCATAGCCTTCTACTTATTTCAGAAAAGTATCTTGGCCAAAGTGTTGGACTGATAAGATATTTTAGCTCATTTAATTTAACACAGTTAATTATAGTAATAATTTTTAATTCTTTAAAGATCAATTGATTTTTAAATTTTCATTCTTTTTTTCTTTTTGATGCATTCTAGTTGTACATAATGGTGAGATTTATTGTTACATACTAGTACATGCACACAATATAACAATATAATTTGACCAATATCCCGCCTCTCTTCTTAATTGCATTAATGTTTCCTTAGCTTTTAAAATAAATTATATAAATAATAGTGCTTTTTTTCATTCCCAAATATTATCATTCCAACTTTTTTCTTCACCCTACCAAGTTAAAATTCTGGATCATTTTTCCAACAAACTCAAATCTTCTCTGATTACAAACAAATAGACAAAATCTAGACTGAAGGAATACATTAGGAACCTGATAAATCAATATTATTGTGAGAGTTTCAGGTTTTTAAATTTTGTCTAACATGGTTCATTTTTTTCCAGTTTTCCTACATGAACTAGTATGCATTCAATTTGTAAATAGTTGCTGTTTTCTCTTTCTGTCATGTTGACTTTAGTTTTATTTTTATACCAAACCCCTCATTGAACACTCAGTTCTTCTTAAGATCTTGTGGTTAAGGTCCTGAATTCTGCTCCAATTTCTTCTTGATTCTCCTTCCTGCAGAACAGAATCTTGTCAAAATTCAAAATAAATTCTCCCTGGAATCTATATACATTATGAGCACAAATCTAAGGTTATGATACTCTTCTATAGGTGTCTATGCTTCTTGTAGCTTATGCCACAGTGAGATAAGTGCCTGTATAATCTAATTATTTTTTCCAGTGACATCTAATTTTAGTGAGAGCAAGGTATTCTTGCCAAACAAATTTCGACCAAAAATACTATATAATCATTATTTTCTTATGTACATTTAAAAATTTAGTTCATATTTTAAAATATTTGAAGAAGAAAACTTAAAGCCAAAAGGTTTTCACTAGAAAATTTCACACAACATTAAAATAGTAAATAGTTCCAGTTCTATAAATATCTTTCAGGAAAAAAAATAGTGTGATTATTAATTTTATGTCAAATTGACTGAGCTAAATAATGCCCAGATAGTCAGTGAATATTATTTAAGGGTCTGTCTATCAGGATGTTTCAAGAAGAGATTGGCAATGAAATCAGCAGACTGAGTAAAAATTATCAATTTCATCCAATGTAGGTAGAAATCATCCAACCCATTGAGGGCTGAATAGAACAAAAAGCAGAAAAATACAAAATTACTTTCTTTTTGTTCTTGGACATCCATCTTCTTCTGCACTAAGACAGTCTGTTTAGTTCACAGACCTTCAGCTTCAGATCAGGACTTACATTATTGTACCCTTCCTTCAGGCTTGCAGAAGATTGTGGGACTTCTTGGCCTCTGGAATCACGTGAGCCACTACCATATAATTAAATGCAATGTCTTAGTTGCGTTTTTCTGGAGAATCCTGATTAATTCAAGAAGAGAACTTGATACTAAAACTTGATACTAAAACCTGACATAGACAGCACAAGGAAAGACCAGCATCCCCTTTGAGCATAGAAACAAAAATCTACAACTTCTTATTGAAATCAAATCCCTCTACACAAAATGAATAAGTATAAAAAGAATAGTACATTAAACAAAACTAAGTCAGTCATATTTATTCCAAAAACACAAGGCTGGTTGAACAGCTAAAATTAAATCTATAACTTATTATTTTAGCAAAATAAGAATAAATACTATGTGAGAAAATCAAAAGATACATAAAGTATTTGGTAAAATAAAATTTGTTCTTGGAAAATTCTTAAACATGTAGATCGATGTTTTGAGCATGTAGCTCAGCAATATGGTCAAATGACTTCAGAAAATAATTCAAAAGCAATTTACTGTAGAGTTTTTTTTTCATATAATAGTTTTGAAATCATTGGACTTACAGACTCAAAAAAATAAAAGGAACCCCTGTTGCACTTCACTCCTTTTAAAAATGTAACCAAGCACACTAAACTTATAAAGTTGTATACATTAAATATAAATATTTTATATGTCAATATACCTCAGTTAAGTGATTTAAAAAAATTAAAATCAATAATGTATGTTAAATAAAATTTGGATCACTAAAAAATAACAAAACGAATCATAAATACAAATATAAGGCATAGAACTATGAAAGTTCAGAAGAAAACATGAGAGAAAATCTTTGTAACATTGTCTTAGGCAGAATAATTCTTACATATGAAAACTAAACAAACATTTTAAAAAATGATAAATTAGACTTCATCAGAATTAAAAGTTTCATTGAGTAAAAGAAGGAATGAATAGGCAAGCTATATCCTGAGAAAATATTTATGATTGTATATCTATTGAAAGATTTATTTCCAGAATATATAGAAGATTTTCAAATTCAATGATAAGAAAGTAAATAACTCAACTTTAAAATGAACAAAAGAAACCAGACATGGTAGTAGATGCCTATAATTACACATACTTGGAAGATTGAGACCGGAACATTTTAAGTGAAGCCAGTCTGGGCAACTTAGTAAAAGCCTCCTTCAAAGTAAAAGAAAAAGAGGCTAATGTGTAGCTTAAAAGGAGATCCCGGATTCAATCCCCAGTACTGAAGACAACCTGAAAAAATAAAGAATGAGAAAAATTTTAAATAGACACATAAAACAAAATAGATGTAAAAATAAGTATATCAAAAGAACGCATGAAAAACATACAGAAAGTTGTTCAACATCAATGTTCATTAGAAAAATGCAAATTAAAACTATCATGAGATATTGCTGCACATCTATAAATTAGAATAAATTCATAATCATGAACAGGATAAAGTGCTATTGAGGATTCAGAGCAACTGTATATCTCACACATTGGTTGGTACATATGTTAGCTTTTCATTGCTGTAACCAAAACACCTGATAAGAAGCACTTACAGAAGGGAAAATTAATTTTGGTTCATGGCTTCAGTCCTCAGTTGGTAAATTCCATTTCTCTGAATTCAAGATGAGGCAGAACATCAGGATGGAAGGAACACTGCTGCACTCATGGCAATGGGAAACAGAGAGAGAGCAAAGAAGAGCCTAGGGGGCAAAATATAATCCCCAAGGACGGGCCCCAAGCAATCCACTTCCTCAGCAATACCCCATCAGCGCAAACTAGGATGGACCAATCAGGTCACAGCTCTCATAATCTAATCATTTCAGATCTGAGCATTCTTGCATTGACACAGGAGCTTTTGGGGGACACCTTATATCAAAACCATAACAGTGTAAATGCAAAATTGTAGGGCTATTTTGCAAGACTGCTGGGATTTCTTATAAAATCGTACATGCACTTACCATAGAGCCAGGCGATACTATTTTAATATGCAGAAGTGAAAGAAAAATTCATGTTCAAATGAAAGCCTATAAACAAGGCTAATATCACCTTTATTCATAATAAACTATAAGCTGGAAATGATCAAAATTCCCTATATTAGGTAAATAGCTAAACTGGTACATTCAAACAATGGAAAACCACTCCATAATGGAAAGGAATAAGCTTTCTTTAACAGATAAGGCATTTTGAATGAATAAAGGCACCACAAAATGTATGGCTCAATTTCATATGGCATTCTGGAAAGTGTAGATCTATAGGAACAAAGATTGCTGTAGTTGATTGTAGCTGGAGGTTAACACAGGAAAGAATTTTAACTCCAAAGTGACTGCAAGAGGGAATGTGGGGAGATGATGGAAGCATTTTGTGTTCTTACTGTGTTGGTGTTTATACAAATGTACTTAAGCCCATGGAACTTTGAGCCCCCCAGAAAAGATAACTTTAATGGATGCCAATAAAAAATGTATGTTCCACATACATATGGACAGTAAGGTGCTCTATTTATTCTGCAAGAATATATTGAAGAAAAAAAAAAGCCATATTTCTAACATCATCAGTCACCATACCAAGGAGAAGAAAAGGAAAAAAAGAAAATAGAAAAGAAACAGAAATGATAACTCATTGCTTCAGCTTGAATAGTATGCATGCTACTTCTACTCTTGAATTTTTAAGAAAAAATTCAAATGATTATTTTTAACTCCATGGTGTTGAGAAATGTAAAACAACTTTATCACTGCAAGGAGAGAGTACTTATTGAAAAATAGCCGAAATCACTACCAAAGTTGCTAATTTTTTTTTTTTTTTAGTGGTACCGGGGATTGAACTCAGGGGCACTCAACCACTGAGCCACATTACTAGCCCTATTCTGTATTTTATTTAGATACAAAGTCTCATTGACTTGCTTAGTGCCTCACTATTGCTGAGGCTGGCTTTAAACTAGGGATCCTCCTGTCTCAGCCTTCCCAGCCACTGGAATTACAGGCATGCGCCACCACGCCAGGCTAAGTTTGCTAAATATTTCACAAAGTACTTATCAAAAAGAATTAGGAGAATAACCTATTATTCTCTAGCATTGCTAAAAAAAAAAAAAGTGTGTCCCCTTTAATTTGTCTCTCTCTGTAGAAATAGGAATGAAGCAATATCTGGCCTTTTATCATAATGCAAATGAACATTGGTACTTCATGATTAGAACTAAAGGTTTGGTCATGGCCTACAGTGGCAGTGGTCATTAGTCTGGGGTAAAAACCTCCTGAATCTGGCCACAAAATCTCATGTTGTTAACTGAAAATAAATATTCCTATGTTTCTGCCTATAACAACTACTGAAATTTTGAAATCATTAAGTACAATGTAATAATCTAGGTTAATAATTAATATTTCATTTGATTCTAGAACTTTAACTATTATAATATAAAACTTTGATGGTGTTTGAAGAGTTATGGCTTATCTGTATAACCTCCAGTATTTTAAAACAAACACAACTGTTATTTCTTTATTAGCAGAGAAAATTAGATTCCTTAAGAGCAGATATTTTTTTGAAAATTATTACTCCTAAGCCTGCCTACAGAAAGTTTCTTTGCTATCTTTAAAGAAATATGTTTTCAATTTAGATCCTTAAAAAAAAAATTCTCCTTTTGGTAATGTATGTTCATTTCCCTCTAATGTTTACCAACTACTTGTCTTTGGCTTCAGAAGTAATGTATTTAATATCTATAATCCCAGAAAATCAATTTTCTTTCCTCTTTCCTATCCTGAAGACTTGTGCTCTTATAAAGGATTTTCTAGTAAGTACAATTGAGAGATTACACAGAGACATGGAAGAAACAAGCAGATCATAGAGTTGTTTGCCCTTTAACAGTGACACCTAGGAGAGATCAAAAGCTTTTATGGAAACATTTCTTTTACAAAATTGACTTGTCTCATCAAATCTCATGTACATATAAAACACTTGAGGAATGATTTCCTCATAGGCTTTGAAGGGACAGCATTATGGAAAATTTCAAGTCATCTCTCTTTGTGTATACCAGCACCATATCTCTCTATGATTGCACTGGACAAGGGTGATGAGTTTGCTCATGTACTGTATAAAACCACTGACCTGAATCACAGTAGTAAAACTTAGCTTTGCATCAAATAATGTTTCTTTTGTGTCCTTTCCTTTCTCTGCAAGATTGATTTCTTAACGTATGAAAGTGTCTTCTTTATAAAACACTGCTGGCTTGTTTCCAAAATAGGATTTAAAATTGGATCCTATGGAAAATCAATTTCTTGAATAAGAGGCTCAGACAATGTTTTCCTTTAGTGTTGTTTATCTATTGCCACCATGGTGTATTACAACTAAAATAAGAATCTCCCCTCATAAAATAAAATAATAAACAGCATTTCTAACACACACCATATCTGTCCATAAAATATTTTATTAAAGATTAAAATCATCTAATTTAGAGATAATAAAACACATAAAATGCACATGGAATAAATCCCAAATATATGACTGAAGATTGTTGAGAGCCATAGCCGAAGGGGCCCCAGCAAACTTTCAGACTGCCAGCTGATGATTGGCTCACAGCAGCCCCAGCAACATCTAGCTGATTGGCTCCTCTGCGGTGATGCTCATTGGGCTGTTTCCCCGCCCTTTCAGACTATGGAGCTGCTCATTGGGGGACTTTTTTGGCTCCGCCCATGCAACCCAGCCAATTGGCCTCAAGAGCAGGAGGAGTGGGGGAGGTTGAGAGGCTTGTGGGAAGCAGGTGGTGGCAGTTGGGCTCTGAGGGTTTTTCCTGAGGAGCTGTTTTGTCTGGCGTGTGTGGTTCTAAAAATAAAGTTTGTTTCTTTTGACAAGTGGCTCCTGAATTGTGCCCAGCCAGACTGTGGCAGAAGATGTTTTCCTAAATCGTGATGTGAATATGTTCAAGAAACTGGCTCCAAAGTCCATTTGATCAAAAACAAAAAGAATGAAAATGTGAGCTGGTTAATAAAAGATTTTAATTGCTGGTCTTTGCTTTGTGATGACTACTTGGTTCTGCTAGAATCATCATGTTTCCCCCCAAATAACAGGAGTTCCAGAAGTTCATTTAAGATCTCTACTCTTTCCTAACATCTTGCCATCCTGCCACTGTTGGCTCAGACTCAGCTCAGTAGCAGACCAGGTCACCACAGTGACTTGTGAATTGTCTCTCTTGGATCCTTAGGAGAGATTACTCATGAATCTGTAGCAGAGAACCAGGCACAACAGAGCTCATAGCATAAAAAGTCAAAAACAGTATCAGCCAAAACTTGTAGGAAATTGCTGCAATGAAGTGAAGAAACAATCCACTTTATCTATGAACCAAACTGATTGCACAAGATGTGATTCATGTTAAAATTACAAATGAAATTTAAATATATATATATATATATATATATATATATATATATATATATATATATATAAACATTTCTCTAACTTTAATGTACTCAGATACTTTGTTTGTAGGCCACCTCTCCTTGTTCCCCAAAACTCTTCATGAAACACTTCATTTCTTTAGATCTCAACCTTTACACCTATGAAATGCCAACAAATGATGATCTGTTAAATTCCCTCTAGTGTTAGCATTGTTCAATTCTATGGCATTCTATTGTGTTCCAGAGATGTGGAGTGAGGTCCCAGTCTAATGTCCAATGATATAAAGAATAGTCAGAAAAAAATTTAACTAGACAAGTCTCTTATTTATCATGGACTACAAATTATGTAAAGTTATATGGAAATTTGAAAAATTGAGAAACTACAGCTAGTATGTAGATGACAGTTTATTTCCTTTTGTTAATTCAAACTGAAATATTTTGATGAAAAACTGTTGCATATATCTAACAGTGGTTGGACAGAATGTCTAATCCTCCTCACTCCACCACTCCCAAATAATTATTTTTGGTATATTCTATTTAATATTTTAAAAATATTTAATAGTAAAATAATAAGTCTACTAATAAATGAATCAATGTCAATGCATTTATTTCATAACTCATCCTTAGAATTTTGACAAAATGCCACATAATTCAAATATTTTGGCTATTTTAAATTTTCTACTAAATTTCTTCCTTCCCCCTGTGATTTCACCTGCCTTTCTACTTCTCACCCCTATCTTCCTCTCCTTTACCCTTTCCCCTACCCTTCCCATTTCTCTTTTTCTCACTCATTATCAAACTTTAGAAATGAGAAAATGCTCCATGAAGGTATGAAATCATATCATATGAAACAATATACATTTAATTATTAGCATGAAGAATGGATAACAAATACATATTTGCTGAGTGAAGTATGTACTACCTGTATTTCTCTGAGAATTATATGAGGGGTTGGACCAAGGGACACTTAACTACTGAGCCATATTCCCAGCCTTATTTATTTTCTATTTTACTTAGAGACAGGGTCTCACTGAGTTGCTTAGTGCTTCGCTGTTGCTGAGGCTGGCTTTGAACTTCTGATCCTCCTGCCTCAGCCTCCTAAGCTGCTGGGGTTACAAGCATGAGCCACCACGGCTGGCCTGAGAGTGTTTTTTTTTTTTTTTAAATAATTAAATTTAATAAACTTTGGGCTGCTTACTAATATGCTCATACCCATGAACAGCAGAATATGGTTTCATTTAGGAGAATGTACTCACTAGGTCTTTCAAAGTTCAGAAGTTCTTATCAAACCTAATTTTAACTTGGCTTATTTAGCTTGTCTTAGCTTGCTCCTATGTGAGGAAGAAAAACACTTCTATTCAAGAGGATATGCTTACTAAAACTTTCAGATTTCAGAAGTTCTTACCACTCCTACCTCTAACTCAGCTTGTTTTCAAAGTATATTTTTATCCCCTCAAATGGAATATTAAAAATTTGTATCCCACATCTGGCCAAGAAATAATTCCCAATAATTACAAAAATACAGATACAATATATCAGGTAAATAAATACCTTATTTTTTCTCTTTCTTTTCCTTTCCCTCCCTCCCTCCCCCCCCCCCCTCTCTTTCCTTCCTTCCTTCCTTCCCAGGGATTGAACCCAGGGGCACTTAACCAGTGAGCCACACACATCTCCAGCTATTTTTTGTGTTTTATTTACAGACAGGGTGTCGCTGAATTGCTGAGGCTTGCTTTGAACTCATGATCTTCCTGCCTCAGCTTCCAAAAGAGACACAGAGACAAGTTGCATAGGCAGGAGAGAAAGATGGCAGAATGGCAGAGAGGCCAAACTGCCAAGCTTTATTTATATCAATTGGTTACTTTAGGTTATTAGTGAAATAACTACATTATTGTTTAGTATTTCTATGTACTACACCTGAATTAGTTATCTTACTAGCTTCTAGGAGAAACTGCTGAGCATTCCAAGCATGGAAAACAGAGTGCCAGTTACCCCTGGGAGTTTGCTCAGCAGATGAAACCTTCCCTATATATTTCCATGAATCCCTACATGTGACACCACACCTGCCCTCAATAAAGTCAGAGTGTATTTCTAGCTTGACCAATAGCCATCTTGTTTGTGTATGAATTGCTCAGTGTTTTAGCATTTTTGAGCTAATGTTTAAAAATTAGAGAAGTTTATTTAAATGCCAAGATTTTGTTTTCCATCTAATATAAAAGATCAAGTTACACTGGGCCCTTGTTTTCAGATTGAAAATTATTATCTAACTTAAATTACCACAGTACAATCCTAGAACAAATGTTGGTAAATGCATGAGAGAGAGAGAGAGAGAGAGAGAATGAACCAGAACAAGAAAGAGAAATATAAAGAATTTTTTATTAAACTCTTTTTCTAATCTGTTAATTTCCTCCATGTTGATAGTTATATTGACTTTTCTTAATTTTCTATATTTTATTTCTTTTCCGCCTTTTAATAAAATAGCTAAAGATTTTTATGTTCATTCATTTAAAAAATATACTTTCAAAGTCAACTATCTCTGTTATCATTTAAGAATACTTTTTGATTTTATTTCTGTCCATCTCCATGTATGCCTTCTTTCTCCTGAGTATAATTATGTGTTTCTTAATGTTCATAATTTCATCCTCAGTAAAGAAAAATGTTTGGCTTAAGCACATATAGGTTTCCCTCTTGCAAGTTTGATCTCAGATACTTTCCTAACATATTTCCTACAATATTCCTAATAGCATTCTCTGTATTATAATTTATAAAAGTGTTAGTTGCTTTAACTGCAGAATCATCTAGACAAGGAATATTTTTCACTTTTCCAAGTGGTTAGAAAAGTTCTGAGTATATTCTTATGATTAACGTAAATTTTTTCACATTGCTTTTATGCAACGTGGTTTATACTACTATAGCTAAAAATTTGGTTATAGTCTTTTCAGAAAGGCTTGATGTACTTTATATGTGTATTTATATGATTCCAAATAGTGTTTTCCTTAGGAGAACTTAAAATTTGAGTATATGTGTTTTATCAGACAGAGTTATTCTCTTTCAGCCTGATTTACTAGGGAAGTCGAGATGTTCTCCCTCTCACTTTACATGTATAAGATGTTTATGCCTATTTCTTGTGGTAGTCATTAAGAGAGGTTGATTTTGAATCTAGAAAGCCTGGATGTGAACTCCACTCACACTTAATTAGATATATATTTTACCCTGTAAAGTTATTAAACTCTTGTTTCTTAGATTCACTTTTTAAAATTTTGCCATTAGCATTGTAATTATACAAAATATTGGAGTTTATTTTAACATAATTTTGCAAGCATGGACTATCTTATGCTGCAATTCAGTCCTCAGTATTTCCCCTTTTCCCTTTCTTCCTCACTTTTCCTGTTTCCTTTCTTTTTCTACCAGTTAGTTATAGTTTTTCATTAGTGCATTATAGATGTACACAAAGGTGAAATTCACTATTAATTAAAAAAATGTTCCATATTGATAATAGTGCTGACTTCATATCGTTATTCAGACATTTATGAAGAGCTTAGTTCAATACATTGCCCAAGTGCTTTTTCATAGATTTAATGTTTGTTTCAACTAAAATTCAAATGTTAAAGCCCTTTGGAGACAGAAAACTTGAGAGATAATTGTGGTTATATCAAATCATCATGGTGTTGTCCCATGATGTGATTATTGCCCTGGTAAGGAAAAAACAAAAAAACAAACACTAGACTCTTTGCTTTCTTAACTATAGGAATATACAGAAAGAAGCCATCACAAACCAGAGAATTTAACAGATACTGAGTCTACCAGCTCCTTGAACTTAGACTTAACAGCTTCAGAAATATGGAGATTATATTTCTGTTTTTTGTGCCATTGATCTATGATAATTTGTAAGGGTAGCCCTAGCTGATTAAGGCAGTATTTAATATATGTTAATAAATATATTTTTTCTAAAATTAAACTTGCATATATCATAGATTTCCAATGTTATCAGATATCATTTGAACTTCAGGATCAATTTTACTTTTTGAAATTAAACAATTCTAAAATAATTTAACTACATAATTTTTACCCTCCAGTATACTAATTGACCATATTCAGTATACTTTCTCTCTGATCTCTACAACAATAATCTCTCTTATTAGTGCTTTAAATAATTTTATTATTTTCTTTGCATTTGAAAAACATCTCTTTAAGCTTATATGTCTTCATCTGATATTTTTCATTTATAAAAAGGATTTTTTGCTGTTTTTGATGCTGATATTTTTAAATGCCCCCATGTAATTTCTTGGAATTTTTCTCTTCTTTCTTATAGCTAATTTTTAAAATTTATTATAATTCATAACTTCTTTTTTACAGTATTTACTAGATGTTATCTGAAATTTATTTAGATATCCTGGAGTAGCTTTATTTCAAGGGTTTATCTTCTGAAAGCACTAGTTTATAGGGCCCAGAGACTCCAATGTGTGATTTCCCTTTGGTTCTACTTCTACCCTGTCCCTCATATTTTCAAAGAAGTATTTATTTATATCAGAAAAATAACTTGCATCAGAATGATTTATTTGTAAAGCACATAGTCACAAATACTGAATTCAATATTCCCATGTTCCTTTTTTCCACAAATGACAAAGGGTTTATAAGCAAACTGTTATGATTTTCTCTGGCTTCTGGCCATTGCTCTTCCAGTGTAAACATTGTTAGCAGGACTTTTCTGCTTTCCTTTACTGCCACCTGCACCATGAGCATGTATTTATGAGAAGTCAGCTACTTTCCATTTAGTGAAATTCTATCTGTTCTCCATAGTAATAAATTTAGCAAGAATTATTAAATTGTATTCACATGAATTTGTCACTTTTCTTATTTTCAGTGCCAATAACGTTATTTTCCAGTTTGGGTCTATCGTCAGCAGGTTAGTCAATTTTGGGAAAGGCTAAATTGCAGAGTAGGGCAATGAGATTGGTGTCCAGCTGAATTGAAAGCTAATGCCTACTCAAATACCTACACACACACACACACACACACACACACACACACACACACAATGGTTTATGAGATTTATTTATAACAACCTTAAACTGGAAGCAACTAAGGTGTCTTTCCATGAGTAAAAGGATAAACAAATTTTGGTACATCCATAAAATGGATTATTATTGAGCTGTAAATAAATGAGCAATCAAAACACAATGTAGATTAATATTAAGTGTATACACTGCTAATTAAATATCTATTATGGAAAGGCTACACATACTATCATGTCAATTATACAACATTACTGAAAAGGCAAACTTAAAGTGACCGTAGAAAAGTAGCTTATAGATTAGAATGAGGGTGGGGAAATGGACAATGTGAGTCATAGCAGAAATTTTAGATTACTGTGATTGTGAATAAGCCATTATGGATTTACTAAAGCCCACCGATACTTAAAGTACAATGAAACTTAATGACTCTATATTAAAAAAAAAAAAAAACTAATTTAATAGGTGAGAGAATCTCAGAATGGAATGCAGAATGTGATAAAATAATTCAATGAGACATCTAACTTAACTACAAATACATGAAGTGACTTTACCAGAAGTGGATATATGAAAAAGATGTTGAATTAAGTTAACTTTGGAAAAGCTGGAATATGTAAGACTAAATGCAATGAAAATGTAAATGGCCAGTGAATTCCAAAAGAGAAATATTTTTCAACTGGGGTACAGTTTAATCATTCTGATACTGATAGAGATAGATATATAGATAGATGATAGAAAGAGAGAGAGAGAGAGAGAGAGAGAGAGAGAGAGAGAGAGACTAGAATTAAGTAAATGGATTATACAGTAAGAAATAAGAGGATTCTCGCTGTTTAGGTGGGAATTTAAAAATAAGCAAGGAGAAAAACTAGAATGGTCCATGTGGTAATGGATTAGAGTTAAAGATGTCAGAACAAACTCATAACTATCTTAATATATAGAGAGATGATTAAAAGTGGAAATAATAGATATATGCATATACTTGGGCTAGCATACATGCATATATTCTTTTTATCTATAAGCAGAGAGCTCTAGAGCAATGACACCCTAATAGCAATTAGCATGCCTAACATATAGATCTTGATTTCTACTACAACTCTCCCACAAAGGAATCAAGCCTTCTTAAAGAATCAGCTGATTCTAGGACTTGATCTGGAGTTACACAAGATGAACCCGGAACATCTTGTAGTGCTAAAGTAACAAAATGTCCCCTTCTTCATCTATCTCTCACATATACAAATTTCACAATGAGAGTACATCAAAGGGACACAGGAAAACACAGTTCCCCATGTCCAAACTAAAAATAATTCAAGCAACAGTATAAACAAAGTAATATTGGATTATAATTCAACACATAAAATACTCTTGAGGCCATAGTGATAAGAATAAAGAAATAGGTGAATAAATTAATGAGGGAGAAGAGAAATCTCTCCAGCCTAAGAATTTGAAATGATTTATGCAAATGACCAGGTCCTCTGGTGTAAGTTACCTGGAATCAATTCTTTCCAACTAGTGTAACTTAAAGGAGACAAATGACTGTCCATACAGAATAGAAACCTGACCAACACTTATTCAACCAAGTGGTTCAGGTAATCATGTACAGCAATAAGTCATGTTGAAAATAGATATCCTTATTATAATGTGCTGGAAATAGATTTTGGGGGCCTTTTAGTCTTTAATGATTTTAGAATTTAGGGGTTTTTAATCTTCAAGATTCCAATATTAAGGATGACTCAAACTTGTTCTCATTGCATCCATACCAATTTTACTTTAGTTTCTTTTTAAAATTTGTTATATATGACACCAGAATGCAGTTCCATTCATAATACACAAATGAAACACAATTTTTCACTTCTTTGGTTGTACACGAAGTAGAGTCACACCATTTGTGCAGTCATACGTGTACCTAGGGTAATGCCGTCTGTCTCATTCCACCATCTTTCCTACCCCCATACCTCTCCCCTCATCTCCCTCCCCTTTTCTGAAACCAAAGCTCCTCCATTCATTCCATGCTCTGTACCCCCATCCTTCCACCACTGTGGACCAGCATACACTTACCAGAGAAAACATTCAGCTTTTGGTTTTGGGGGATTGGCTCACTTTGCTTAGCATGATATTCTCCAACTCCATCCATTTACCTGCAAATACCAAAATTTTATTCTCTTTTAATGTTGAGTAATATTCCATTGTGTATATATACCATAATTTCTTTATCCATTCACCTATTGAAGGGCATATAGGTTCGGAATTAGACCAGAGACCCTGTACATAATAGAAGAAAAAGTAGGTCCAAATCTTCATCATGAAGGATTAGGCCCCAACTCCCTTAAAAAGGTTCCTAAAGTGCAAGTAATAAAATCAAGAATCAATAAATGGGATAGAGTCAAACTGAAAAGCTTCTTCTTAGCAAAAGAAATAATCAGTGAGGTGAATAGAGAGTCTACAATTTGGGAACAAATTTTTACCACAGGCACATCAGATAGATCACTAATTCACAGGATATATAAAGGACACAAAAAACTTAACACCAAAAAGACATATATCCCAATCAATAAATGGTTCAAGGAACTGAACAGACACTTCTCAGAAGAAGATATACAATTGATCAACAAATATATATAAAAAATGTTCAACATCTTTAGTAATTAGAGAAATGCAAATCAAAACTACTCTAAGATTTCATTTCACACCAGTCAGGATCCAAACCAATTTTTGAGAATAATTACATCTTTTTAATATTGAACTTTCCTCTAAAGTGGCATATCTTCTACGTCTGCTGCAGGTTGCTATGTATCAGCCACTAATAGTTGAGCTTTCCTGGGAGAATCCTGGGTCACTTAATTTCTCAGCTATCTACACTTAGTTATTGTTTCAGGACCTAGTATTGTATAGACATTCACCTTGAAAGAGAACAAACTTAACCCCCTGGTCATGCACACTCTAGGTCATTGTTTGAAAACTAGTAATAGATTCAAAAAGAAGTCTCTTTTCACCATTATCTTTGTAGCAAAGGATTCCCATTAAGCACATTATCTGCACAATTATAACACCTTGAAAGGAACAGTAAAGCAATGATCACTCACAAATCAGAATTTTTTTAAAGGACATTTGTACATATTGCAGGCATTAAAAAGATAAATAAAAACTTAATTCCAGTACAATTGACAATTCAAAAAAAAAGTAATTTCTTTGAAAAACCAAAACTGTCATAAGAAAGGAATAAACCTGGAAATAAAATATTTATTATCTGTCATTTATAAATAAAAATATGTAATCACACATACAAAAGCTGTGGCCATTTTTAGCTCACATAGCAAGTAATTGAGGAAACTGCAATAAAACTCAGTTGAATTTTTCCACATCTTTTTATTTCTTCTCTGATCATAGATCTCCAAAGTGAATACTTTCTACTTTAATATGCTACTTTATTTATAATTAATGAATAAATAAGAAATAGGTTTAAACTCATGTCCTTATATGTCAAATTGAGAGTGGATATTTGGGGCATTGTGATGATCTCTCATCTGCATAGGAAGGATAGGAAGTTATGAATAATAATGTGACAAGTAGAGACTCACGTGGCATGCACATATGCTTCTTGGAATTAGCTAGCATGTATGATTGTAATATTTCACTTTATTGTGTGTGTCTGTCCGTATATATAATTTCTAACAATTTTAAGCACTTGAAAGACAAAGATTGCATTTTAATTTTCAGTTTTTCATAATTCCAATAAGAACATTTCTATTTAGCACTGGTGAGAAGATATAAATATTAATTGCTTTAAAATAAGATGAAAAATTGCAAGTAAAACCTTTGACATTATATAAAAAATGAACATAAAACTCTGAAGTAATAAGAACAGTTTCAGAGACCTCACAACCTGAAGAATGAAATGATTACTATTTTCCAAATTGTTACTTTTGCCTTATACTGATGTTGGAGAAGCTAATAGAAGTAAAATTTGAGTGAACACAAACAAACAAACAAACAAGAAGCTCCTCCAAAAGCCTACAGTTTAACCAAAAGATCTTGAAAAAGATGTATTAGTTGGGCAGAGAGTGTTTAAATAATAACTCTGGCATTGCATCAAAATATCTCACAATGGTGATATGGAGCACCTATACTATCACTGGGTATTTTAGTCAGTTTTTGTGTCTGCGACCAAAAGAGATGTCAAGAACAATATAGAGGAAGAAATTCAGAGAACTCGTCTCTCACTCCTTCAGAGGTATAAGTCTATAGATGACTGACTCCATTCCTCAGGCCTTGACGTGAGGCAGAACATCATGGAGAAAGAGTGTGGTTGAGTAAATCAGCTGGGAACATGGCACCAGGAAGCAGAGAGAGATAGAGATGGCTCAACTCACAAAATAGATATACCAAAGGCACGCCCTTCCATATGACCCATCTCCTCCAGCCACATCTAGTGGCCTACAGTCACCACTCAGTTAATCCTTATCAGGGAATTTATGCACTGATTGGATTAAGGCTCTCATACCCAATCATTTCACACTAAACCTTCTTGCATTGTCTCACACATGAGCTTTTGGGGGATAGCTCCTATCCAAGACATAATACTGGGCACCACAGCCCCTTATTAGTGAGTATTAGAGTAGTATTTGGGAAGACTGAATGGGGAACAAACAGTTTTATCCACTATGACATCAAAATTTGTTCTACTAGCATGAACATTGTGAAAACACATGGGATCCCGAACCTCTATCCCTATCTACTCATAATAAAGCACCCCAACTTTATTCTCTGGGAAGTTTCAGAGACAGCTTCTAATACATGCATCAAATAAGACCTAGGGACCCACAACATTATCTAAAATCTTTGAGATTCAATATAAAAAATTAGCTCAAACCAGAATGAACACAACTTACTTATATTTGTATCACACTACATTTATATTTGTGAGTGTATATAGAACAAATATTCCAATTTAAAGGACAAAAATTCAACACAGATGTTTAAAAGATTACTATATAAAAAAATCAGTATGATACCAAAATAGTGATAGTTTAAGATACTTTTAAATAAGAATATATTTTCCACATACATAATTCAATCAACAGTGAATTGAAAATGTTTTCTGAAATATTTTTGTTTGTACGAAAATGTAATGAATGTGTGAAAATGTTTTTCTTGTCTTGTTAACAAGTAATAAGTAATTGTAACAAGTACATATAAAACATCTGAATTGGATTAGGTATTATAAGTAATCTAGACATTATTTAAAGTATACAGAATAATGTACATAGGTCATATGTAAATACTATTCTACTTTATATAAGAGATATGTACATTTAAGGGTTTAGCTGAGGAGTCCGGAAACTATCTACACACACACACACACACACACACTCACACTCACACACATAAATGCACACATATTAGCATATATGAAATGCTAACAAGCAGAAAAATCCACAGAAATAGAATTTAAGACAAAATATTAATTGAGAAAAAGTTACCATACAGTACATTTATAAGGAAATAGAGAGTTGAAAGATAAAAATAGATCAAAAGATTGATAGATATTCCCTTGATTGGAATGTAACCAACACCATCAAAATTTATATGGCAAAAGATGATTGACTATAAAGAAAAGTAAATACTTCTGTCATGAGCAAGCTGTTTCTTATATGATGTACCATTTTATATAAAATATATTTTTCAAATAATTTCAATATTTGAAATCAATTTACACCCACCTAGCCTTTCCTATATCATTTTCACATGTTTAATTATACTAATGTTATATGTGCCAGGAAATATTATGCTTTTCATTGATTTCACATGTTTAATTACACTAATGTTATATGTGCCAGGAAATATTATGCTTTTCATTGATGACTGATTCACTTTTGTAGAATTTTTTAAAAAAATAATAAACAATATTTTTAAATATGGTCACATATTTTCTGTGTCTAGTGTTGTTTCCCCCTTATAGCCAAGTTTCAATCATGTGTCATCTCTCTTTATTAATTCTTGATTTCTTATTTTGTTCATCTCTTGGGAACAAATTCTCATCACATTTTATTTGTGTTTTTAATCTAAAAATGTCTTCATTAGTGCTTCATATAGAAATTTTGTCATGGCAAAAACAAGAACTGTCAGAGAAAAGACAATCAGCAGACACCAAAACTGAGAACACAGATGTTAAAAATATGTGTCATAAATTTTAAAGCAGACACCATGAATTTTTTTCAATAGCAATTATAAAGAGCATTAAAATATTTTTAATAATTCCAGAAAAAAATGTAACATACACTGAAGAACCACGTGGAAATGTTAGAAAAAAATACAACAATTCCAATAAACTACTAAATTGATGAGCTTAACAACAGAACTAATAAGAAAGTGTAAAGAGTCAGTGAACCTGAAACTAGAACAAAAATTACCTATTATGAAAAACAAATATATTATATAAGATAGATTCATACCTATATGTAGGAGTGCATATAAATATACATGTAAGATATATGTGTGAATATATATTTATATGTTTCCATTTATTTTTTATTTTTCCAATGAACATGTGGACTAATAATAATAATAATAATAATAATAATAATAATAATAATCATCTAGTGTTAATGTCCTCAAAGCCCTAGAGGAGAGAAGAAAGAAAGAGGAGCTAAAAATTCATTTAAAAAACAAGAATGAAATATTTCCCTCACTGGAAAATAGAAAATTTCCTGCAGTAGGCAAAATACAAAAATTAATTGATTTAAAAAGCTAAATAAATTATAAAACTAATAAACCCAAAGATGTCCACATTAAGATGCATTTGGGTCAAACTTATGAAAGTTAAAGATAGAAAAAAAATACATACTGAAAACAATATGAAAGAAACTATATATGTACAAGAAATAGATTATAGCTGATATAGCAGATCCTCACTAGAATATATCATGGGCTGAAAAAATAATGGGACAATTTTCAGATGTGGAATGAAAAATGCTTTCAACTGAGAATCTCATACTCAGTAAAATTATCTTTATGAATGAAGGCAAAATCAAATGGAAACTAAGATAGCTTTTTGTTAGTAGACCTAAAGAAATGGAAAAAAAAAATTTCTAAAAAGAGACCAATACGCTGGGGAAGATGGCGTTGAGGGGAGTGCATTGCCCCCGTGTGCCGCGTCACTGTGTGGGAGAATGACGAGTCAGGACAGCTAAAGGCTATCTTGTTAGGAATTTCCAGCAATAGTGGGGTGCTCCAGAACTTGGAAGAAGGATTTCCATCGCACGAGGATCGGCTACGGGGACTCAAACGCGAGAGATTTGTCGCACAGAGGGTAACACTGCTTATTCAGCAAATCGCCCCGTGGCTAGAGTCTGCAGCGCAGGCTGGGAAATGAGGAGATAGCGACACAGGGATACAGCACTGCAGTTTCTGCCAGCCGTGCAAGCACTTTACTCAGTGCTGAATTCTGGGTTCAAGACAGGGGAAGGAAGCGGTCCAATTTGGTTCTCCACACCAGTCAGACCACAGAGGAGGCCAGCGGCCACCATCTTGGAGAGCTGACGAAACCATCCCTGTTTTCGACTGATCGCAGCTCATTCAGCCATAGAACAGGTAATTTCAGGCTGCCATTCGCCTGCAGCTTGCAGACAGATTACTCAGGCTCAGTGCTAAATAACCCGCGGAAACTGCTTCTTGGAGCCTGCTCTTATCAGAGCATACACCGAGCACGGAGCTGCCGAGTTCCGGCTCCCGGAACTGCTCTGGCCCAGGGCTAAGGAGCCCGCAGAAACTGCTTCTCGGTCCGGGTCCTGCTGAGTACTGTGGAGGTAAATACCAACCGAGCCTTCTTCGGCAGTGGCAACAGGACTGAGACGGAGCCTGTGAGGGCCGGGTCAGGACTCACCCGTTGCTTTGGTCACCCGGCAAAGGGAACGAAATACTGCCATTCGCATAGGATACCAACATGGCAGAGATCTGGTGTCATCAGAAAGCGGCGGAGGAGAGAACTTCATCAATACCAGCAGCGACAGAAACAGTTGGTCTCCTGGTAGGGAGGGTGAGTCACAGACACCTGAGTCTCTCTCGCTTTGTCTTCAAGCCAGAGGGGAGGAGCCGGGCCGCCGCCCGTGCCCGGAGCAGGCCCAGTGGCTCGCCAGCGTGGTGGTCGCATGACCCCAATTGGAGAGCGGGTGGAGCGGAGCCACAACCCGCGCCCGCAAGGTGGGCAGACCTGCAACCCAGTGGTACGCGGGCGTGGTAGGAGCGGCAGGGCAGAGCCGCCACCTGCGCCTGCAAGGTAAGCAGACCTGCGACAGACTGGCGGGTCAGGCCCAGCGGCCTGCCAGCGTGGTACACACGTCACCCCAACTGGAGTAGGGGCAGAGCAGAGCCTTTGCCCGCGCCCGGATCAGGCCCCACCGGTGTGGTGGTCACGTGACCCCAATTGGAGTGGGGGCGGAGCGGAACCGACACCCGTGCCCGCAGGGTGGGCAGACCTGCGACCAACTTGCAGATCAGGCCCAGCGGTCCGCAGGCGTGGCAGGAGGGGCAGGGCAGAGCCGCCGCCCGCGCCTGCAAGGTAGGCAGACCTGCGACAAACTGGCGGATCAGGCCCAGCGGCCTGCCGGCGTGGTACACACGTCACCCCAATTGGAGTAGGGGCAGAGCAGAGTCGCCGCCCGTGCCAGGAACAGGCCCAGCGACCTGCCAGCATGGTAGTCACGACACTCCAATTGGAGTAGGGGCAGAGCAGAGCCGCCACCAGTGCAAGGTGGGCAGACCTGCGACCGACCAGCAGGACAGGCCCAGTGGCCTGCCGGTGCGACAGACACGTCACCCCATTTGGAGTAGGGGCAGAGCAGAGCCGCCGCCCGTGCCCGTAAGGTAGGCAGACTTGCGACCGACCTGTGGAACAGGCCCAGCGGCCGGCCAGGGTGGTAGGCATGTCACCCCAATTGGAGTAGGAGCAGAGCAGAGCCTTCGCCCGCGCCCGGAACAGGCCCAGCGGTCCGCGGGTGTGATAGACAAGTCACACCAATTGGAGGGGGGGCAGAGCAGAGCCACTGCCCGCGTCTGCAGGGTAGGCAGACCTGCAACCGACCGACGGATCAGGCCCAGTGGCCTGCCGGCGTGGTACACTCATCACCCCAATTGGAGTAGGGGCAGAGCAGAGCCGCGGCCCGCGCCCGGAACAGGCCCAGTGACCTGCCGGCGTGGTAGTCACGACACCCCAATTGGAGTAAGGGCAGAGCAGAGCTACCTCCTGCTCCCGGAATAAGCCCAGTGACCGCCGGCGTGGTAGACACGTCACCCCAATTGGAGTAAGGGCAGAGCAGAGCCGCCGCCCATGCCTGCAAGGTAGGCAGACCTGCGACCGACCCGCAGAACAGGCCCAGGGGTCCGCGGGTGTGGTAGACACCTCACACCAATTGGACGAGGGGCAGAGCTGAAGGTGAAAGGTTGGGAAAAATCATATCACTCATATGGACTTCGGAAACAAGCAGGTGTGTCCATACTCATATCAAACAAAATAGATTTCAAGCCCAAGTTAATCAAAAGGGATAAAGAGGGACACTACATACTGCTCAAGGGAACCATACACAAACAAGACATAACAATCATAAATATATAGGCCCCAAACAATGGTGCAGCTATGTTCATCAAACAAACTCTTCTCAAGTTCAAGAGTCTAATAGACCACCATACAATAATCATGGGAGACTTCAACACACCTCTCTCGCCACTGGACAGATCTTCCAAACAAAAGTTGAATAAGGAAACTATAGAACTCAATAACACAATTAATAACCTAGACTTAATTGACATATATAGAATATACCACCCAACATCAAGCAGTTACACTTTTTTCTCAGCAGCACATGGATCCTTCTCAAAAATAGATCATATATTATGTCACAGGGCAACTCTTAGACAATATAAAGGAGTAGAGATAATACCATGCATCTTATCTGATCATAATGGAATGAAAATGAAAATCAATGATAAAAGAAGGAAGGAAAAATCATGCATCACTTGGAGAATGAAAAATAGGTTACTGAATGATCAATGGGTTATAGAAGACATCAAGGAGGAAATTAAAAAAGAAAATCCCAGGACCGGATGGGTATACAGCAGAGTTTTACAAAACCTTTAAAGAGGAACTAATACCAATACTTTTCAAGCTACTTCAGGAAATAGAAAAAGAGGGAGAACTTCCAAATTCATTCTACGAGGCCAACATCACCCTGATACCTAAACCAGACAAAGACACTTCAAAGAAAGAAAACTACAGACCAATATCTCTAATGAACCTAGATGCAAAAATCCTCAATAAAATTCTGGCGAATCGGATACAAAAACATATCAAAAAAATTGTGCACCATGATCAAGTAGGATTCATCCCTGGGATGCAAGGCTGGTTCAATATACGGAAATCAATAAATGTTATTCACTACATCAATAGACTTAAAAATAAGAACCATATGATCATCTCGATAGATGCGGAAAAAGCATTCGACAAAGTACAGCATCCCTTTATGTTCAAAACTCTAGAAAAACTAGGGATAACAAGAACATACCTCAATATTGTAAAAGCAATCTATGCTAAGCCTCAGGCTAGCATCATTCTGAATGGAGAAAAATTGAAGGCATTCCCTCTAAAATCTGGAACAAGACAGGGATGCCCTCTCTCACCACTTCTGTTCAACATAATTCTCGAAACACTGGCCAGAGCAATTAGACAGACGAAAGAAATTAAAGGCATCAAAATAGGAAAAGAAGAACTTAAATTAGCACTATTTGCAGATGACATGATTCTATATATAGCAGACCCAAAAGGGTCTACAAAGAAACTATTAGAGCTAATAAATGAATTCAGCAAAGTGGCAGGATATAAAATCAACACGCATAAATCAAAGGCATTCCTGTATATCAGTGAAAAATCCTCTGAAATGGAAATGAGGACAACCACTCCATTCACAATATCTTCAGAAAAAATAAAATACTTGGGAATCAACCTAACAAAAGAGGTGAAAGACTTATACAATGAAAACTACAGAACCCTAAAGAGAGAAATAGAAGAAGATCTTAGAAGATGGAAAAATATACCCGGTTCATGGATAGGCAGAAGTAACATCATCAAAATGGCGATATTACCAAAAGTTCTCTATAGGTTTAATGCAATGCCAATCAAAATCCCAACGGCATTTCTTGTAGAAATAGAGAAAACAATCATGAAATTCATATGGAAAAATAAACGACCCAGAATAGCAAAAACAATGCTAAGCAGGAAGTGTGAATCAGGCGGTATAGCGATACCAGACTTCAAACTATACTACAGAGCAATAGTAACAAAAACAGCATGGTACTGGTACCAAAACAGGTGGGTGGACCAATGGTACAGAATAGAGGACACAGAAACCAATCCACAAAACTACAACTATCTTATATTTGATAAAGGGGCTAAAAGCATGCAATGGAGGAAGGATAGCATCTTCAACAAATGGTGCTGGGAAAACTGGAAATCCATATGCAACAAAATGAAACTGAATCCCTTTCTCTCGCCATGCACAAAAGTGAATTCAAAATGGATCAAGGAGCTTGATATCAAATCAGAGACACGCCGTCTGATAGAAGAAAAAGTTGGCTACGATCTACATACTGTGGGGTCAGGCTCCAAATTCCTCAATAGGACACCCATAGCACAAAAGTTAATAACTAGAATCAACAAATGGGACTTACTCAAACTAAAAAGTTTTTTCTCAGCAAAAGAAACAATAAGAGAGGTTAATAGGGAGCCTACATCCTGGGAACAAATCTTTACTCCTCACACTTCAGATAGAGCCCTAATATCCAGAGTATACAAAGAATTCAAAAAATTAGACAATAAGATAACATACAACCCAATCAACAAATGGGCCAAGGACCTGAACAGACACTTCTCAGAGGAGGACATACAGTCAATCAACAAGTACATGAAAAAATGCTCACCATCTCTAGCAGTCAGAGAAATGCAAATCAAAACCACCCTAAGATACCATCTCACTCCAGTAAGATTGGCAGCCATTATGAAGTCAAACAACAACAAGTGCTGGCGAGGATGTGGGGAAAAGGGTACACTTGTACATTGCTGGTGGGACTGCAAATTGGTGCAGCCAATTTGGAAAGCAGTATGGAGATTTCTTGGAAAGCTGGGAATGGAGCCACCATTTGACCCAGCTATTCCCCTTCTTGGTCTATTCCCTAAAGACCTAAAAAGAGCATGCTACAGGGACACTGCTACATCGATGTTCATAGCAGCACAATTCACAATAGCAAGACTGTGGAACCAACCTAGATGCCCTTCAATAGACGAATGGATAAAAAAAATGTGGCATTTATACACAATGGAGTATTACTCTGCATTAAAAAATGACAAAATCATAGAATTTGCAGGGAAATGGATAGCATTATAGCAGATTATGCTAAGTGAAGCCAGCCAATCCCTAAAAAGCAAATGCCAAATGTCTTTTTTGATATAAGGAGAGTAACTAAGAACAGAGTAGGGACGAAGAGCAGGAGAAGATTAACATTAAACAGGGATGAGAGGTGGGAGGGAAAGGGAGAGAGAAGGGAAATTGCATGGAAATGGAAGGAGACCCTCCATTCCATATACAAAAGTACATACAAGAGGAAATGAGGGGAAAGGGAAAAATAATACAAGGGGGAGAAATGAATGACAGTAGAGGGGGTAGAGAGAGAAGAGGGGAGGGGAGGGGAGGGGGGATAGTAGAGGATAGGAAAGGCAGCAGAACACAACAGACACTAGGATGGCAATATGCACATCAATGGATGTGTAACTGATGTGATTCTGCAATCTGTATATGGGGTAAAAATGGGAGTTAATAACCCACTTGAATCAAAGTGTGAAATATGATATATCAAGAAATATGTAATGTTTTGAACAACCAACAATAAAAAATTAAAAAAAAAATAAATAAAATAAAATAAAAAGAGACCAATAACAAAGGAATCTTGGGATATCAGAATGTAAAAAAAAAAAAAAAAAAAAAACGCAATAATTGAAACCCATAGGTAAATAGTGCAGACCCATTTCTTCTTGAGTTTTCTAAGTTGTTTCAAGATAGAAATAAAAATCATGACACTGCATGATACAGTTCTATTGAATATTAAAAAAATACTTAAGACAATTATAAGTTGTACAGGATAAAAGGGGTGTAACATAAAAACAGAAGAGTTTTTTTTTTACTTGTACACATAAAATCATAAGTGCAGTAGACCACAATAAGATATGTATATCTAATATAATATCTAGAAATAACCAAAAAAAATCACCACACAATTATATATGGTCAAACATACTTCAGATAAATCAAAACTGAACACTTACAAATGTTCACGAAACCAAGGGAAAAGAAGTAATGGGAAAATAAAGGAATGTAAACAGAAATCATAAGTTTACATGGCAAATTTAAACCTTAATAAAACATAATTATATCAAATGTAAATGGTCTAAACCTATTGAAAAACAGAGATTTGCATAGTGGATTGAAAAGACTAAGCTGGGTATGATGATGCACAACAGTAATCCCAGCAGCTCCAGAGGCTAAGGCAGGAGGATGGAGAGTTCAAGCCAGCCTCAGCAAAAGCAAGACACTAAGCAACTCATTAAGACTCTGTCTCTAAATAAAAATAGAAAATAGGGCTGGGGATATGGCCCAGTGGTCAAGTTCCCCTGAGTTAAAAAAAAAAAAAAAAAAAAAAAAAAAACCCACCTAATCCAACTGTCTGCTATCTATTGAAAACTTACTATAAATTATTATAAATGTAATACTACAAGTAGGTTGAAAATTAAGAATATTTTAAAGATATGTGAAAAATAATCAAACGAATTTGAGTGGCTATATTAATGTTAAATAATATAGTAAAATTCAGAACAAACAATATACCAGATAAAAAGAGAATTTTATATTAAAATGATAGGATTAATATATCAAGAACATGTATATTACTCCTTATGGGGATGCGGCCAGTGTCTCACTTGGAGTTTCTTCTTCCTGCCAAGGAAAGTGTAAGCCACCTGAGAAATTAAAGTCTAGAATAATTATTAAAGAACAAAAGACAAAGTCAAAAAGATAGTTTCAAAAGAGGAGTTCCTGATAGGTCCAGCCTTCACAGAAGAGGGAGCTGAACAACTAAAAAATGGCTCCGTGGTTCATTTAAGGGGTGCATCAAAGGTGGGGGTATGGTTTCAAGGGTGGAGTTTTGCTTCCTGATATTTTGGAGTCAACACGTTGATTGGCATCTTGGCAAGTCATACCCATCTCAGAGGGGCTGTGCAGCTACAGCATGTTGCCCCATCTCCGGTGCTGTGTGGGATTTTGGGGAGAGCTGAGGGGGAAGTTCACCTGCATCAGGTGGTCTATCCCTGTGGGGGTGCCTCAGGAAGTTCCCAATGCCAGACCTAGCCCCTCACTGGCTGCAATGCACAACACAGTGCACACACAACTCACACACGGCTCTCAATAACTCCTAAATATGCAATGCATCAAAGAACGGAGCTCTAAAATATGTGAAGGCAAAATTTCAAGAATTAGAAGAAACAGACAAATTCATAATTATTCTTGGAGACTCTAATACTCCTCATTCAATGCTTGATGCCAAAACTAGAAAGAAAATTCACATGGATATATAAAAACTGAAAAATAACATTTTATAACAGGTCTTATAAAAAAGTATAGAAAAATGTATCTAACTACTGGAGAGTATGCATTCTTTTAAATTATACAAGATAGACAACATCCTGGACTATAAATCATATTTTAGCATACCAGTATTACAATTTAAAATAAAATTATAGAATCCTGGTTCACAACAAAATAAATATGTAATGCACATACATTTTTCAAATGTTATAAATTCATATAAAAAGAAAAATCTATACATTTACCAAGACTGATACAAGATCCGAATAGAAAGCAACCATGTTATCATGTTCTTGAACAGGAGTACTTAATAAGCATATCATCCCTAGAATAATTTTGTAAATTTAGTGAAAATCCAAATAAATTATCTTGCAACTTTTGGAATATTAGAGTCATTCCATAGTTTATCTAGATTTATAACTGTGGAACATAATTAAGAGATTGCAAATCAGGTATGGCAATCCAGGCCTATCATTTTTTTTTTAAAACACTGTTTGAGAACATGGTTCCTATCTATTCAAGTCTTGTTTCCTTTTGCATAAAATGTAAGATTTTTATATAAATTTACAATGTTTTAAATGGGTATGTGTATTGTGTATTTATTCTATTGTGAGCCAGATTTTTCAGAAATGGACATCATGTTAAAACATTAACTCTGGCCGGTTGATTACTCCTAAAAGTGAAACATTTTCTCCTTGGCATCATGATGACTCATTCTCCTAATTTTTTCTTACTTATCTCTTTGTCTAGTCTCTTTAGTATATTTAAAGTGTTCTAATTCATCTTTAATCTTAGTTCCATGTAATCTTGTAGCTTCACTGCCATTGATATACAGACAAATAAAACAATAACAACAAAAATAACATTTATCAGCCTGTTTAAGGCCTAATTGTCACAATTTATAATAATGCAATTATTGACTAGTGTTTGCTCCTGTGCCTTTTCATTATAATGTTCTTAAAATCAGGATATGTTCAACTATAAATACTTGGTCACAGCAAGTTTAAATAAAGCACAGAGAAGAGAGGAATTTAAGTATAAATTGTCACATGCAAACTGAAATTCAGTATACTGATATCAAATACTAATTGAAGATTGCAATGGAAGTCATGACAACATTTGAAATTACCTGTAAAAATACTAGAGTTAAAAAAAAAAGAATTGACAAATTACCACCCTTTGGCACATCATAACCTACCCCATGCCAATAAATAGTGGGCTACACATCAAGCTGTGTATTGGTATTGGTCTGATAACAAAAGATAACAAAAATCTGACAACTGTTCTACAGTTATCAGAACAACTGCACCCATTTATTTATGTACTAAGAGCACTTTCAGGCTACAATGACAGAATTCAGCTGTCAAAAGAGACCTTATGAATCACAAAGCCTAAATATTTATAATTTGGCTGTTTAAAGACAAAGTTTGCAAATTCCTCAGTTACATGAAAAAAACTTTAGGCAAAACTCAGAAAAAAACACCAATCTTTTTGTGAATGAGAAGTAGCCACCAAAGAGGAAGATGAAAGAAGATAGTGAAGGGAAATTAATATATCGATGACTTAAAGAAAGCCAGAGGAAGATCTTATTTTAGGAAATAGTGGATATCAACATCAGGTAAGCTCTGAAAATATAAGCAGTGTTCACTGAATCAATCAACATTCTGTCATTCAATACCATAGAGAGAGCCAGTATAATGCAATGGATAAAGGAGATGGCCATTAATTGATTCCTGCTTCACTAGGGTAGATGTGACTGCAATTGCATTTAAAATGAGTTGAGGAGAAATTATATTCAATTTAATCACATTTTAACTCTATTTTCTCATCTGAAAAAATGTGGGAGAGGGTACCAATAATAATGCCTTTGGACAGTCATAGAAATAATAAAATCATTCTTTTCAAGGATATGTTATAGTATCTAACATTATAAAATTTCTTAATAAAAGTTCATTATTAGCCTAGCATAATAGTGTGTGCTTATAATCTATCTGCTGGGGAGGCTAAAGTGGAAGTTTCACTTGAGCTCACAGTTGGAGATCAGTCAGAACAACATAACAACATCCATCCCCCAAAAAGTTATTGTTTCTTTTTTTCTTTCTCCTCCTCCTCCTCCTCCTCCTCCTCCTCTTTCTCCTCCTCCTTCTTTATTATCGTTATTAATATTTATCTAGAGTGACTAAAATGCGACAAAATGCCTGATACCATACAAGCACGAACTACAAAAGAAAAAAACTGCATTAAATATTTTTTTACATAAAATGCATAGCATATATTTTGGTTTTTCTCAGACTAATGTGTATTCAACAATTCAAATTTCTTTTTATAATGTGTCATATCTACTTATTAATTAATATTAAGGGAAACTACTTAATATGCTCCAAGAGACTCATCTCATAGAAAAAGATATTCAAACACTACAGGTTAAAGTTTGGTAAAAATCATACAACTCACAAGGACTGTGGAAGCAAGCAGAGGTTTCCAACCTCATATCAAATAAAGAAGACTTCAAGCTAAAGATAATCAAAAGGTATAAAGAAAAACACTACATACTGCTCAAGGGAACCATACACCAACAAGACATAACAATAATAAATATATATGCCCCAAACAATGGAGCAACTATGTGCATCAAACAAACACTTCTCAAGTTCAAGAGTCAAATAGACCACAACAAGATAATTCTAGGTTACTTTAACGCACCTCTTCCACCACTGGATAGATCTTCCAAACAAAAGCTGAACAAAGAAACTATAAATCTCAATAATACAATCAATAACTTATTCTTAACTGACATATATAGAGTATTACATCCTTCAATAAGCAAATAAACTTTCTTCTCAGCAGCACACAGATCCTTCTCCAAAAGAGACCATATATTATTCTACAAAGCAACTTTTAGTACATACAAAAAAAGTAGAGATACTGCCCTGCATTCTATGAGATAATAATGAAAGAAATTAGAAATAAATGATAAAATCAAAAATAAAAGCTACTCCAACACCTGGAGACTAAATATGCTACTGAATGAACAATGGGTTGCAAAAATTATCAAGGAGGAGATTTAAAAATTCTTAGAGGTAAATGAACACTGATACAACATATTAAAATTTCAGGGACACTATGAAGGCTTTACTAAGAGGAAAGTTCATTGCATGGAGTTCATTTCTTAAAAGAAGAAAAAGTCAACAAATAAATTACCTAACACTACAGCTCAAAAAAAAAAAAAAAAAAAGAAGAAGAAGAAGAAGAAAAAAAAAAAAAACACACCAAAAGCAGTAGAAGAGAGAAAATAATTTAAATCAGAGCTGAATCAATGAAATTGAAACAAAAGAAACAATTGAAAACATTGATAAAACAAAAAGTTGATTATTTAGGAAAATAAACAAAATTGACAAAACTTTAGCCATGCTAACAAAGAGAAGGACTGAGAAAACTCAAATTACTAACATACATGATGAAAAAGGAAATATCACACCAGACACTACAGAAATATGAAAGGTAATTTGAAATTATTTTGAAAACCTGTAATCCAATAAAATAGAAAATATTAAAGGCATCCACAAACTTCTAGAGTTATATGATTTTTCCTAATCAAATCAGGATGATACACAATTTAAACAGATCAATTTCAAGCAATGAAATAGAAGACACCATCAGAAGCCTACCAACCAAGAAAAGCTTAGGACTGAATTGATATACAGCAGAGTTCTATAAGACCATTAAAGAAATACTAATACCAATACTCTTCAATTTATTTCAGTAAATAGAAAAAGAGGGAGCACTTTCAAACTCATTCTATGAGGTCAACATCACCCTGATTCCAAAACCAGGCAAAGACACACCAAAGAAAAAAAAATTTCAGATCAATATCAATGAACACAGATACCAAAATTCTCAATGAAATTCTGACCAAAAAAAAAATACAAAAACATATCAAAAAGATCATGCACCGCAGTCAAGTGGGGTTTATCCCAGGGATGCAAGGTTGGTTGAACATACAGAAATCAATAAATGTAATTCATCACATCAATAGACTTAAAGATAAAAAGCATATGATCATCTCAATAGATGCAGATAAAGCATTTGACAAAATACAGCGTCCCCTCATATTCAAAACACTAGAAAGACTAGGGATAACAGGAACATATCTGAGCATCACAAAATATATCTATGCTAAGCCCTAGGCCAGCATCATTCTAAATGGAGAAAAATTGAAGGCTTTCCCTCTAAAAACCTGAACAAGACAGAAATGCCCTCTTTCACCACTTCTATTTAACATAATTCTTGAAATATTGGCTTAAGCAATTAGGCAGATGAAATAAATTAAAGGGATACAGATAGGAAAAGAAGAACTCAAATTGGCACTATTTGTTGATGATATAATTATATATCTAGAATACCCAAAAAATTCCACCAGAAAACTTCCAGAACTAATGCATGAATTCAGCAAAGTAGCAAGATATAAAATCAACACCCATAAATCAAAGGCATTCCTGTATATCAGTGACAAATCCTCTGAAAGGGAAACAAGGAAAACTATCTTATTTACAATAGCCGTAAAAAAAATGGGAATCAACTTAATGAAAGAGGTGAAAGACTTCTACAATGAAAACTATAAAACACTAAAGAAAAAAAAATCAATGAAGAACTTAGAAGATGGAAAGGTCTACCTTGTTCTTGGATAGGCAGAATGATATTGTCAAAAGGACCACACTACCAAAAGCACTATTGTAGGAGTTCTGTCTTTGGGATTGGGGTCTAACTTCATGATTATGACATGCTTGGTAACTAGGAAGTTTCTGTCCAAAGATATAGAATGCCTGGCTGCTGGGAAGTTTCTGAGCAAGACACGGAATACCTGGCTATTGGGAAACTCCTATGCAAAAGCATATGATGCCTGGCTGCTATAGCTATGTTCTTCATGAGTTACCCTGTTTCCCAGGCTTGGAATGCCCAGCAGTTTCCCCTTGAAGCTATTAGGATAAATAGGCAGGTGCACTATCTTGTTTCCATGGTAATATCTTTAAAGGAAAGGGGTCATGTGTTTGTATTAAACTGGACCTTATCTCAGTTAGATAGCACTCAGAGTTAAAGGACTACTAGTTAGAATGTAGTCATGGTAATGGGCAATATGTAATTTTTTTTGGGGGGGTGTTTAATAAAAATAGCAGCAGAGGGGCGCAGCCATCATTGTTCTGACTGCTTCTACAATGTGTGCGTGTTTCTGTCCTTTGTTTGCCTCTTCACAGCTATTCTTTATACACTATACAGATTTAATGCAATTCCAATCAAAATCCCAATGACATTCCTCATAGAAATAAAAAAAAATCAGCATAGAATTTATCTGGAAAAATAAGAGACCCAGAATAGCTAAAGCAATCCTTAGCAAGAAAAGTGAAGCAGGTGGCATCACCTTAAACTATACTACAGAGACCTTAAACTATACTACAGAGCAATACTAACAAAAACAGCATGATATTGGCACCAAAATAGAATTGTAGACCAATGGTAAAGAATAGAGGACACAAAGACAAACCCACATAATTACAGTTATCTTATATTAGACAAAGGTACAAAAAACATATATTGGAGAAAAGATAACCTCTTTAACAAATGGTGTTGGGAAAACTTGAAATCCATATGCAACAAAATAAAATTAAAACCCTATCTCTCACTATCCACAAAACTCAACTCATAGTGGATCAAAGACCTAGGAATTAAACCAGAGATATTGTGCCTAATAGAAAAAGTAGGCCCAAATCCCCATCATGACAAATTAGGCATGGACTTCCTTAATAAGACACCTATAATGCAAGGACTAAAATCAAGAATTCGGATTTTAATGGGATGGATTCAAACTAAAAACTTCTTCTTAGCAAAAGAAGCAATCAGTGAGGTAAATGGAGATTCTACATTTTGGAAACAAATTTTTACTACACACACATTGGATAGAGTGCTAATTTACAGGATATATAAAAACTCAAAAATCTAAACACCAAAAAAAAAAATTACCCAATCAATAAATGGGCTGAGGGACTGAACAGGCATTTCTCAGAAGACAATATACAATCAATCAACAAATAAGTGAAAAAATGTTCAATATCTTTAGCAATTAGAGAAATGCAAATCAAAACTAAGATTTCATTTCACTCCAGTCAGGATGGCAGCTGTTAAGAATACAAACAACAATAAGTGCTGGTGAGGATGTGGGGGGAAAGGCACACTTATACATTGCTGGTGGGACTGCAAATTGGTGAAGCCAATATGGAAAGCAGTATGGAGATTCCTTGGAAAACTGGGAATGGAACCACCATTTGACCCAGCTATCCCATTACTCAGTCTATACCCAAAAGACTTAAAAACAGCATACTACAGGGACACAGCCACATCAACGTTTATAGCAAAACAATTTACAATAGCTAAACTGTGGAAGAAACCTAGAGGCTCTTCAATAGATGAATGGATAAAGAAAATATGGTATGTATACAAAATGGAATATTATCCAGCATTAAAAGAGGATAAAATTATGGCATTTTCAGTTGAATCGATGGAGTTGGAGAAAAATAAGCTAAGTTAGCCAATCCCAAAAAACCAAATGTCAAATATTTTCTCTGATATAAGTAGACTGATTCATAATGTGTTTGCGGCGGTGAACATGGGAGGATTTGACAAACACTAGATATGGCAAAGGGATGGGAGGGAAAGGGAGGGGGCATGAGAGTAGGAAAAATGGTGGAATGAGATGGACATCATTACCTAAGTACATGTATGAAGACATGAATGGTGTGACTCTAATTTGTTTACAACCAGAGATATGAAAAATTGTGCTTTAAAAGTGTAATATGAATTGCAATGCATTCTGCTGTCATATATAACAAATTAGAATAAATTTTTAAAATGCTAAAAAAAGTAAAAAATAGGGAGCTCTTTGACTTTTTTCATATTGTTCTCATATGGGAAGATACATTTGGAAATAATATTTTAGTACTTCAATATTAAAGAGCATTTAATCTCAATAGTTTGGCACTGGGTTTTAGTAAAACCATCAGTCACAATCTGTCTATGCAAGGGCATAGTAGGGAATGTTGCAAATGCAACACCACAAAAATAAATAAATAAATAGATAGATAGATAGATAGATAGATAAATAATGAGCCTCTTCCCTGTGCAGTTGAAATGGTCTACCTTCCTGGCACATAAATGTGTTCACCAGCATGGAAGCTTTTAGGTCCCTGTTGTTTGGGGGTTTTAATGATACTCCATTGAATGGGCAAGATTGGTGAAGTCACTGGCCTTTCGTGATTTAGCTCAATCTCCAGGCATCTGCTCTTGCTGGAGATCAGAAGGTAGAGCAGTAAGTTCCAACCCTCTAATCACAGGATTGGCTCTTCTGGCAACTAGTTCCCATCTTAAGTTAACTAGGGACCCAACAAGAGTCACCTAAGAATAAAACAAACAAAAAAAATGTGTGCCTTTTCATAAGTGGTATTGATCTACTCTGTTCTTACTACCAGAGAACATGTACAATTAAACATACTCTAAGTTCATTTGGCCTATTTTTATGCATGCCTTGAATTTAGCAACTCTTGCTAACGAAAAGTTATAGAAGTTAAATAGCTGTAATATTAATAAAGACAAAACATTATATTTCAGTTATTCATTATTTTTAGACTCTCTCTTCAATGTCTGTTTTAATTTCAAAGGAAAATAACACTGATTTGTAAAGAAGTGCTGAGTTTCCTTCGATTCATGGAAATGCATACAAACCAAAAATCTATATACTAGTAGCATAATTTAAGTGTAAAACTTATCATAATTGTAAGCATTTGTAATGTACTTTATTTTTATTATGGTGATTAATATAAAAATTATTTTAAGTACATCTTGGATATTTTAAATGCTATTTAATAAACAAATACAAAAATATAATATATTCGGACAACACCTCTTTTTCACTTTCTGAAAGCCTCAAAAAATAATATATGTTTAGGTATTAAGTTGGGACTTTAAAATTATCTTATACTTTTAAACAAGTGTGTAATCAACTTTTAGTCTCTCTCAAGGGATTGCATTGCTCTGCAAAAAAAAGTTAAAACATGTACTAATTATTTAAATTTACATGTTTAATACTTAACTTAGTTTGAGCAATTGGTTTTTTAAGCATTCATTCTTAATATTTTAGAATAGCTGTCTATCTATATTATCTACGCTAATTAACACATACCCCATTACTAAGAACACTTTGAAATACTTTATATTTATTCCACATTTTTTCTAAATATGTAAACAATTTGCCTATAATTCTGATTTCCATGTTCTATAAATAAATTGCTTTTCAATATTGTTAACTTAATTAAAATAATGTCAATTCCTCTTTCCTAAGTCACAGCAATCAACAGTTCTCCCCACAGACTAGAACTGAAATGTTTCTACAAATCCTATTCAAAATCTGAGTTACAAAGTTAAGATTTTTCTTTTTAAATTGGAACTTCACAAGTATAAATAATGTCTTCCAAATAGTTATGGGTGAGTATTCTTCAATACTCCTTAGATGAGAATTGAAAAAAATAAATGATTTCCATAGGTAAACATTTTTGCCTATTGCAGTCTCTGATATTGAGGTCAATCATGATGTTTTGTGTTAGGATGGAAAAAAATAATCAGAGCATTGACTATTATCATTTCAGGACACTCAGTGGAATCAATGACCAGACTGGTCCTTTGTAAATGTGCTAACAATCAGACCTCCCTAAACACAAGTTAAAAGTA
This sequence comes from Marmota flaviventris, assembly GCF_047511675.1. Taxonomy (NCBI): domain Eukaryota; kingdom Metazoa; phylum Chordata; class Mammalia; order Rodentia; family Sciuridae; genus Marmota; species Marmota flaviventris. Next base: position 36,367,691 of record NC_092504.1, on the reverse strand, counting down.
TTTGCTAGAAGAAAGATACCCAGAAATTGCTGACTGAAATATTTTTGGTTAAGGTCATTACTCTTTCTAGTTTGCTTATTGCCCCCAAAATGTGAATGCATGCATTTATGGGACATAGCTGGATAAAGCATAGGTGGATTTACATAAGCAAATTTCTATGTAGTTAGTGGATTGTAATATTGAATACTTTCAACACAGAATTGACTTTATGAACAGTAGTTTCATGTGCATTGCATGAAACTTATCCTTTAATCTGAAACCAAAACCTGATTTAATGAAGCAGAAAAGAGGGTCTTGAAAGCTATAGGAGGTACTATGAGCATCCTTTAGAAAAGACGTCTGCATCTGGCACTGGCCTCTATCCTTTCAATCATTATTACAGTTGGAAGAGACTTTTTAGCAGTCTATTTTGACATTTAAACTTTTGTGGCAAAAAAAACTATATATATATATATATATATATATATATATATATATATCTCATGATAGATAATGAGAAGCAAGTGCCTGCACAACTATGCATGCTTATGTAAACTTGTTTAGGGTGGGACTACAAAAAGATTCAAAAAAGAGTAGCTAGACATCTACAAGTAATGCTGGAGTTGGGAAAGGATCATACAAAAATGGCATCAGTCAGTTTCAATTCTTAAAGTTTCCTAACAGCAATTGCTTTCATTATGAATAATATATTTTACAAAGGAAAATCTTGCCAGGTGCAATGGATCATGTCTGTAATCCCAGAAGCTTGGGAGGCTGAGGCAGGACTATGGAGAGTTCAAATCTAGCCTCAGCAACTTAGTGAAGTTCTAAGCAACTCAGTGTGACCCTGTCTCTAATAAAATATTAAAAAGGGCTGGGGATGTGGTTGGGTGGTTAACTGCCCCTGGGTACAATCTCTGGTACCAAGAAAAAAAATTGGAAAGTATTTAAGCAGAAAACTAAAGTTATCCCTTTGATAAAATCATAGAATATAGAAAGGATTTACCAAAGAGCCAAAATCTGTTTTCCCATCATTCCCCATAAGGAACCTGGAAGTTTTGTGATGATCTGGTAGATGATATGAATAGATGATGATAAGAGTTTTAGGGAATATTTTTAAAGATTTTCATGTGAGTTTAAAGTATGATGATTACAAAAGGAGATCATGATGATTAATTTTTTAGAGTGTTACTACATTTTTAGTTGTATTTATTTTTTTAATATTTATTTTTTAGTTGTAGTTGGACATAATACCTTTATTTTATTTATTTATTTATATGTGGTGATGAGGCTCAAACCCAGGGCCTCTCATGTGCTAAGCAAGCACTCTACCGCTGAGCCACTACCCCAGCCCTTTAGTTTTATTTTTAATTGACTAATAATTGTATATATTTATGTTGTAAAATGATGTTTCAATGCATGCATACATTGTACAATAATCAAATCAAAGTGATGGTCTTTTTTGTGTCCACAAGGAAGGTATTTTTCTGATGAGGCTAACATTTAAATTTGTGACCTTTGGGTAAGGCAGATTGCCCTCCCTAATGGGGATGTCCCTCATTTAATCAATGAAAGACATGAATAGAACACAAAGACCAATGTCCTCAAACAAGAGGAAATTCTTCAGCCTTCCAGCCTTCAGACTGGAACAACAAGTTTGATCCTCCTCATCTCCAACCTGCCAACCCACCCTACAGATTTTGGACCCCATAAAATAATTAACTGAGCCAATTCCTTAATATAAATTTATGCCTATGGATATATACATTTAATTGTTTCTATTTTCTGGAGAATATTGACTAATACAGGGAGAATGCTTACTAAATTATCCCCAACTGAAACTTGGAGGGAACAGAGATGCTATGGCGACGGGTATTAAAGTCATAATTAAGCCACAAATGAAATATGTGATTGAAGAAGGTACTCTGTGGTTCTGTGTCTTGTGACCATTTTGCTCAATTACATAATTGTAATGAACAGTATTTACATTGAGCATGGGATCTCCTCCTGTATCCTTCTCACTGTGATATCAACTAATTCTTCCCTGGGTGAATTTTAATTGGGCATTCTAAATGAGATCCCTTGGAACTTCCCAAGGCTTCCTTTGTAGTAAATATTAAGAAATTTTGAGAGAGCAGTAAGAGATGATTGCTATGATTAAGAAAATGGATAAAGTGAGAGTTTGCTTTTCACTAAGCCCCATTTCAATAATCATGTATGTGGATATATAGGAGAATTATGTCAATTAAAAAAAAAACATTAGGAGAGAGAAATGCTCCAAAGAGTGATTATATTTGTTTGGGAATAAAATAGAATACAGTGGGAATATATGTACCATAGTAAACTAGTAATATATTCAAAGAGGTTGAGGTAAGGAGAAGCCTATAAAAGTCAAATTATGAAGATCACATAATATAATTTAAAACAATAATACCTGGCATAAAGGATTAATAAAAAGAATGATTCCAGACCAGTCTTGAACAGAAAGTTGCTGAGCTGATGTTCTTGCAGAAGTGCTTTTCTGTGTAAGGTTGTGGTAGCCTTGCTGCAAGTTCTGGTCAGTATTTTTTATGCCATTGATTATGGTGATGATGTGTGAGAACCCTTCCTCTATAAACTTCTGGAGTTTTTAATTCATGATTTTGTAATACTGACATAAATTATTTCATTTTTATACTGAAAATGTTCACAGTTCATTCATAAAGATGAAGAGTAAATATTTGGTCTGCTGGGCTGCTATAATAAAGTACCAGATTTGAAATAGTTTTGAAATCAGAAATTTGTTTTCATAGTTCTGGAGGCTGGAAAACCCAGGTTCAAGTTCCAGTCAGGATTTGGATTCTGGTAAGTGCTTTCTTCTTGACTTGCAAATGGCTGCTGTGTATTAACATGATCCTTCTGTATGCATCTGTAAAGATCAAATTCTTCTGTCTCTTCTTATAAGAACATCAACCCCATCAGACTAAGATCCCATCCTTAACACCTCACTTCATCATTACTAACTTCTCCTGGATCCTGTTTCCAAACACAGCCACATGGGGAGTTTGGCTTCAACACAAGAATGGAGAGGGGCTTCAATTCATATCAAAAGACACCAAGGAGTAAACGGGGTGATGCTTTTGATTGCTTCAGTCATGCATCCTATTTTAAAACTGTTGTCAGGCTAAGGGTAGTGGAGTACTACAGGAGACTTGGTGAATGTGTTCTTTTCCTTTTTTAATCTCAGTATCCACTAGGGCACAATTTGCATTTTCCTTGAATGACATTTAATATACATGTATGATTTTCCCTGAGCATATTTGAACTCATCCAAGTGTGGAAAAAATTGGGTACCTCAGAATTCCAATTTGGTAAGATTTAAAATTAATGTTTTGCAATATTTTGTGTCATAGACTGATTATATGGCAGCAGCCTTCTTAGGAAGTAGTATAAGGGAAGTGAAATAACCTAGACACCCATGTTCACAGAGGCAAACACTGAAGTTAGGACTTCACAACAGTAAAAGCATTTTCATTACCAAGTTTTAAAGAAATTCCTATAATTTTTACTTGTCCAACTCTACACCTTCATTGGAATGGACACATGTAAAACTCTCGCTGGACAAATGTTAAGGGATTTTTTAAAATATATTTTAACTGGTACATAAAAACATGAAAATTATATATATTCATAGGATATCATATAACATTTCAATATATACATATTATAATATATTTAAGTTAGTTTAAACATATCTAGCCCATCAAACATTTATCATTTCTTTATGGTGAAAACTTTCAATATTCTTTCTTCTAGATTTTGGAAATGCATAGAACATAATTGTGATCTGTATTCACCCTGCTGTGTGTTGCACCACAGAACTTCTTGCTCCTATCTATCTATAACTTTGTACCTACTGATCAACATTTTCCCCATCATTTTCACCACCAAACTCTCCCATGTTTCTGGTGACCACTATTCTACTCTTAAATTCTAATTTTTTGTGCTCCTCAACTTTCTGGGCCTAGCTTATTTCACATAATGTATTCCAATCCGTCTTCAAGTGTTAAGCTGTACATCTTCACAAATCAATTTCCACTCATATAGTGCCCATGTATGTGAGCACTAAAAGATGACAAATCCATAGCTACTAGGGAAATTCATACTTTCCTTCATGTTTTTGCTTAAATGGTATTTGCTCCAGATGAACTTTCCAGAGATATTTATCCAGAATATCTTTCCTTTCTCCAACTCCCCATTGTCTTTTGTACTTATATGAGTACTTCAAATTAATGTTAATCTTCTTGTTCCATGAGACATGAAAAATGCTATACACCCACAGTAACCCATTCTGTACAATACTCATAATAAAAGATTGAATTATCAGAATTCAGTAATAGCTTCAAAACTCTTACTCTTCTTATTTAAATAGGATAAACTTGGTCACCTTGGCAAGTTAGTTGAGAAGAATTATCTTTATTTATCTTGTGAATTTAGAAAGTCAAGCATTACTGTTCTTGTTATTATTACCCACTTTTATTCTCTGAACAAAGAAGTTGCCCTATTCTGTCTTCTACTTGAAAAAGACCAGAAACACATATTTAACTTTAAGAAAAAAAAATGCCCTTTCAAAGAATAATATAAGCAATTGTTCTCCCTGTCACAAGCTTGTGTCTTTTCTATTATGTAGCTCTTTGGTAATTATTTGGGATAATAATGGATTAGAGATATTACATTTTAACCTAGCATCATGAAAGATACGTAAGTAAGTAGGATAAAAAATATTGATAATTTAACATCCAAATACTTTTCAACTCAAAACAGCAAGAGTTTCCTATCCAAAAGAGAATAAATTTTGTCCTAAATAACTTTTGAGATCTTTGAGAATTTGACATATTTCAAAGCCCATTTAAAATCATCAGTAATGTTATTAATTTTAACAATTTTCCTTGAAACTAACCATTATTCCTTGTATGAAATATTGTGCACTTAGATCTATTCTGGTGGATTGTTCTTAAAAATCATGACAAGTAAATGTTATCATAGGTAGCTTTATGTTGCTGGGTGAGTTATTCCAATTCAATACAAAAGAAGAAAATAGATTAAGCAGCGTGCTTTTATTTCTTTTACATATATGTAAATTTTAATTCTCAACCTGGAGGAGAATATTGATACATACATACTTAATATTAGATATAAAAGGGCAAATAGAAAACAAATACAAGATTGAGAACTCCATATTGTCTTATCTCCCATTTTTTGTTAAGAGTCCTAAGTGGTACACATTTCATTCCAGATAGATTTTACATTTCTTCTGTAATTGACTGCTTTGCTCATGTAAATTTTTGCCTTTTGGGAGAACTCTATTACAGAGTTCTAAGACCATACTCCAAAGCATCCATGGTCACTAGCTCTCTGGACTAAAATGTAGGTTGTTATTAATCCAGGTCACCCTGACCTCTTAGGTTGAATAACGAACTATTTGGTCACATATCTGTTCTAGTTGTTCTTACCAAATTGAGGGAGAATTTACTCTAGATTTCACCTAAACATGTGGTTAAACTCCCCTAAATGATACTTTTTTTGTATCTTATTTTTGTTTTTGCTGTTTCCTAAAGTGGTGATACTACTGTACTATTAAGCATGATTAAATCTGTCCTCTTTCCTAAAAAGTACAAGATAATTCTCCTTAGATAACATTGCACATTTTAATATTGTAATTTATACTTACAAATACACACAGGAAACACAAGGCCCAGAGTCTTAGAAACAGAGTGTTGAGGTCTTACTTCTTTTCCAGTCCTTGTCCCAATGTTTAAATTCCCTTTTACTGATACTCATAGCAAAATGGTTAGAAGGCATAATCATGAAGTAGTTAAATCCAGGTTCAGAAGCAGGTCCTGTCAGTTCAAATGCAGCATATATTTCTTGTTAACACTTTGAGGCACATTCCTAGAAATTTAGGGGCCTAAATGCCCTTATTTGAAAACCTACATAATAAAAGATCAAACTTATAAAAATGACTTTTGACATAAAATGTGGTGAATCTGACATAATTCTCAATTAAATTGTATTATTTCCACTATTTCTAGGTTTAAGATGAAATCTAGTATTTACCATGCTTTTATATAAATTATCAATGAAATTTTTAATTGATCTGGGCATGGTGGTCCATGTCTATAATCCCAGCAACTTGGGAGGCTGAGAAAGGAGGATCACAAATTCAAGGCCAGCCTCAGCAACTTAGCAAGGCCCCAAGCAACTTAATGAGACCCAGTCTCAAACTAAAAACTTTTACAAAAGGAAGGGGAATGTGGCACAGTACTTAAGTGCCCTGGGTTCAACCCCTAGTAACCCCCCCAAAAAAATTAATTAAATGTCCAACAGTGAGTTTAGTACTTTATTAGGCATCACCATTCCTTAAGAAGCTAAAAAGACAGAAAATGCCACATACTGTGCTTGGCATTATTAACGTGCCAGGATCAGCTAGAATGGTTTCATAGAATGAATTCAGCTCAAACATATTGCAACTCTGCAGGCCGCAGCACAGATCCTCCAGGTAGGATATGTGTGTACATTAAATGCCAGCAAGGTAACTGCCCACTTCCAATAGATTGGGCTATGGTAAAATCACTAGAGGCAGGGAAGATTGAAAAAAAAACCTTCTAAAGATTCACTATAAGAGAATTTCAAGCAGGGATACTGGCTACTAGGAAATTACGTGTTTGGGTAGACCAATGGAGCAGGCAATTGCCATTGGAACCAAATGTTTCAAAGCTGATGAAAAAAGAAACAGCTTGCAATAATAATAGGTTACACTAGGCATAACTCTTAGGAGACCAGTGAAGTGATGCGCAAAACCAGGGCTTAATCATTGGGAGATGCCATACGTTATAAGGTCAAATGGACTGTACTCATTTTTAAACATGACGTTACAAGTTACAGTCTTATGGCCCATTACAATTAGCAAAGAAATTCCTAACACTTACCCATTGGACCCTTATAATAATACTGAGAGGTACATGGGTAGCATTCTTATTTTGGAAATTGGGAAATGAAAGGTCAAAGAATTCAAGTTTGATGCTTAATCCAAAAGATATTAAGCAACCAAACTATATCTAAAAAATAGATTTAAAAATTTGTTCTTTAAGATTGTTTTTGTTACACCAACTTTATTTCAGGTAAGAAGAATAACTGAGTATGACTCTGATGATGAATGATACAGATAAGAAAAAGTAATAAAGACAGACAGAAAAAAATCAAGGCACCCAGAAAAGTGATAACTTAAAGTGTCTCAAAGTGAATCTTCATATATATTACCCTTAGACAATGGAAATGATTTTATGTCAGCAAATAAAATAAATTAACCTACAATAAAATTGTCTCTACAGCTACCATACAAATGGTGTTGCTTATTTTTGACAAATTCAATTTCAAGAGTAGTCATTACATGGTGATTAGGATGCTTAGTGCAAATTATGAATGGTTCAATCATGTTTACTTGTATAATTTATATGTTTTTCTATTATTTTTGTAAGAATCATATTTTGACCCTTATATATAGTATATGTATAAGGGCTATACATGGTAAAACCCTTATATATGGATATTTCTCCTCTCACCTGAGAAATCATTTATAGTAGTTCTGTGTTCAGAATCTTTGGACTGTATGCACAAAGGGCTGTATACAGTCCCATAAACATTCACCGAAACAGGGCAGTGTTCCCAGGTGTGTTCTATACTGTGGATATAAATTTCTTCCAGAATAAAAGTAATTATCAGTAATTTTCTGAACCATACCATTTAACTGCTGGAAAGAAAAATAACACAACTTTAGTCAAGTTTAGATTCAGCTTAAAGAGATAAACTTAATTGAGTTATTAACATACCTTACCTGGAATCAAACAACAGTTTTCTTTTTATTTCTCCTCAGCATGAATAGAGCTACAGCTTATGTAGCAGATTTCTTCCCCTCTCTTCCTATTCCATCTCCTAATAGGACCTTGACTTGCTCTTTTACCTGCCAAAGTGGCAATCTGCCATTCTGAGAAATGTGAAGAGTTCTTTTAAAGTGTATTTTAAGTTTTTGAATGCAGATTTACAGATTGGCTCATCTTTAAGGTTTGGAGAATTAATATGTAATCTATCACAAATACTTGGTTTAGTATCTTTAAGTTAAATGAATTGACATTGTACTTCTTGCAATTTTCTTTACAGCCATGATGTTGCTTATTTTTATGGTTTGGATAAGTATCTCCCAAAAGCTCATGTGTGAGTCAATGCAAGAAAGTCTAACCTAATCAGTGCCTTAATCCATGGATAGGGATTAACTGGGTGGTAACTGTAGACAGGCAGGGTGTAGCTGAAGGAGCTAGGTCATTGGGAGTGTATCTTTGGGGTATATATTTTGTCCCTGGTGAGCCTGGAGTGCTCTTCCTGCTTCCTGGTGTCAACTGCAGGACTAATATCCTACACCACACCTTTCTGCCTCACCTCAAACCAAGTTTGTCCTCTATGAACGAAACCTCTGAAACTGTGAGTACCAAGTAAACTTTTCCTCCTCTAAAATTGCTCTTGTCAGGTCTTTCTGTTACAGTGACAGAAAAGCTGAACAAAACTCTTATCATGCCAGAGTAACACTTTCAAAACAGACTCACAGATTTCTGATTGTCCTTTCAAAGCTAAAGCTCAAGTGGTTTTGATTATAAAATGGATACGGTCTCCTAAATATCTCCATAGAAAATAGCTCTTAGCTTCATTTCTAACAACTCTAGACTGGATAGAACTTCAGTGCAACTGTCTGTGTACTTCATTTTTTCCATTTCTCTCTCCCACACCATATGGCACATATCATATACCTCTGTACCCCTCTATAGGATTGCTACTTTGTTTATAAGGAATTTTGATGAAAAACAATAAAGCTAATTTTACATGTCTATACAAAAATTTTCATTGATATCTTTCCACACTTTTTTGCACTCTTTCTTCCCTCTTCTGAATTGTGAGATCATAGACGATGCATTTTACATTTAATTTTTCAATTTATTTTGTAGGCTCAAAACTGTTTTGCAGGTTGACTTTTGACATTGTATTTATATTACACATTAATTTAGGAAAATAAGCATTATTTCACTCATTATTCTTCCCCTACAGGAATATAAAGAATCTATGACTTTATTATAATGTCTTATGTTCTGAAGGCTTTATTTTATCTCTTAATTATTTAAAAAATATATGTTCTGATTTACTTTTGTTACAGTTTATCCTTAAGTATTTAAAATATTATTTTTAGTGAAAATAGAATATATTTTTACTTATCATTTTAGTCAGCATTTTTGCTGCTGTGACTAAAGGACCCTACTAGGAAAGATTTATTTAGGGACTTACAGTTTCAGAAGTCTCAGTCCATAAGAGGCTGGTGCCATTCCTCGGGGCTCAAGGTAGGTAGGAGGGCCCAAGGTGAGATAGGACATTATGGCAGAAGAGTGAGGCAGAGGTAAGCAGCTCACAGGATGATCAGAGAGCAGAGAGAGAGAGAGACTCCACTAGCCAGATACATATATATAGTATATACCCCCCAAACACACCCCCAATTCCCACCTCCTTCAGCCACAACCTACCACTTCAGTTACTACTCAGTTAATCCCTATCAGGGGATTAATTCAGTGATTGAGTTAAGACTCTCACCACCTAATCATTTCCCTTCTGAACCCTCTCACATTGTTTCACATGTGAGCTTTTGGGGAACATCAAATCTAAACCATAACACATTTTTCTTACTGGTTGTTTCATGACTTTCAAATAATTGTTTTTAAGAATTGTCTGTGTTCTAGTTTTTATTAATTTGTTTATTTCATTAAGTTTTCTAACCAATTCTATAAGGCATTTATATATTATATTATATTATATTATATTATATTATATATTACATATTATATATATTCTGAAAGTTCTAATAAACTTTCAGACATACACACACATACATATATATTATGTGTGTGTATGTGATATATATATATTTTCATGTGAACATCATGTGATATATATATCTTCAAGTGAACATTTATTAGAACTTTCAGAACAATTTTGAGTAATAATGCCCCCCAAGATGTTATATCTGTCAAATTCCTAACTATAGTGGGAATGTCCATAGATTTTAAATCTCAGGAAAAATGTTGCCTATTGTCATTAAATAAGATTTTATTCATTCTAAAACATTTAGTTAGAATCAACTACTTGCCAGTTACTAAGCAGAGCACATGAGATAGGGTAACTTCTGAAGCAAAAAAAAAAAAAAAAAAAAAAAAAAATCCAAGAATAAATAGTGGATTGGATAGACCTTCACTTCTCCTCAGAACAATGTTAGGTGGGCTAGCAGTCATTAATCATCATTCACATGTGACTTCAAAGTCTCTCTGAATATTGAATATATTCCATGCAACCTGGAAGTTATCAGAGCAAAGAGTAGTGTTACTAGAAAGTTTTAAGAGGCTAGGTCTTGAAATGGTGCATCGTTTTGCTTACATTATGAGGAGTATAGTTGGATCACAGTTTTCACACTTCACTGTGGGGCGGTTGGATGGCCAGTAAGAATAGAATATGAACTTGGACAGCAGTTAGCAGACTCTTCCACAGAAGCCAATGAAGAGACCACCAGAAGTGATGCTGTGTGAATTTGCGACTAAGTCATAAAGGGTACAATTTCACCTATGTCTTTTTCTTCCTCTCTCTTTTTCCTGTGTCACTCAGGTCATATGGAGAGATCACAAGTAGATAGTCTGGCTGATTACTGGCTTTCTCAGCTGACAGCCAGCATTTTTCTTAAATTACTCACTTCACCCATAACTTCTAAAAATTATTTTTGAAATGTTTAATTTCACTTCAGAATAAAACTTTTGGAGATGGCGGCGAGGGGAGTGCATTGCCCCGGTGTGCTGCTTCACTGTGTGGGAGTATGACAAGTCAGGACGGCTAAAGGATATCTTGTTAGGAATTTCCAGCAATAGTGGGGTGCTCCGGAACCTGGAGGAAGGATTTCCATCGCACGAGGATCGGCTACGGGGACTCAAACGCGTGAGAGGTTTGTCGCACGGAGGGTAACACTGCTTATTCAGCAAATCGCCCCGCGGCTAGAGTCTGCAGCACGCTGGGATAGAGACGCAGGGTTACAGCACTGCAGTTTCTGCCAGCCGCGCAAGCACCGTACTCAGGGCTGAATTCTGGGTTCGAGACGGGGGAAGGAAGCGGTCCATCTTGGTTCTCCACACCGGTCAGACCACAGAGGAGGCCAGGAGCCACCATGTTGGTAAACTGACGTCACCTTCCCTGTTTTCGACTGACCGCAGCTCATTCAGCCATAGATCAGGTAATTTCAGGATGCAATTCGCCTGCGGCTTGCAGACAGATTGCTAGGGTTCAGCGCCTGGATGCTTCTTAGAACCTGATCTTATCGGAACGAACACCGAGCGCGGGGCGGCCGAGTTCCGGCTCCCGGAACCGTCCCGGAACCGCCCTGGCCCAGGGCTGCGGAGCCTGCGGAGGCTGCTTCTTGGACCATGCGCCTATCAGAGCATACACCAAGCACTAAGCAGCCGAATTCCGGCTCCCGGAACTGAGCCCGTGGGGACTGCTTCTTGGAGCTTACACTTATAGGAGCTTACACCGAGCACGGAGCGGCCGAGTTCCGGCTCCCGGAACTTCCCTGGCCCGGGGCTAGGAGCCCGCGGAAACTGCTTCTCGGTCCGGGTCCTGCTGAGGGCCGGTCAGGACTCACCCGTTGCTTGGTTGCCCGGCAAGGGGAACGAAATGCTGCCATTCGCATAGGATACCAACATGGCAGAGATCTGATGTCATCAGAAAGCGGCGGAGGAGAGAACTTCATCAATACCAGCGGTGACATAAGCAGTTGGTCTCCTGGTAGGGGGTGTGAGGCACAGTCACCCGAGTCTCCTCAATTTGTCCGTCGAGCCAGAGGGGAGGAGCCGGGCCGCCGCCAGCGCCCGGAGCAGGCCCAGCGGCTCGCCAGCGTGGTGACCGCGTGACCCCAATTGGAGAGGGGGCGGAGCGGAGCCGCCACCCGCACCCGCAAGGTGGGCAGACTCGCGACCCAATGGTACATGGGCGTGGTAGGAGGGGCAGGGCAGAGCCGCCGTTCGCGCTTGCAAGGTAAACAGTCCTGTAACAGCCTGGTGGGTCAGGCCCAGTGACCTGCCAGTGTGGTACACACGTCACCCCAACTGGAGTAGGGGCAGAGCAGATCCTTCTCCCACGCCCAGATCAGGCCCTGCCGGTGTGGTGGTCACGTGACCCCAATTGGAGTGGGGGCGGAGCAGAACCGCCACCCGTGCCCGCAGTGTGAGCAGACCAGTGATCAACCTGTAGATCAGGCCCAGGGGTCCGCAGGCGTGGTAGGAGGGGCAGGGCAGATCCGCCGCCCGCGCCTCCAAGGTAGGCAGACCTACAACAGACCGGCGGATCAGGCCCAGGAGCCGGCCGGCATGGTACAAACACCACCCTAATTGGAGTAGTGGCACAGCAGAGTCACCGCCCATGCCAGGAACAGGCCCAGCGTCCTGCAGGCGGGGTAGTCATGACACCCCAATTGGAGTAAGGGCAGAGCAAAGCCTCCACCCGTGCCCGAAAGGTGGGCAGATCTGCGACCGACCAGCGGGACAGGCCCAGTGGCCTGCCGGTAAGACAGACACGTCACCCCATTTGGAGTAGGGGCAGAGTAGAGCCGCCGCCCGCGCCTGCAGGGTAGGCAAACCTGCAACCAACTGGCGGATCAGGCCCTGTGGCCTGCCGGCGTGGTACACTCGTCACCCCAATTGGAGTAGGGGCAGAACAGAGCCGCCGCCAGCTCCCAGAACACGCCCAGTGACCTGCTGGCGTGGTAGCCACGACACCCCAATTGGAATAAGGAGAGGGCAGAGCCGCCGCCCGCACCTGCAGGAAAGATACGCAAGCAGTATGAAAAGACAAGGAAAGAAAGGACCACAAGCAATGCAGGTCAACGCAACTTTAGAAGAGGTAACAGCTGCAGCAGATGGAATGTCAGATAAAGAATTCAGGATATACATGCTTCAGATGATCTGGAGTATCAAGGAAGACATTAAACAGCAAAATCAGACAATGAAAGATCACTTCGACAACGAATTACGCAAACAAATCCAGGAAGCAAAGGATCAACTATACAGGGAGATAGAGGTTATAAAAAACAAACAAACAGAAATCCTATAAATGCAGGAAGCAATAAACCAACTTAAAAACTCAATGGAGAATACTACCAGCAGAGTAGAGCACTTAGAAGATAGAACATCAGACAATGAAGACAAAGTATTTCAACTGGAAAAGAACATAGACAGCTCAGCAAGACTGTTAAGAAACCATGAGCAGAACATCCAAGAAATATGGGATAACATTAAGAGACCAAACTTAAGAGTCATTGGGATACAGGAAGGTACAGAGCTCCAAACCAAAGGAATGAGAAGTCTATTCAATGAAATAATACAAGAAAACTTCCCAGACTTGAAGAATGAGACAGAATCCCAATTCCTAGAAGCCTACAGGACACCGAATGTGCAAAATCATAAGAGATCCACACCTAGACACATTATAATGAAGATGCCCAACATACAGAATAAGGAGAGAATTTTAAAAGCTACAAGAGAAAGGAAGCAGATTACATTTAGGGGTAAGCCAATCAGGATAACAGCTAATCTTTCAACACAGACTCTGAAAGCTAGAAGATCCTGGAATAACATATTTCAAACACTGAAAGAAAATGGGTTCCAACCAAGAATTGTGTATCCAGCGAAATTAAGCTTCAGGATGGAGGATGAAATTAAAACCTTCCACGATAAACAAAAGTTTAAAGAATTCGCAGCTGGAAAACCATCTCTTCAAAACACCCTCGCCAAAGCATTACAGGAAGAGGAAATGGAAAATAACAATGAAAACCAACAGTGGGAGGTAGGACAGTAAAGGGGGGGGGAATAATCAAAGAGGCAAACAAACCATGTTTAGTAACAGAAATAAACAAATATGGCTGGAAGAACAACCCATATCTCAATAATAACCCTAAATGTTAATGGCTTAAACTCACCAATTAAGAGACACAGGCTAGTAGAATGGATCACAAAACAAGACCCAACAATATGCTGCCTACAGGAGACGCATTTGATAGGAAAAGACTTACATAGGCTGAAGGTGAAAGGTTGGGAAAAATCATATCACTCATATGGACTTTGGAAACAAGCAGGAGTGTCCATACTCATATCAAATAAAATAGATTTCAAGCCAAAGTTAATCAAAAGGGATAAAGAGGGACACTACATACTGCTTAAGGGAACCATACACCAACAAGACATAACAATCATCAATATTTATGCCCCAAACAATGGTGCAGCTATGTTCATCAAACAAACTCTTCTCAAGTTCAAGAGTCTAATAGACCACCATACCATAATCATGGGAGACTTCAACACACCTCTCTCGCCACTGGACAGATCTTCCAAACAAAAGTTGAATAAGGAAACTATAGAACTCAATAACACAATTAATAACCTAGAACTAATTGACATATATAGAGTATACTACCCAACATCAAGCAGTTACACTTTTTTCTCAGCAGCACATGGATCCTTCTCAAAAATAGATCATATATTATGTCACAGGGCAACTCTTAGACAATATAAAGGAGTAGAGATAATACCATGCATCTTATCTGATCATAATGGAATGAAACTGAAAATCAACGATAAAAGAAGGAAGGGAAAAGCATACATCACTTGGAGAATGAACAATAGGTTACTGAATGATCAATGGGTTATAGAAGACATCAAGGAGGAAATTAAAAAATTCTTAGAGATTAATGAAAACACAGACACAACATATCGGAATCTATGGGACACATTGAAAGCAGTTCTAAGAGGAAAATTCATTGCTTGGAGTTCATTCCTTAAAAAAAGAAAAAACCAACAAATAAATGATCTCATACTTCATCTCAAAATCCTAGAAAATGAAGAGCAAAACAACAGCAAAAGAAGTAGAAGGCAAGAAATAATTAAAATCAGAGCTGAAATTAATGAAATCGAAACAAAAGAAACAATTGAAAAAATTGACAAAACTAAAAGTTGGTTCTTTGAAAAAATAAACAAAATCGACAGACCCTTAGCCATGCTAGCAAAGAGAAGAAGAGAGAGAACTCAAATTACTAGCATACGGGATGAAAAAGGCAATATCACAACAGACACTTCAGAAATACAGAAGATAATCAAAAACTATTTTGAATCCTTATACTCCAACAAATTAGAAGATAGTGAAGGCATAGATAAATTTCTTAAGTCATATGATCTGCCCAGATTGAGTCAGGAGGATATAGAAAACCTAAACAGACCAATATCAATTGAGGAAATAGAAGAAACCATAAAAAGACTACCAACTAAGAAAAGTCCAGGTCCGGATGGGTATACAGCAGAATTTTACAAAACCTTTAAAGAAGAACTAATACCAATACTTTTCAAGCTACTTCAGGAAATAGAAAAGGAGGGAGAACTTCCAAATTCATTCTACGAGGCCAACATCACCCTGATACCTAAACCAGACGAAGACACTTCAAAGAAAGAAAACTACAGACCAATATCTCTAATGAACCTAGATGCAAATATCCTCAATAAAATTCTGGCGAATTGGATACAAAATCATATCAAAAAAATTGTACACCATGATCAAGTAGGATTCATCCCTGGGATGCAAGGCTGGTTCAATATACGGAAATCAATAAATGTTATTCACCACATCAATAGACTTAAAAATAAGAACCATATGATCATCTCGATAGATGCGGAAAAAGCATTCGACGAAGTACAGCATCCCTTTATGTTCAAAACTCTAGAAAACCTAGGGATAACAGGAACATACCTCAATATTGTAAAAGCAATCTATGCTACCTCAGGCTAGCATCATTCTGAATGGAGAAAAACTGAAGGCATTCCCTCTAAAATCTGGAACAAGACAGGGATGCCCTCTCTCTCCACTTCTGTTCAACATAGTTCTCGAAACATTGGCCAGAGCAATTAGACAGACGAAAGAAATTAAAGGCATAAAAATAGGAAAAGAAGAACTTAAATTATCACTATTTGCAGATGATATGATTCTATACCTAGCAGACCCAAAAGGGTCTACAAAGAAACTATTAGAGCTAATAAATGAATTCAGCAAAGTGGCAGGATATAAAATCAACACGCATAAACCAAAGGCATTCCTGTATATCAGCGACAAAACCTCTGAAATGGAAATGAGGACAACCACTCCATTCAAAATATCTTCAAAAAAAATAAAATACTTGGGAATCAACCTAACAAAAGAGGTGAAAGACTTATACAATGAAAACTACAGAACCCTAAAGAGAGAAATAGAAGAAGATCTTAGAAGATGGAAAAATATACCCTGTTCATGGATAGGCAGAACTAACATCATCAAAATGGCGATATTACCAAAAGTTCTCTATAGGTTTAATGCAATGCCAATCAAAATCCCAACGGCATTTCTTGTAGAAATAGAGAAAGCAATCATGAAATTCATATGGAAAAATAAAAGACCCAGAATAGCAAAAACAATGCTAAGCAGGAAGTGTGAATCAGGCGGTATAGCGATACCAGACTTCAAACTATACTACAGAGCAATAGTAACAAAAACAGCATGGTACTGGTACCAAAACAGGTGGGTGGACCAATGGTACAGAATAGAGGACACAGAAACCAATCCACAAAACTACAACTACCTTATATTTGATAAAGGGGCTAAAAGCATGCAATGGAGGAAGGATAGCATCTTCAACAAATGGTGCTGGGAAAACTGGAAATCCATATGCAACAAAATGAAACTGAATCCCTTTCTCTCACCATGCACAAAAGTTAATTCAAAATGGATCAAGGAGCTTGATATCAAATCAGAGACACGCCGTCTGATAGAAGAAAAAGTTGGCTACGATCTACAGTCGGTGGGGTCGGGCTCCAAATTCCTCAATAGGACACCCATAGCACAAAAGTTAATAACTAGAATCAACAAATGGGACTTACTCAAACTAAAAAGTTTTTTCTCAGCAAAAGAAACAATAAGAGAGGTAAATAGGGAGCCTACACCCTGGGAACAAATCTTTACTCCTCACACTTCAGATAGAGCGCTAATATCCAGAGTATACAAAGAACTCAAAAAATTAGACAATAAAAGAACAAACAACCCAATCAACAAATGGGCCAAGGACCTGATCAGACACTTCTCAGAGGAGGACATACAGTCAATCAACAAGTACATGAAAAAATGCTCAACATCTCTAGCTGTCAGAGAAATGCAAATCAAAACCACCCTAAGATACCATCTCACTCCAGTAAGATTGGCAGCCATTAGGAAGTCAAACAACAACAAGTGCTGGCGAGGATGTGGGGAAAAGGGTACACTTGTACATTGCTGGTGGGACTGCAGATTGGTGCAGCCAATTTGGAAAGCAGTATGGAGATTTCTTGGAAAGCTGGGAATGGAGCCACCATTTGACCCAGCTATTCCCCTTCTTGGTCTATTCCCTAAAGACCTAAAAAGAGCATGCTACAGGGACACTGCTACATCGATGTTCATAGCAGCACAGTTCACAATAGCAAGACTGTGGAACCAACCTAGATGCCCTTCAATAGACGAATGGATAAAAAAAAAATGTGGCATTTATACACAATGGAGTATTACTCTGCATTAAAAAATGACAAAATCATAGAATTTACAGGGAAATAGATGACATTAGAGCAGATTATGCTAAGTGAAGCTAGCCAATCCCTAAAAAACAAATGCCAAATGTCTTCTTTGATATAAGGAGAGTAACTAAGAACAGAGTAGGGACGAAGAGCAGGAGAAGAAGATTAACATTTAACAGGGATGAGAGGTGGGAGGGAAAGGGAGAGAGAAGGGAAATTGCATGGTAATGGAAGGAGACCCTCAGGGTTATACAGTGGAGGAGGTAGAGAGAGAGGAGGGGAGGGGAGCGGAGATATGGGGAGGGGGGAGGGGGGAGGATGGGAAAGGCAGCGGAGCACAACAGACACTAGTATGGCAATTTGTAAATCAATGGATGTGTAACTGATGTGATTCTGCAATCTGTGTATGGGGTGAAGGTGGGAGTTCATAACCCACTTGAATCAAAGTGTGGAATATGATATGTCAAGAAATTTGTAATGTTTTGAACAACCCACAATAAAAAATTAAAAAAAAAAAAGAAAGAATAAAACTTTTGAATCTTTGAAACAATTTTGGCAATAAGTCCTTGTATTGCCACCCAATTTTCAATTTGAGTTTCAAATACACACTTCTGCAAGTTAAATGAAGTCATAAGATCTTTTGGTTAGTTTACTTAAACATGGTAGGCATTTAGTAGTTACTACCAATAATATTATGAGAAGAGTAATCCTCAAAATACATACAGACTTAACTCCAGGATTTTTTTCCCTATTTAAGAACTATATGTTCAAGGTAATGTTCAAATTCCTGAAACATAAACTTTATGGAGTGACAATAAAAACATTTGATAAAGTTTTGAAATACATATATCATTCTAATGTTACCGTCTTTCGTATATCAACATTTTAAACCTCAGAGCCAATTTCAAGTTTCCTCTTTATGAGAAGCCTACTGGCATAATTTATGCTTATAATTAAAATAAAATTATATGTATTTGGTACATATTTGAAAAAAATTGACAGTAAACTTAAATGTTTCTCCAACCGAGATAGAATCAGTTTGAACAGAAAGAAGCAACTCTTAGAAATAAGTCATTAGATTCAACATTGGGTCTCAAAGGGTCAATAAAATCTTAAAAGATAAACTTTCCAACTGAGAATCTTTTTTGAAAATTCAATGATAAAATCTCAAATGTCAGACCATTCCAATGTCAAGACACAAACAGAAAAAAAGTCTGCTTTATTAAAGTATGACAGATTCCACGTGGTGGTGTCAGCTGAATAATCTCCAGAATATCACCGTCCTCTAGCATGGTGACCTTTCTCTCTCAGAAATCTTTCATAGAATGTTTTTAAAAACCACTTCCATCTGTCTTGAAGCCCCTGACATATTTTTTCTATAATTTTTTTGTACTCCTTGTTCCATGCAGATGAATTAAAATGCAACTGAGCCTATGTAATCTAATAACAATGAGATGAAGTATGCATTAGTGTGAGGGATCCAAAGAGTTGCTTACATAGGAAGTAAACATCTGGTAGCTTGGAGGCAATAAAAAATAAGATATATTCCATATATGTACAATATGTCAAAATATACTCTACTGTCATGTATATTTAAAAGAACAAATTTTTTAAAAATAGAATGAAGTAGAAAGAGAATAAAATCATGGCATTTGCAGGTAAATGAATGGAGTTAGAGATGATAATGCCAAGTGAAGTTAGCCAATCCCAAATAACCAAATGCCAAATGTTTTCTTTGATATAAGGAGGCTGATTCATAGTGAGAGAGGGAAAGGGAGCATGGGAGGAATAGACAAACTCTAGATAGGACAGAGGGGTTGGAGGGGAAAGGAGGGGGCATGAGGTTAAAAATGATGGTGGAAGGTGATGATCATTATTATACAAAGTACATGTATGAAGACACAAATCGGTTTGAATATACTTTGTATACAATCAGAGATATGAAAAATGGTGTTCTATATGTGTAATAAGAATTGCATTCTGTTGTCATATATAGATAAATATAAATTTTAAAAAAGTGAACTCACCAAATAAAGAGGAAGTTTCTCAACATATGAGACTAATTTTTATATATATATATATATATATATATATATATATATATATATATATATATATATATAAAATCATTGTATATATATAATCATTGTGTATATATATATATATATAAAAATCATTGTATGTGTGTGTATATATATATATATATATACACACATATATAAAATCATTGTATATGTATGTGTGTGTATATATATATATATATGATCAGCAAATATTCCCTTGTGTTCAGGAGTTCCTCATCAGTAATTTCAATGATTTTTTTTCTTCCTCCTTCTTCTCATTTTGCTATCTTGGCATACAATTGACAAACTATAAACACTATGAGCAGCTTATATTGAAAGAGTCCAACTAGATAACTGGTGCTATATGTACATACTCATAAAATCATGACCACAATTAATGTAGGGAGCACATCCATCACTCTAATTTCTACAGGTGCCTTTGTGATTGCTTCTTCCTTCCTGTGACTCTTACTGCCTGGCTTCCCTGAAATTCATTGGTAGATTTCCTGTCAGTGTAGATTAGTTGTCATTTTCTAAAAATTTTTATAAATGAAATCATATATCACATACTATTTTTATGTACTTCTTTCACTCAGCATAATTATCGAGGTCCTTTTATATTGCATTTATTAATAGTCCTATTCTTTGATTAATAAATGTATCCCATTGCATTGATATACTTTAATTTGTGAATCCATTCACCAATTGGACATTCATTTCTTATTTTAGCTGCTGTACATGAAGTAGTCATAAACTTCCCTATGCAAGTTTCTGTATTTTTATACACTTTAATTTACTTTAAGCAAAAACTAGAGTAGAATGGTAAGATCACAAACAGGTGTTTGTCTAAGTTTTAAAGGAATTGTTGTGCTTGCTCAACTTTTTTGTACTGTTTTCCATTTCCAACAGATGTTTATATGAAAATTCCAATTCCTTCATATCTTCAGATATATTGGTAGGATTAGCCTTTATGGTGTTACATATAGTGATATCTCATTGTTGTTCTAACTGCATTTCCCTCAGTATTTATGGTATTTATGTGCTTATTTGTTATTGCTATATTTTCTTAGTTTAAATCTCACTGCAAATATTTTTTCCAATTTTAAGTAGATCACACATTTCTTTGTTTTGGCACTATGAGAATTTATTATATTTGGATATAAATCCCTGTTTTCTTTTATATTACAAATATTTAGCTATTCTGCATCATTTTCCACATGAATATTAGAATAAGCTTATCAATTTTCTGAGATTTTATTTTGGCTTCTGTTGAATCTACAAATTAATTCAGAGAATTAACATTTTAGTAATCTGAATCATCCAACCCATGAATACTGCATCTCTCAATTTATGTTGTCTTCATTTCTCTCTTCCATGATTTTTGGTTCCCAGTTTGCATACTTTGGACATTTTTGTCAAATTATTCTAATGTATTTAATATTTTGGTACTATGGTAAATTATGTTTTTAAGCTATCTATATCCTCACAGATTTTCTATCATTTTATCAATTATTGGGAAAGGAATTTGAGATTTTCCTTATGTACACTTATATAACTCAAAATGAATCAAAGACTTAAATGTTAGAGTGAAAACTATAAAATTATTAGAAGAAAACATGATAGGAAAACTTTATATTTAGTAGTGATTTCTTAGCTACAACACAAAAACCCAGGCAGCAAAACAAAAGAATAGGTAAATTTTAGAATTAAAATTTCTCAGCAACAAAAGACATCATTATCAAAGGGAAAAATCATACACATGAGAAAATTAGTGTATATAACATATAAGGAAATACTATAGATCAAAAATAACTAAATAAACAACCAAATTTAAAAGTGGACAATGGTCTTGAATAGACATTTCTCCAAAGAAGATATACAAATGGTCAATAACCTATTTGAAGAGATGTTCAGCATCACTAATAACTAAGGAAAAGCAAATCAAAACCCAATGAGATGCCATTTTAAACCCACTAGAATATATTTTTTAAAAATCCAGAAAAGAACAAGTATTTATGAAGATGCTGAGAAACTGGGGCATGTTTATCGTGTAGGTGGAAAGGCAAAATTATGTAGCCAATATAGAAAATAATGTGTTAGTCTCTCAAAAATCTTGAAAACAAAATGACTATATGGTCCGGGAAATCTTCTTCTGAATATATCCAAAAGAATTAAAAGCAGGGGCACAAATACAATATTTCTAATTGCATGACTCATAGTAGCTAAACTAGGAAGCAAATCTGGTTTCTATTGACAGATGAATTGATAAATAATATTTAACTTTAAAGGGAAGAAAAATTAATGTGAACATTAAGTATCATGCTAACTGAAGTCAGACAGTCACAAAAGACAAATATGGAGTAGTTTAACTTATGAGGTAGCTTTGGTAATGGAATTCAGAAACGCTTGTACTAATAGATGTTTCTGTGTCTTCAGTGTGGTGGTGATTTTTAACCCTCACTCCTTCAATGTATGCCCCAAATCTCTATAATAAATTTGAAGAAAAATGCTAAGGAAAGTTCATAAATCCTTATTTTTGCTTAAGTGTGGTAGATGAATCCAAATTAGGTTTTTCTTTCTTTCTACTTCTGATTTTCTTGTTAGGCTAATCTGTTTCTGCTGTAGTGTGCTTGTTCTGTTCTTTCTCATAACTTTGCTGGTTCTCACTCCATCTCTGTGAAAAAACTAATGCTTCTGCTTGATTTAATGCCTTTATGTAAATACAACGTGATGTTTATGGCAGCACAGGCAAACTTTTAGTTCCTTGTTAATTTTCCAAGAAAGTTATATTAGAACTAAAAAGGAAAGTAAGCAAAGCAGAGAAAGGAACCATTCTTTTTTTTTTAAGGATTGAATCCAGCAGCACTCTACCACTGAACTGAATCCCGATCCTTTTGTATTTCAAGGGCCAAAATTGCTTGAGACTGGTATCAAACTTGAGATCCTCCTGCCTCAGCATCCTACATCTCTACAATTACAGGTGTGTGCCAATTGCCAGGCAAAACCATTCAATTCTAGGATGTAAAAAATTAATCATCTTGTAGATCCTGCTTGATCAAGCCAAGGGAACTTCTTCTCTGTTGAATATTTTCCACCGTAGTCATTTTAGAAAGTACGCCCTTCTTCCCTGTTTCTATGGTGGAATGTAAATGTCACTGGCCTACACCTAATCCTATAAGCTTTCCAGAAATCATCTGTTACACAAAGCAGAACAACCAAGACCCTCATTCCTATTAGTTAGTATGATATGTCAAGATCATTGTATTGTCATGAGCAAACAATGCTTAATCAGAACACACACATTAGTCATTTTAAACAAAAGACAGCTAATAATAAAACAAAATATGCAGTCTTTTTGTCTGAAAACTATGCACTGCTTGTCATCTATACTCTTTGGATCATTTCTTTATTTTATAGTTATTTTCTTAGAGTAATGTTACCACGTTTCTTTAATGTGGGCCAAAGTTTCAAGCCTAAAAATGACGCTGACAGTTTAGCATGTTTTATTAGGGAAAATCATCTATATATGAAATTATACGGGGAAATAATCTCTTATGTTATACCAACTGTGTTAAAGGGAAAAAAATGATACCAAATGAACAACAAAATCTCAAAAGTAATCCATTTACCTGCTTATTTTCTTAACCACATATTCAGAGTTCTCTTTGATTAAGAGCAGTTACATATAAAATTGTCTTTCTGGATTTTTCTTTTGTACTATTTCTGTTTATATCTATTTTGTACCTACTTATATGCAAATTTGGCAACAAAAAGTATATGCACATATTTAATGTTATACACACACATATTGCATTGGAAAAATGAAAATAAAAACTTCACTTGATTAATGTGTATAAAGTCAGAAGAACAGCATATGATGGAGAAAAAACATTCATTCATGCCAAAAATGTTAGTAATGGATCTTAGATAATCAAATGCACTAATAATAAATACATTAAAATATCTTCTGAGTATATTGCAGATATTTTTTTCTATATGTGTTAAAAAATAAAAGACTAACTTTTCCATAATCAAAAAAATCTAATTAAGAGGAATCTTGCAAATTTGCTTTTCCTTGATTGGTCTACAATTAGAAATGTGTTTCTTAATTGGATTTATGTTCTGAACTTTATTTTGATTATCTTTCTCTGTACATTTTAGAAATATGTGAGAGCTAAAATGAGGTTGCTCTGACATTTAGGAGTTTTGTTTGCTTGTGTGTTTCTTCTCTAAAAGCCATATGCTGGATGATTTCATTTTACCGGTAACGTGGCCCATGAAAATTGCTGTGACCTTTTTCTACCACTAAATTTCCTAGCTAGGCCAAAACACCTATTGCACACTGAGAAAGCACAATATTTCTCAGCTGAATAGTAGAAAAAGTAGAAAAGTAGATGTTAAATGAAATAGTTTTTATTTTATCAACAATGCCAAACCCAATGTCTACATTATCAGAACACTGTCGAGCACGGGTGTTAAAGAGAATTAATCAGCACATTGTAGATCATAGATATATTTTCAGGTACTATGAAACATTTTTAAGAGTTATAATTTAATCAACAGGAAAACTGAAATTTAGAAAACTATTCAAGATGCAAAAATCAACAGGTATACTAAATTACATTTATATTTTAAAAACCTGCCGACGTTTGTTATTACATCTGACATTTAAGAGATTCAAAAATTAAACCCTTTCTTAAAAATCAGTGTATGATGCCTGTGTTCAATTTCCTCTGGCTGCTATAACTGACATCCATGAACCAAGTGGATTAGAAAAAAACAAAATTGATTCTGTCACAATTCTGGAGGCAGTAATCTGAAGTCAAAGTGTCATCATCTGCAGAGCCACACTGTCTTCCAAGGCTCTAGGGGAGAATCTTCTTCTGCTTGGTCCGGTTTGTAGTGTTACTGGGTTTTCTTTGAACTGTGGTTATAATATACCATTATTCACCTTCATCTTCATGTGTCATTCTCTTTGTTGATGCCTTTTCATCCTCTGTATCTCATAAATATCCTTGCCACTAGATTTAAGGCTCACTCAGATAATCTGGGATGATCACATCTCAACATCCTGTTAATAATAAGTTGTTGAAGCTCTTTACACATACAAACTGATTCATTTAAATTAAAAAAAAAATACTTGTTTCACATTTTATCTCCTTAACTATTTTTATTTAAATTTTTGTTAGTTATTTTTACTTATACATAACATTAAGATTTCATTTTGACATAATTATAAAACCATGAATATAATTTGGTCTAATTTAGTCCTAATACTTCCCTTTTTCCTTCCTTCCTCCCTCTCCATATTATCTTCCCTCTATTCTACTGATCTTTCTGCTATTTTACATACAGTTCTGTTTTTAATTAGTATCTTGTGGATACACATGATGGCGAGATTCACTGTGGTATATTTGTATACCTACATAGAAAGTTTAGGTTAGATTCATTTCACTATTCTTCCCTTCTCCCATCCCTCTTCTCTCCTACTCAATCCCCTTCTCTACTCCTCTGACACTTCTCTTTTGATTGAATTCAATTCCCTTTTCTTTTTTTCTTCTTACTCCATTTTGTTCTGACTTTAAGTGTTCTTGTTAAATTTTAATAATAATCAAGTTTTATTATATGTAAAAAAATATTTTTTTCTTTTCTTTTGAAATCAAGAAAAGAATTGGCCTTTCTAAGCCAATACTTTTTGGTATGTAATATATTCAGATTAAATTTTATTTTATTTCCAGAAAGTTTTCTTGAAATATAGATTTTAACGTTACATAGTAACCTTACTTTGGTTGTAGGCAATTCTCTATTTTTTATATTTGCCATTATAATAAACTCTTTGTATCTCTTTTTTTAAATCTTCTTCTTATGTTATTTGCCCTTTTTTAAATTGGGGATTTGAAGAGACTGAAATATTATGCAGCTGCCACTGCCATCTTCTCAGAATCCCACCCATGACTTCCAACTTTCACTTTACATTGTATTTTTGCAATTCAATATCCACAACACTTGTATCTTTGCTCTATTATTTACTCTCAAATATGATATGCATTTATATCTCTATGATATCCAATAGCATTAAAATCCCTGAAATATTCTTTGTACCAATGTCCCATTATTTTAACATCATTTCCCTCTCTTGGATTTGTTTGAGTAAAAGTTACACTCTATAAGGAAAAGACAGTCAGAGATAAGGATATATATGGGGATACTAGGAAATACTAAAATAATAAGAATGTGCATGATAATTCATAAGTATTATCTACATAGAGAAAAGTGTGTGTGTGTGTGTGTGTGTGTGTTTTCTTAGTGAAGTTTGGACAAAGCAAAAGAAACCTACATGGTCTCAAGAAAGAAGGTAGAAAATGTGTTTAATTCGTTGCACACAAAATAATTCCCATTGGATAATTTTCAAATGGTTTACAGCAGGTGTTATAGAAGACAGAAATAGATCCAGGGAAATGGGCTAATATAACATGTGGTAATAACAGGAAAACTCCCAGATTTTGTTCATAATTATTCTCTCCTTTTCTTGCAAGAAATTCATTTCACTCGTCTTATTGCTATGTCTCTTGTGGAGGAAACAAATCCTAAGTTACTGGGTTTTGGAATGGTGGTTTGACATCTTGACCAATGGTTTCTGAGCCCATATGATATACAACATGTCCTAGTGAAAGTTTAAAATACAGCACAAGCTATAGGATGGAAACATGAAAAGAATAAGAAAAATAAGAAAACAAATAATCCAATCAACAAATGCGCCAAGGACTTTAACAGACACTTCTCAGAGAAGGATATACAATTAATCAACAAATACACGAAAAAATGCTCACCATCTCTAGCAATCAGAGAAATGCAAATTAAAACCACTCTAAGATACCATCTCACTCCAGTAAGAATGGCAGCCATTATGAAGTCAAACAACAACAAGTGCTAGCAAGGATGTGGGGAAAAGGGTATACTTATACATTGCTGGTGGGACTGCAAATTGGTGCAGCCAATCTGGAAAGCAGTATGGAGATTCCTTGGAAAGCTGGGAATGGAACCACCATTTGACCCAGCTATTCCCCTTCTCAGACTATTCCCAAAGACCTAAAAGGACCATACTATAGGGATACAGCTACATCAATGTTCATAGCAGCACAATTCACAATAGCTAGACTGTGGAACCAACCTAGATGCCCTTCAATAGATGAATGGATAAAAAAATGTGGCATTTATACACAATGGACTATTACTCAGCACTAAAAAATAACAAAATCATGGCATTTGCAGGGAAATGGATGGCATTAGAACAGATTATGCTAAGTGAAGCTAGCCAATCCCTAAAAAACAAATTCTGAACATCTTCTTTGATAAAAGGAGGGCAACACAAAACAGAGCAGGGAGGAAGAGCATGAGAAGAAGATTACCATTAAACAGGGACGAGAGGTAGGAGGGAATGGGAGAGAGAAGGGAAATTGCATGGAAATGGAAGGAGACCCTCATTGTTATACAAAATTACATATAAGAGGATGTGAGGGGAAAGGAAAAAAAACGAGAGAGAGAAATGAATTACAGTAGATGGGGTAGAGAGAGAAGATGGGAGGGGAGGGGAGGGGAGGGGGGATAGTAGGGGATAGGAAGGACAGCAGAATACAACAGACACTAGTATGGCAGTATGTATAAGCGTGGATGTGTAACCAATGTGATCCTGCAATCTGTACACGTGGTAAAAATGGGAGTTCATAACCCACTTGAATCAAATGTATGAAATATGATATGTCAAGAGCATTGTAATGTTTTGAGCAACCAATAAAAAAATTATATAGGTCTCTCCTTTCAGGCTGCTGGAAGGAGAAAATATCTGTTAAGAAATATAGTCTTTACAAGTGTCACACTGTTTTACTCAGCTTTATGATGCTGTGACAAAATATCTGAAATAATCAACTTACAAGGAGGAAAGCTTCACTTTCACTCATGGTTTCAGAAGCTTCTAGACTATGGTCACTTAGTCCTTTTGCTTGGGTCTGTGACAGTACAGTATATCATGGTGAGAAGGTGTGATGAAGAAGGGCTGTTCAGATCATGGTGTCTGGGAACAACAGAGAGACAGAGGAAGGGCTCCAGTCCCAATATTCGTTGCAAGATTATGTCCTGATGACCCACTTTCCTTCTACTAGGATCCATATTTTAAAGTTTCTACCACTTCTAAGTTGGCACAGGATAGGAACTAAGCCTTAACACACGGAACTTTGAGGGATACTCTAGATCCAAACTATAGCACACAGCCTGCCTTAAATTAAGAAATTAATGCCTCATAATGTAAGTCATTGATATTTGAAGATTTTTAATAAAGTTGACTCATATAGATGTTAGTGAAAAGGCAGTATTATTTACCCACATTGTAGCTCCAAAGCTCAGATTTCTAGAAACAAAACCATACAACTATTTAAGGTTAAGATCAGTTCTACAAGCTGAAGGAAAAAAAGACTGTAGAAGAAAGGCAGGAACTCCCATTTGTTAATAGTGGAGGAAAATGGCAGTTTCTAGTAAAAGAGCTTTGAAATCTCCCCCTGTTTTTTTTTTATTCTGCAGACTTGGACTTCTCTCAAATAGAAAAAGTTAACTATATCAGTTTTCTGGAGTAGGGAATATCTAATAGCAATGATCAATTAATTTTTCCAAAAAAGATATGTATTTAATATCCTATTTTTAAAAAAAGAATTAAACCAGAGACACTGTATCTATAGAAGAAAAAGTAGGTCCAAATCTCCATCATGACAGATTAGGCCCCAACTTCCTTAATCAGACTCCTTTAGCACAATAATTAATATCAAGAATTCATAAATGGGATGGATTCAAACTAAAAAGCTTCTTCTCAGCAAAAGAAACAATCAGTGAAGTGAATATAGAGCCTACTAATCAGGAACAAATTCTTACCAATGCATGTCAGATAGAGCACTAATCTCTAGAATACATAAAGAGCTCAAAAATCTTAACACCAAAAATACAAATAATCCAATTAACAAATGAGCCAAGGAACTGAACAGATACTTTTCAGAAGAAGATATACAATCAATTAACAAATATATAAAAAAAAGTTCAACATCTCTAGCAATTAGAGAAATGCAAATCAAAATTACTCTAAGATTTCATCTCATTCCAGTCATAATGGCAGCTATTAAGAATACAAACAACAATAAATGTTGGCAAAGATGTGGGGAATATATTGCTGGTAATAGAACCTTTAGATATGGATCCACAGAAGGAAAGTGGGTCATATATTGCTGGTGGGACTGCAAATTGGTGCAACCAATATGGAAAATTGGAAATAGAAGTTCCATTTGACCCAACTATCCCATTCCTCAGTCTATGTCCAAAACAACTAAAAACAGCATACTACAAGGACACAGCCACATCAATGTTTATAGTAGCACAATTCACAATAGCTAAACTATAGAAGCAACCTAGATGCCCTTAAGTAGATGAATGGATAAAGAAAATGTGGTATATATACACAATGGAATATTATTTACCATTAAAAGAGAATAAAATCATGGCAATTGCAGGTAAATGGATGGAGCTGGAGAATATAATGCTAAGTAAAAATAGCCAATCTCAAAAAACAAAGTAAGAATGATTTTTCTGATTTAAGGATACTAATTCAATATGCCAGGGGTGGGTGGGTGGGAAGATTAAATGAACTCTAGATAGGGCAAAGGGGAAAAGAGGAGGGAGGAGAAGAGAGGGGGGGTATAGGGATAGGAAAGATGGTGGAATGTGATGGTCATCATTACCCTAAGTATATGTATGAAGACATGAAGGATGTGACTCTACTTTGTGTACAATTATAGATATGAAAAATTGTGCTCTATATGTGTAATATGAATTGTAATGCATTCTGTTGTTATATATAACAAATTAAAATTTAAAAAATAAATAAGAACAGAAAAGGAGATTCAATGTCTTTTGTGTTCTTTATTTCACCTGACATTAACAACTCCTGTTGGTTTAGGGACAAAACTTTGCCTAAGATATCTTTCAACTACAGTTCACATTTCTACAACTTGACTCAATAAGAATTTCTCCTCTGTAATTATTTTTATAATTTCAGAAATAAGTATGTTATAAATAATAATTGTGCTGGATACCATGGCTCATGCCTGTAATCCCAATGGTTAGGGAGTCTGAGGCAGGAAGATTGGGAGTTTAAAGCTATCATCAGCATTTGTGAGGCACTAAGCAACTCAGTGAGACCCTGTCTCTGAATAAAATACAGAATAGGGCTGGGGATGTGGCTCAGTGGTAGAGTGTCTCTGAGTTTGATCCCTGGTACTCCCCTACCAAAAATAATAATTACCATGATTTTCAGAAACATTCATCTTATGACAGTCTCAAAAAAATTGTTTGAAGAAAAAAATATTCTTTTTTTCATATTTTTAATTGAGAAAATAAATGCATTTGGAGATTTAGGCAATATTCATTAAATGAACAACTGATGGCAGAATGTTTACTTGCCCTCAAATTTAAATGACTGTATTCTTTCACTGAAAGAAGATGTTTCAAAGCAGATTAAACTATTTTTCCATTCTATTCACTGACTTAAATGCAATGCATATAAACAATAATTTTATAAATATCAATTGTTACCATGTTAGATAATAATAGTACTGATAAATTAATAAGGTGTATCAACACTATAAGCAAATGATAAAAGATTGATTACAAAGATATTTTATATTTTCAAGTCAAGAGAAGGGAGAAAGAGAGAAATTGAAAGTTATGTTAGTGCCATTCTTTTTCTTTATTTCAGTTGAGTTTTAAACCTTAAAGCTTCAATCTAAAAGGCACTCTATTCACACTTATTAGCATGCAAAATGTACCTACTACATATCAAAATTATATCTACTCCTTGGAAATTTCATCAATAGCACAGTAGATATGCATGCATATTGGAGAATACCTTCAGGCTATGCCCTTTGATTCATGTTTTTGTGACTGTTCAGCATCACCACCAACTGCTATCTCTTGTAGGTAAGTTTAGTTTTTAATTTTAGAAGCTAATAGATAGATTCAAAAAAATAACTGTCAATGTATTTAGGACCATATTTTTCCTCATTGATGTTTGGAGAAGAGTTTTCAGAAGGAGTCTAAATATAAAGTTTTATTCAATTGGACTAGGCCATCTGTGGAAAGGAAACAACACTGGGTTCTCCAATTCATCACTCTCATTACGCTAAAGAGGGAATCCCATACCTACTCTCTTCACATTTTGGGGAAACCTGTATTTTGGTAGTTTGAAGAAAATTAACATATATCTAGACCTAGTGAAATATTAGCAATTACTAATAGTTATTTTGAATTTGGAGCATTATGGAATTAGTACCTTGATGTGTTTTAATGTTTCCTTGCCTTAGTCAAAGTATTTATTTTGGCAATAAATATAATTATAACAAAAAGTAAAAATATAACCCAAGAAATGGAAATAGTTTTAACAAAGGGAAATGTACACTAAAGAATATATATATCTTTGCTAAAGAATTTTCATGTATGAGTTTTAGGAAGATTTAATTTGCATTACAATAAAATCTTGCTTTATTTAGAAAATTCAACTATTGATACCTAGCAAAAAAACTAAATAAATCAAGGAAAGAGAAGGAGAGGAGAAGAGAGAACCATGAACCTATATTGGAGAGTAAATATGATGTAAGAAATGCGAACACAATTTTCATCTTTAAGTTGTGGTTCTTAAGGATCCAGGTACTTATCCGAAGTTAAGCTTTTCATTATGTTGATGAATTAATGTTAAAGCATATCTCCAACTGCTTCATCTAATGCTGAACCAAAAAAAAAAAAAAAAACTATCTTAACCAATCCCTCTTTAAAGAGGATGTCTATTGCCACACTATATTTGTTGTCAAATAGTTTCTTCATAAGAAAATCTGCAGGGAGTTTTGGATCAAATGAAAATTTGCTTTGTCTGATCTCTTTAGTACTTAACCTTATGCCTTTGTTGATCCTCCACATGGGTGAGTTCCAATGATGTCAAGAATATTTTCCAAGCCTATTGTCAAACTCTTCATTTCTGTACCTACTAGTATCTTCCTCTTTTGGCATTACCCAACGAAAGACTAAAACTTTAGTGAAATCAGCATTTTTTAAAAAGTACTTATGGCTAATTTTAATACTAGAAAACATGGCAATACAGCCTAATTTTTTCTTTGGCATCTCCTAGTGTTATAGGCCAGGCAGCATGGGCAATGACCAAACAGACTCCATTTTACCCTGAGATCTATATCATGTAAGAAATGCTTCTCCCATGGGAACACTCTGCCTCTATCAATAGTGGCTTATCATAGCATATTTGGCAACACAAAATGGCAATTCTTGTACAATTTAAAATTGTTCTCTCTTTGGTTCCCATTTTTCTTGAGCAATGTACCCTGTCAGAGATTAAGTGTCAAGATGTTAATAATCGTTCTCTAACTTGTACTCAACTAGGGTCATTTTGACCCACTTCTCTTCTGCTTGCTTGCTGCTATGCCAACCTGAAGTCCCATGGGAAATACCAATATACTCATTGCTTTGTTTCACTAACTGCTCAATTCAGCTTCTGTACCCCTGCTTGCTTGCAGCTATATCAACCCGGATGTGGTTTTTGCCTTTGAAGACCCTGAAATGCTCAGGCTTGAGGCTGTTCCTTGCAGAGACAATTATGGGTCCTATGGAGAGCAGTCACCAGACAGCTAAATAAAGACTCTCCAATTCCAACAAAATGGATGTGGTATGTTTTCTGAGTAGTCTGCCCCATAACACTAGGACCATAATGTAGCTGCATATTTTTGACATACAGGAAGTGGCACTGCTGAGATTCAAAAATAAGCAGCCTAAGTAAACTTTTTAAACGAGGGAAATTCTATTTCAATTGTCTTTCTTTTTTCTTTCTTTCTTTCTCTCTTTCTTTTTTTTTTTTTTTTTTTTTTTTTTTTTGTCTTTCTTGCAATGGTGCTTTTACCATTGAGTTACTTTCCCTGTTCTTTTTATATTTTATTTTGAGACAGGGTCTTGTTAAAGTGCTTAGGCTAGCCTCTTGAATTGCTTGCCTCAGCCTCCTAAGTTGCTGGAATTAGTGAGCTGGGTTCCATCTGTCTTTTTAAAAAATGTTCAGATCTAGTTAATCCTGAACCCAACTCGCAAAGGGTCAACATAGATGGTTTGGTACAGCTATACAAAGTGTGTGCTCAGCACACTTCATTTCCCTAGGATGCCATTTATTTTAGGTGAAGAATACTAACAAACACACGAGATGCTTTACTTTTGAAATATTGCTTTTGAAGTCTAATCAATAATAATATAGACATCTAGAAAATACTAATTCTAAATCTTTTATTATGCAAATCTATAAAATTAACAGTTTTCTTCCGTATTTGTGTCAGTGTACTAGACTCACACGGTAAAAATTAATAAAATACAGTTTCCAAGATTTTTTTTAAATAAGCAGTTACTAGGTTATGAAGGATAGGTTTTTATTTCATATTTAGATTAATGGAGAACCTACTGAGAGAATTTAAGTAAGAATACATAGTGCAATTTAATTTCTACTTTTAACCATGTGAAGAATTTAAAGTGAAGAGTGATTTCATGACAATGCCTATGGTCAGGAAGTAAGATTAGAAAGCTCATCTGGCAGTCAAGGTGGGGACTGGGATAGAAGTAGTAATTGATGATGGAGATAAGTGAACAGATTTTAGAGTTATGTAAATGTAGAAATGATATATTTAATGAGTGGCTATATAGCTCAAAAAAGGAACCAAGAATATAATTTCTAAGTACCTGATTTGAATTACTAATTGAAGTATGCTATTCATTGTTGTAAGAAAGACTGAGGGAGGAATGAGTTTAGTTGCATATGGAAAAATTCACTTTATTTTTAATCTGATCATTTTAAGATGCCTATAGAACTTTAAAATAAACATTCCAATAGACAGAATTGTAGTAGAACTAAAGATCAGGTGATCGATTCGGGTTGAAGGTTTTCTTTAAATCTCACTCAAATCTCATCTCAGGGAAATCTTTCCTCACCATATTTCCACTGTTGAGATGTACACTCACTAAAATTTCTTATGTCATTTAGGGACATAGAAACCACATTCGCTATTTAAATGGTTAGAATATAATGTAGGGAATTGCTATGTGGTTTCTGAAGAACTGAAAGTACAAATATAGCAACTGAAAGAAGTAGCTATCACTCCAGAGCTGTAGGGACAAAGAGGCTGCTTCAGGCTGATCAGAATCTATACATCCACACCTTGTGGGAAGATGTACATAAAAGCTTAGAGGATGATATCCATATGGGAGGTCCTGGATCTCTGAAAGAAATGGTATTGCCCTGTTAGTTTCTAAATCTCTGATAGATATTGTTATGGCAAAATCTGGAAATGTGAAGATAGCTGGAAACTGGAATCTGTTGTTGCTAAAAACAATTCCTGGTGCCTGGGATGTGCTGGAATTTTCTAACAGGATTAGTAAATAGAAATAACAATTGACTTCTTCCCATAATACCATGAAATTCCCCCTTTAGTGCCCCCAATTAGTAAAAGCTGAAAGAGATACGATTTACAATGAGTAACTGTGGTCATCCAAATTACTGCTCAAGAATCAGAGACTAAAAGGATGGGTTCAGAGAATAGGTTAATAGAAAAAATCAGTCGTATAATGTCCTATGTTTTCCCTTCATTGCATTTACAATAATTTTCAATTGGGTAGTTTGCAATAACATGTGCTTGTATATGATGTCCATGGGGATAAATGATAAAAAGTACTAGTCATTGTGAGATCAGGCAAGGCAGGCAGGGACCAAAGGAGGAGGATTTAAAAAGGCCACCTAATGAGGTTTTATTTGAAATATCACCCCTGGGCGGAACTCCATCAGACCCACAGAGTAGACAGGAGAAGGGACTGAGGAGAAACCGCGTTGGAGCTTGACCCAACTGGACTTTTATGGGGTTTACAGCAGGAAGGGAAGGGCTTGGGAAAGGAAAAGATGTTTTTAGAGTCCCTTTCCCCGCTGCAGTTGGTCGGGGAAGCTGGCTGAAATCCAGGATTGGTCAGGAGACCCTGCTGATTGACAGGCTCCTGCTAATTGATGTTTCTTTCCAGTGCTTGCTGCTTTGTCCTAAGTCAAAGCCACCGACCTGACAGTCATCATCTCTCAATTGTAACAGAGCAAGGGGGTTATGTTCCTTTTTAAACCATGTATACCCCAATACTTGTCCATAGTAAGTGTTCATCGTTTATTAAATGGAAATGAAATTGGAATCACAAAATCATTGGCACCTGTTTAATAATTCAGTGCAAAAATATGATTTGGACTGAAGTTAGGACTTACATAAGTAATAAAAGCAAAATTTACAGTATGCCTTTGTTTCATTATATGTCAGGGGTGGCAAATACCCATATATTTCTTGTGTTTTTAAGTTAAACTGTTGTGAAATAAAGAAAAATTAGATATACCACTAAACAACTTTTTGAATGAAAATGTAAGAATAGTAACAAAATGTATGTTTAGCTATAAATAATTGTCTTTGCAATTCTTATATTATAGAACCTCTGTTGAAGTTCCACAACCAGAAAGAAGTCTAGCTGGGCAAAAAAGAGACAGTACACACAGTGTAGTACAACCCTCCTTCTTCCTAACAGCAGCTCTGTATATTTACATACCAGAATAAGTGAGAGGTATATGTGACCTGGTACATATCTAATGATAATCTTATAATTGTGTTTTCCTTTACTATAGAATTAAGGTCATTAAACTTTTAAAAACTGTATTTGTGTACTCTATTATTAAAATAGGCCATAAATTATTATAATTTTTGAAAAATATCATTCTATTGAAAAATATTCCCCATTGGAAACAAACTTATGGCTAAGAATGATTTGTGGAGATAATTAGATACTTAATTAAGTTTACTTCAGGTAATCAGTCTCTGCTCAGCACATAGTGAGGAACTGTAAGATTTCACAAACTCATGTGCAGTACCAATGTACAATGTTTTTTTTTAATAATGAGTGGGAAAATTACAAGTGTCCTGTAATATTTACACATTTTTATTAGAATATTAAAAATATTGTCAATGACTAACGTAGAGGGGATTGAAAAAGATAGTAAGTGGTACACTGTAATTTAAAACTTTAGAAACATTGAAAAAAAAAAGTTTTATTTCTTTGGGAAAAATACTGATCAAGAGCAGTTTGAACATTGCTTCTGTCTTGCTGTGTAACGAAGGATACAGAGCGAACATCTTTCCTATGCCTTGGGGAATTGTCATAATGCTTGCCAAGTTTGGATTAGCTTCTCACATTTTATCCTTTACATGTTCAGTGTCGTGAAATATTCCAAGTTTCTTTAATGTGAAGTGATTTTTTAGGCATCACTTCCTCTGGGACATCTTTAAGCTTTTATTCATCAATGCTTTGCTCACTTATGTCAATCTGTTCACCCTCACTGGGTTGCTTTGACCACAATGGACCTAGAATCTTTCCAAAAAAATAGCAGTGCAAGAATTGCCATGGTGAAGTAATTCTTCTTTAATTCCACTGAAGGTTATTTTGAATTTTACCCCAACGTCATCCCTGTTCATTTCCCTGTCATGATTTGGCTGGTTCTGTCTACAAAACCATAGCATCTTAAAGTGGTTACTGGAAGACAAAGAGATGCAACCATATACACCGCATATCAGATGAATGGTGCAGAAATCACCAGCAGATTTTGGAAGAAGTGATATAATTTAAAATAGGGTAACATGGACTTCTCCCAGGAGGGAGAAGGGGGACATAGCTGGTACCCTGGTATCTCCAGAAGTGAAGTGTTCTGCCCTTTTTATATGTCCTAGGCTTCCTTTGTTCTCCTGCCCTCTTCCCTTTATCTTTTTCCTTCCTGCATATGTGACTAGTGACTAGGCATTTGACTAGGCCTAGGAAAATACTCATGGGATGGCAAAAAGGTGGGAAACAGGTGGGCTGAAGGGGGAAGGGCAGTTTGGAGCAACAACCAAGTACACATTAAATAAAAACGTTAGAGCTTCCTGTAGGGAGGGGCAATTCCTGGGACAGGTTATCTTAGCAACAGGTTGGAGCAAGGGGAGGTTCTTGATAAGGGTGGAGGAAGGGCTTTGAAGGAATTAACATTTCAATGCTTCAGGGGACAGTCTCCAACTTGCAGGACTCACTCAAAATTGGCCTCCTTGATCAACCTGACTGGATTCACCTGTCTATGTTAACCACCTATCTAATTCTGGCTTCAATACTATGGAATGTACATCAAAATAAAATTGATTTTTATTATCTCTCTTAAGATTTTAATAAGAAAAGTTATTGGCAACATAAAATTTCACAAAAGCAATCATCTGTGATTTACATGAATGTTATTAATTAGTGATTGATAATCTATTATTTGTGGGCAAATCCTGGCCTGATTCTTGTATTTGTACACACAGTTTCTTGGAACACAGCCACATCTACTTGCTCACCTGTTGCCTGAGATTGCTTTAGCACAGTCCTAGCAAGGTTGAGAAGTTGTAATATAGACAGTGTGACCCTCAAAGCTCAAAATATTTAAAATCTCTGTCTTATTAATGAAGTTTGCTGACTACTACTTGATTTTTCAGTCCCTTACATACTAAGTATAAAAATGTACCCTGATTTACCTGATTCCTTTAAAAATAAAAGTCTGGTATATGGATAGTCTATTATATAGATATATCATAATTTTTATCTTTTTTCATTCTAATTGGCTCAAAATAACTTCTGTCTTCTTCTCTTTTTATTGTAACTATTAGTACATATTATTGTATAAAGAATGGTTTTATATGACTACTACTTTAAGTAGTGGGAGATAGAAAACCTAAATATTATACAGAGCACATTTTTTTCCACTGAAGAAAAGTTTTGTTTATTTTTTAATTTTACATACTGATTCAACTTCTTTCTGAACTCAGGACTTAGGTTTTTTTTTTTTTTTTTGGTTGTTTTTCTTTTTTGTTATGCATGACAAATTGGCATGATTATACACACATAGAATATACCTTATTCTATTTAGGATCCTACTCTTGTGATTATACATGATGTGGAGTTACCCAGATAATGTATACAAATACAAGGCTAGAAAAGTTATGACCCATTAATTCTACTGTCTTTCCTATTCCTCTCCATGATCCCTTCCCTTCTTTCTCCCTTTGTCTAATTTAATAGATTTCTGTTATTCCTCTCACCAACCTTCCTTTTTTTTAGGGTTAGCATTCACAAAACAGAAAGAAGAACTTCTGTGAAGAAGCTTTTCAGTTTGATGCCATCCCATTTAATGATTATTGATTTTACTTCTTGTGATTTTACAGTCTTGTTGAGGAAGTTGGTTCCCAAGCTGACATGTTGGAGAGCTGGGTATATTTTTCTTCTAGTAAGTTCAGGGTCTCAGGTCTAAGTCCTTGATCCACTTAGAGTTGAGTTTTGTGCAGGGTGAGATAAAAGGGTTCAATTTCATTCTTTTACATATGGATTTCCAGTTTTCCCAGCACCATTTATTGAACAGACTAGCTTTACTCCAATTTACATTTATGGAGCTTTTGTCTAGGATGAGATAACTGCATTTATGTGGGTTGTCAGGGTACAATTTTGAAAAAAATTATTTAATGTCAATTCCAATAGGCAGTAAACGTGACATGACTGAAAACAAAACAAAAAAAAAAAGCTGTTTCCAGAGAGGGATTACACTTGCTTTTCAATGTTAGCTAGTAGAATATCATCCCAAGGGGTTTCAGGCCATTAATTGATTGTAAGTTTCCTTTATTATGAAATGATGTTTCTAAAGGAAAATTGAGAGAGCCAATTAGAAGCAGCTGACTAACAACTATCAAAATAAAAAAAATAAAAATCTAAGTTATTTAGTATTCTGATTACCTGCTTCTCAAATTAGTCTGAATACAGAATGAGAGATCTGTGATGAATGCTTATTTTGCTAGTATAGAGGCATTCAGAGATTTGAGTACATTACTAATTACAGATATAAAGACCATATCTTAATGTTATGATTTTCAACTTTGGATAGAAAAATCTGAATTTCAGAATTTGAAACATTAGATAAGCACTTAAATTTCTTAAGAATAAAACACAGCCTTTGCTTAAGACACATTTTAAAATTAATAGTTTCTATATCATTTTCTTATCAGTCAAAAGAATGTGCCAGATTGAAAATTATTTGAATTCAATTTACCTGAAACTTTTTTTTAATATTAAGATAAGTGAAGCAATACATAATTTTTCTCATTTACCTCCTGTTCCAATTCACCTCATTATTTTCATGTCTCTACACCATTTTAAAAAGCCAGATATTTGATTAAATGAGAAAAGGAAAGTGAAAAATTCTGTTGACATAAAACACCCAATTATATTATAAGAAATTTCTGATCCCATCCAGTCAGATATGAACAGTGAAGGTGGAGATAGGATGTCCTGGGAGGAAGAGAAGGAAAGGAAAATTCAGCTATTCAAGAGATTCAGACTTTGATGGCTTATCATGCATCCAGTGGACATAGTGTGGTTCATGAATAGTTGGGATTATCCAATTTTATTTTTATATTAATGAACCATTCCTTCTTGCCTTTCCAGATACTGCAGAGAATAATTATGAGATCAAGCTAATTTTAATTTACTCTCAATTTAAATCACATCCCTTGTCCTTATTATTATACAAATGCCCTGTTCAGAATTCTGGCTTTGTCTGAGCTTGGTTCTGAATTGTTAGGGCAAGAATTATGAGCCCCACACTTGGGCCTCAGTATGAATCAGAGATGAATTGTGGAGTCATTAATTTAATAACTTAACCATTCAATTTTTAAAAAGACATAGATTTAATATTCTTGAAGAGAATTATCTTCTTGAGAAAGCAAAGATTAAAATGGATTATTTTAGAAACTATATTAAGTGTTGGTAACCTTATAGAACTTTGTACTATATTGCTCATGAAAAGTATGATTTCTTTAGAATGAATTTTGTACCAGGTACTGTACAAGTCTTTAAGAATGCAAAGATAAATAAACAAATAAAAAGTTCACCTCAGCAGCTCTCAATCCAATTAAGGAAACAGACACTCAGAATGTTAATACTTTTCAAAAAATTATGATTTAAATACAGGAATTCAAGGAGGAGAGTGGTGGTTTCAGACACAAGGTTTCCATGGTTCCTCATATTGTCCAATAGTCTTATACTATCCTTAGGTTCCTTCTCTGGGTAAACCTGTCCATCAAATACCAGAGGAGGCTAATTAGTCCCCCATCCTGTTTGTGCCTGCAGCTCAACCAGCAAGATGCCTAAAGTTTCCAGTCTTCTAGTACTTTGAGGTGGTTGATTAAACAACATATTATATAAGCAGGAATATAAGCTGCCACCAGGGAAAATGAAAGGGCAGGGAGTTAGTTTCCCTTAGGATGAACTTTGCTCAAGATAACCAGGAGATGAGGATGGGATCTTTCATTTCCTACCAGACTCACCAACATAAACTTCTTCAAAGAACGCCATTCATTTGGCTCTCCTGAGAAGTCCTATGTAATGAGCAAACACACTTGTTGTGTGACCTGTTGTGCCATTCCCTGAATCATAGTGACATAGCAGCCATCCAGGTAACATGTAATTTCAAATCACATCATATCAAGTATTCGCACCTTAACTCTTGCCTTAGATTCTGTTTCTAGGATAACATGAACATCGATATGGTTCTACACAATGTAACCTAATCAGGGAATTATATGGTTGCTGGGAGCCATTAGCCAAGTAGGTATGACAATTTCCTTGCCAGCGTACCCCATGTTGCTTAGTGGAAGGACTCGTGGAAATAGGACATTTTGCAGTGACATTGCATGTAGGTGACCTTGCTCAAGGACCAGGGCGGATCCGGGTTTAGGGTATTCCCGGTTTAGGATAATCGGGTTTAGGGCGTTCCAGGTTTAAGGTTTAAGGTTATTCCTGCTGGGAATAGGGCGTATCCTGCTGCCTGAGTTCCCCTTGAGTTCTCACAGGATTCAGACAGTATTTTTTGGGAGACAGAAGCCCAGTGGGGGTGGATTAGGGCAGAGAACGTGGATTTCCCCAGAACGTGATTGTAGACGGCTGGTGTGAGTTCGGGAATAAAGAGTTGCTGTTTGAATCTACAAGCTGTGTGGTGGCTCGTGATTTTGTGCCCAGCCAGACTGCAGCATATGGTAATATTGCTGATTAATCTGAAGGCATTACTGACTTGAGTGGAAGAGGAGCTGGAGTTGCTTCTACAAAATCAAGATGAGTATAAATATACATATATTTATTTATTTATTTATTTATACTCAAAGATGGTTAACTGTCAAATGACACTTCTGTCTGGAATCATCCATGAAGGATGGTGTTGGAAGGCAAACCCATTACTTTAAAGGGAAATGATTAGAGTACAGAGCCATGAGAAAACTTGGCCACTTACTTCATATGGAGGGGAACGTATCTAAAGTATACTATAGATTAACTCCTGAGCAGTGGTGAACTACTGTGCTCATCTTCACACTCCTAGAAGACATAAAATTGGAAGAAGAAAGATAAAATGGAGCCTGAGATGGAATTATGGAAATGAAATTATGGAAATGAACTTAATGTGTGAGTATCATTTATTTCCACATTATGGCCAACAAAAGAGCATGTATTTCAAAGTAGGTTCTGAAAAAAAAAAAAAAACAAGTGGAAGATATGACAAGTTATATCAAGCAACTTCCTCACCAGCCACTCCAGTGCTAACGGAAAGGTCATACAAACAGAATGTGCAAGATGGCAAGAGGAAGGCTATGCATGGGCTTAGCAATGCAATTTGCTTATGTCCCTTTATTAGAAATGTTCTGTGTTTCTCCAGGTCAAACATCTAATGCATCAGCAGCAGACATAAATACTGACCATTAAATATGGCACCATTCCTTTTGTGAGCAAGCCATCACTTGCCAGCCAGATGATAATTTCTAATTTCTGTCATCAGAGGTGAAAAAGGGATGATTGTTTACCTTTATATAACTTGATAAAATCTCCAGACATAAATTTCTCCCTTTCCTACAGCACCATTACCAGCACTATCCTCCCAGGTCTTATCTACCTGCACGGGGCCACACATACTCCTCAGTCCAATGGACCTATATTACAAAAAAAAAAAAAAAAAAAAAAAAAAAAACGTAATCACATGCTTATGACCAAGATTTTGTTTTTTTTCCAATGATCAGATACTTTTTACTTGCTATAATCTTGG
Organism: Marmota flaviventris; assembly: GCF_047511675.1. NCBI lineage: Eukaryota > Metazoa > Chordata > Mammalia > Rodentia > Sciuridae > Marmota > Marmota flaviventris. The sequence goes on along the minus strand of NC_092504.1, from coordinate 36,325,641 downwards.
TAGAGACTTTTAAATATTTGGTCAAGTTACCAAAAGTGGGAATGAAAAAAAAACAACTGTTGTTGGGTTAAGAGAGGATGTCTTCTACTTGAACTCAAAATATGGGATTGAACTAATGATAAATGCATGTTACTGTATTGCTTACTGCTAGGAGACATTGGACAGGGAATCAATAACTGTGATTAGGAAAGTTACTCCCACTATTGTACCAGACCACATTCTTTACTCACTGGTGGAATTTTTATTTCTCTTTTGGAAAACCATGGCATCTTCTGGATAATAATATCTAGTCCCAAGGAAGTTAAAATCTCCTCCTGAGGACATAACAAAAGTTACACTGAACAGAAGTGTGGCTATTTCTGTTCATTTTTAAATCCTCATGCTATAGAACACACACACACACAAACACACACAAAAAAATGATTTACATCATCACTGGTTTGAGTGGAAGAGGAGCTAGAGTTGCTTCTACACATGAAGTTGAGAATAAATACGTCTGGAACTCAGAAAATTCATTGGTTCTTCTCTCTGTATTTCCATGTTTGGTAAAGACCATCAATACAATGAGAGGAGGGGAAAATGATTAGTTCTAAATAAATAAAGAAAAGAGTTCTTCATTAAGAATAAAAATATGTATAACATAAACCTGATCATCTAAAAATGTTAGCAAACATGAGGGAAATCTAAAATGGGTAGAGGAGAAGGAAGAATATGAGCATTAATTACAATGGAAACACCAGGTATGGCAGCTCTAAAGTCTGTTATAATTGGAGGGCATGAGGGCAATTGAGTCCTGCAAAAATGTAGACTGTACCAGATAAAGATTACATTCTTTTGCACTTCCCTTTATTGCCTCTGCATTTTTGAGTGCACCTTCCACCTCATGGACAACGTCATCACAACCATGACTAAGTCTCTATCTCTGGGACAGTAAAGCACAGCCAACCAGACACACTCCATGTTTTGTTTCATTTCTAGATGTTCTTTCCACTTTCAAATTTGAATGAAATGCAATAACAAAGATCTAATCTGTTGAATACAATAATAAATAACCATTTAAGTGGCCAAACAATGCAAACTGTATATCAGGGAAATGATATACTGTAAAATTAAACTGATAAAATTAAAATAATATACAATTAAAATTCATGGTATGAATTTTAATCAACTCAAAATAAGTAGTTTAGCAGTGAAATTATTCTTCCTTTTTCTATACTTTAAAAGACAGTCACAACTACAGTCTCTCTTAAGCTTGGCATGCCAAGTAAATGTACCAGCAGGTGACCTGATATTATTATTGTAGCTTATTGAAAAGAATTAGTCTAGGATATAGAACAGGTTTTCATACTGCTTCTTAACTTTCCTTGTTTTAATTTATTTTTTACTTAATGTTCTGTTTTGTATGAGTACTTTCATCCTTGCCATAGGTTTAGAGAACTAAGACTCATAGTCTGTGGCTGAATTTTTATTAAGGAATTAAAATTAATTTCGATAGATGTTTATGTAGAAGTTAAAAACATGGACTTTTAAAGACAGTCATCTGAATGAAATTTCATTATCTTGTCAGTAATATATCCTTGGGTGTTTCATGTGAGGTTTTATGATCTATATTTTTCTCAACTATAAAACTGTGTTAATGCATTAGAAAGAGGATAGTACTAAAAAATGTGTATCAAACACTGTTTTGGTTTTTTTGTGCTGCTATAACAACATACCATGACATGGGTAATTTATAACAACAGAAATTTATTTCTCATACTTTTGAAGGCTGAGAAGTCCAGGGCAAAATCATCAATATTGGTGTGTCTGGTGAGGGAAACTCTTTGCTTCCAAGATAGCACTACATTGCTACATTATCACATGGTAGAAAGCAGAAGGGCCAGAGAACCACCACTATGTGAAGCCTGTTTTATAAAGGCATCCTCATAGCTAGTCCACCTCCTAAAAGACTCCATTTCTTAGTACTATTGCATTGGATATTAAATTTCAAAATTCACATTTTGAAGAACACATAAACATTCAAGCATAGCAAGTATCCTTTTAAACAATTTCATGTAGTCTACATAAAACATTTATGATTAGTAAATACCCACTCTTTATTAAGATTCATATGATTGAACAAGAGCCTTCAGTTCTGCAATACCTGACTGAAATTAAACCTGATTTGTGTTAATGGTGGGCACCTGAGCCGAACTAAAATGACCAGTTTTATCTCAGGCATTTGTGAGCTAAAACCAAGAAAACTTCAGTCCAGAGAATGGAAAGTGTAACACATAAAAGTCAAAAGATTTCATTGACTATATTTCCTGTCATGAAAAATAAGTTTCTATGGGTTGAGAGAATCTTACATGAGAATAGGATCCAAGGTAAGAGACTGACACAGATGCCTGATAATTACTGTTGCAGTTTCTAGTCATCTATGAGGTCCATGTCTACTTTCCCATTAAGGGGGCCTCTATCCTCAGGACTGATTTCATTTTTTGAGCCAATAAATTTTTTATTTTTGCTTTATTTGTCTCAAATTTGACTTCATATAATTCTGAAAAAAATAAACCACAAAAGCATTGAGTACAACTCTTTTTACATAACAGCACTCCATAAACGGCAGTGCACATGTTTGCAGAAGAGTAAATTCATTTAAAAAAGTAAAAGGCAAAATTTTCAAAACTTCTTTACAGCATATATAATATTCATATATAACTCCTTCAAATAGAAACCCTTGTCTATTAACTACATCTCAATAGAATAACTTGTGAGAGTAATCCCCTTAAGGGAAGGAATAGCTGACAATGGAATAAAATGAGAAATATCGGCATTGATTTTATATCAGATCTCTCTTCAACCTTTACTGAGTGGCTACATTAAAGTGGAAAGGAGAAAAACAAAAGAAAAAAGCAAAAAAAAAAAAAAAAAAAAAAAAGAAGAAGAAGAAGAAAAAAATCCCAAGGCATTTTATGAAGAACAAAAAAAATTAAAAAGAAATTCTCAGGCCCACTGGCCCATAATTCATCATTTCATATGTCAGTTTCAAGTTTCAAAGAAATGCTCAGCTGGAGCTCTGGCAACAAATATTTTGTACAGTGAAAGCATCCTTCTGGGGCTAAATGGATATGCGATATGACTACAGTCTTCTATGCCTTCAGTGACATTTGGGTTGTTACCCTCAAGATTGATACTCAAATAAATATTTATGAATAATTGTATTCAGAAAAATTGATGACTATTTGACATATTTCCCTATTGAAGATACAGCAGCACTTATTGAATCTCTTTGTATGTTTTATTCTGTACTAAAAGATAACCAGGGATTTTTTCACACTTAACTATACATACAATGCAATAGTTATCTTTTCCTTCAAATTTAAGGTTATCTTGTATGTTTAATATTTTATGCAATATAAATTGCATTGTCCATTTCTATCACTTTGAAATTGCCATGTATTTTTTTAAATCTTTGTGTTGTCTGGGAGAGAAGGGTTTTTTGTTGTTGTTGTTTGTTTGTTTTATGGAAATAAATGTCTTGCATTGAAAATGAATCAATTTTAAGGACACAACTCCATAGGACTGCTGATATACACAACAATATGAATTGCACCATAATCTAGATGTGGAACATTTTCATTCCCTCAGAACATATCCCTGTCTCCCCCTTCAAGTCAATCTATACCACACTGGGGAAGACACAGCTGATTTTTATTACTCTAAGTTAGTTTGATTATTTTTATTTAAATATAATCTTATAGTATGCACTCTTTGGTATCTTCCCTTCACCAGAAATATTTTCACATTCCTTTGAAGTTAGTTTACATATCAGAAGAGTAATATCTAATCTATAACAATTTATAATTTGTCTATCCTGTCGATGGGTATTTTTGTGGTTTTTTTTTCAATATCAATATATAGGCCATTATAATACACTTTCTGTGATGAATTTTATGAAAACTGTTGACACATGTAAGTGTTCTTTCCAGTTTGGTAGATACCTAAATGTAGAATTTTCTGAGCCTTTTTTTTAAACATAAGAAAATGTTGTGGTGTGAACTGATAAATACAATCAATAAGAGTGTAATTTATAGGTTATAGATTAGTAAAAATATAGATTTATAAATATAAGATTTTGATAAGTGAGATAAGACAATTATAAAGCAAGAATTGTCATAGGTAGGCCTAAGACTCCATTTTGCTGCCTTCTATAAAAAAACTACTACAAGAGCTGTTTCTGAGAAATTGAAATGAAAGCTGTTTTCTTATAATATATTATTTTCTGTACTTTGTACCCCACAAAATGTACTCAACCCAGGATATGGTGGTCTTGGTGACAGGCTTTGAAGTAGATTCTCGCCCCTGCTAACCACCTGCTGGAGCTCAGGAAATGGTTGTCTAACCCCTGTTCAAACCCAAGATGTGATTTTTAGTTGCTGTGCTAATTGCTGTCTTAGCTTCTGTGATTGACTTGCTTGCATAATGCTAAGGAAAGTTTCTGAGCTGTGTTTTTTGTCCTTGAATTCCTAACACACAGGCCAAGAAATGGCTGTTCTTCCAGAGAGTTTCAGTCTCTATGGGTGGGTGACAGTCCCTGGCCAAGTAAATAAAGCTCTCTTTGATTTTAATTCAGACTTAGAGTGTTTTCTGAAGTGGTTTCCTCATACTAAAAACATTTATGTCACTCTGACCTTTGGGTTCGACTATAATAAAGAAAGATATTAACAAGAACTAGGGAGTATGAAAAAGGAAAGTTCAATACTGATTAGCCCGTAAAATATCTAGCTGTGCTAATCTTAGGGATTATTCTGAAATCAATTAAGAAACATTGCAGAATTTTAAGCATTTCCTGATTAAAATTATATTAATGACATATAAAGATCAATTCAATTATATCATCAGGGAAGGATTCTCTGAGAAATGATATCCAAGCTGGAACTTGGAAGGTAAAGAAGGAGTCTATCAAGCAATAAACTTTTTATTGGGGCAAATATTCTAGCCTAAGAAAAAAATAAGCTCAATATTTAAATGAATTTTTAAATTTGGGGGGATCAGAAATAAATCATAGTAGATGAAATAGGACAACCCAGTGAGACTATATGCAAGATATGGTTCTAAACAAGGGCCAAATAACTTCAGATCTGGAGGTCAGGTTAAGGAATTTGGATTTTTTTTTCTAAATATGGTTTAAAAAAAAGCAAAAATGTAAACTTATTTTTTTATGTTTTAAAAAAATTAATTAGGCCTTTGGGTGAAGTATATTTGATATATTCTTAATCTATAAATATATTAGAATGTGTTAAATTAAAATCTGTATGAATTAAATATATTAACCTGTATAATAGAATTTATATATATGCATATAGTATATAAATACATTGGAATGTTATATTATAATTTATGCAAATGAACTATATTATAAATATCTTACATTCTATATTTAAATATATATATATATATATATATATATATATATATATATATATATATATATATTAATGTATATGTGGGCAAGTGTGCATGTATATGTATTCTGCACTCTGTATTAGTACTACCACTACTATTAACTACATCTGAGAACTATTCTAAGAATTGAGATTCTGCCCAAGAGAGTGACAGTTTTAAGAGATGGTCACAGAATCAAAAGAGAATGAGTAGAGAAGCCAAAGAAATCAGAGGTAGAGAATTTTTTAAAATTTTAAGTGATATTTAATACTCACCAAATATGCTAAAAGGATGTCCAAAAAGGTTCAAACAATATGAGTCATCTATGAATCTGTTAAAATAGGAATCTTTAATGTGCTCAGGGAGATGGGTTTCTTGAAAAAATAAAGGCAATCATACTCCTCATAACAGACTTTTAGCAGCTCTTTATAATAAACTGTAGACTAAATTTTGAATGTTTTAAAGTATAGGTTATAAAGACATTTTCTTCAAAATAACTGATGCAATGTAAATTAGAAGAGATGACTTCACTTAACATTTTGGTCAACAGTCTCCTTAATTTCCTTGGGATTCTGTCCAGAATTTCATTACATCATTCATTGGGGCACAAGCCACAGATGAACGGCAAAGCCCTCAATTTTCAACAAGCTCCAAGACTGTTATCAATAGCTGTATGTACAAAGTATGTCTGATTAAAAACCAGTATTCTCCTCAACTAAAAGAGATACATTACCTGTCTTTCTTAAAAGAGCACTAATAAATCAAGACTTTTTTAACTGTTAAGCTTAAAAAAATTGCATTATGTTTATTTAAGAAATACAGCATGGTGTTATGGGATGCATATAAGAAGTAAAAAGTGAAGCAAACTGACATTTCTACAGATATAATATACCACATGAGGTCTAAAATTATAGCGTATTTGGGACTCATGATTAGCAAGTACATTTTACCTGTTCTTGCCACACAAACAAACAAAAGGGAGTAATTAAGTTAAGTCATTCAACATTGTTTAAAGTTGACTTAAAAATAGATATGAAAACCTTATCAGTTAAAATAAATATAATTATATTTTTGAATAATTGGAATAGGTATAATTTAGTATTAGTTAGGATTTAGGTGTGGACCACCTCAAAATAACCAAATTTAAATCATTAACAAAAATATGATATTATTAAAATTATTGACTAACAGGTAAATATTTTTGAGAAATTTCTGTTTGTGTACCTGGTTCTAAGTTAGTAAGTGTGTGTGTGTGTATGTGTGTGTGTGTGTATGTATATCGTTTCTAAATGTTATATCTATCTTGGATGAAGATGCATGAAGTTGGCATTAAGTTAATTTTTAATGCAGAAAGAAAGCTTACAGAGTAAAATTTAACAATAAAACAGGATTTTACTAAACAACTTACTATCATGGCCTAATAAAGATGACAAAAAAAAAAAAAAACTAACCAAACTAATTTTTTCCTTCATTTAGCTCTGTCTTAATGTGTGTTCCAAGTGCCTATGCAAGTGGAACATTTGTACTTTTAGTTTCTCTTTTTGTAAATTCACTTGGAAACAAATATAGTATTTGATATATTTTATATGCACCTTTACTAATCATAATTGTATTAATTGAATGCAATTATTATGACTTGCTCCATATACTTGTTTTCCCTTGGTATTTCTATATACATAACTATTTTCCATTAAACGGTAATTGGAAGAGGTTTATGTGACAGAATTTGGGAAAGGTGATTGCAAGGAGAAAGGAGATTCAAAACAATGAACATGAGAGGAGGAAGTGAGTCATTTGTTTTCCACTCCTACCATCACTTCCTGGCACAAGCTTCTCTTTGACTAATAAATGTGGGTGTCAACAATACCACTGGTGAGTAGGAAGAAATGGAAATATTCTCAAGGTAAATATCATCCTCATAAGTCTCAAACTCTAGGCAGGTAGCAATTTTGTCCTGAATTATTGTTAAGGCAGTAGAGGAAAATTTCACTCGAGAGAATTGTTTTCCCTCACCTTGTACATGTAGAGAATCAGCCAGAACTACTAGCGTATATTATTAAAAAAAATTGTTCAGTCCAGGAGGATTTCTCTCCTATAGATATGTTCAATGTTATGCCAGGTGTGAATGCATTTATCTGATTAATGTGCTACTAATCACATGAAAAATCAGCATGATAAAGAAAGAGTTTTACAAGTTGATCTAAATAGAATCCTGGCTCTTGATCTAAACACAATTTTAAACTTTTCTTTATATGAATATTTTAAGAACATATTTTTTTCTTCAAGAATCTTTTATAAGACTCAACACTTTAGCAAAAATAGTTCCTAAGTAATTCCTTGCTGCAGTCTGGCTGGGCACAATCAGGAGCCACTTGTCAAAAGAAACTAACTTTATTTTTAGAACCACACAGCCAAACAAAACAGCCTCTCAGGAAAAACCCTCAGAGCCTCAACTGCCACCACCGGCTTTCCACAAGCCTCTCTCTCCCCCACAAGCTTCTCTCCACCTCCCACAATCCTCCTGCTCTTGAGGCCGATTGGCTGGGTCACGTGGGTGGAGCCAAAAAAGTCCCCCAATGAGCAGCTCCGTGGTCTGAAAGGGCAGGGAAACAGCCCAATGAGCATCACCGCAGAGGAGCCAATCAGCTAGATGTTGCTGGGGCCGCTGTGAGCCAATCATCAGCTGGCAGCTGGAAGTTTGCTGGCAGCTGGAAGTTTGCTGGGGCCCCTTCGGCTGTGGCTCTCAACAATTCCTAAGGTCTAAAAATGATGTTTTTTGTTTTTTTTTTTTTATAATAACTGTTTTGTTTTTTTTTAATCAAATGTTTCTAAACCATTTTGAAAAAAAAAATCACTTTTCCTCAAAAACATTGCTTGCCTAAAAAGTAAAATTTATTCCTGTTCTGATGAGAACTTGAAAGTCTTTAACTCAAGGCATTTTTTGTTAAAAAATAAAAAATAAATAACAAAGTTGTTACAGATAACAGAAAAGAAAATATTACTAATCTCCATTTCAAAAAATTTATTTAAAATATGGTATAAAAATAAAAAAATGCAACCAAGATTTACATAACATAGGCTGGCTGATAAATCTTCAGTAGGTAATTAATATGAGATTATAGTTTCGGAGATCATAGCAATATTATCTGGAATCCTTTAAATGGATAAAATATATACATTTTTATGTGACTAAAATTTTGGTATTAGTGCTGACAAATCAAAGGAACATCAATATAAATATTAAATTTATTTTAAATATCTTAAAATATTAATGCAAATATCGGACTTTTCAAAATTGAGGTTCTATGCCCAAAAAAAGGAAAAAAAAATTAATACAACTTTGAGAATTTGATGGAATTTTGATCCTCACATCAAACAAAAAAATGTTACAAAAGCTTTTTACCCTAGGTCACCTGAAAATGGAATTAAACCATTTCTTTCATTTATTTATTAAAATCTTACACATGGGGTAGCATGAAATGCTAAAAGAGGGCTGACAGTTTTTGATAGAACAATCTTCCTCTCTTTGTGTGTGTGTGTGTGTGTTTTTATACTCTTCCTCTGGGATAATCAGTTTTCTGTGTTTCTATAATGGCCACAATTAGTTTAAGAAAGAAAATTTAAAAACAGAATCAACAACAAAAGAAAACCAGAGAATCACTCCTGCAAGGTAGGCGGGCCTGCGACCCACCGGAAGAAGAGGAGCAGTGGACTGCTGAGAGGCAAAGCCGCCCCCCACCCCCCGCGCCTGCCAGGTAGGCGGAACTGTGACCACCAACAGAAAAGGCCCAGTGGCCCGCGGAGGGGCAGAGCTTCCAATCACTCCTGCAAGATAGGCGGGCCTGTGACCCACCGGCAGAAGACGAGCAGCGGCCTGCTGAGAGGCAGAGCCGCCCCCTCCCCCTGCGCCGGCAAGGTAGAGGGAACTGTGACCACCCACAGAGCAGGCCCAGCGGCCTGCTGAGGGGCAGAGCCGCCCCCACCCCCCCGCGCCTGCCAGGTAGGCGGAACTGTGACCACAAACAGAAAAGGCCAAGTGGCCCGCGGCGGGACAGAGCTTCCAATCACTCCTGCAAGGTAGGCGGGCCTGCGACCCACCAGAAGAAGAGGAGCAGCGGCCTGCTGAGAGGCAGAGCCGCCCCCTTCCCCCGCGCCTGCAAGGTAGACGGAACTGTGACCACCATCAGAACAGGCCAGACCTGCAACCGACAGACAGAACAGGCCCAGTGGCCTGAGGAAGGGTAGAGCCGCCCCCCCCCCCGCGCCTGCAAGGTAGGCGGACCTGCGACCCACTGGCAGAACAGCCCCAGAGGCCTGCAGAGGGGCAGTGCCGCTGCCTGCGCCTGCAAAGTAGGCAGAACTGCGACCACCGACAGGACAAGCCTAGCGGCCCGCAGAGGGACAGAGCCGCCGCCCGCGCCTGCAAGGTAGGCAGACCTGCTACCGACCGGCAGAGCAGGCCCAGCGGCCTGCCATCGTGGTAGGCACATTGCCCCAATTGGTGGAGGGGCAGAGCCGCCGCCCGCGCCTGCGAGGGAGACTTTGCAACTATACAAGACCAATATAAATATATAGGGGGAAAATTCAATAGCACAACAGTTTCACCAAGTAGAAAGGAACGCGAACAGTATGAAGAGACAAGGAAAGAAAGGACCACAAGCAATGCAGGTCAACTCAACGTTAGAAAAGGTAATAGCTGCAGCAGATGGAATGTCAGATAAAGAATTCAGGATATACATGCTTCAGATGATCTGGATTCTCAAGGAAGACATCAGACAGCAAAATCAGACAATGAAAGATCACTTCAACAATGAATTACATAAACAAATCCAAGAAGCAAAAGATCAACTATACAGGGAGATAGAGGTTATAAAAAACAAACAAACAGAAATCCTAGAAATGCAGGAAGCAATAAACCAACTTAAAAACTCAGTGGAGAATACTACCAGCAGAGTAGAACACTTAGAAGATAGAACATCAGACAATGAAGATAAAGTATTTCAACTTGAAAAGAACATAGACAGCTCAGCAAGACTGTTAAGAAACCATGAGCAGAACATCCAACAAATATGGGATAACATCAAGAGACCAAATTTAAGAGTCATTGGGATACAGGAAGGGACAGAGTTTCAAACCAAAGGAATGAGCAATCTATTCAATGAAATAATACGAGAAAACTTCCCAGACTTGAAGAATGAGACAGAATCCCAAATCCTAGAAGCCTACAGGACGCCGAATGTGCAAAATCATAAGAGACCCACACCTAGACACATTATAATGAAGATGCCCAACATACAGAATAAGGAGAGAATTTTAAAAGCTACAAGAGAAAGGAAGCAGATCACATTTAGGGGTAAGCCAATCAGGATAACAGCTGATCTTTCAACACAGACTCTGAAAGCTAGAAGATCCTGGAATAACATATTTCAAACACTGAAAGAAAATGGGTTCCAACCAAGAATTGTGTTTCCAGCGAAATTAAGCTTCAGGATGGAAGATGAAATTAAAACCTTCCACGATAAACAAAAGTTAAAAGAATTTGCAGCTAGAAAACCATCTCTTCAAAACATCCTTGGCAAAACATTACAAGAAGAGGAAATGGAAAATAACAATGAAAACCAACAGTGGGAGGTAGGACAGTAAAGGGGGGAAAAATAATCAAAGAGGAAAACAAACCATGTTTAGTAACAGAAATAAACAAATATGGCTGGAAGAACAACCCATATCTCAATAATAACCCTAAATGTTAATGGCTTAAACTCACCAATTAAGAGACACAGGCTAGTAGAATGGATCACAAAACAAGACCCAACAATATGCTGCCTACAGGAGACACATTTGATAGGAAAAGACATACATAGGCTGAAGGTGAAAGGTTGGGAAAAATCATATCACTCATATGGACTTCGGAAACAAGCAGGAGTGTCCATACTCATATCAAATAAAATAGATTTCAAGCCAAAGTTAATCAAAAGGGATAAAGAGGGACACTACATACTGCTTAAGGGAACCATACACCAACAAGACATAACAATCATAAATATATAGGCCCCAAACAATGGTGCAGCTATGTTCATCAAACAAACTCTTCTCAAGTTCAAGAGTCTAATAGACCACCATACAATAATCATGGGAGACTTCAACACACCTCTCTCGCCACTGGACAGATCTTCCAAACAAAAGTTGAATAAGGAAACTATAGAACTCAATAACACAATTAATAACCTAGACTTAATTGACATATATAGAATATACCACCCAACATCAAGCAGTTACACTTTTTTCTCAGCAGCACATGGATCCTTCTCAAAAATAGATCATATATTATGTCACAGGGCAACTCTTAGACAATATAAAGGAGTAGAGATAATACCATGCATCCTATCTGATCATAATGGAATGGAACTGAAAATCAAAGATAAAAGAAGGAAGGAAAAAGAATACATCACTTGGAGAATGAACAATAGGTTACTGAATGATCAATGGGTTATAGAAGACATCAAGGAGGAAATTAAAAAATTCTTAGAGATTAATGAACACAGACACAACATATCGGAATCTATGGGACACATTGAAAGCAGTTCTAAGAGGAAAATTCATTGCTTGGTGTTCATTCCTTAAAAAAAGAAAAAACCAACAAATAAATGATCTCATACTTCATCTCAAAATCCTAGAAAAAGAAGAGCAAAACAACAGCAAAAGAAGTAGAAGGCAAGAAATAATTAAAATCAGAGCTGAAATTAATGAAATCGAAACAAAAGAAACAATTGAAAAAATTGACAAAACTAAAAGTTGGTTCTTTGAAAAAATAAACAAAATCGACAGACCCTTAGCCATGCTAGCGAAGAGAAGAAGAGAGAGAACTCAAATTACTAGCATACGGGATGAAAAAGGCAATATCACAACAGACACTTCAGATATACAGAAGATAATCAAAAATTATTTTGAATCCTTATACTCCAATAAATTAGAAGATAGTGAAGGCATCGATAAATTTCTTAAGTCATATGATCTGCCCAGATTGAGTCAGGAGGATAGAGACAACCTAAACAGACCAATATCAATTGAGGAAATAGAAGAAACCATCAAAAGACTACCAACTAAGAAAAGCCCAGGACCGGATGGGTATACAGCAGAGTTTTACAAAACCTTTAAAGAGGAACTAATACCAATACTTTTCAAGCTACTTCAGGAAATAGAAAAAGAGGGAGAACTTCCAAATTCATTCTACGAGGCCAACATCACCCTGATACCTAAACCAGACAAAGACACTTCAAAGAAAGAAAACTACAGACCAATTTCTCTAATGAACCTAGATGCAAAAATCCTCAATAAAATTCTGGCGAATCGGATACAAAAACATATCAAAAAAATTGTGCACCATGATCAAGTAGGATTCATCCCTGTGATGCAAGGCTGGTTCAATATATGGAAATCAATAAATGTTATTCACCACATCAATAGACTTAAACATAAGAACCATATGATCATCTCGATAGATGCGGAAAAAGCATTCGACAAAGTACAGCATCCCTTTATGTTCAAAACTCTAGAAAAACTAGGGATAACAGGAACATACCTCAATATTGTAAAAGCAATGTATGCTAAGCCTCAGGCTAGCATCATTCTGAATGGAGAAAAATTGAAGGCATTCCCTCTAAAATCTGGAACAAGACAGGGATGCCCTCTCTCACCACTTCTGTTCAACATAGTTCTCAAAACACTGGCCAGAGCAATTAGACAGACGAAAGAAATTAAAGGCATCAAAATAGGAAAAGAAGAACTCAAATTATCACTATTTGCAGATGACATGATTCTATACCTAGAAGACCCAAAAGGGTCTACAAAGAAACTATTAGAGCTAATAAATGAATTCAGCAAAGTGGCAGGATATAAAATCAACACGCATAAATCAAAGGCATTCCTGTATATCAGCGACAAATCCTCTGAAATGGAAATGAGAATGAGGACAACCACTCCATTCACAATATCTTCAAAAAAAATGAAATACTTGGGAATCAACCTAACAAAAGAGGTGAAAGACTTATACAATGAAAACTACAGAACCCTAAAGAGAGAAATAGAAGAAGATCTTAGAAGATGGAAAAATATACCCTGTTCATGGATAGGCAGAACTAACATCATCAAAATGGCGATATTACCAAAAGTTCTCTATAGGTTTAATGCAATGCCAATCAAAATCCCAACGGCATTTCTTGTAGAAATAGAGAAAGCAATCATGAAATTCATATGGAAAAATAAGCGACCCAGAATAGCAAAAACAATGCTAAGCAGGAAGTGTGAATCAGGCGGTATAGCGATACCAGACTTCAAACTATACTACAGAGCAATAGTAACAAAAACAGCATGGTACTGGTACCAAAACAGGCGGGTGGACCAATGGTACAGAATAGAGGACACAGAAACCAATCCACAAAACTACAACTACCTTATATTTGATAAAGGGGCTAAAAGCATGCAATGGAGGAAGGATAGCATCTTCAACAAATGGTGCTGGGAAAACTGGAAATCCATATGCAACAAAATGAAACTGAATCCCTTTCTCTCTCCATGCACAAAAGTTAATTCAAAATGGATCAAGGAGCTTGATATCAAATCAGAGACACGCCGTCTGATAGAAGAAAAAGTTGGCTATGATCTACAGTCGGTGGGGTCGGGCTCCAAATTCCTCAATAGGACACCCATAGCACAAAAGTTAATAACTAGAATCAACAAATGGGACTTACTCAAACTAAAAAGTTTTTTCTCAGCAAAAGAAACAATAAGAGAGGTAAATAGAGAGCCTACACCCTGGGAATAAATCTTTACTCCTCACACTTCAGATAGAGCCCTAATATCCAGAGTATACAAAGAACTCAAAAAATTAGACAATAAGAGAACAAACAACCCAATCAACAAATGGGCCAAGGACCTGAACATACACTTCTCAGAGGAGAACATACAATCAATCAACAAGTACATGAAAAAATGCTCACCATCCCTAGCAGTCGGAGAAATGCAAATCAAAACCACCCTAAGATACCATCTCACTCCAGTTAGATTGGCAGCCATTATGAAGTCAAACAACAACAAGTGCTGGCGAGGATGTGGGGAAAAGGGTACACTTGTACATTGCTGGTGGGACTGCAAATTGGTGCAGCCAATTTGGAAAGCAGTATGGAGATTTCTTGGAAAGCTGGGAATGGAGCCACCATTTGACCCAGCTATTCCCCTTCTCGGTCTATTCCCTAAAGACCTAAAAAGAGCATGCTACAGGGACACTGCTACATCGATGTTCATAGCAGCACAATTCACAATAGCAAGACTGTGGAACCAACCTAGATGCCCTTCAATAGATGAATGGATAAAAAAAATGTGGCATTTATACACAATGGAGTATTACTCTGCATTAAAAAATGACAAAATCATAGAATTTACAGGGAAATGGATGGCATTAGAGCAGATTATGCTAAGTGAAGCTAGCCAATCCCTAAAAAACAAATGCCAAATGTCTTCTTTGATATAAGGAGAGTAACTAAGAACAGAGTAGGGTCGAAGAGCATGAGAAGAAGATTAACATTAAACAGGGATGAGAGGTGGGAGGGAAAGGGAGAGAGAAGGGAAAGTGCATGGAAATGGAAGGAGACCCTCAGAGTTATACAAAAGTACATACAAGAGGAAGTGAGGGGAAAGGGAAAAATAATACAAGAGGGACAAATGAATGTCAGTAGAGGGGGCAGAGAGAGAAGAGGGGAGGGGAGGGGAGGGGAGGGGGGATAGTAGAGGATAGGAAAGGCAGCAGAACACAACAGACACTAGTATGGCAATATGTAAATCAATGGATGTATAACTGATGTGATTCTGCAATCTGTATATGGGGTAAAAATGGGAGCTCATAACCCACTTGAATCAAAGTGTGAAATATGATATATCAAGAACTATGTAATGTTTTGAACAGCCAACAATAAAAAATTTAAAAAAAAAAAGAAAACCAGATAACAGAAACCCTACTCGAGTTTATTTTATTTGAGCTAATGTGGATTTCAGACATTGTTATATTTTAAACCTTCCCAGATAATTCTACATCATATTTGTTTATGGGCATATTTATATAACAATATACAATTATATTACTTAAAACCAGTGATGACAATAAGTTCCTCTTTGCAACTTTTTGTATCTCATTACCTTCCCTTTTCTGATTGCTTTCTCCAATACAGTCAGACAAAATTAGTATGGCATTTAAGATCATTAACTTTTCTGCTGATTATGATGGAGATATTTCTAGTGTTTTGCCATTAAGCCTGGATTTGTTTCAGAATATGTGTTTTACTATATTAATATCAATTTTTATTGTTTTTTAAAATGATATTTGATGCATTTTAAATGGAGAAAATAATAATGGGACTAATCTGCTGCTAGAGTTTAATTGAGATAGTGAAGAACAACAAATTGGCAAGTTTCTTTATAAACAACACTAGAAAATATATGTAAGAAAATAACTTAACATATTTGATATAATTATTTGGAATTCATATAAAGTATTATCTTAGGAAAATATATGAGTTTTTTAATCTTCAAAATAATTCTACCCCATACCAATTATTGCAATATTTTATTTCTCCTCATCACTGTATGAGATATGAATATTTTCTTTTTCTGAACATGTGACTAAAGTCAATTGTTCTTATGGTGGTCTATTTCAGATAGTTTTAATTGTGTATAAAAATCAATATATAGTAATTATATCTTTAGGGATGTAAAAGAATAATGTAATTAATAATAAATCCATGAGAAAATTTAAAACTTCAAAAATACATTAATCTTCCCATTCCACCTAAAAGGTAGGAACTAAAGTAAAGAGCTAAGAAACATTTTTAAAGGGCCAACATCATCTCAATAAACTGTATTTATGTGGGTTTGTCTTTGTCTTTTATTCTGAACCATTGGTCTTCATGTCTGTTTTAGTGCCAATACCAATAGTATACTATAGTATTACTATAGTTCTGTAGAATAATTTAAGGTCTGGTATTGTGATGCTTCCTGTTTCTATTTCCTATGAGTTTTCCAAGACTTTATCTGCTCTGAGGTGGATTACTTTGGCTATTCTGAGCCTTTTATTACTCCAAAGGAATTTTGTGACTGCTTTTTCTATTTCTATGAAGAGTGCCATTGTAATTTTAATAGGAATTGCATGAAATCTACATAAAGCTTTTGGTAGTATGGCCATTTTGACAATATTAATTCTGCCTATCCAAGACCATTGGAGATCTTCTATCTTCTAAGGTCTTCTTCAATTTCTTTCTATAGTATTCTGTAGTTTTCATTGTAGAGATCTTTCATCTCTTTTGTTAGATTGATTCCCCCCCCCCTTTTTTTTGGTTGAAGCTATTGTGAATACGATAATTTTCCTAATGTCTCTTTCAGTTGATTCATCATTGATGTACAGGAATACAATTGATTTATGGGTGTTAATTTTATATACTGCTACTTTGCTGAATTCATTTATGAGTTCTAAAATTTTCTGGTAGAATTTTTGTATCTTCAAAATATAGAATCATATCATTGGCAAATAGGGAAAGTTTGAGGTTTTTTTTTCTAACTTGTATCCCTTTATTTTTTTCTTTTTCCTAATTGTTCTAGCTAGGGTTTCAAGGACTATGTAAAATAGCAATTGTGAAAGAGGGTATCCATGTCTTGTTCCAGTTGAAGGGAATGCTTTCAATTTTTCTCCATTTAGAATGACCATCTATCTTTTCTTTAGATAGTAGAAAACCATATAAAGATATGTTGTTGCATTTTAAAACTTAAAAATTAATATCTAAGCTTAACTAATATTAAAATCATATTTTGTATCCAGCGCTAAAATTGATTTCTTACTATGAGAATATAAAGTTTTATGATGACTTAATTATAAGGTAATATACATCTAAGAAACATGCCATAAAAACATGGTATGAAAATATACTTTATTTAAATCTCTTGTGATATATAAATATAAGGATGATTTTAGGAAGTCTTGTAAAGTATCATTCAGAATTTTAACACTCAGTAGTGGTCTAAATGAGGTCACATAGCTACCAAGCTAACACAATGGATCCAAGATACCTTACTAGCCCAACCCAACTCCAGAACTGAACTTTCAACTCCTCAGCTTGCTGCCTGATTGCTTAATTCAGAAGCAGTAATTAATGATTCCCCTCAGTTTCTTCAGTGAATGACCAAGAAAGAATTGAAGAATGGGGCTGGGGATATGGCTCAAGTGGTAGCACGCTCGCCTGGCATGCGATCCTCAGCACCACATACAAACAAAGATGTTGTGTCCACCGAAAACTAAAAAAAAATAAATATTAAAACAATTCTCTCTCTCTAAAAAAAAAAAAAATTGTAAAGAAACCGTACCATTTACATAAAAATGGTAGTTACAGACAATAAGCACTGTTCCTTAGTGCTTTGTAGGTGTTATACTTTAGCAGTTAAAAAAAACCTTGGAGGGGTGTGAGGGGGAAGGGAAGAAAAAAAGAGAGAGAGATAAGTGTCACAGTAGAATGGGTAGAGAATAGTGATGGGAGGGGAGGGGAAGGGGTAGAGGGAGGGCAGCAGAATACAACTGACACTAGGATTGCTGTATGTATACACATGGATGTATAACCAATGTGATCCTGCAATATGTACACATGGAAAAATAAGAATTCATACACTATTTGAATCAAATGTATGATATGTCAAGATCATTGTATTGTCTTGAGCAACTAATAAAAAAAAATCTTGGAGGGAGAAACTATTAACAACTATTTTACCCAAAGGAATCCAAGTCACAGAGTCATTAAATAACTCCCACAAGCAAACAGCAGATCTGGATTTCAGGTCCAGAGTCCATTATCTCAATCAGTGTGGCATATTACCATCCACCTTAGAGCACATAAAGTCTTGGAAAATTCATAGGAAATAGAATTAGGCTACACCTTTTAGGAAATAGAAGGCAAGGACAGATAGAGGGGAAAGCAGGCAGGGAGGACAAGGGCAGCAGGCACTAACTCTGGCAGGAAGAACCTGGGACACAGTGACATAGTACTTTGTATTCAGCAGAAGGAATGAGAAGGACATTAGTATGAAAAGATAGGAAACTTCAAATCATAAAAGACAACAAATTTTGGATTAAGGATTTGAACTTTATACTATTACATAAGGATTAAAAGAATTGTTCATTACCTGATTGAAATGATAAGATTTAGGCTTTAGGAATAAGATTTGAAAATAAGATTTAGGTTTAAGTTCTAACTATTGTGATATTGTAGTTTGGAGCTAACCATCCTGGTTTATGTCAGTAACCATAAAAAAGTGTTAGTAAAATCATTTTGTTGTTGTTCCTTTATAAAGTTCCTGATTAAATTAACATTTTCAGACACCTTAACTTTTACCAATATTTATACTTTGGATTGGCAAAATATTTTTTTTTTATATTAGGTAGTGATGAGTTTATAAGATTTTCAATTGGTATGGTGAATTTGAAGGACGATTCACAGTATTCATTGCATTTTTAAAGGAATGCCAGGCCTTGATATCTTAGAAAAATTTAATAACATGCATGCACAAGGAGTTACATATACATAATTGTATTATGAAGTAAGTAAAAAAACCCTTAACTTCCAATAAATTGCCGCATAAACCATAGTGTATGTATATTTACTCTCAGTTGTTATACAATTGTTAAAATACAAAAAGACAGGATTATGAATATTGACATCTAAAACTAAATAAAGCAATAATAGTATTACTTTATCTCATCTATTGATATGATGAGTACTGAAAATTTAGAGGGAGACATAAAACTAACTCATCACAGAAGGGATTGGATAAAGGTTCATGAGCAAATTAAGGAGTTAGCACTTCCATCAGTATTCACTTAAGAGAAAATGAACCATAGTTGTGGCTGTATACATAAAGCAAAAATAGACAGAGCTAAGAAATTGCATTAATAGAATTAACAACATTTGGAACTTCATTTATAAACAATGAAGAATAGACAGACTCAAAGAAATTTCCACATTCTGAACTCATAATCCTGAAACCATAATAATCCAATTTCAGAAATACTAATGACAGAAAAATGGATGAAACTGAAATAAATAATGGTGTCTATTGTTTTGTATCCTTCATTTGAGCCCCATATATACCTGCCATGGAACCATGATGAACAATGAGTTGACCTGGCTTCTCTCTTCCTTAAGACCTGTTATTACTCCTGTGCTATTCGGTGTGGCATTATCACATTGCCATGACTGTTCTTTCTTCCTTGCTAGTGTGTAAGCTTGAAAACTTTGTTCAATTTTACAAAATCTGAGTCAAATATTTACCTATTATTATATTACATATTACCTGTAAAAGTAAGTGCAACTTTTCTTAGAACTTTTTAAATAATACTTTAAACATTGTATATGTCTGTTTTTATTCCTATACAATGTGGTGATGTTGTATTGATATGATAGAATTTATAACATCATTATTATTTATGATCGAATTTTTTATCTACTAATCACTAATCTGGGAGGGCAGGGAGCACAGGTCTCACTTATTGTTAATCATACAGTATCTAATAGATAGCAAAAGAAAGAATGCTATTGAATTAAAATGCAGAGCTACATACAATGAAGACTTAAATGCTTGAGGAATAGCTAGAAGAAATTAATAAAGTATATTAATTTGTTTTTCACCTAAGTTTGTTTAACAATTTTGTATTAGGGCACTATCTAATGTTTGTTATATATCTTTCATGTACATAATCTCCATTGAAACAATTTCTAAAGAAAATTTCAGAACTATATTATTTGATATTAGAAATGTGTATTAGGCAAGAAACTAAATTGGTAGGCCAAGCAATCTGAAACTATATAGAAAAATTCAAATAAATTTCTTCATGCTCTATTAAAATAAAAAGTTAGAGATAGACTGTACCTAATTTTACAAAAAAAAAGTGTCTAACTTAGTTTCATCAGGTCATTCATATTTGAATTTTCTTAAGCCCACCATATTGTTTTTATTTAGTCAAGCATATCTTTGTTTTGTGCAATCTTACTCATTCTTCATTCTGTTACTTAGCCTTTGGATATGTGACTTGAAAGCCAGCTCCACATCACATCACAGGTAATGAATGCTATTCTGATTACCATCACAGGCAATCAGAAATAGCTGTGAAGGAAAGCAATGGCCATTTCTTATTTTGTTTGTATTCTTGACATTTTATTTTGTCAGACTGTAGATAAATGAGTTGATTTAATTATCTTACAATAAACATTACTACAGTTTCTAAGTTTATACATGACAAAAATGATTAAAATAATATAGTTCAATTACTTCTTTATATTTTTTAGTTTCACTCATATGTATTATGTTGAATACACAATTATATACATAAAATAAAAAACAAAAAACTTAAATTTGTATGCATATTATTATATAAAAAGGCAGAAACAGCCAGGTGAAGTGGCACATGCCTATAATCTTGGTGATTAGGGAGGCTGAGACAGGGGAATCACTATTTCAAAGCCAGTCTCAGCAAAAGCAAGGCTGAGACCTTGTTTCTAAATAAAATACAGAATAGGTCTGGGGATGTGGCTCAGTGGTCAAGAGCCCTTGAGTTCTATCCTCAGTAACCACATCCCCTGAAAGAGGCAGCAACAATAAAAAATTAATATCAATTCCTCATTATGAGATCAACTAATGACTTAAATAGTATATAAAAAAAAGAAACACTAGAACAATTTTGAACTTTTGTAGTTAAGAAATTTTTACAAAAGAAACACTTTTGTTTTACCTCTCAGGATATTCTACAGTATTAATTTTATAGTGTTCATAGCATACCCTATGTTAAGTGTCTGGAAAAATGCTCATAAGAGTCGATAAAGTAACCGCGCGCGCGCACACACACACACACACACACATTCCTTTGAAATATAAAAAAGAAACTTTTCAACTGAATAAAAATATTTAAATTCTAAATCAAATTTATCACTAGCAAACTGTAGCTTTATAAAATGTGTTGTTAGTGTCAAAGATCTGAATCTTAACTACAAAGAGGAAAAGAAAAATCTACCACATTCTTAATAACACTAATATAGATAATAAAAATCAACTGATGCCAAGGCTGGCCTCTAAGAAGTCTCAATTTCAATGCAATAATAGTCTACTTTTAGAGTTTTGTCAGCCACTAGAGACAAATCCATAAATCAAACAGGTTTGTTTGCATACGTGTGAGAGTGCATGCATTTATTACCTGTGATCATGTGGGGAAAGTGCTTTGCTCAGAAACTTGCATAAAAAGGCAGAAATATTGCTCAAGGACACCTTGGATACTTCATTATCTAACATTCATTCCCTAAATAAGGATGTGTTTCAGCTGACGCTGAGAATATGTAAGAATCAGCATAGATTATTTTTATTAAAAAATCGGAATGAAAGCCTATCAATGAATATCATTATCTGTTGCTGGATATGAACCTGATATAAAAGACCTCTGGTGTAGAAGTGCTTGGCTCACACATAAACAGGAGTCATTTGCAGCAATCATGTCTTATACAGAACAAGCAGCAACCACCCTTGCTATGTTATATTCTATATTCTTGGCTAAACAAATCAGAAATATATATGCAGCAGATGTGTATTTGTGTGACTGTGTTCATGAATTATCCATCTTCAGTAACCTGTGAACTGCTCTCCAACAATGAACATGAAAATTAGTATACTGATTCAAAGATGTACAACAAACAAAAGAAAATTGGAATGTTAATTTTGGAAGTATATCAAAAATTCTTTATTCAGATATCCACTCTTTTTAACTAAGTTAAGTCAATTCATAGTGCAAAAAATACTTATCAGTAAAAAGCATACTGAGCTGAATTTTCATGAATAGTTCTACTGTGTATAGTATTTTAAGATTTCTAGATTATTACTTTTGACATTTGCACAAGGCACTCACAAACTATTATCCAAATGTGTCCATGTGAAGTTTTAAAAAACTTGAAACCAAAAATATGTTCCAAAAAACTATATTTAAAAACTTTCTAACCATTGCCATAGCTACCATCAACCTAAGACTCCAGTGATTTTTAGCCCAGTAATCTCCCATGGAATTAAAATAATTAATAAGTTAAAAAGCAACTCTTTTCCTAATTTTATATCAAGAGAAATCAGAAGAAAAATAATAAATGCATTGTTTAACACCATCCATGTGTGTTAAGAGAACATTGTCATTCATAATGTCAAAAATATAAATGTTATCATTGTTAATCTCTTAAATTGTCATCATTATGTGGATTCTCTATTCTGTATAAAAGCTGGCCTACTGGATCAGAATTTCAGAAATAAAGAAATAAAAGGAACATGAAAGATGGTTTTACACAAACCCCTTATTTGACATATGAAGTGAAGAGAAATGCTAAATGACAAGGTTTTTCAATTTAATGTATTACTTTTAATTTCATGATATTGAAAATGTAGTCAAGACTTTAATTAATGTGTCAAAAACATTATCAGTCTACTTAAGTCTTATTTCTGCTGAAATGAGACTTATTCTTACATATGCTTCTAGTTACTTATCTCTACACTGCTATTTACAGCACCAGCTTTTGAAAGGGTCTGTCCTTACTATTCAACATTCTTACCACTGTTTAAAAATTTCACAAGGGACAGCCCTTAACTCTAAGTGGAGATGTCTAAAGCTCTAGAGTTTCTCAATTTGTTTAAATTCATAAAATTTCTATACAGAAGGTGTCCTTGATGGGCCTTCCCCATACATAGAAGTACTAAACAATAATTAGTTTGACACTTCAAAAGACATCAAAAAGTATATAAAGCACATGTAAATTGCTGATTATGGGTTTAACAGATGTTGACTTCTGGTACCATCTCTACATTCTAGTGAGAAATGGCAACTGCAGAATCAATAGCATAAGTTTTTAACCCAAATAATTAGGCTACTGTGAAAGCTAACTAAATACCTAAGGTTGTACTTAGGCACATAAGCAACTGTCTTAGAAGTTTGTGGTGGTTCGAAGGCAATGGTTGAGATTTCAATAACAACAGTCACACAGGGTCACTCTGTAGGTCCTACCATAAACCTCAAATAGCTGCACCTGTCTTATCTTC
Source organism: Marmota flaviventris (assembly GCF_047511675.1). NCBI lineage: Eukaryota > Metazoa > Chordata > Mammalia > Rodentia > Sciuridae > Marmota > Marmota flaviventris. Next base: position 36,302,070 of record NC_092504.1, on the reverse strand, counting down.
ACTCTCCTCCATAGGAGCTCTTTTTAAATGGTCACTTATAATTTGCTGCAATTGCAATGAATAATTTTTAATATTTAGTTACATTTTAATACTCTGTAGCTCCTGACATTTTATAACACTCTTCTTCTTAAAGTTCTCCCTCATCTTGGCTTTGTTGATAGATTGATTTAAGACATTTTAATACATAAATTGTTGACATTATCTTTAACATAAGTAGCTCCTCCTTATCCATAGTTTCCCTGTCTGCTGTGTCAGTTGCCTTCAGTCAACATTATATCATCATAAGAAGGGTGAGTACAGTTTGATAAGATATTTTGAGAGACAAAGAGGGGAGGACCACATTCACATAACATTTATTATAATTTTAAATCTATATTTTACTACTAGTTATTATCAATTTTATATTGATCCTGATTTATAAGCTAAACTTTATCATAAATATCTATGCATAGGGAAAATCACAATATACAGATATAGTTTGACACTATCTGCATTTCAGGCATGCACTCGGGGGTCTTAGAACATATTTCTTGCAAGTAAAAGGGTACTCACTAAAAGGGCCCTCTATTGATCATCAGTGTCATCATCAACAGAACCATTATAGTTATTACTATAAATGACTAGTTTCTGTACGATTTCTAGGCAGCCTAAAAACTTCCTACATCCTAGAATATTCACGTCACACCAAAATACACCCATTGTTCTCTTTAACACATTAGAGGTGAGGAATAGGACTGGTATCATCCACAAGTTTAGAGATGATACTCATCAAAGAAAATAATTTAAAAGGGAAAGTGAAAATGAAAATGGGTATTTGTTCCTTGTGGGATTAGACTTTTGTAGATTTATTTTTTCTGAAAGAGTTATCTTAATTCTTTCTGAACTTGGCTTCTCAAAATTTACATTCTTAATTGAGTGCCATTACATCATATTTCAAGCCTGATAGGAAAGCACATACACTTCAAATAACCCACGGGTATCGCCAATTCCCTTACATTTACTTAAGCACTGAATTTCTGCACCTGCAACTCAGATATGCACAGCAGGACAGCTCTTTGCTTAATTTAGCATGGAAACTGGCAGCCAGAATCACACAGGGAAAAAAAAAAGAATCTTATACAAACATATACATGAATTATCCATGAAGAAAATGGTAGTCTAAGGGAGAAGTCGAGTTTTCATTTTACCTTTTTCATTTTAATTGAATATGGTAGAAGGTGAAAAATTTGAGTTAAGGAGTTTTTAAGAATTTCAGCAAATTGGGGCTGGGGCAGTAACTCAGTAAGCAGAGCACCTGCTTCGCACATGTGAGGCTCTGGGTTTGATCCTCAGCACTACATGAAAATAAATAAATAAAATAAAGGCATGCTTTCCATCTATAACTACAAAAAAAGGAAAGAAAGAAAGAAAAAAAGAAGAATGCCAGCAAATGATCTTAAAGTACAGTCTATTTCAGTAAATAATTTTAATCTAATAAAGTGCAGTGCGGTTAGCTTAGAAATGCACATATAAAGAATGTTTACATCATAGTAAATCCCTGAAACAGTGGACTGTCTATAATTGGGGTTTAAAGGGTGAGCTTATGCACGATGAACCTGGGAGGTAGAAGGAGAGATCGTGCACATGCAGACAAGGTAGCTGTCACATCTCATTTGGAAAATGTAAATTCATGTTCATGTTTATTTCCACTTTTTATTCAGGTTTGACTGAAGCTCCAAAATAGAAGCTTTTTTTCTTGCCTAGAGATGGGTTTCCAAATACAAATTTTCACTAGAGGTTAGGTCTGACACCTTAGGGTTATGATGCGTACAACATCCTAATAAATATACACGAAGGCTCTTTCCCTAGAGAGATTTGGAGGTTCAGTGATTTATAACCATGTAAAGAAATACCTTGTTACTGACACTTCCCCTTGTAAAAGGGCAGTCCTGAACAACAATGTGTTCTATTTGGGAAGAATTCTGGTCTAAAATTGGAGAGTGAATTCCCAAACTCTTCTTCCTTTAATGTTAATAAATTTCAGCCCAATTATTCTACCTATCCTCAGTATTGAGTCTTCTCTCTGGTTTCTGAACCCATGGAAAATGAAAACATTGGCATGTGATGAAAACTCTCCGTAGAATATTTTACTGTGAACAGGAAAATTTGCATGTAGTCAAGGAAAGCCTCCTGTGTAGGTAATCTGGGTTAGACATTTGAAGAAGTGAGCAATAAGCTCTTCACACACTTTGAGTAACAGCATTCCAGGCAAGAAACAGAAACTACTAAGCATCCAAATAAGAACAAAATTGGGACACTCAAGGGGCAGGAGGAATTTCAATGTGACTAAAGTGGAATGAAGAAATGTTACAGGGGTAGGAAATGGGGCATAGAGGTTAACTGAGAGAGAAAAATAGGGTCCTGTGTTAGCTAAGATGATGCAAATTAGACTTTATAGAGAGAACTGAAATATCCATAACATAATAAAAGTCCAACCCCACTTTTTTCTGATGGGCCAATTGGGGGCGGGGAAGGGAGGTTGGAGTTGTCACTGCTCCATAAAGTCTTTGAGGGATCCAGAAAAAGTCCCATCTTTAACGCAAAACTTCCTGATAGACCCAACCTGATTTTTTCTTAAAATTGGTAGCCATCTCACCACAAAGCCATGAAAAGCTAATTTTGGCTTTACTATAAATTACTGCAAATTCTGAACCTGCTTGGAATGCCTACCTCACCCATGCCTTGAACTCACCCATGCCTGGCTCTCTGACCAGATAGCAGCCCTTTCTGAAACTTTAGTGAGGCCTCATAAATCTTGGCCTTCCCTGGTCAGATAACGACCCTCTCTGAGGCTCTAATGACCTTCATAAATTCTGATGCCGGGGCCAGCAAAAATGTTATGCTCGTCAAAGTTTTGTTATCTGTAACCCTCCTTTGTTAACTTTCTGGGCCATAAAGCTGGGCTGCAGGAAAGCTGCGGGGCTGTCATGTTTCATGGTTTTGGGAGGGAGAGGCACCCAGCCGGTCGAAATAATAAGCTTGCTTTAATTTGATTTTAATTGGAGTCAGTGGTCTTTTCTTGTATCCTGGTTTAACATTCCAAGGTCATTTTCTGCTAAAATTCCTGCCCCTAGAACACATTGATAAAGCCACACATCTTTGAAAGGGAACCTGAGGTGTGTCATATAGCTGTCTTCTCGAAGATTCAGCTTGTGGGAATAATTAGGCTCTTTCTATCAAAGCCATATGGACCCTGGTAAGGGAAGGTGCTTTCATTATAAGTATGGTGGAAAGACCTTGAAGAAATTTAAACCAGGGAAATGACATGTTAATGTAATAGAGGTCAACAAGTTAGAACCAGAGTTAATCTTTTTTCTTTAAAAAGATGGTAAGAGCTTAGACTACACTACAGTACTAGCTAGAAGCTAACAAAATATGTTTAGGTTTGGCTGTATTTAGCTAATGATTTTACACAGGATGTAATTTCAACAGGAAGTTCCCAAGGCTAGGTGATATGCTCTCCTCTTTTGATGATCTTTTTGCTATCCTCTGTTTATCACTATTACTGCACTTAAAACACTTCATTTTTCTTAACCATCAGTTTATGTGCCTGCTTCCTCTATTACATATCGAACACTCTCAGGGCAAAGACTGCATCTTCATAACCCTGGGCTATATTACACTGCCTGATGAATTGGAGCACACAATCAATTATTTTTTTATTGAATCAAATGAAGAAACTTGCCTATGGACACAACACAATTACAATGTCAGAGTCGGTATTGGAATCCTGATGTGTCTTATTATAAAACCTAGCCTTTTCCCACTATTTCATGTTCCAGCAATTTATATACATCAAAAGAAAAAGGCAAACTTGTATTTAATCTAGCTAGTTGATGCCCTTGGGTCTCTAATCTGGAAATTAAAATTTGCAATATAATTTAGAAACTCAGACAATTTTTTGTTAGATGGATATTTCTGTGTAGTTTATTCTATTTGGAACAAATTTCTGGATGGAATTCAGGGGAGCGATAAATGAGATTTAAGTGTTTAAAAGACAGTATTGGTCTGTCTTGATATATAGAATGTATTGATCTGTATTAATATATAGAATATCAGAATTTAGCCCCCAAATGTAAAAGCACAGAGGATTGATTAATACTGATATTCATTGGTTGATTCACCAATTCATTCCAGAAATATTGACGATGAATGAAGAATTGCTCTATCTTCTGAAGGTACAGCAGTGAAAAAACATTTAAATATTCTGTGCTGATGAAATATGCTTTCTTCTACACACCAAATTTGATTTTAAACATCTAAAGGAAGTCCACACCAATAAAATGACAAAAAACATGACAGAAGATAAAGAGAAAATTATATCTAAGGAAAGAAAGATATTTAGTCCTAAATAGATATGATACCAATGGGCCTAGAAAGAGAAGAAAGCTTCTGCTTTATTCAGGACCATTCAGGGAGTAAGCAAAAATAACACTATTCATTAAAGGTCTTTAGTGTTTGAAACTGAGTGGAACTGGAGAAAAAGAGTCTTAGGACTTAAGAACTGATTAGCTGAACTTAAGTTCTTATTTCAGCTAATGCTTACAAAACTGAAGGAGATATATAGGAGCAAATAGTAGAGAATTCTGGGGAAAAATGGAAGTTGTTTTGGAGTCTCTACTCATGCAAGGAAGCCAGGGAAAACATTCATCCACAAACAATACTTCCCTGTTCATCATGAAGCATGGAAAATATCCTTAAATAATGTCATGATTGATCAGCAACAGTTTGTTGGTACTTTCCCATGTTTCTGTAGTCAGAAGCTTGGTTGATAAACTTGAACCTCAACGTTTATGTTTTCTCTTCAGAAACTGTTTCCACAAGGAATTCTAAATTGTTCTCCAAGAATGCTCAAGGCATTTGGTTTTATTCCATCTTAATTCTGACCTCATTGTATTCTTCAGGTATTCTTTAGTTAAAAAACAAAAACAAACAAACAAGAAAACTTAGTCTTTATTTTCCTGTGTTTATATATAACATTTTCTTTATTCCTTTTATATTTATCTAACTAATTAGATTTTCTATTTTAATTAGCAAGAGACAGTATCAGCCAAAGTTGTCAATCTTAACCATAAACCTTATTCAAATGATTTAATAGATATATTTTCTCCCAATTAATTTCACAAAAGTATTATCATCTTTATGCCTGATTATAAATCATGATCTGAGACCTAACATCAAGGTTAGCTGTTGGATATGGTCAGCGGACAAGTACTAAAGTAATTGACCTTGGCTATTTAAGATTTTAGGACAAATATTTTGCTGAAACAAAGGAAATTCTGCAGAGATACATTATTATGCAGGGGCTTCAGACTTACTTTCCAAGAAAAATTAACAAAGGAAAAGCATGGCTCAAATAAAATTAAATATGAACACATGCCAGTGATTTCTGTTTATTCTTGAAAAAAACACATTATATGTTTTATATATGTTAATTTATATGTTTTAATTTAATTTTATATTATATGTTTTAATTTATCACAAATTAAAAATGATAGATGTGCCCCTCAAAATTAATTAAAGTTTAATAAAAATTAGTAATAAAAAACTGATTTGTGAACATGCCTATTCATACTTAGTTTGACTGTTCCAAGAAGAATAATAGGTTATATATAGTCATAATTGGGCAGTTCAGTCCTAATCAGGAATCAAAAAGCTAAGAATACATCCAAAAAGGAAAATAAAAGAAATTTAAATTATGACCAAAAAATATATTTTATAATAATTTAAGATTTTATATTTATGACCAAGATCAGAAAACTCAACATCAAAGATAATTTTACCATTTTATGAATATGCAATATAGTTTAAAAATATAGAAATAGTTTCCTTTACTAGAGTCATCATACAGGCATCTAATGTTTCATATTAAGGAAATGCATGTTCATATCATTATGTAAATAAGTAATATCCAACAGTAATTAATTGAGCCAACAAGCAGGAGCTTAGAGAATCTAGTATGGTGTAAATATTTTAACATGGAAATATATTGTATATCATATGCATGTATTTATAATACCAGCTCAGGCAGTATAATTTATATCATGTAGTCTCCAACCACTTATGATAGAATCACCTGAGGAACTTGTTAAAATTTCAGATATGGAAATCCTCTTTTATACTTGCTTTCCTCCTCTGAAATAAGGGGATTAAAAATAATAACTCCCTGGATTAAATGAAAACACCTAAATCCATCTTTTTGTAAAGTACCAGATATCTAATTATTGTTATGGTTTGGGGTGGGCAATTTATTTTATGCTCATAACCAAATTTTGAGGACCACATATAATGAGTAGTGCATGTTTAATCAACAGTTTTTAGTCACGATAATCTTTTCTAGAACCATCAGGTCATATGCACCTAGTCTTTATCTATAACATTAATTATTTAATGGAATACTTTACAAAACAGAATTACACCAAATACCTGAAATATGATATCAGAAATCATAAATCATTTAATACAATTTTATTCTCATAAGGTATAAATAAAATTTGGGGAGTATAAAGAAAATATTGGTAAGGTGAATTTTACAAAAAATGATGTTTTTTGTCAAATGATAAAATTAAGAAAATAAAAAATTCAGTCATTTTATTCATACAATAAAATCAAATAATTAATGAGATCTAGCAAGGTTTGTCACATCTTTTCTTTTGAGTCACTTCTGCCTAGTTCAGTTAAATATGAGTATACTCATGCAAAAACTGGAGAAAATAAGTGAAATGATTGAGAGATGTGCAGCTAGACAAATACACTTTTCATGTACACACATGTATACCAAAGAGGGCTATTGTGTGGATCTGTAACACTGTGCTCTAGGTAGCTTTAGCCAAGGTAAGGTAGGCTTAATTATATTGCACTGATAACATTACCAAAGAATCAGAAACTTTTTAGTAATATTTATACCTTAGTCATATAAAGTCTACTGTGAGTCTAGATGTCTCTCCAAAGCAGCTGTCTCCTCAATGTGCACTCATTGATTTGATGAGCTATTTGATTTCAAGGCACTCTAACTTTTACTATTACTGTAGGAGAGGAAGAAAGCATGATAATCATTAATAACTCTTAAATGTTTCCACTTAAAAAAATGTGAAATCAAATTCAGGTTCTCATTTCATTGGTCAACATCCTAGGGATATGCATACAAAAGCAGAATAAAATCAGATATTTCAATGAGATCTAGGTAGGTCTATAACAATATTTTATTTTGGGTATTTTTGCCTCTTCAATTGAATATGAGTATCCTGAAATAAATACTAGTTTTAAAAAGCCAGTTTTATGCTTTTTGCTTTTTTCTTTTTTAATTTTATAATTACTAGTAGTACTAGTAGTAGTAGTATAAGGGGATTGAACCCAGTGGTGCTTAACCATTGAGCAACATCACCAGCCATTTTTAAAAATATTTTATTTTGAGACAGGGTCTCACTAAGTTGTTAGGGCCTCACCAAGAGTCTGGCTTTCAACATGAGATCCCCCTGCTTCAGCCTCCTGAGCTGCTGGGATTACAGGAGTGTGCCACGACACCCAGCTAATTTTAAGCATTTCTGTATTAAGGCCTAAATGTAAATTATGTATCTATATATTAATAGTTTAGTGCCTTGTCATTTAATTATTCAACCAAGCTCAAGAGCAATGGTTTTGTTATTTCTAAATTCGTAAAATGAAAGGTTTTCTTGTAGGAATTTAAATGTAGGAGTATGCAGATTTTATGAGCATTGAATCTAAATCTGTCTCATTAAGTCATGCAGGAGATACATGATCATCTAAAAGTATTCAAATCCTCATTTTTTTCATTCATTAAACCCTCTCAGTGACCTCTCTTTTGGAATTGCAATGCTAAAAATTATTACTAATGTTTTAATCAATGCTGCTCTTTCATTTCCCTATTGGAGCTGGAATGTTGTTGGGAAGGCTGTTAGGATAGTCACATGGAGACAGATTGCAGAATTGCAGCTTGAGCTGTCTGTGGAAACTAATATTGGATAATGCCTATTATATTTATATGGCATTAAGCCTATTTTCAGTAGCCAAACAAGATGGAGTAAAATGACAAGTGGAAGTATCTCCAAAAATCTGATTTCAAATACATCATTTTAGTGTAAATATAAAATATTACTCATCTATTTATATAGTTCTTAATATCATTACCCAAATTATTTTAATCATATGATATAGTAAATATAATGTTTTCCTTAAAACTACCTCAGAAAACTAATATCAGATGTTTTGATTACAATTAAAATATTCATTTATTTAGCTGACCAATGTTTTGGATGTCTGCTAATACCCTGAACAATTTGATTTGCTGGAAGAAAGAGAAAACAAATATAGGGTTATTTTTATTTCTGAAGAGCTATTTAGTAATTATGATTCTGTAACAAATATCCAGGATAAAGAACAAACAAATCTAAGCAAATATAAGTACATGGTTTACTGCCATACTAGGAAGGATAATAAAGCAATTTTCCATATTTACTATGGATTAAATTTCATTTTACTCCAGTACTTAGTTGACTTCTGAAAGTGACTCATTCCCTTCTAATTCAAAGGATAAACTTTTGATTAATAGCTATGAAAGACACTGGCTGCAATTCTTAAAAGTTATTTATAAATTAATGTCCTTGTCTTCCTTTACTAATAAAGTTGTAAATCTAAAGTGCTTATCTTTTAATACTCCTTGCAGCTATAATTAGCCATGCAAAGTACTCAACAGAGATCCTATCTTCTTCAGGTGCTTTCCTGTTTTCTTCATTTAATTGAAATATGTTCCCAAATGTACACCAATCATCCCATGATCATGGCAGCCCAAACCACAGACTAAAATTAATACAGTAGGAAGATAGAGGATCCCAAGTTGTCAATGCAGAGTATACTCACACTACCATATCTGGATAACCTCCTTCAGAATTTCTTTACAAGAGAAATGTTAACCTATAATTAGCGTAAGTCATAGAGGTAGGGTTTCCTGTAATTCAGAGCCAAATGGGAACATAATGATAGAGTGACTATCAGAAGACTGTTTCTAAAAATTCTTCTAGAGAAACTTTATTTTGTCTAACTTCTTCCATTGATTTTGGTAGGAGAAAATAAATATTTTATAAATCAAGATTGAACTTCTGACTTATTTTCCTGGCATTTCTCCTTTTCAAAATAAATTGAAAGGACAGAAAATATTCTCCACAATGTTGTTATGTAAATAAAAATAATATTCAAACTCCTGACTTTGTAGTTGTGTTCCCATTGTCGGTTTACACAAAAAGCAACGTGCACATATGTGCATATATATTTAATTCACAGAGAAGGTTGGTATTTTTAAAAAGCAATTATGCACAGCATGGGGAAAATTAACCAGATGTCTTTTAAAAGATGCACAACACACATTTTAAAGAAAACATTCTAAAATATAGTGTTAAATCAGGAATATTTATTCATAATCCAGGTGCTGAAGGATTAGATCCAAATATTAGTATTTGACTTATTATCACCCTTTTGTTGCATGAGGGATTATTTCTCTCTCATGGATTTACTGAATGAAAATTTGCCAGTTCAAACCATCTGTCACTTATCAAAGAAAAGATTTATTATTCTTACTGAGAAGTTACTTGCAACAAATAAACACAAGATATTAAAGATAGACTCCCAGTTTGTAATGAGCTTTTCAGATTGTGAATCTCACTGACAGCATCTGATTGACCTTGCAACCATCAAGGGTCTAGACACTTTCTGCAAAATTGCATTTAGGGAAATAAAGTTTCAGGTTTATTTTTTATAGTGATAGAAAAAACAAACCTATTGTAATTGATCAAGGCTATTACATATTTCTTTTTCTGACTCTCTCACAATCTCTGATTTCCTGTTCTTATAAATTATCTCTTATTCATCCATTAGCTCCAGAAAGGGATCATCTTGCTTCCCAGTCATTACTATGCTAGGAAGCTGGTGAAGAAATGAACAATTGGCTGGATTGAGTACACAGCACAGAGTGTTGGTCACTGCTGCCACTGTCAAAAGTGTGGTGTGACAAAAAGACTTGATTTACAGTCAAAATAAAGCATATCATTCTTTAAATATGAAACTGTCTATATTTGGGTTTATAAACGTCTGCTACTTAAAAGATTAGATATATACATTATAGTGAACAAATTTATTATATTTTTTACTGAAAAGTTACTTGTAACCAAATGAAACATGAGTTACTAATGATAGGTTCTCAGTTTATGATATGCTTTTCAGACTCTTTGAGTTTCTTCCTATCAAATATGTTTGTGTGTGTAACCATTATCTATTATAAACAGACCTTGAAGAATATGATAAAGGACTATGAAAAAGACTGTGAATAAGTTTATGAACGTTGACTCTGTTCCTATGGACTTTTGTATCTATGTGAATGATTGGTATAATAGTAACTCCCAGGGAAATGCCGATCATCCTGATTTAACAGTGCATACTGTTTGCACATAGTATGCAAATTGAACATCACACACACATCACCCCATTAGTGTGTGCAAATATTATATAGTCACCAAAATTTTCAAGTGCAGGAAAGTATAGTAACTCACCAAAGTAAAATCTTAAGAGTGTCTCTACAGGCCATCTCTTCAGACTCCTTGTTAAACATTTGACAAGATGATATCTCAAAGTAAAAGTTGCATTGATAACTTTAAAACAAATCTTTAATAGTATTTTTGCTTAAAAGGGAACTAAAAAGACTCAAGAGAGTTCACTGTATTTTTTCCATATTGCTCATTTTTAGTTGCTTAAACTTTTAATCACCTACAACAGGCATGAGAGTGGGTGGCAAGTTGTCAACCAAGAACTTTAGTGAAGTAATTACTTTCTTGAAAATAAAGAACTGAATTGAAATAGACGGGAAGCAGTGTCAATGATGGACATACGTGGATATAACTGTAAAACAAAAATGCTCTTGAATCTCCACCCTCCCTTTCAGGAGATATGCTTTCTTATTAAAGAAAAATATCTCATATTCTTATTTCACCATCAATAAAAGAGGAATTTCAGTACTTAAGGTGTTTGTTGAAGAGTAAATGAGTTAGGGGCTGGGGATGTGGCTCAAGCAGTAACACGCTCGCCTGGCATGCGTGGGGCGCTGGGTTCGATCCTCAGCACCACATAAAATAAAATAAAGAAGTTGTGTCCATCGAAAACTGAAAAATAAATATTAAAAAAATTCTCTCTCTCTCTCTCAAAAAAAAAGAGTAAATGAGTAATAAATGCAAAGTTCCTGGTGAATACATATGTAAAATGGAAACTAAATCTCATTATTTTATATTTCATGCAGAATGAAAATACATTAAAATAATAAAAACAAGATAAAATTATTTTATATAGTGTATAGGTGATGCAGTGATTTCTTAATTTTAAAGTTCACTAATTTTATGTGCCTTGAATAGTCAAAACTTTATCATTGGTTTAGTATCCTCACATGTGATGAAGATCCACTTTCTGACAAGCAGTTACACATCCCTTCTTGAATTTCACTCAGTCATCTTCAACTCACTGGACTGAATCTGCCAATTCACATGCATTGGCATAATCAAAGGAAAACACACAGAACATCAGCCTATCACCACAAAAAAATAAATAAATAAAATTCCTCTTCCTTCAAATTCTCAAGCGTTTTGCCAAAATCATCCTCAATCCTCCTGTAACCTATGGCCAGTTGTTACCATGAACTAATTATTTGAATATGTATCCATGATGCTCAAAATCCTAGCTCAATCTATGTCATTTTTTTATCTGAACCACTATGAGAGATCCCCAACTAACTACTTCATGTCATATGTTGACTGAAGCTGTATACATTATTTCCTGGAATGGCTTTCATTGTTTGCTTTCTTTTTTACTTTCTTTTCATCTTTCTTGCTTCCTTTTTTCAATGACTAGAGCATGCTGTCTTTTATAGAGAAGATAAACTTGTCTTTTTAAAGAACAATACCTACCATATTCTCTTGGCTGCACAGAGGAAAATTCCTGCATTTTTGCATGACTGATATATTTTTATCTGACCATTTGTCTGGGTGTAGAAACCTAGGGAATAATAAGTACTACACAGGAACACAAAGCTGTTAAGGGAGTGAGAGGAGGCAAACACTGAATATTTTGGTTTTAAAAGAAGGAAATTGACAATATATTTTGTTTTAAAGAGAACGTTTTTTTTCAGTTATGCAGCTACAAAGTTGCAAAGGAGCAAATGTAGAGGTAGATTTTCAATAGGCAATTAAAATAATCCAGGCAAGAAATGATGATTAATTAGGGCTGGGGTTGTGGCTCAGCAGTAGAACTTTTGCCTAGCATGTGCGAGGCCCTGGGTTTGATGCTCAGCACTACATAAAAATAAATAAATAAAATATAGTTATTGTGTCCAACTACAAATAATAAGTAAATATTAAAAAAATAAATGAGAATTTAATATAGTGAGATAATGGTAGAGATAAAGAATTACAACCAACAAATTCACTGGAGGGATATGAGATAAAAAGAGGGTTCGTAAGTAAATTCAAAATTTTGACTGACTTGCTTTTTTCCTGAACTTTAGTAGTACATTTCAGATACACTAGGGCTGAATAAAAAGTAGAAATCATGTTATTATTTAAAATGTTAATTTCAAGATGTACATTTATATTCAAATTGCAGGTAAAGTTTTCAATTTGACAGGGACCTGAGATACCTGAATATGAGATAGGAATTTTATCGTCATCATTGTATAAATAATACTTTAAATAATGAGCTTAACCCTAAAGAAAGAATAATGAAAAGGATATGAGGACTGAAACCTGAGAAATTGCATGGTTTGGAGATACAGATAGGAAGGAACCAAGACAGGAGAGATCAATAAATTAAGAATATTGGGAAGGGGTGTGTTCCAGAAGCCAAACAAAAAAGCTTCAAAAAAGACTGGTGATTAACTTGCACACTTGCAGATTACGGTAAGACTAAAATTAATTATGACATTCAGTGAGGTCCAGATTCTTGGTATGTTTATAAGGACTGTTTCTTTTTGGGGGGTGGGATTAATAGGGGTTGAACTCAGGGGAACTCAACCCCTGAGCCACACCCCCAGATCTATTTTGTATTTTATTTAGAGACAGGGTCTCACTGAGTTGCTTAGGGCCTTGTTTTGCTGTGGCTATCTTTGAACTCAGATCCTTCTTCCTCAACATCCCAAGTCACTGGGGTTACTGATGTGTGCCACCATGCCTGGGGGCTGTTTGTATGAAATGATGGAGAGAAAGTCTAGTTAGATAGGCAAAAAGAAATGGGGTAGAAATATAGACATTGAGGACATAATTTCTTTTTAAAAATGTCTTGCTGTAAAGTCCATCACTGATATCTTGAGGTTGCTAGAGATCAGCTCGAGGTCAAGGTAATGGTGGTGGTGGAGACAATACTAATGAAATGATCGAATGGAAAGAGAAAATTAATGATGCTGGAGGGGGTGGGAGGAATGAATTATAGTTATCTATGAAGAAAAAGGATAAAATCCAGTGCACAAATGGATCTTAGCAAGTTTTCTATAGTTACAAGAGTAAAGATAATATGGGTATAAACTAGAAGTGTGGGCTAAAGTGATCTTAAAGAATTTCTAATTGCTACAATTTTCTCAGTGAAATACAAATCAAAGTCATTGACTAAAATTGAACATGGGAGACTGGGATTGTAGCTCAGTAGTACAACACTTGCCTCACTATGTGTGAGATATTGAGTTGATCCTCAGTACCACATAAATAAATAAAGTAAAAGTATTGTGTCCATTTATAACTAAATTTTTTTTTAAATTAAAAAAATGAACATGGGAGCAGTGTTACTGGTGATTTGAGTTGAGGAAAAGGATCCATCAATTAGACATACAAGATTTTTCAGGATGAGAGGTGAAGCAGAGTGATCCTGGCCCCATGTGTTGAGAGGGAGGAGAGCAACTACACTGCAGCCCTCCCTCTCCCCCCTCGCCCCCCCCACCACCATCTGAAACATGAGGCTCTCCCAGCTGGCATTCATCTCAAAACAATAGCCAGGGTTTGGAAGACCATCACCAAGGTCCCTGCAGACCTGGTCACACCAGAGGTATCCCTGCAAGTCTACTTCTCTTGATTCCTCTTTCACTCTTCCTATGATCTAATACCTATATGTTCTCACCTCCTACCTCATAAACCTCACATCCTGCACCACACCCCACCTCTTTGTCTAACATTAGAAACAGTAGATCCTTATGCAGCCCTGCTCCTTGTTGATACTACTTGTAGATACTAATCCAATACAGCATTTCTTAGTTTATTGTGACAAAAGTGTACTTGTCTAAATTGGAGTTATTTAGCTTTAGGCTGCATATTGTTTGCATTGGATGCCTTAAAGGCAAGGGATTTGTAACCAGCAAGGACACTAAAAGATTATAGGGTAGAGAATGAAACACTTCAACTCTAAAAGATTATAAGATAGAGAATGTAATACCTCAGATCCTCACTTTTAGAAAGTAACACACATGGAAAATATGAGAAAACAAGGGAAGAAAGCAAACCAATATGATAAAATAATAGAATCCATTGATAACACAGTAGATAAATGTCAGAGAAGGTGTTCAGAATGTATATAATTAAAATGATCTGTGAAACACAGAATGATGTAAGAGAGCAAATACAGGCAACAACTGATCACTCCAATGAAGAAATAAGAGAGGAAATAAAGGTAGCAAAACATTACTTCAAGGGAGATCCAACATGGCAGAGGGCGGAGAGGCAACGCTTTCAATACCCCCCCCCCAGTGATTGGGTCATAAAGACGCATAGATAACACTTAGATTCTACCAACGGAGAATCTCCTAGCAAAATTCCACTGAAGAGAGACCGGCCGGGAGCTACAAGGTTTTTTTGAAGCGACAGTTTGCCCCAGATGAGCGAATCCCTGCCAGGAGATGCAGAGGTCCAGATCCGCCAGCCGCAGTCCCCGTGCCGCAGCGCGGCTGCCGGCCCTTCCGCCCGCAGCCAACGTGACTGGGTCCCGCTAACCTCTGAGACACAGCTTGGCAGGAAGAAGTCTTTAGCCAAGCCTTCATGAAATAGCGAGCCAGGAGCTGAGGCCAACCAGGGACGGACCAGTCCCACCCCTCCCTTTGGACACTCTGGCAAGGAGCCTGGGGCCCGCCAAAGCAGAGAGGTGACGTCATCGGAGTTCGGCCTACGGAATTCCTTCCCAGCAGAATCCACTTTAGCAGGTGTGTCACTCCCTCCCCATCCAGATACAAGCAGTCAGAAAACTTCAGGGACCTCTCAGGGGTCGTGTCTGTAGGGAAGCAGAGGGGATCCCCGACCCCCAACCCCCCATATCACCAGCGGTGACTCCCAAGGTCTTAGCCGCCAGTTTACCACAGCACTGGGGCTTAAATGGGACATGCGGTGGGGCTGCAAGTGTAACTAGATCTCTGGGGAACTGCTTCTGGTGAACAGGACCTGGCTGGCTGGCTGACAGGAGGAAGGGGGGGAAGGGCCTGAGAAGTGAAACGGCTCTGGACTGACAAGTCTGAGAGACTCCCAGGAGACGCCTTACAGGGATTGCTATGGGCAGGTAGAGAGCAGAAGCTCCGCTCGGAGGACACAGCTCCACCTACTGGAAGAGAAGAAAATGGATCTCTAAGACTTCAATATTTTTTTTTCTTCTTCTCTCTCTGTTCCTTTCTCCCCTTTTCCTTCTCTCTTTCTTTCCCGTTTCAAGTTTTATTGTTCTTTTCAATCTCCTCTAATCTATCTATCTCTCTCTCCTTCTTTCTTTTTAAGAGCACCTTCATTCCCCTACCCCCCAACTTTCATCCCAAGCATTACGTCTTCCATTACGTGTAATTGTCTAAATGCAAATACGTGAATGTCTCGAGGCTGTCTATAGGGCTCCTAAATACCTAACTACTACCAACACTCTGATCCAATTGCCTGTTAGTATCCACCTTCAATAGAGCAATCTTCTAAAGTAGCCAAGACATACTAACCCTCGTACCATCATAGCACCTAACCTAAACATATAGTCCTAAGAACAAACAACAAATCACTATATGCATACAGAACCTGGAAGCCTTTTTTGAATTGAATGAATCAGCTTTAAAGTACAATAAAGCCCAACATTTCTAGGCATAATCTCCCACCACAAAGGAGAGACAACAGAGATATACAAAGCCAAAACAAATGTATAGGAGAAAGCAGTTACAAAGCAGTCAAACAGAGCTGGAAAGTAACTTGAACAACATGAAAAAACAAGGGAAAAAAGGATTACAAACAATGCAGGACAACTTAAATCTACAGGAGGACCTAGAAGCATCAGAAGCATGGACAGGGAAAGAAATCAAGGCATACCTAACTCAGATGGAATGGGATATTAGAGAAGACATGAGACAGCAAGTCCAAGCAATGAAAGTATATTTTGAAAACGAACTAAACAAACAAATTCAAACTGCAAAGAACGAGCTTTACCAGAAGATAGAGATTTTTAAAAAACAAACAAACAGTAATCCTAGAAATGCAAGAAACCATAAACCAGATTAATAACTCTAACGAGAATATTACAAATAGACTAGATCAAGTAGAAGTCAGAACATCAGATAATGAAGACAAAGTTTATCAACTTGAAAAGAATATAGTCAACACAGAAAAGATGCTTAAATCTCACAAGCAATCTATCCAAGAGATATGGGATCTCATAAAAAAAACAAATTTGAGAGTCATTGGGATAGAAGAAGGCACAGAGTTTCAAACCAAAGGAATGGACACTTTATTAAATGAAATAATCCTAGAAAACTTCCCAGAGATGAAAGATGGAATGGATTGCCAAATCCTGGAAGCCTACAGGACCCCAAACATCCAAAACCGTAATAGACCAACTCCAAGACATATAATTATGAAGATAGCTAACATACAGAACAAGGAGAGAATATTAAAAGCTACGAGAGAAAGGAGGCAGATTACATTCAGGGGTAAACCAATTAGGTTAACGACTGATTTTTCATCACAGACTTTGAAAGCGAGAAGATTCTGGAGCAACGTATTTCAAACACTGAAAAATAATGGATTCCAACCAAGAATACTGTATCCAGCAAAATTAAGCTTCAGATTTGACAATGAAATTAAAATATTTCACGATAAACAAAAGCTAAAAGAATTCGCAGCCAGAAAACCAGCACTGCAAAGCATTTTGAGCAAAATACTACAAGAAGAGGAATTGAAAAATAGTGCCCAAAACTAACAGTGGGAGGTATCTCAGTAAAGGGGGAGAAAAATAACCAAAGAGGAAAAACTAGCCAAACTAAAATAAATAAACATGACTGGAAGTACAAACCATATTTCAATTGTAACCTTAAATGTTAATGGCTTAAATTCACCAATCAAGAGATATAGGCTAGTAACCTGGATTAAAAAAAACAAATCCAACAATATGCTGCCTTCAGGAGACTCATATGATAGGAAAAGACATACACAGGCTGAAGGTGAAAGGTTGGGAAACATCATACCACTCACATGGCCCTCGGAAGCAAGCAGGAGTGGCCATACTCATATCGAATAAAATCAACTTCAAACCTAAGTTAATTAAAAGGGATAAAGAAGGACACTATATACTGTTAAAAGGAACCATCCACCATCAAGACATAACAATTATCAATTTGTATGCACCAAACAATGGTGCTGCAACGTTAATAAAACAAACTCTCCTCAAGTTCAAGAGTCAAATAGACCACAACGCAATAATTATGGGGAACTTCAACACACCGCTCTCGCCATTGGACAGATCCTCTAGACAAAAGCTGAACAAAGAAACTATAAAACTCAATAATGCAATCAATAACCTAGACTTAACCGACATATATAGAATATATCAACCATCATCAAGTGGATACACGTTCTTCTAGGCAGCACATGGATCCTACTCAAAGATAGACCATATATTATGCCATAGGGCGATTCTCAGTAAATATAAAGGTGTGGAGATAATACCATGCACCATATCTGACCATAATGGAATGAAACAGGAAATCAATGATAAAAGAAGGAAGGAAAAATCCTGCATCACCTGGAAAATGAACAATATGTTACTGAATGATCAATGGGTTACAAAAGACATAAAGGAGGAAATCAAAAAATTCTTAGAGATAAACGACAATACAGACACAACATACTGGAATCTATGGGACACAATGAAAGCAGTTTTAAGAGGGAAATTCATTTCCTGGAGTTCATTCCTCAAAAAAAGAAAAAAAACCAACAAATAAACGAACTCACACTACATCTTAAAACCCTAGAAAAGGAAGAGCAAAACAACAGCAAATGTAGTAGAAGACAAGAAATAATTAAAATCAGAGTGGAAATCAATGAAATTGAAACAAAAAAAAAAAAAACATTGAAAAAATTGATAAAACTAAGAGTTGGTTCTTTGAAAAAATAAATAAGATCGACAGACCCATAGCCATGCTAACGAAGAGAAGAAGAGAGAGAACTCAAATTACTAACATATGGGATGAAAAAGGCAATATCACAACAGACACTACAGAAATATAGAAGATAATTAGAAAGTATTTTGAAACCCTATATTCCAATAAAATAGAAGATAATGAAGATATCGATAAATTTCTTATGTCATATGATCTGCCCAGATTGAGTCAGGAAGACACACACAATTTAAACAGACCAATAACAAAGGAAGAAATAGAAGAGGCCACCAAAGACTACCAACTAAGAAAAGCCCTGGACCGGATGGGTATAAAGCAGAGTTTTACAAAACCTTCAAAGAAGAATTAATACCAATACTTTTCAAGCTATTTCAAGAAATAGAAAAAGAAGGAGCTCTTCCAAATTCATTCTATGAGGCCAACATCACCCTGATCCCGAAACCAGACAAAGACACTTCAAAGAAAGAAAACTACAGACCAATATCTCTAATGAACTTAGATGCAAATATTCTCAATAAAATCCTGGCGAATCGAATACAAAAGCATATCAAAAAAATTGTGCACCATGATCAAGTAGGATTCATCCCTGGGATGCAAGGCTGGTTCAATATACAGAAATCAATGTGTTATTCACCACATCAATAGACTTAAAGATAAGAACCACATGATCATCTAGATAGATGCAGAAAAAGCATTTGACAAAGTACAGCATCCCTTTATGTTCAAAACACTAGAAAAACTAGGGATAACAGGAACTTACATCAACATTGTAAAAGCTATACATGCTAAGCCTCAGGCTAGCATCATTCTAAATGGAGAAAAACTGAAGGCATTCCCTCTAAAATCTGGAACTAGACAGGGATGCCCTCTCTCACCACTTCTATTCAATTTAGTTCTTGAAATACTAGCCAGAGCAATTAGACAGACAAAAGAAATTAAAGGCATAAAAATAGGAAAAGAAGAACTTAAATTATCACTATTTGCGGATGATATGATAATATATCTAACAGACCCAAAAGGGTCTACAAAGAAACTGCTAGAGTTAATAAATGAATTCAGCAAAGTGGCAGGATATAAAATCAACACGCATAAATCAAAGGCATTCCTGTATATCAGCAACAAAACTTCTGAAATGGAAATGAGGAAAACCACTCCATTCACAATATCCTGAAAAAAATAAAATACTGGGGAATCAACCTAACAAAAGAGGTGAAAGATTTATACAATGAAAACTACAGAACCCTAAAGAGAGAGCTAGAAGAAGATCTTAGAAGATGGAAAAATACCCTGTTCATGGATAGGCAGAACTAACATCATCAAAATGGCGATATTACCAAAAGTTCTCTACAGGTTTAATGCAATGCCAATCAAAATCCCAACGGCATTTCTTGTAGAAATAGAGAAAGCAATCATGAAATTCATATGGAAAAACAAAAGACCCAGAATAGCAAAAGCAATTCTAAGCAGGAAGTGTGAATCTGGAGGTATAGCAATACCAGATTTCAAACTGTACTACAGAGCAATAGTAACAAAAACAGCATGGTACTGGTACCAAAACAGGCAGGTGAACCAATGGTACAGAATAGAGGACACAGAGACCAATCCACAAAATTACAACTTTCTTATATTTGATAAAGGGGCTAAAAGCATGCAATGGAGGAAGGATAGCATCTTCAACAAATGGTGCTGGGAAAACTGGAAATCCATATGCAACAAAATGAAGCTGAACCCCTTTCTCTCGCCATGCACAAAAGTTAACTCAAAATGGATCAAAGAGCTTGATATCAAATCAGAGACCCTGTGCCTGATAGAAGAAAAAGTTGGCTCCAATCTACATATTGTGGGGTCGGGCTCCAAATTCCTTAATAGGACGCCCATAGCCCAAGAGTTAATAACAAGAATAAACAAATGGGACTTACTTAAACTAAAAAGTTTTTTCTCACCAAGAGAAACAATAAGGGAAGTAAATAGGGAGCCTACATCCTGGGAACAAATCTTTACTCCTCACACTTCAGATAGAGCCCTAATTTCCAAAATATACAAAGAACTCAAAAAATTAAACAATAAGATAACAAATAACCCAATCAACAAATGGGCCAAAGACCTGAACAGACACTTCTCAGAGGAGGACATACAATCAATCAATAAGTACATGAAAAAATGCTCACCATCTCTAGCAGTCAGAGAAATGCAAATCAAAACCACCCTAAGATACCATCTCACTCCGGTAAGATTGGCAGCCATTATGAAGTCAAACAACAATAAGTGCTGGCGAGGATGTGGGGA
This sequence comes from Marmota flaviventris, assembly GCF_047511675.1. NCBI lineage: Eukaryota > Metazoa > Chordata > Mammalia > Rodentia > Sciuridae > Marmota > Marmota flaviventris. Next base: position 36,281,309 of record NC_092504.1, on the reverse strand, counting down.
AAAGGGTACACTTGTACATTGCTGGTGGGACTGCAAATTGGTGCGGCCAATTTGGAAAGCAGTATGGAGATTCCTGGGAAAGCTGGGAATGGAACCACCATTTGACCCAGCTATCGCCCTTCTAGGACTATTCCCTGAGGACCTTAAAAGAGCGTACTATAGGGATACTGCCACATCAATGATCATAGCAGCACAATTCACAATAGCTAGACTGTGGAACCAACCTAGATGCCCTTCAATAGATGAATAGATAAAAATAATGTGGCATTTATACACAATGGAGTATTATGCAGCACTAAAAAATGACAAAATCATGGCATTTGCAGGGAAATGGATGGCATTAGAGCAGATTATTCTAAGTAAAGCTAGCCATTCCTTAAAAAACAAATGCCAAATGTCTTCTTTGATTTAAGGAGAGCAACTAAGAACTGAGCAGGGAGGAAGAACATGAGGAAAAGATTAACATTAAACAGAGATGAGTGGTGGGAGGGAAAGGGAGAGAGAAGGGAAATTGCATGGAAATGGAAGGAAACCCTCAACGTTATATGAAATCACATATAAGAGTTTGTGAGGGGAAAGGGCGGGGGGAAAACAAGGGAGAGAACTGAACAACAACAGATGAGGTAGAGAGGGAATTTGGGAGGGGAGTGGAGGGGGGATAGTAGGGGATAGGAAAGGCAGCAGAATACAACAGTCACTAATATGGCATTATGTAAAAATTGTGAATGTGTAACTGATGTGATTCTGCAATTTGTATTTGGGGTAAAAATGGGAGTTCATAACTCACTTGAATCAAATGTATGAAAGATGATATGTCATGAGCTTTGTAATGTTTTGAACAACCAATAAAAAAAATTAATTAATTAAAAAAAAAAACATTACTTCAAGAAAGAGATAGAGATTCTGAAGCAAAAGCAAACCGAAATTCTTGAAACAAAGAAAACAGTAAAAAATCCAATAGAAAGGTTCACCAACAGACTAAATCACTTGGGAGACAAATATATAATCTTGTTGATCCACAGTGGGTCACGGGGATAAGGAAGAATGAAGGAACTTTGGTTAGTGTAGAGAGGAGTGAGGGGAGGGGTGGGGCTGTGGGGATAGGAATAATGGTAAAATGAGACAGACATTATTACCCTATATAAATGTGTAATTACACTACTGGAGTGACTGTGCAGCACATAAAGTCAGAGGAATGAGAATCTGTGCCCCATTTGTGTACAATATGTCAAAATGCATTCTACAGTAAAATAAAGAAATTTTTAAAAAGATTTATGAGGATGAATCAACAAGAAAAATTTTCCTCAAATTTAATTAGACATGACATACATCAGAATCACCCAAACATCTTGTTGAAGCACAGATTTCTGGGTCCTCCTCCAAGAGGAGGATCAATGCATCTAGAGTAAAGCCTGGAAATTTACATTTCCAACTAGTTTCCAGGTGGTGTTTGTCCTAGGGATTCAGTAGCCACAGTTTGTGAATTCATATACTGAGAGATTTTAGAATTTCGGGACAGCTCTATTGGTGGTAGATGTAATTATAAGGGTTTTACATATTTCCCTTATCATATACAGTTGAAAGAAATAGCAAAGAACTTAGATTTCATCACATTTGCCATCTCTTGTCACCTAAACAGAGAATAGGAAGGGAGTTGAGGGTTCACATAAGAGTGAATATGATGACAGGACACAGATTATTACTTCAAGAAGACAGGCTATGCAGGAACAACAGGGTGATGAACAAGAAAAAGTTTTAGTGTGCTCAGAAAATAATTAATGTAGCAGATCTAAGAAGGCCACCATTGGAAAATCTTCTTAATAAAACGGTCTTTTGCCTGTTACTGGGAGCTTGAATTTTGAAACCATTTCCACCATTATCTGGTAAGAATGGCTTACCTTGCCTCAACTGTGTGTGTATAGCACTATAATTTATGCTGAACCTAAAATTTTGGTCCCTGCATGACTGGTGCTCAGTAAAATCTGTGGGCACTGAATCTCCAAAGAGCTTCTCTGGTAAACATTTTAACACATTGACATAACTAATTGCTGTAAGAATTAAGTATATCTTATTGTGCCTTCATTAAGAACGATATCTTGGGAACTTGCACCTGCTTTCCTTCAAACTTTTGCCCATATGCCTTTCCTTTCCTGATTTTTTGGTATCAGTTCACTGTAATAAATCCTAGATATGAGTACAACTATATAATGAGGCCAATAGGTCCTAGAAAATTACCCCCAAAATGAGTTGATCTTGGAGACTCCCAATACCATGAGGTCAATGCCTAACTTGGACATTATGGAAGTTTATGTTATAAAGTGGGAGTGACTGAAGAGGTAAGAAGTTGTGGTCAAGAATAGGGTGCTTGAAAATTAAATTATTAGAGGAATGCAGTTATTATAAATTAAAATATTAATGATTATGAACATGGAAATTGTGCCTGAAGTAGAATGAAGAATCAGATTACTGAAAGATTAGGAAACAAGGAATCCAAAGCTATTTTCTTGATTAAATCATCTACATGTATATTAAAATCGCCAGCATGTAAGTTTTTAAATCATTTTGCTAAGCACCAAAGGGCTCTTTTCTATCTGCAGACTTATGCCCTTCATTCATTTAAATAAATTCTCTTCAATTATTTCATCCCTTTATTTTATCTTTTCCCTTTTTGTCTTCTTTACTATTTTTAGTCTCCATTGGGGGGGGCTGGGTATCTAAAAATAATCTACTTTGAGTTTATTTTTTATTTCTTTCCACTAAACTAAGATACTTCTCACCTTATTTTTTATTTGATATATGAATGTTTCAAATTTTATTTAACAGGAATTATTTTACAATGCTTAAGAATTTTCTTTAAATACCATCCTATTCTTTATGACTTTAACATATTCTCAAATATCTCTGTCCATCCCTTCTCTCCTACCTTCTTTACTCTCCCTATTCATACTTACATTGTAAGATTTCAAAAGGGAATTGGAAGGGGGTCAAGTTTGCAGAGTATAGAAGGATACTTCCCAAACTGCTCCATGGTGTGGTGTGAGGGGGCCACCCATGAGCTATATTAATCATTCTCTCTCATCCTTGAGCCAAGGGGGTGTTGGTCTGGCATTGCAAGCTGTCTAGGCTGCTCAAAGCAGGTGGCCTCCACCTTTGCTCAGCAAAGAAGTCTGCCTTCTCATAGCTCTGGAGCTAGGCATTACCCATTGGGACTTTGTCAGCCTACCCTCTGCCTTATTTGGTGAAGAACATTCTATAGAAACTCCTTTGTTAATTTCCTATAAATAAAGGGATTCCAGGGATTCTCTCTTTCCAGCGCACTCTTTCTAGTGTGAAAGCTGACCCTTAAGTTCGCAGAGCTGTCCTGCCCTCGGTTTAAAAACTACTCTCTTCATTGTGTGATTTTTCACTGCTTTCTTAGCTTAATGTTGCAGCCAGCTCTTTTAAACCCAGTTTGTTTTGTCTGCATGGGTTATGGGCAAGAGTGTGGGACCAGGAAAGAGGACAGACAGCTTCTCTTTGAAGTCAGTAAATAAAAAAGAAATCCTACTGGGATTTAACACCGGGTTCTCAGAACAGCCTAGGGACAGAGAAGGTTCAATAGAATAAAATAAAAAATTAAAACATAAATGAAAGAAAAAACCCACTGCTAGCACTAGTGGCTGCTGATTTGGATCCATCCTGGGTAAGTCAGACAGATAGAATAAGAAAGCCTGCATTTTGGGTGCAACCAAGGCATGTCTTGAAATGGAGAGGACAGTGACTGGGGACATCATCGAGCTGATCCAGTGGGTGAGCTGACTGCACTTCGCTTTCATGTGAAAGGGATGTTGTGCATCTCCCAGTGATCTACAGAGAGCAGGGTCAGTTGTCATCTTTTCCAGTGTGCTATGGTGGTCAGAGGGTGTGGGTCCAAACCCAGGAACCCAGACCAGCATATTTCCAGCTGGGTATGAAAACATGACCTGGTAGAGGCCCACCACATGACCCAAAGTGTGACTAGAAAGTCAGGTGAAATTCAGGTATAGAAAGTGTTGCACCCAGGGGAATTTGAGGTCCTCAAACCTGAGTGATCCTGTATGCCTCTCAAGCTTTGAATCTCACAGTTGGCAGGACTAGCTGATGATGATGGGGACTTGATCAGGCAGTGTGGGGAGTGAATGTGTGCTTGGGACTGAGCACAGGAGGCTGCGATATGGGAAGCTATGAAAGACAGAGAGGGGGAAAAGGACTGTCTCCTCTGTCACTTTAACAGAACCCAGGGGAGATTCAAGTGATACAGATGCCCAGTGCAGTCCAGAAGCAGCTGGGCTTTGGAGGTGTGCTGATTTAAAAGCTTCATCAAACATCTTTTGACAAAGCAGCAAGGGTCTAGCTAGACCCAAACTCCACCTTTAGGAACTCCACCTCTGGGAAACCCTTTCACAAAACTCTACGTTGATTTCTCACTTTGAGTGGAGTAGACAACATCCTCCAACCTGCCCCATCACATTCTGTTGAGAAGGGAAGCTGAGAACAGGCAACAAGAATGAGTTCCAAAAAAGAAAAAATGACAACCCCCAACTACTACTCTTGCTCATAATACATGCCTCAAGAAAAACTGAAAAACAATTGGATACTGGTAAATGCAATATTCTAGAATATTATAATATTTAAGACAATATAATATATAATTTATAATATTAGATAAATTTTTAGTCATTACAATGAAAAGAATCCCTTAATTTTTCATCAAGAATCTTTTTTTTTTCTTTTTGTGTGCTGAATGTTCCACGGACATTTGAACATATACATTTATATACTTTACTCACTTTTCTTTCAAGTATTTTTTCAAGGTGTTTATTTTCTTGACTCTGCCTTTTGAGGACTAGGGTTTTGATCAGTATACCTTGGTTTTGTTTTATATTATTTTGTTTGTTTCATATTGTTTTGCTCCTATTTCCCTTGGTTCTCTTCCTCTCTTTTCTTTTGCTAACATCCAAATTCTATTGTTCTCTCTTTCACTCTTCCATTAACTGTACCTCTCTCTCTCTCTCATCCTCCCTCTCAGTTATTACATCCTACATCTTCTGCATTCTCTTTGTCTTTTTTGAAATAGCATTCTCTTTTCTTAATGTAATATCACTACTATTGGCAATTGCCTTTCATACCATTTCTTGTTATAGTTGACATTAACATTGTAGATTCCAAAATATGAAGTAAGTATTTAGTTTAATGCTACATATTGTTTGCATTGGTTGTTGTCATTATTTGTCTTCCCCCTAAATTGTTAGTTACTAGAATCTTCAGGAACACTATAAATGTATAAGGTAGAAGTTTGGCAACCTCAGATTCCTACTGATAAATGGATAGACTTACAAACAATGTGAAAAAGCAAGGGAACAAACCATCCCAAACAAATCAAAATACCTCATAAATAGAATCCAATGATATGAGAGTGGAGGAAATATCAGAGAAGAAATTTACAAAAATGATACTTAAGTTGATCTGTGAGGTAAGAGATAATGTAAGGAGTAAAATAACAAGAAAATCCAGGAAGTTAAGTATTACTTCAATAAGGATATAGAAATCATGAAGGAGAATCAATCATCTCAAAATGAAGGATTCAATAAGCCAAATTAAAAACTGATTGGAAAGCAACACCAGAAGACTCAACTACTTGGAGGATAGAGTTTCAGGCAATGAAGACAAAATATAATATCATGAAAATAAAGTTGACTATGGAGAAAAGATGTTAAGAGAACATGAATAGAAGTTTCAAGTTGGCAAATTTCAATCATGTTTTCATACGAATAGAAAAAGCAGTCATAAAATTCATTTGGAAAATAAGAGGCCCAGAATAGTCAAGGCAATTCTCAACAAGATAATTGAAGGAGGAGGTAGCACAATACCAGACCTTAAATTATACCACAGAGTAATGGTAACAAAAATAGCATGGTATTGGTACAAAAACAGACACAAAAACCAGTGAACAGAATGAAATACACAGAGAAAAACAAACATAAATACAGTTACCTCATGCTGGACAATGGCATTGTAAACATACCCCCCCCCAAGTTTTGGGGCTTGAATCTAGTGCCTCAGTACCTGCTAGGCAAGCACTCTGCCCCTGAGCTACATCCCTAGTCTGGCACCATAAACATACATTGAGAAAAGATAGCCTCTTCAACAAGTGGTGCTGGAAATACTGGCAATCCATATGCAGCAGAATGATATTTAACCCCTATCACTCACCCTGCACAAAACTCAATTCAAAGTGGATCAAAAACAAAGACATTAGACCAGAAATGCTACATCTACTAGAAAAAAGATAGCCACAACACTTCATTATGTAGGCTTATAAACTGACTTCCTCAACAGGATTCCTAAAGTGAAAGAAATAAAATCAAGATTCAGTAAGTGAGATGATATCAAATTGAAAAGCTTCTTCACAGTAAAGAAAACAATCAAAAGCATGAAGAAAGAGCCTACAGAATTGGAGAAAATTTTGCCACCTGCATCTCAGAGCATCAATCTCCAGGATATATAAAGATATCAAGAAACATAACACCAAAGGAAAAAAATAGTTCAATTAATAAATGGGCAAAGGAACTGAACAGACACTTCATAGAAGAAATACAAATGGTCAACAAACATATGAGAAAATGTTCAACATCTCTATCAATTAGAGAAATACAAAATAAAACATCTCTGAAATTTCATCTCACTCATCAGAATGGCAATAATCAAAAATACATGTGTGAATAAATATTAGTGAGGATGTGGGGAAAAGGGTACACTCACACATTGATGGTGGGACTGCAAATTGATGCAACCACTCTGGAAAACACCAGTGGAGATTCCTCAGAAAACTTGAAATGGAGCCACAATTTCACCCAGTTAACCTACTCCTTGGTATATACCCAAAGGCCTTAAAAATAGCACACTGCTTCGACACAAACACATCAATGTCTATAGCAGCTTACTTTACAATAGCTAAGTTATGGAATCAAGCTAGGTGCCTTTCATTAGATGAACTGATAAAGAAATTATGGTGTATATATATGTACAATAGAATATTATTCATTCATAAAACAGAATGACTTCATGAAATTTGCCAGAAAATTGATGGATTTGAGGACTATTACACTAAGGAAAATAAGCCAATCCCAAAAAATCAAAGGTCAAATATTCTCTCTGATATGTGCATACTAACACACAATTAAAGGGGGAAGGGTTGGGCTGAATAGAAGTTCAGTGTATTAAACAAGGGGGAATGAAGGGAAGGGCAAGAGAAAGGAATAGGAAAGATAGTGAAACGATTCTAACATAAATTTTCTTTGTACATTTATGAATATACCTCAGTAAATATCTGCATCATGTACAACCACAAGACTGGGGTCCTAATTATGATAAGAAAGATGTACTCCATGTTTGTATCAACAAATCATATTCTACTCTACTGTCATGCATAACTAAAAAGAAAAAAAATGTAAATAAATAAATAAGATTTTAAATGAGAATGAATTATGTCTTAGAATTTTGGCAAAAGCAAAAATTGTTAGAGAATGGTCTAAGCCTTCTCATTTCTAAGACTTCCAAGAAGATACTAGATATCCCCTGTCAGTGTATTTAGAGCATTCTTGAGCCTTTTTACTAAGTCCAGAATTTCATCATCATCTCCATGTTGTAGAAGGAGTGTACTAGGAATCAAGGCAACATTAATTAAATTAGGAAAATGTTTCCTAGCAATGATGGTTTGGTAAAGAAATAGCCACTTTTCCCAAGTTAAATGAAGTTAAACGAAGGCTAATTCAAGGGGATTACTTACAAAAACTGAAAGGATCAGAAAGAATGGTAACTTCATGTGTATACCTAAACTAACTGTGGAAGCCCTGCCTCAAAATTACTTTCAAAAGTGAACTCCATTCAGCATAAGGCATGTTCTTAGTTGAGAGTCTTGAAATTTTGATTCATCCAAAGTATACCTCCCTTTTCAAATTGAATCCTGTGCTTTTTGCTCAACCCCAAATAATGGCTGAGAGGGCTTTTAATAGACTCTAGCCTTTTTGGCCAAATGTGGACTTGCATTCTTTGTCTAGTCTCCATGGTGTTGCCCAACACCTTTTCAGCCCTGCATTACATTCAGAATCAATTACATTCTGACTCAAACCTATTTCCTGTATTCTTTTCTTTCACAGGTGTCAACACCTATATCATCTGAAAGCTTTTATAGTTTAATTCTGCTTCTTCCTCCTTTTAAATTTTTCAGACATTTACCGTTCACACTCATCCCCATAAAGCTCATGTACTGCTTAACTCTAAGTATCTGCTTCCCAGAGAACCGATTCATTGCAACATTTAAGTTTTGATAGTTTTTTAGCTAGAGAAATTTGAAAACATGAATCCCAACCGGTGGCAGTTCAATGTATCCCTATGAAAGTATTCTTGGAAAATTTTGTCATCTACTTTAGGAAGTAGACGTATCTATATATACAAATATATATAAAAAGGCCATATTCATACTAATATGCTCTTCTCAATTCAGTTTTTATTTTAGAAGGTATTTTTATTTGTGTGGTCATCTCTTATGTTGTCCTCTTTTTGCAAAGCTTTTCTTATATCAGTTTTGTCTTCTCATATTAGAAATTTGTCCCTGTTATTTTTATTCTTGGGAAGATATTTGGTCACAGTTTCACCTGTTCTTTAGAGATGTGTTTTCTTGATGATATCCTCACTCTGTGCATGAGAACTTTGATTTTACAATACTTTTGTAGAATTCATGTAACGATTTCTTGGTTCAGGTTTTTTAGCCTTGTTTTAAACTTTAGTTCTCCCTCTTATGAGTGAGAACTTGAGCTGGTGGGTATTTCTATGTATTTCCAGTTGTTGTATGGTAGGTGGGTTGTTTTAATTCACATTTCCCATCTGCATCTAGGAGTGATAATTGAACAATATAGAACTCCTTAGACAGTACCCCTCATTTCTAAAAATCAGTAAATGAAAAATTTGTCTGTGAGATTTATCACTTGGCTTTGTGGCCATTGCTTTGTCTAAACACTAAACTAAGGCCTGCTTTTGAAACATTTTCAAGAAGCCCTAAATTTTTATAGCTTCCTTCAACATGCATTGCTTCACTGATTTTGAAAATCTTTTGTTTTATTTCACTCTTCAAAGCTTCATGTAGTTCTAATTTACTTGAGAGTGGAGTGTAGATCTCTGTTTATGTATTCTCCTACTTCACTGAATGTGAGATAGAAAGCCAAATATATCTGAAAGCATATTCTTTGGACCTTACTTTTAATCTTGAATCTTGGTTACTGACAGTTCTCTTTCAGATGGAATGTTTGTGCACATTGTGTGGGATCTGGAAGGTTTACGTGAGGTGGCAAAAAGCCCACTTTCAAGTTTCTGGCTCACAGAATGCCAGAACAGAAGGAAAAACAAACAAAACACTTCAAAATGAAAAGACAGAAAAACAGTCTAGAGGTCTCATACAACTCCATAACAACTTGAAGTTTCTTAAATGTGTCTCTCATTTGTGTTTTTCAAATAAAATACTGGAATCTGACCAAGTCATGTTTATTGTTTCATTTTTATATTATTTCTTATTGATTACAACAAAGTAAACTTCAGAGATCTTTTGGGGGGCAGGTAATAAGGATTGAACTCAGGGGGACTCTACCAATAAGCCACATCCCCAGCCCTATTTTTTTTATTTTATTTAGAGACAGGGTCTCATTGAGTTGCTTAGTGAGCCTCAAGGCTGGCTTTGAACACATGATCTTCTTGCATCAGCCTCCCAAGGTACTGGGATTATAAGCATACACAGCCAGCAACTTCAGAGATCTTAATTAAGTTCCTTGATTTTGCTTATGGCTGGTGGCATTAATTGCATTTCTTTGAAAGTCAAAGGTAATATTTAAGGGAAAATAATTAAATGATCATGACTAAATATTAAATTCAACCAGATTCGAAACTGAAGCCACTGTACATTTTTCCCAGAGAAAATAAGGAAGTGAATGTAATAATTCTGTGTGTGTGTCTGTGTGTATGTGTGTGGTTTTTTTTTTTTTTTTTTTTTTAATGAGCTTGGCTAGGGTGTAGTACCCAGTTATTTAGTCCTTTGCTAATCTAGATTGTACTGTGAATGCATGTTGTAGATGTCATTAATATCTACAATCAGTTAATTTCAAGTAAAAAATGTTATTTTTAATAATTGGATCTAGGACTCATCCAACCAGTTTAAATCCTCAATATCAAAATCTGAAGTTTTGCAGAGAAGAAGGAATTCAACTCAAGAATGCAGCATCAATTCCTGAGTTTCCAGCCTGCCGTCTTGCTCTAAGATTTCAGACTTATCAACAGTCAAAATCATATGAGCTAATTCCTTATCAGAAAAGAAACCTCCTGCCCAACCTATACCCATCTCTCTCTCTCTCTCTCTCTCTCTCTCTCTCTCTCTCTCTCTCTCTCTCTCTTTCACACGCACATACACATACACACACACAATCACACAATCACAAAATTGCAATTGGTTCTGAAACCTCTTAATGAAAAAATGAGATGTATTCTTGCTAAGGAGGTTCTGTCACCCTATGATAAGAGATTCCCATTGACGAATGGCAGAGAAACCTTCATTAATATTTACTACTACCCCTGAATTCTGGTCCTATTACAAGTGAGTTCTGCACTCACTCAAAAGCATTCTATAGACCACCTTTGATTACAGTTTTCTTAGAACAGCTCCAACAGGAACATGCTTATATTTAGAAGAATTGTTTGTGAAGAATAGTAATTTTTACATAGTAAGAATCTTATTGATGGAGAGATTTGTATTACAGCCATTATGAAAAGATAGTGTATTGATTAGAATAAGAGTAGAAGATACTATTAATGAGTAGATAATCTTGCATATTTAACAATTACATAAGCAAATATGAAAAACTCAAAATCTTTTAAAATTAGGCCAGTCATTGGTTCACTTAGGTAATGTCATATGATGTACATAGGAAAATTATGTTAGATTCATTCTTCTATCTTTCTCCTATTCCTATCCCCCCCTCCATTCCTTTCATTCACACTTGTCTAATCTACTGAACTTCTCTTCTCCCCCCACCCTTTATTGTGGTTTAGCTTCCACATATCAGCAAAAACATTCAACCTTTGGTTTTGGGGACATGGCTTATTTTGCTTAGCATAATAGTCTCCAGATCCATCCATTTACTGGTAAATGTCATAAAGTCATTATGTTTTGTGGCTGTGTATATATACCACAATTTCTTTATCCATTCATCTATTGAAGGGCATCTAGGTTGGTTCCATAGATTAACAATTGTGAATTGTGCTGCTATAACATTGATATGGCTGTTTCACTGCAGTATACTAATTTTAAATCCTTTGGATATATACCAAGGAGTGGGATAACTGAGTCAAATGGTGGTTCCATTCCAAGATTTCTGAGGAAACTCCATACTACTTTTCAGAGGGGACATACCAATTTGCAGTCCCACCTGCAATATATTAGTAAATGTTTTTCTCCCACATCCTCACCAACATTTGTTGTTACTTGTATTCTTGATAGTTGCCATTCTTACCAGACTGAGATGGAATCTTAGTGTAGATTTAATTTGCTTTTCTCTAATTGCCAGAGATGTTGAACATTTTTTTCATATATTTGTTGACCATTAATATTTTTCTTTTGAGAAGGGTCTGTTGAGTTCTTTTGCCCATTTATGGATTGGGTTATTTATTTATTCATTTTTGGTCTTAAGCTTTTTGAGATCTTTATATATCCTGGAAATTAATGCTCTACTGAGGTACAGATGGTAAAGATTTTTTCCCATTATGTAAGTTCTCACTGTGCTCATGATTGTTTCTTTTGCTGTGAGGAAGCTTTTAATTTGGTACCACCCCATTTATTGATACTTGATTTTATTTCTTACACTTTAGGAGTCTTGTTTGAAGTCAGTTCCTGTGCCAACATCTTGAGGTGTAGGGCCTAAGTTCTTCTGGTATGTGCAGGGTCTATTATAATTCCTAGGACTTTGATCCACTTTAAAGAGTTGATTTTTGTGCAGGTGAGAGTGAGGCCTTAGCTTTCATTCTATTACACATCAATTTCCAGTTCCCAGCACAATTTGTTAAAGAGGCTATCTTTTCTCCATTGTGTGTCTTTGATACCTTTGTCTATTATGATGTAACTGTATTTTTGCAGTTTGTCTCTGTCTTCTATTCTGTTCCATTTGTCTTTTTGCCTATTTAAATATGGTGTCATATCATGCCATTTTTGTTACCATAGCTCTGTATTATTATTATTTTTTAATGTCTAGTATTGTGGTGTCTCCTGATGAATATTTCTCACTAAGGATTGCTTTGGCTATTCTGGGCCTCTTAGTTTTCCAGATGAATTACATGACTGCCTTTTCTATTTCTATGAAGAATGTCATTGGGATTTTGATGGAAATTCTATTGAATGCGTGTAGTGCTTTTGGTGGGATGACCCTTTTAATAATATTGATTCTACCTATCCAAGAATATGGGAGATATTTCCATATTCTAAAGTCTTCTTCAATTTTTTTTATTTAGTGTTTTGTAGTTTTCATTATAGAGATTCTTCATCTCTTTTGTTACATTTATTCCTATATTGTTTTTGTTTTGTTTTTGAGGCTATTGTGAGTGGGATGGTTTTTCTAATTTCTCTTTCAACTGATTCATGATTGTAGTGTAGGTATGAAATTGATTTATGGATATTGATTTTGTATCCTGCTACTTTTCTGAATTCATTTGAGAGTTTTAGAAGTTTATTGGTAGAGTTTTTGTGATCTTCTAAATTTAGAATCATGTCATCAGCAATCAGAAATCATTTGAGTTCTTCTTTTTCCTATTTGTATCCCTTTAATTTCTTTCTTTTACCTAATCACTCTGGCTAGAGTTTCAAGGACTATGTCAAATAGAAGTGGTGCAAAAGGACATCCCTCTCTTGTTTTGGTTTTTAGAGGGAATTCTTTCAGTGTTTCTCCATTTAGAATGGTATTGACCTTGGATTTGTCATATATAGCTTTTAAAATATTGAGGTATGTTCCTTCTAGCCCTAGTTTTTTTCAGTGTCCATCTACAAGAATGGGGTCATAATTAGAATAAAATATATCTGATGCTTGTATTATTTTAACTAGATAGATTCCACTCTCACATATAACTAAGAAGAATGTATAACTAAGAAGAATCAACAAAATAAAATTTGAAAAATTCATGAGATCAGAAAATTCCCAGACATTGACTTTACCTTGGGTGATAACTGTTTCTGTCTAGCTAGTACACATTTGAGGGAAATTAGTAATTGTTAATGGTGTGAATTTACTAAACATTAGACATATTGCATTCATTCTTTTGAATTCTTGTCCTTTATTTTATCCATTTCTGTCATTGGAGTCAGGTGCTGTTGAATTATAAATTGTACCTTATACTTTTCATATTTCTTGTGTCCTTGTATTGAGCTCTGTGAATCGGTTCTAATGAATTTCTTTTCTACTTTTATGTGAGAACCTTTTTAAAACATGGCCTTCTTTTAGTGAAGTGTTCTGGAATATCAGGGTGTTGTTAATTAAATATATTTCTAAGTTGGTTGAAAAATTACCTTTAGTAATCATTATCAAACTTGTATTCAAAATAATATTACACATATTTTCTTTTGGGTTATAATAATTTAAAAATTCTCTGTTTTTTTTAAAGAAAAAGAGTCATTGGTTCAAACCTCTGATTTCCCAGGTTAGCTTTGGAAATGGGAGAGCTAGAGTAAATAAAGTGTTGAAACTGCATGTTGAGTCAAGAGTCAGGAATCAGGGATCAGGGGAGTGTTAAGAAAGGATTAATGTGGGTGAAGTCAAACACTTTACCTCTGGTTACTAACCAGTGGTTGAGGTAGTTTAGTAGGATCCATACAAAAACAGAAGAACCTTACTCCATAAACAATTGGGATGAAGGGTCAGCATGGACATATGCAATATCCTCAGGATTGAGTTAGTATTTAAGAAACGTGCACATAGGTGAGCTAACAAAGCTCCCGAGGCATCCAGTACAAAATTCAAATGAGGAAAGATAAAATTGATTGCAAAGTTGTGATATTTGAACCAAAACAAGTAAGATCATTTGTATAAACCCTATTTACTAATAGTGATGATATTTTTCATATCCTATTGTGATTTTAAAAAAATCAAAAGGTGTGAATTGTTTAGAACTTAAGATAATTTCAGTTTTAAAATTCCTAAAAGTATTTTATACAGAATATTATAACCTACTTGTACTCATCTGAAGACTATTTAGTTTTGACCTTTTCTGAATAATGGGCAGTAATGAAAATTGTAGCTATTTACAGATAAGTTGAAGTGTCAGGAAAATCTTATGCTGTTTGGAATTCCTTGCTGATTTTCCTATTGAAGTGTTATTTTTTTTCTTGCCACTGACTTGCCACAGCATGGCATTCTTTAGCCTGAGGAGGTTAAGTAAGACAATTATTCTTTACAGACTCATTTTTAAGTTTCAGATGTACATCAGTGGATTTTAAATCCTGCAAGGCAAGGTCTCTTGTAATGTATTAAGCAGATAAAATCATTATTTCAGGGGAAAAATAGATTGCTTGGGCTTTTGTTTTATAAATTAGACTTCTAGGTCCAGATGATCAGTCAAAAAGTAATAGTTCCAAAGCTATGTGGGGGTAGGCAAAGAGCACATCATTAACCATAAAGGTAGTAGGTATTGCCCCTGCAGAGGAACTGTCCTGCAGCTTCCCACTCAAAGCTGCTTAATTGGCTGAATCTCGTTACAGAGAGGAGAATTTGTGACATATTGCCACCACAGGACATCTACAAATTATGACTGTTCACCTGAGTACACATGAAAAGATTCAAAATGTGGAATTTCGTCTGAAGACTTCAAATGGCAAATTCCATCTCAGCACTAGTTCACTGACCCATTGTAAGAAAAGTCAGAAGACCCAGGTTCTCAGCTGGTTTTGTAATATTTTGAAAGAAAACTGTTTTGTCTTCACTTGAGCATCTTAAAAATTAAAACTGATGGTCATGTTGATTTTAAAAACCATGAATCTTTGGAGTTAGGGAAAAGTTTGCTAAAACAAACTGAAGATCCACAGAGTTTGGGCCGTTATCACTAATTACGCAATTATAGCTTCCACAAAAAGTTACTATAGGCCATGCTTGGAGAAATGATTGGTCAAAATCAGATTTTATAAGAGTTTTAAATGTCTTGGTACTCTAATCAGCCTCATTTTATAGATGAGGAAATGAATAATTCAACAATTTAACTATGAATGTGGAATAGCTATAGAGTAGTGGTACAGAGTAAACTCAAAAACCAAAGCATTTTAAAATGTCTGTGCCATGATTGATGGGGTAAAGAGGATTATGCTGGTCTTCAAAATTTTTGCAAAGTCAAAATAAATTCAGCTTTTTATCCAAAGAATCTTTTCCTCTTATTGAAGAATTCCCTCTATCTTGCCTGGCTATTTCAACTCCACTGTATCTGGTTGTGGGTAGGATCATATGAGGATTATTTTTTATGGGCCCTCATGGACTACATGCTTTATGATATGTACTTGTGTCTGCCTCACACAGCAGCTGCACAAGGATGATTTTCATAACAACAATTTCTACTCTGCACACAGTCTATGCTGATCTCCACCCAGATTGAGTTCTTCCCTTTCCTTACCTTAAATTCTTCCTCAAATGCTGATTTCTTCTTAGTGTTTTAGTGTGTAGTCAGTTTCAACAATGTAATCTATTTGGGCCATAGTTTCTTTGACTGCACAAGGAGGACACTAAGAAAATCTCTATATAAGTCCATTGTGATGATCTTCTGAGATACTAAATATAAAGTACTGATGTCAGTGTCTAAAACATACTAGTTTTGACAACAGTGAATAAACAGGCATAGAAATGGTGGTGGTGATAGACATCATTCGTAGTTGTAGATAAAGTATTTTTATTTTATTTTCTTAGGTTCCAATTTTAAAAGATAAGAAAGGATCACAGAGCAAAAAGCAAATGAGAATTATTTATTTAAGGAGGATTAAGGAATATAAGGCAGTTCACTGTAAATTTCTCACTATTCCATAATCTTATTTAATCTGTCTCCCTGGGATACCTTCAAGTACAGAAGTAAATTGGGATTTTAAACTGCTTTAAAATAAGAAACAGAAAATGAAAAGCCTTGTTTAAAAGGAGGAGTTGGTGGCAAAAGAAAGTAAACTGTATTGTTGGCCAACAAGAAATTCAAGTGAATGTAGGGATGATGAAAAGATAATTTTAAATCATGTATTTCCAGTAGTTATTCTGTTGAATAGCAATTTCTGTAATGATTTTCAATTTTGAAAATGCTTTTTCATATATTGTTTCCACCTCTTTGCAGCACAACTGAAAATCTTAGCAAAGATTTTATATCCATTTTACAGTAAAAATTTGAGGTTTACAGCACTGAGTCATTCATCCAATATCAAAGAGGGAAACATATGAGAATTAGAGTTATAATATTTTTCTTCTGATGTATACTCACACATTTTACTATATATTGTTTTATGGTCTGCCACTCATACTAGAGAAACCAAATGAATCCTGCCCTATGCTTTCTCTATGTCAGTCAGTTCTTAAGTCCATAAAAGAAAAAATAAAGTACATTCAGAAATATGCCTAAGGTAAAATCATTGCTATATGTTAAGAGGTTTGCTAGGCGTGGTGGTACATGTCTCTAATCCCAGCAACTTGGGAGGGTGAGCAAGAGAATCACAAGGTCAAGGCCAGCCTCAGCAACTTAACAAGACCCTATTTTAAAATAAAAAATAAAAAGGGCTGGGGATGTAGTTTGGTGGTGAAACACCCCTGGATTCAAGCTCCAATACAAAAAAAAAAAAAAAGAAAGAAAGAAAATTACTTTCCTGAGATTGGTATTTTCTAACTCTTACATTTTGGCGTTCTAAAAATGTAACCTCTATATATTCAATAATTTGATCTTATAATTAAATAGATTCCAAAAAGATATTAAGTGTTTCTTTGAAAAACATTATCATATATCTTATTAAATTTTTAGACTCTGTCAAAAAGGCCCTATCGAAAGATGTAGTGGAAAACAACGCACTTTAATGATTCATTGGCATGCACATTCATATTTAAAATAACAACTGTATGTGAATGTATACTTTTTATATTTATATTATCTTTTCCTTTTCATGCAGACTTTTTTCAATTTGCTTTCATCAGGAATACCAAAAATGTTCAATGCAGACTGGATGCATGTAAAGATATATCACAATGAATACATTAATATATATAATCAATATACATCCTAACAATAGATATAAAAAAGAAGTATGGCCCAAAAATACAAAGCAGAACTTCTATTACAAATATAATAAACATATAAAACTACTTTACAAATTTAACCTTTTAGTATCGACCTTCAAATCTAATCAGGAATTTTGAAATTCTACCTTGTTTTTACGGATTTTTGTATAAAAGTAGTAAGTGACAAAACATGTCCCTTGAATTGGGAGACTTACGAATTTTTAGAAACCAATATGTCTATCTTTTCTTATGGAAATAGAAGTCTAATACTGCAAGGATAACATTAATTAAAAAATTAATCTGTGTGACTAATCTCAGAGAATTTAGCTTCACAGATGCCTAGCTTTTTCAAAATGACTTCAAGCATTTTTAATGCTGTCTCATGTGAGTTTTGGTAAATTACTAGGTAAAATATATGCTGACACTGAAGGTGAAGAATTTCTTCTCAGATTGCTCTTTCCTGAGCTTTATTTTCTTCAATCATGTTAATAACTTGTTGCTTAAAGTTTCAACATTTGCCACAAACAGTTTAGAAAATGTATTTCTCAATTATAGCTGTGTTCTTTTGACTGTGAAAAATATGCAAGAATATATCATTCAGGATTATTTCTAACTATTTCTTGGTTATTTCATTCATTGTCATGTGAAATCAGAAGGACACTTTGATTTTAAGAACTAACTGCAGCCCTGTTATCAATCAAGTCAATTTGACAACTGTTTTTTGTCCCAATCTTATTCACATGCATGCAGAACTTAATAGTTATAATTATGGATAGCTTGCCAATATGTTTTTAAATTTTTCATGTTTTAAATCACTCAGTTCTCAAAGATATAAAAGGGAGAGCTTTAAAAACAAATTTCAGTAAAGTAATAAAACTAAAATCATTTTGAATTTGTGTGTTGCTATTCTTTAAAAATAAAATTAATCTAGTTACACCCTAGATAAGTTGCTTCATTTGACCTTTACCTGTCTAGTAGCTACACTCTGTTATGATGTGCCTGCAAGTATGTAAGGCTTTTACATTTTCAAAATAAAAATATCATTAAGCAGCATTGTTCAGTAAGAGGACAGCTATAACTCCAGTCATATCTATAATGACAATATAATAAGCAGTTAGAATACTAATACATCCATTCTATAGAAGAGTGAAATGAGCATTCCCAAGTGGCCATGTGGCAAAGTTGAGTCGTACATCAGATATCCCAGCTAGCATTTCAGCAGGTCAATCAATCATTAATTAACTTTTTTATCCTAACCAAGAAGTTCTTTTCTGTTGACAGACATCTCAGGAGATTTCATTTTCAATTTGACAGAATGCCAAGCATCCAAATAGATTGTTTATCTGGATCTAATACACAGAGGATTTTGTCTGAGACACAGAATACATTTTTAACATCATAGTTAGTATGAGTATGTTGTCCTAGTCTAAAGATGCTTCTTACCTAGGCAGTCAAGCCTTGTCAATCAAAGTTAACCTAGAACATAAATTATTTTGGTATGTACTTTTTCTTAAATTTGTCCATATTTTTTGTTCCTCATATCCACCAAAGGTTAAAACAGAGATTCAAGTTACTTGTACAACACCCAACACCCAGCCTCCAGAATCTCAGATTATTCTACAAATCCCTTTAGCAATCAGTTACTTTAAGCCTTTATTAGTTTTCTACCTTTTTAAAATTATTTTTTGTTCTCAGTTTTTGTAAGTAAATATTAAAAATTACTTCCTAATTAATTTGTGTCAAGAAGTGACAGCAGCCTAATTATTAAAATTAGGCTCCACAAAAGTTAGTAGTTCTGTTTTTTAATCTGGATAATCTGAAGCAAGTGTGATAGATATTTCTAGTCAATATAGAAGAGTATGCCTCTTGTCACCTTGAAGATAGAAATGAACTTGAGTTTATCCTTGATTAATGAAATATGAGTAACATGTTATATATTTCTTCTGAATGAGAGCCTTTAAAAGCTTGTGCTCAATTCCTCAGGAGGCCACATGTTTGAGAAGCCACAGGCATTGGAATCTTCCTTAGCCAGAATAATTGTGTTGCCTGCCTTGCAGTATTACTAGGATCTGCAGTATATTTTTTATAAGCAAGATAATAAAATTTCTTGTATTAAGATATTTGGATTTTAATCTTGTTATTATGGCATAATCTTGCCTGACCTGACAAACACTGTAAGTTTCTTAAAGTTCATATTCTCCATTTTCTCACCTATAAAATGATTATAAGAAGATCTTATTATCATAGGATTATTATGACTATTAATTTGAATATTTATATTTAAAATATTTTAACCCCTTTATTGAATCAAAATCAACTATTATTATGTCTCATAATATGTGCACAGCTATAAGAGGGATACTTTGTCACCTTGCATACTAATAGCCTCCGAATATTAAATGGAATGAAATTTTTGGGTTTTATATTGAGTGATCCACCACATTGAAGTAATCCCTGACTTGTCTTTAGAATTTCTTATATATCCTTTAGCTTTATTGATAATTTCAATATTTAGATAAAATTTTTAGTTTAGATCCAATATTGACTGATCCATCCACTTACTTAACATAATTGAATGAAAATTATGTATAAATAAGTTCCATGTGCATTATCAAATCTACTTTTACTTTCAATCAGATTTTCTAACTGACTGCTTCAGTTTCCCCACAAGAAAAATTAGCACAGTAACAAAATGTATCTTCTACTTATTTCTTGGAAAAGTCATGATAATTTATGTTTTAGTGCTAGTAAGTGAGGTTAGGAAGGAAAAGGAGGACACTCTTTCTATGATGAGAGAAAGGTGATTATAAAAACTGTTGAATTGAGAGGAAGTGACTGAGTCTGATGCTAATGTTCCAAGAAATATTAGGACTTGTAAAGTGTTTTATTACCATGGAGTGGGAAGAAATAAAAATGATAAAGAGAAGAAAATATGAATAAATATAGAACATAATCTGTGGTCTCTAGTTTTGGTCTAATATTTTATATTGTGTTAGAGTCTTTTAGTTTGGGGGTTCACATTATTATTTAGCTGTACATTCCTCAGGTTCTAGATAAATAAATTAGAGTCTTATTCAAAATGAATTTAAGATCTATGTCAACAGTAAAATAGAATATTTTGCTATAGATCATAAACATAAATGAGAAGCAGAGTGCCGCAGTCTGGCTGGGCACAAATGCCGCAGTCTGGCTGGGCACAAAATCACGAGCCACCACACAGCTTGTAGATTCAAACAGCAACTCTTTATTCCCGAACTCACACCAGCCGTCTACAATCACGTTCTGGGGAAATCCACGTTCTCTGCCCAAATCCACCTCCACTGGGCTTCTATCTCCAAAATATACTGTCTGAATCCCGTGAGAACTCAAGGGGAACTCAGGCAGCAGGATACGCCCTATTCCCAGCAGGAATAATCTTAAATCTTAAACCTGGAACCTAAACTGGGAACGCCCTAAACATGATTATCTTAAAACCGGGAACACCCTA
The DNA here is from genome assembly GCF_047511675.1 of Marmota flaviventris. NCBI lineage: Eukaryota > Metazoa > Chordata > Mammalia > Rodentia > Sciuridae > Marmota > Marmota flaviventris. The sequence goes on along the minus strand of NC_092504.1, from coordinate 36,260,495 downwards.
ATCTGCCTTGGTCCTTGAGTAAGGTCACCTACATTCAATGTCACTGCAACATGTCAGCAACATGGGGTACGCTGGCAAGGAAATTGTCATACCTACTTGGCTAATGGCTCCCAGCAGCAGAGTGTGGCTGCATGAAGAAAAACAAAAAATAAATAAAAAAGAAAGATGAAAAATGTTAATTAGGGTTAGGGAATAGATCATATGCAAATAAATTGGCAAGTATAGTGGATGGATGGATGGATGGATGGATGGATGGATGGATGGATAGCAGATTAGATAGACATACAGATTTCACGTGTTTCAAGCAGCTATTTTCACAATAATAGTGAATAGTAAATAACCTAAAAACTCAGAGCCATACAATAAGTACCATTCTCCTGCTCACAAAGAATTATTTTCCTGGAGCAGCTCTGTTTCAATTTGCAAGTCTCAAAAGTCTGCTGGAATTTTACTGATCAAGGCTGGGTTCAACTGGGTTTGTCTTAAAGCTCTGAGTTTGGGCCAAGTGTGTTTTAAATATTTATCATTTTATATCAGAAACTTGAAGAGACTGCAAACTCACAGATGGGTGAATGGAAACACAGCACCTCTTACTAAGGCTAAGACTGGGAGACAGCACATTCCATTTTATTTTCCGATATTTCATTAATCGTCAAAGAGAAATCTCTCATGTTAAAAAGATTTTCATTCTATGCTTCGCATTTGATGGCAAATGGTTTTGAAACCATACTTCTCTTTTTTGCCCTTCTGTTCTACAACTAAGAAAACTGATATTGAAAAAAAAAAAAAAGAAGAAGAAAAAAAATTCCCAGGTGTTTCATCGTTTGGTGCCAGCAAAAATGTTAAAATCCTTAGCTTATATTTTCTCCCTAATCATCATAAAAATCTGGAATCATTTCCTTTCCTTGCATTCTTAAACCATTTTTTAAAATAATTTGGGAACTTTTGCTATCCTCAGAAAGTCTCTCTAAGGCATTTTTATGCCATCTTGGTGCATCTATAACATCATTAGTCTTAACAGTCCAAAGCAAATTTTAGTTGGGGGGGGGGTCCATCTTGTCCCTACTGTGTTCATACCACATGGTTTCTCAAAGTGAAATTCAAGGACCCTCTGGGGAATTTGATTAAAATCCAGCTTCCCTAGCCCTATTACACACTCAAAAGAATCTGAACTCCAGATTATGAACAAGCTCCATCCATAATTTAAGTACAAAATAAAGTTAGAAATGTATTGCTTAAATGTTGCCTTAGAATAAATCTTCTTTCTCTTTTTTGTAGTTTAATTTTTTTTTTTTTGGATGGTTTGTTTATCAGAAACCAGAAGGAAGTTTGGATTACATGTGAAAATGACTGCTCTTTTTCTCAGTAGAATAAGCATAGCAATGGGTATTACTATAAATTTGATCAAAATTGGTTAGAATCACCTTTTTTTACAATAGCCTTTATAATAATTGTACTTAAATTACTTCTCCTATAACTGTATTTATGGAGTCTATTTTTCCCAGTAGAATTTAGATTTTATGAGAGGAGAATCCACATTTTTTTTCTTCATGACAACATTTCTGATGACCATTACAGGGCACATTGTATAGTAGTTTACTTATATACTTTTTTAAAGGAAGAAAGGAGGTAGGGAAGGAAGGAAAGAAAAAACAGAGGGAGAGATGAATAAAAAGATGTAAGAGCACAGGGAAAATGAAAAGAATAAAGAAGAGAAGGAAAAGAAAGTAAAGGACAAGGAAAAAGGCAAGAAAGATGCATCAGATGTTCTGGTATTTCCCCTATTTCGGTTTTTTTTAACAATATCCTAGAAAGATACTGAGTCTCCCTCAAAAGAAGCTAGTGTTTGGAACAAAGTTGTGAAAATTGAACTAAGAAATTGAACTAAGATTGTTTTAGAGGTGTTTTTAATGTTTCCTTGATATTCATTTTCCACACCCTTTCATTTGTTCAGAATAGGAAATATATATGCCTGCGTCTGAGACTCATATAAATCTCCTTCAAATTGTAACATTCTGGTCATTTCTTGAGGGTAGCAAATGACAAGCACCTAACCTAAAGTAGCTATCAATCAAACCCTCATGTCACCCTATTTTATATTTCTCTGCATTCCAATACCTAATTTCTCATACCTTTTGTTTGTTTGCTCTCAATATCCTCCTCACTCCTCCTCATGGATATGGGTTTGGTAAGAAAGTAGAGGCAACCATTGTCTCATTTATTTCTGTGCCTCAGTACCCAAAACAATGCCTGGAGCATGGTAAGAGTTCAGTTGATATTGGCATTAAATGAATGAATAAATAAAGCAGGGAAAAAAAACCCTATATTTTGTTATATTGTTTCAGAATGCTTTCCTGACTCTCATATCAAGAAATATAAGCTTGAAGGGATTTTATGCAGGTTACATTATTTGGACAAATGCTTTGGAGTTTCAAATAGGCTAAAATAAGTAAAAAACCTAAAACCTTGAAGTTAATTAGAATGCTAATATTGATGAGAAGAGTTCACAGTAAAATTTTTATAACCCATAGTAAACTAAAATTTCTCCAACTGGAAAGAACACTATCAAGTGGAGCACAACCCCAATGCAGGCAGCTGAATCTGCAGGGCTGAGCATCAACATCAGGGACCACTCAGCCTCCATCTAGAACTCCTTGTGTTGCCAATATCAATATCTGACTGGCAGTAGGAACCAGTGCAGACCATCCAGTTACCTTTCAAAGGAAGTTTTATGTGCCCCCACATCCACAGCAGCCAAAATAACCTCCAACATCCAAAATACATATAACAAATCATTATATGTTTTTACCTCTAGCAATGACACTAACTTGTGCCTCAAAATGCTATTCAGTCCATTCAAAATACATATACTTTCAGTGACCCAGGAGAATACATATACATATACCCTGATATTGAAGTTAGAGGATGGACACTGAGGAGTTGGGGATACATTTGCATCATGAATCAGTACTTCTTATTTTGGGGGGGTATCCCAGGAATTGAACTCAGGGGTGCTAGACCACTGAGCCACATCCCATTCTTATTTTGTATTTTATTTAGAGACAGTATCTCACTGAGTTGCTTAGCATCTAGCTTTTGCTGAGGCTGGCTCTGAACTCATGATCCTCCTGTCTCAGCCTCCAAGTGACTGGGATTACAGGCATGCACCCCTGTGCTGGGTTATGAAGCACAAATTCTTAAAACCAAGCTTAGGACCTTCAGCAAAGGTTAAGGGACAGTGATACAGCATCTCTACCCACAACACATATATAAAAATTGGAGAAATAACAAAAAAGAGATTTAATTCATCATATTAAAGAGTTTCACAAGCTCACTTCTAAATGCTTAGCATTTGGACACTCATAAGCCCTAAGGCATCAGGCTTTGACTTTAGATTTCTTAGCAAAATAATGGAGAACAAAGGCACATAAACTTGCCAAGAGGCAACGACTCACTTGAAATTCAGTGCAATAAACATCATCTAATGTCTGAATATGTAACTTGTTGAATCAATGATGGAAATGAAAAACAAAATGTAGTATAACAAAAATAAAATCAAAATAAAACAAACATAACCACAGGAAAATTAAGAACAGAACAAAAAGCTCTACTATTTACCAATGCAAAGGAAATAATCATACCATAATGTTTATTCCTCTCTGGGTAGTGTCATATATACCATTCTTGTCATTAATTCCAGTCTTCAAATGTCATGAATTTTAGTTGGGTTAGTTTGAAAATAATTATGTGGTAATAAGGTACTACTTTTATTTTTTAGAACTTTCTTATCCTATGCCATTAATTATACTGTCATCTAAATTTATATCACTGAAGACAGACTAAATTTTTTTAAAAATGGAGAAAGTATTAGGTAAATTACCTCACATAACTTAGGTAAGCAACTAAATATTATCTCTACCCTAAACTTGAAAGGATATTGAAAGTTCTCACATACCAGTTTGAATCAATCAATATTAAGGTCACACACAAAACTGTGCTATGCTTCTGATAATTGTGTGATGAATCTTGCCAGCAGAGAGCAATCCTGAGCAAAAAGAGCAATGCTGGAGGCATCACAATACCACACTAATTACACTACAGAGCTATAATAACAAAACACCATGATATTGGCACCAGAACAGCTATGAAGACCAACGGAATAGAATAGAAGACACAGAGACAAATCCACATATAGTCATCTAATACTCAACAAAGGTGCCAAACAATATGTTGAATAAAAGGTAGCCTTTTTAACCAGTGGTGCCAAGAAAACCAGATATTAATAGTGTAAGTATGAAACATCATCCCTGTCCTCACCATTTAAAAAAGTCAAGTCAAAATGGATCAAAGACCTAGGAATTAGACCATAAACTCTGCAACTTCTAGAAGAAAATGTAGACTTAATGCTCTGACATATTGGCACAGGTATCAAATATATTTTAAAAACTCCTAAAATACAAGAATAAAAACAAGAATAGGAAATGGGATGGAATCAATCTGAAAACCTTCTGCGCAGAAAGGAAAACAATTAAGAGCATAAAGAAAGTCTACAGAATTGGAGAAGATTTTTGCCATTTGCTTCTCAGATAAGGGAGTAATATTCAGAATAAATAAAGAACTCAGAAAACTTAGTACCCCCCAAAAAACTATAATAAATAGGAAAAAGAATTAAAGAGATATTTCTCAAAAAGAAATTGCAAATGACCAATAAATATATAAAAAAGTTCAACATTTCTAGCAATGAGGAGAATGCAAATCAAAACTACACTGAGATTTCATCTCTCACTTGTCAGAATGGCAATTATAAAGGATACAAATTATAATAAATTTGGGGGAGGATATGGGAGAAAATGTACACTAATACATTGTTGTTGGAACTGTAATTTAGTACAACCACTTTGGAAAAAAGTTTGGAGATTCCTTCAAAAAACTAGAACTAGAACCACCATACAATCCAACTATCCCGCTCCTTGGTACATGTCCAAAAGATCTAAAATCAGCATACTATAGGCGTGCAATACATTTGTGTTTGCACCAGTGCAATTCACAGTAACTAAGCTATGGAACTAGCTTATAGCCAGATGAATGGAAAATGAAAATGTGGTATATATACACATTGGTGTTTTTCTCAGCCATAAAGAAGAATGAAATTCTGTCATTTATTGGTAAATACATGAAACTGGAGAACGTTGTACTAAGTGAAATAGGCCAGACCACTAATGTTAAGGGTTACCAGGCATGGTGGCACATGCCTAAAATCCCAGCTGCTCAGGAGGCTGAGACAGGAAGATCATGGGTTCAAAGCCAGCCTGGGCAACAGTGGAGCACTAAGCAACTCAGTGAGACCATGTCTCTAAATAAAAATACAAAAAAATAAGGCTCAGTGGTTGAGTGTCCCTGAGCTCAATACACAGTATACCTCCAAAAAAAAAAAAAAAAGAAAGGCAAAGGTTGAAGTGTTTTTTCTTATATGTGGTAGTTAAACAAAAATGGGGTTGGCAGAGAAAAAAGGGAGGTTGTGGGGCTCATGAAAATAGAAGAGATCAGTGAAGTAGAGGAAGACATGGAGGATGAGGGAGGAAGGACAGAAAAATGAAGGAATGGTGGAACGAATCAGACCAAACTTTTCTATGTACACTTGTAAATCTCACCTTTATGTATATCCATAATGTAGTAATTTTTTTAAAAAAAATCTATAAATAGATGAAAGATCAATTGATTAGATGGAAAAGACCATGGGGAGGTAAGAGAGGAGGGAATTCAGAAGCACTGGGGATTGAATTAGTGAAAATCATATTACATACTTTTATAATTTTATCAAAGTGATTATGTATAGCTATAATGAATAAAAAAGGAGAAAAAAGATAAAATCTTAATAAAACAGCTGACCATTTATTTGGAAACTTTATCAAGTTTTAAAATATTTATTTTATTAATGAAATTCAACATAATAGAATGCACTGGCATTCAGATGTACTGTTTAGTTGTAAGCTTGTACATGAAGGTCAAAATTAATATTTTAAGGAATAATAAATGTTATTTCTTGAAATTGCTTATAACTACCTCCCTGATCAATCTTTGATCCACAGAAATCTCAAATCCAATATATATGAGAAAATATTGAAGAATAGTCATTTGAATGAGTCAATAATGCTTGAATAATTCTGATTGTAAAATTCTCAAATCCTCCCTAAGACATAGGGTTAGAGAATTTTATTTCATTCATGGAAATTTAGAAAGCCAGCACAAATTAAGTGGCTCATTTTCAACACGTGTTGGTTTACCCTTAGTGAGATGGTGCAAAGATTCAAGCCTCATCTTCAGATTTACATTCTGTAGCTTTCTCTACCTCTCTTTAATAATACTGGAACATATCTACGCTAATTCTTTTTAATCAATACTTATTAGTTTCACGTTTGACTTTTAAAATGTGTTTATTTCTCCTACTTTATCCCAATAAAATGACTGAAAAAAATATTTACAATAGCAGCAAATTGTGTTTCAAACACTGGAAAACAAATTATCACAGTTCCTCAAAATGCATATAATAATCAATTGGTGTATAATTAAATATTACGAAAGGGTATTTATGATTAGAAAAATTATTTCTATATTTGAAAGGAATTTTCAGTTTGGTGCATCAGCAAAGATTTGAAATAAAAACTCTGACAACAGAAAGCAGCAGGGTATATAAATTCAGCATATTACAAATAATTACATATGATAAGTGAGAGAATTTATAGAACCTGAGAAAAAGGAAATTAAGACTTCACAAGTAAAGATAATATCTTCTCCAATATACTAAATGTTTGTACAAGTCACTTAGGTATGAAAATACAATGCGAATTTAAATATGAAGACTTATTCAGATAAAATCCCTAATGTAGTTCTCATGGTCACTAAATGCATTCATTACTAAGCTACAGAAAAACTTTTCATTGATATTATTCATTTCAGTCAGTTTCAACTGATCTTACTTGTAGGATATGTAAGGTTCCAAATTAAAATGCATGATTCATTTTCTAACTGGATAGATGGTATCTGATTTTATAGTACAGTGCACAATATCCAGAATAAGCAAAGGAGGTAAGCTGCTCTCTATGAACAAGTATGTCTTCACAAGATCCATATAGATCCATATGTATGCTCACTACCAAATGCAATTAGTATAAACTGACCATTTAAAAACTATGAGTAACCTATTCATTTCTATTTTTCAGTATATGCTGAACTATTTTAGTGATCTGCATTGATATTCTTTGTGTCTTGAAGACTTAGAATAGTATCTCTTGTGTTATGATGTTCCTTGGGCTTTTTTGAAGAAATTAATGAAAGAATAAAAATATTCAGTTCATCACCTATCCTATAGCTTTAACACTGACAGAGTGTGAATCAAACAAGACAAATGTTGATGCTCAAGTTACATAAGATATCTTGTTTGCTCTTAAGTTTGCTTGGGTAGCACATAAATTGATTGCCAGTTACAGGAAAAATAATAGTCTCACATGTCAGTCTCTAGAGAAACTGATTTATAGAATTCTATCCAGGTGGAATTCTAAAGTAATGAATTGAAATAACTCTGTGGTAGAAATATAATTAAAAACTGGCATTACCTTTTACTTTTAACACAGCTTAGGGAATGCTAAGCAATAAGACTGTCAAAGATAAATAAGACCTAATATACACTGAAAATAGGGACCAGAAAAATCAACGTTATAAAAAAGGAAAAAATTATTTAATTCTCTGATAATTTATATGAGGTATTGCATACTTTATTATAAAATTCTGAAAAACAAATAAAAAGATAAAAATATTTTATATTATGCAAAGTACCTCAGCATCTTCATGGCAAACATAATGCTTTCAAATTCAAAAAGTTAATGACTGTCAAAAGATTTTAAGTGGAGCCATTTAAATTTTCAGTAGTAGTTGTTTGCCTTAGCATTTGACTCCAAATGAGGCATGATCTATTCAATTAATACAGTGTCAGAAATATCTATTGGAGGTGATATTAAGGTGACTGCCAGGTCATTCATCAGCTCATTTCTATGTGGAAAAATCTTCTCAATGAAAAGTGCATTCAGAAAAATACTTAAAATCAATCATTTTAAATATGTTATTCTATTATTATCTAGCAGTTTTAAGTTCTATATTTGCAGAGTAAACTATATTTCAATTGCAAAGAAAACTACCAAAAAAATGTCCTTACAATTCAGTAAGCCCACAAAGAACCCAACAAGAATGGACAAAAAATTTGAGCAATCCCCTTATAAAATATGATAAATAAATAACACTATTAATAAATAAATGGCTAATCAATAAGCAAGTATTCAATCTCATTGATTTTAAGGGAAATATAATTAGAGCAATAATAAAGTATAACTAGAAAACTATTAGAAGAGCAATATTAGAGATACTAGCTGGCACAGATACAGCTGGCACTGTAATTCCAGCCACAGTTTTTAAAGAAAAGAACAGAGTGGCTGAATGAACACACACACACACACACACACACACACATATGTAGTTTGAAGCAGAAGATCACAAGTTTTAGGACAGCCTCAGAAATTTAATGAGAACCTGTCTCAAAATAAAAATTAAAAAAGGGTTGGGGATGTAGCATAGTGATTACTCACCCCTAGGTACAATCCCTAGTACTACATAAAAATGTAAATAATAAAGAGACCTTGAACATAAATGCATTAGATTGTCTAATTAAAAAGTACAGGGTGTGCAACATCCAATAAATGCAAAAAAAACTGTTTCCATCAACAGATGAATGGGTAAAGAAAACAAATATGATATAAATTATGTAATCAATCCTATCGGTCCATAAAAAAGAATAAATTGTCTTATTTGTAATAGCAAGGATGGAGCTGGAAAGTATTATGTTGAGTGAAATAAATCAAACACAAAAAGGCAAGCAGAATTGGAGAACATCTTTGCCACCTGCACCTCATTTAGAGCTTAATCTCTAGGATATACAAAGAACTCAAAAAACTTAATGCCAAAAAAATTTAAAAAATAAAAAAATTCAACTAATAAATGGGCAAAGGAACTGAATAGGCATGTAACAGAATAAGAAATACAAATGGTCAACAAATATATGAAAAAATGTTCAATATCTCTAGCTATTAGGGGAATACAAATTAAAACTACAGAGATTTCATCTCACTCCAGGCAGAATGGCAATTATCAAGCATACAAATAATAATAAATGTTGGCAAGGATATGGGGGAAAAGATTCATTCATACTTTATTGGTGGAACTGCAAGTTGATGTGCAACCACTCTGGAAAGCATTGCGGATATTCTTCAGAAAACTTGGAATGGACCCACCATTTGACCCAATTATCCCACTCCTTGGTAAATACCCAAAGGTCTTAATATACTGAATACCACAGTGAAATAGCCACATAAATGTTTACAGCAGCTCAATTAAGAATAGCTAAGCTATGGAACCAAACTATGTGCCCTTCAACAGATGAATGGATAAACAAACTGTGGTATACATACACAAAGGAATATTACTCAGCCATCAAAAAGAATGAAATTGTGTCATTTAGCAGTAAACGGATGTAACTGTATGTTGCTAAGTGAAATAAGTCAGTCCCCAAAAACCAAAGGCCAAATGTTCTCTCTTATAGGTTGATACTAACACACAACAAGGATTAGGGTAGAGAAGAATAGATGTTCATTAGATTAGACAAATGGGAATGAAGGGAAGAGAAGGGGAATAGTAATAGTAATAGTAAAGATGGACATAACTTTCCTATGTTCATATATGAATACATGACCAATGAAACTCCACATCATGTACCACTGCAAGAGAGATCCTAATAAGAATAAGTTATTCTCCATATATGTATAATACATCAATATACTCTAATGTTGTGTATACCCCAAAAGAACAAATTTAAAAATAGCAAGGACCTTCTTCATTAAAAAAAAAGCAATTGTAAAATTTATGTAGACCCATTAAAACCTCCAGATAGTTAAACAATCTTGAACAAAAAGAACAAAGCTGGCCATATCACATATCCTTAAAAATATACTATAAGTCAGCTGGGTGTGATGATGGACACCTCTAATTCTAGCAGCTCCAGAGGCTGAGGTAGGAGGATCATGAGTTCAAAGCCAGCCTCAGCAACAGTGAGGTGCTAAGCAACTTAGAGAGATTCCGTCTGTAAATCAAATACAAAATAGGGCTGGAGATGTTGCTCAATGGTTGAATGCCCCCAAATTCAATCCCTGGTAGTACCCCTCAAAAAAGAAATACTATAAGTCTATAGTAACTCAAACAGCATAGTACCAGCATAATTAGCTGACACACAAACCAATGGAACAGAAAAGAAGTCCACACATTTAGAGCCAACTGATTTCCAACTCTGGCACAAAAATACACATTGGGAAAATATAATCTGTTTAATAAGCAGTCCTTGATATCCACATACCAAAGCACTAAATTAGACCCGATCTCTTGTCACACACACACACACACACACACACACACACAAAATAAATAAATAAATAAATAAATAAAAGCTCAAAATGTACTAAAATCCTAAAGGTAACATCTGAACTGAAACTATGAAACTACTGGCAGAAAAAGTGAAAAGAAGAGCATTATGACATTGGTCAGGGCAAAGATTTTCTGGATATGGCTTCAAAAGCACAGGCAACAAAAATACAAATTACTTCAAACTCAAAAGATTCTTAAAAGCAAAGGATAACAAAGAATAAAGTGAAGGAACAATGTACACACAGAATGGGATAAAATATATGTGAATGAATTATCTGATGTGGGTTAATATCCAGAGTATGTGAGAAATTCCAACAACTCAATGTCAAAAAAGTTATTAATTCAATAAAAAGTAAGCAAAAGATCTAAAGAGACATTTCTGAAAATAAGACATACAAATGGCCAAAAAAACATATGAAAAAATACTTAACATCTTTAACCCTCAGAGAAATGCAAATCAAACCTAGAGAGATATCACATAATCCCAGTTTGAATGGCTTTTTTTAAAAAACGACAAAAAGATAATAAATTCTGGTGAGGATATGAATTAAATAGGGAAGTCTATGCACCATTAGTAGGACTGCAAATTAGAACAGCCATTGTGGATAATATTAGGAATCTTTCTCAAAATATTAGAAAAATACTACCATATGGTCCAGCAATCCAATTGCTTGGGGTGGAAGTGAGATTAGTTTGTCAGAGAGACATCTCTACTCCCACTATTCATAATAGTTGTGTGTGGAATCAACTAAGCTGTCCATCACCGAATGAATGTAGTGTGTACACTGAATAGGATACTTTTCAGCCAAGAAATGGATAAAACACTGTCATTAGTGGTGACATAAATGAACTTGGAAGACATTAGGTGGAATGAAATAAGTCAGGTACAGGCAAATACCATATGACCCCACTCATGTGAATCTAAAATTATTGATCTCATTGACAGAGAGAGTAGAATAGTTGTTACCAGGGGTTGGGGAGGGTGTAGGAAGGAGATGAGGATAGGTTTGTCAAAAGATTTATAGTTATAGTTAGCTACAAGGAATAAGTTCTGATGTCCCAGTGTACAATAAAGTGATTACAGTTAACAATAATGTATACACAAAGATGTAGAACAAAAGACTGAATATTTTCACCACCAAAAACATTATGCTATATATAAATTATTTCAATTAAGCAAAACTTTAAAAAAATGTAGTCTGTGTGAAACTAATTTCTTATAAATCTTTCAGCATCATGTCAAATTTCAAAAGATATATATACCAAACTCCATATAGGAGAAAATTGAACAACAAAAAAAAATCTTTCAATAAATAAATGTAAATTTTTTTAAGACCAACAATTCACTGCCAAGGATGCCAACAACTCAATTTCACATTAACTGTTGTGACATGATAAAAGATAACTCTCAAAACGATTTGGATTTCCAGGTATTACTTCGTAGTGGTTACAGCATGGGTTCTGAGATCAGATGTGGCTGGGGGTACGGCTTATTGATAGAGCAATTGCCAAGCATGCACAAGATCCTGGGTTCACTTCCATCCCTTAGAAGACAAAACAACAATTACAGCAGCATCAACAACAACGTTTAGATGGCAACTTGGCCACTCAGAATGCTCAGCCCCTGGGCCAATCACTAAAACACTTTGTGTCTCCTTGCATCTTTGAAAATAACCTGTCAAGATTTCAGGAACACATTTTTACTTAAAAAAAAAAAAAAGGACTCAGTTCTCTGAAAAAAAAAATTCATTCTCTTACTTATTTTTCACTATGTATTTATTAATAATTTACTATGTAGCAGACAGTATTCAGTCCTAAGAATCTAGAGAACAAGGAAGTACAGGGAGGAGATCCAGGGATCAGAAGTGTGAAGTTCAAGTTGGTTTAAATAGCCTTAAAGAGACATGGGACATCATGTTGTCTACATTTTCTTTCTTTCTTTTTTTTTTTTTTTTTTGGTTTGTTTGTCTCCCTCCAACAAGTAATAATTGAATAAAGTTCAAGAATAGAACACCAGCTCTCTATAAAGGAAAAAAAGTAGAAGCTAAATTTTAAATGTATTTATTGTGCTCACTTTACTCACTAAAGTGATAATCTAATTATTAGTGAATACTTCATGGTCTACTTATAAGCTTTAAGTCACATCCCTAGATTGCCTTTCTTTTCTTTTAAAAATTTTACTCGGTTCCTATAACTTTTAAATGCTGGTTGACCAAATCGTAAATGTTAATAGGTTTTAGGTCTCCACAAAGTAATTTAAGGCACTATTGGACAAATTATTCAAGGTGTTGTAAAATGTATTCAAAGAGCTTTAAAACAATGCAAACTGAGTATTCTACATGGTTTAGAGATGAGGAAACAATCTTTAACTTCCTTAATTCTGGACTTCTGCCTTGAAAGTTAAATTACTTAACCACAAAGAGTTGAATTTCACAAGAAAAGAACATGCAGCAACTGGAACCCTCCCAAGTGTGAGAAATAAAAATAGAAAAAGATGAATCAAAGAATTAAAAAGAAGAACAGCAGTGCTCAATGGGAAGTAGTATATCATGGAGATGTGGCATTTTAGCTTCTGTCAATTGTAAAGTTCCATCTTATGTGTTTATAAACCAGATTTGGTTTCTCAAAATCATTCTCTGTCATAATTTTTAAAGACACTCTCCCCTTAAAATTTTCATTCTGCTTCAACTGTACAAAAGAAAAGCAAAATACAAAGAATTGTCATTCTCCTTCAATCCCTTACAAGCTAGAAATTTTGAGGATGAGAAAAAAAAAATACCAGGATTTAGAGAGTTTTTCAAGGCACTGAGAGTGTTCCCTAGAGAAGCCTGGTGAAAATCTTTGCAGCTACATTGTTTTCCAATCTTATAGGCGGCACCACTTTTTGTAGGTTTCCCTTCTCAAATGTAAACCTGACATTCTGTGGCAGTAAAGGTCAGGAAATCCTTGCAAGGGATGTCACAGTTATCAACTGAATATTTACACAAATCTGAATGGTATTTTTCCTTCAGAGCAAAGACAACTTTTGTGAGATGGGGTGTGTAAAACACTGGGCCTTGAATTTAGACAGATCTGAGTTTTACATCCTGATACAGCATTGAATATCTCTGTGAGCACGAGCAGGTTAACAAAGTTCTCATTCCTCTGTTACAAATTATTCCCTCTGCAGACTCCTTATCTGGTCAAAGTTGAAAGTGTTATTGCATTTAAAAGTACTTAGTATTGAAAGCCCTCCAAAATGTTGTTACTATACTTCTCAGGGTAAGTTTTCAAAAATATTGTTAGCATTCTTATCATTCTGTTTTTAAATTTTCACTTTTGCCTAAAGGTATATATTCAACTATCTTTTTTAGAAAATTTCATTGTTATCGAGGGACAAAAGCAAGCAGAGGTAAAATCAATATGTGCTAGCTAGTTAACTTGAAAGAAGTAAAACAAACAAACAACAACAACAACAAAAACCCTGTTTAAAAAAAAACGAGAGAGAGAGAGAGAGAGAGAGAGAGGCTAAAGTAGGATGCTCACCAATTCAAGGTCAGCCTCAGCAATTTAGCAACCCTATCTCAAAATTATAGATAATAAAAAGACTGGGGATATAGCTCAGTGACAAAGCACACATGGGGTCAATTCCACATATCAAAATAATAATAATAACAACAACAACAACAATATGTCTTTTTGAGGATACAATACATTTTTGAAGCTGGAAATCAAAGATGTTAATTTAATTTAGAAATGGAAATGTCTCCCAAGGATATAAATATAAAAACTACACTCTACATTCTTTTTAATGTCTAGAAGAAAAATTACTTGGGAAAAATTAAATAAGCTTATAATATACTTTTTTCAAACAACAAAAAAGAAAACAATGCAACTCATTTCTGGAAATGCTTTATTCTTATTGGCTGTCTATACCCAACATTGAATATTTTTTATTACATTATCATCCTGATCTCAGTTTCCCAGTATTATGTCACCATGTGAATCAGTTAAGAGTTGATTACAAATATTCTTTTATAACCCAAGAGTCATCTGCAACAGAAAAGAGAGGATTTTTTTTTTTTGTACCAGGGATTGAACTCAGGGGCACTTGGCCACTGAGCCACATATCCAGCCTTATTTTGTATTTTATTAAGAGACAGAGTCTCACTGAGTTGTTTAGCACCTCGCTTTTGCTAGGGCTGGCTTTGAACTCATTCATGATCCACCTGCCTCAGCCTCTGGAGCCACAGGGATTGCAGGCATGCATCACCATGCCTGGCAGAAAAGTAGAGTTTTAGCCACTGGCACAATACTTATAGAAATTTAAAATATTATTATATGTCACTGAAATTATACAAGTTGACAGTCAATATTTTGAGGCATTAGCAAGTGCTTTAGTCACTGTCTCCTGTACAAGTGGACAGACAGTACAATAATAATAAAATGATCAATAATGCAGGTGAATGATATGTGCTAGACAAGTATGTCAACTCAAACATTGAAACAAAAATAGATACATGTCAGAAAACATTCTTTTTTATGGATTATAATCTTTCTCTCAAAATTTCTTTGCATATAAACTCAAAGGCCAATGCAGCGCAGTTTTCTGGGAAACCTTGGACTGTCCCGGTCCTCACCCTTTCCCCACTTATAAAGTAATGTAGAATATGTTGGGAATCAATATCCTTTGACAAGCTGGAGCTGGCAATAACAGCATGGACTCTGTTACAGTCTCTAGAAATAGGGTGCTCTTCAATTCTTTGTCCTAGCTGTTCATGTTGCCTTCAGGAAATAAATTGTAAAACCCAAGTGAGACTATTTTTTAGGGTCCCTCAGCTGTAGTGCAAGTGGACAGAGTTCAGAGAAGACTCCATTCACCCAAGCAGCTTTGCTGAGGTTTGGAGGAACAGCTCATCATGAATTCCCGTCCTCTGTTGTCCTATGATGCCTATCTGTATATAATAAATATGCTTCATTTAACTTGGGTCTGAATGTCCTGTCTCATGGAACTTAGGCAAGTTGGGAGCCAGTACAAGGAAGCTGAATCACAGTGTGTTTGTTAAATCATTTGCTAATTTTATTTTTAATTTGGGGGAAAGTTCTGTTTTCCGTGAAACATAGAGGTCACACTGATTTGCTTTCCATCAAAAGTCTACTAGGGCTCCCTTTTTTCTATATTCTTGTAACATTTGTTAACACTTGTTCACTTGTTTTCTTTTCTGAGTAGGGAGGTAACAGTTGTCCTTGAAAGGTACGAGGTCATACCTCATTGTGCGTTTTTTTTTTTTTTTTTCTTTTTTTCTTATCTGGTGCTGAGAATCGAACCCAGTGCCTCACACATGTCAGACAAGTGTGCTACCACTGAGCCACAACCCCAGCCCTCTCACTGTGCTTTTGATATTCATTTCTCTGATAATAAAGATGTTGAGCACTTTTTTTTTTTTTTAATGTATGTTGGACCTGTGATGTGTGAATTGCTTTTTTGTTTGTTTAGTTTGATTTGGGGAGTGTGTGTGTATGTGTGTTAGATTTTTAAACTTTTTATTTTTCTTTCAAGAAGTACCTATTTAGCTCCTTTCACCATTTTAGATCAGATTATTGGGATTTTTAGCATTGAGTTATATGAGTTCCTTATACATTTCGGATATTGATTGAATGCTAATTTTTTTTTTTTTTTTTTTTTTTTTTTGCTATGCACAGGCGTCTTTGATATAAGTCTACTTGTCTATTGTAGCTTTTGTTACCCATGCTTTGGGAGTAATAGCCAAACAATTATTTCCAAGATCTATTTTTTTTAAAAATCCCCATTTTACAGATTCAAATGTTATGCTTAAGTCCTTAGGGTATTTTGAGTTGATTTGGTATATGTTGTTTGACAAGTGTCCAGTTTCACATTTTGCTTATGAATATCCAGTTTCCCTAAACACCATTTGTTGAAATGACATTCTTTTCCTATTATATGTTCCAGGTGCCTCTGTTGAAGATCAATTCATCATAAATGTGTGAGTTTATTTCTGGGTTCTCTATTCTGTACCATTGGTCTATATGCCTATTATTATGCCAGAATAGTACTGTTTTGATTACTACACAATTATAATCTTGTAACAGGGATCTAGGAAATCAGGTTCTTTTTCACAGCCTAAGCAAAGTGACAGGGTTTATTGGAGTAACAGATTCTTGTCTTTAAATCTATTGGTATTATAAATTACATTTATTGATTTCTGTATGTTGAACCAACTTCACATCGCTAGGATGAAACTCGGTTAGGTATGGTACACAATCTTTTTAATTTTTTTTTTTGTATGCAATTTGCCACTTTTTTTAGGATTTTTTGCTTTGATGTTCATCAAGAACATTGGTATGAAGTTTTCATTCTTGGGGCTGGGGTTGTGGCTCATTGGTAGAGTGCTTGCCTAGCACGCGTGAGGCACTGGGTTCCATCTCCAGCACCACATAAACAGATTAAATAAACAAAATTAAGTTATTAAAAAAGTTTCATTTTTTGATGAATATTTGTCTGATATTGGTATCATGGTCATATTGGTTTCATAGAATAGAGTTTGGAACAGCTTCATCCTATTCTATTTAATGGAATAATTTGAGGAAGATTGGTATTAGGTCTTTTTAAAGGTCTGCCACAATTTGACCCAGTTATCCCACTCCCTTGGTATATATTCAAAGAATTTAAAATCAGCATACTACAGTGACCTAGCCATATCAATATTTATAGCAGCTCAATTCACAAAAATTAAGCTATGGCACCAATCTAGGTGTCCTTCAGTAAGTAAATGGATGAACACAATGTGGTGTATACACACAATGCAGTATTACTCAGCCATTAAGAAGAATGACTTTATACATTTGCCAGCAAATGGATGGGTCTGGAGACTGTCATGCAAAGTGGAATAAGCCAGTTCCCAAAAGCCAAATGTCAAATGTTTTATCATAGGGGACCGAGGGGTAGAATAGGAGTTCAGTAGATTAGACAATGGGGAATGGAGGGAGAGGAGGAGTGGATAGCAAACGGAAAGACAGTGGAATGAATGTAAGAAAATTTTTCCGTGTACACATATGAAAACAACACAGGGAATCCCACCATCATGTACATCCGTTAGAATGGGATGCTAACTAGAATAAGAGATATTCCATCTTGTATAATTTTATCAAAATGGATTCTACTGTCATGTATAATTAAAAGGAGCCAATAATTTAAAAATTAAAGAAAGACATAATAAAAAATTACTGTGATTGATTGAGTCTCTTGCCTTTGCAGAAGGAGATGTTAGTATTTTAAGCTGAGACAGAGCAAGAACAGAAATAGTAAGTTTTAAATTATACACAGAAACATACACACACGTATATAGTGGTTCCTTAGGTTCTTCCATTTTTGAATATGTTTTAACTTCAAAATAGATTTGAAATGCCTGCCAAATGAGGATATCATGTTGTTGTCGACATTACTAGTATGTCATATCTCCCTTGGTGTCAGCAGAGGCAAGCCAGACTGAGATTTTATTTAAACATAATAAAACATCAGGCATCAATGTCCACATTAAGCACTCTTACTCATTGCTGACAGGAAATAAACTAATCATAGATAAAATGAGAACACATACTAATTGATTTCATCTTTCCTGAGGATTTTCAATAAATTGGATGCTGTCCTGAAATCATGACATCATCTGGGCTCTTTGCTGAATCATCCTTTTCTGCAGATCTACCACATTGCCTAACAGATGTAGGAATCAAACAGTTTTCTGTTGTATGTGGAATACCAAGAAACATTTAAGGATATAGACATAATCTTTGAAAAAAATAAATGTTGTGTATTATTTGCCAGAAATTTCAGTATTCTTTAATGTATTCAACTTGTGAACCATGGTATTCTAATCTTTGAATGTGAAATGTTATCACATAAAAAAATCCATTAGAGAACTTTCAACCTTATTCTTAGAATAAAAATGCAAATATGAATTTATTTTTTTTATCTGTACTGCTCTTTAAAGTAAATCTTGGCAAAAATGGAGGCCTGGTATCAGGTTAAAAAACACAAAAGTGATCTAATACAGGTAAAGGCCATGTATGATTTTGCTGAAATAAAATTTGTTGTCATAAGTATTTGAAATGAAAAAGACTATTCACCCTAAATATGTAGAACAAGATAGAAAGCCAGGTACATTCTGATTCATGATGTTAGTGATTCAGAAATAATGGTAACAAAACTCATGCAGGTGAAGTAAAGGACACTGATCAGAAGTGGTAATCATTAGGAGATTTTGTATTCAATGATGATTTTTTCCTTCAGTTTTCCAAGTACAATTTTTTTCCACAGAAATAAATATCTTTTGAGCTCTGTTTAAGAGATCATAAAGCTGAAAAATTCCATCTCAACTTCATGAGAAAAGAGATAAACAAACATGCTAGCACCAAAATTCTTTTTTTTTCCAAAAGAAAATCTTCAGATTCAACCTGATTATAGATGTCCCATCAGTAATACATGCCATCCCACCTAGATCTGCACCTGGTAGCAATGCTTGATAAGCACAGCATAAGAAAATCATTAAGAAAAGTTTAAGATACAGTTTAGTATAAGTGTCAGGGAGGCATGGAAGACATTTTAGAAACATTTCTATTCAAATGGAATTCTGAAGGGTTTTATCAGCTCACCAGAGTCAAGTTGTCCTTAATGTTTGACTTTTAAAAGTACATAGGCAAATCATAACTTCACCTTTATTTATAGAGCAGGGATAAAAATTTATGTCATAATTTACTTTTTTAATTCAAACTTTGTGGTTTCTAGGTTGAATAGATGCTTTAACATTGAAATTTGAAGTAAAGCTAAATTTTTTCCAACATTATGCCTTCTCACTTTATCTTGATGTTTTATACACAATATTTAAGAAGTAGATAAAAGGTAATAAGATTCAGAAAACCCAATAAAATGTCTGGTACTTAATAAATTGTAGCTTTTAATAATATCAATTTTGGAAAAGTCCAATAATCAAATTAATTTGTTTTTCAGGGGATTGAATTGATAGGTTGATAATGTTTAAGGACTATAAATTAATTTTGATAAATCTGTTTTCTTCAGAGCATCCAAACATCCTATGCAGCAATATAGTTTCAGTTGCATTGTTTTTCTCATTTTTGTTATTGGTGGTCAGAACACACAGCATTTAAGGAGAAATAGAAAACCGTAAGTTTGTCTATGCCTTAGAGTGAAATTTTAAAGGTCAGATACACAATTTTATAATGTCAAAAGCTATTGACCTTGAACTAAAGCAATGACTAGTTATGGAAGATAGGACTGAATTGCAGAAATCATGGTAGATGGTATTCCAAGAAAGAAATTTAAAATAATTCACATTTCTAACAATATTGATTGTAAATACATTGTCATTTCATATTCAGCCATATGTCCCTTAATGATGGGGATACATTCTGATTAATGTGTTGTTAGGCAATTTTGTTGTTATGTGAACATCATGGGGTGTATTTATACAAACCTAGATGGTTAGGCCAATCATTTGAACTGGACTTTTTACAAAATCAAGAGCTGTAGCAAAAATACAAGACGTATGAGACATAATGGGGCACAGTTTTGCAGTAAGACAGTGAGCTTTTTTTTAATAAGTATGAGGAGTATATGCTAAAATAATAACAAATAGTATATTGTAGTAAATACATGACACAGTAACATAGATATGTGTTTTTATTATCAGGTTTGATTTTCTCTATGTAATTGCATGTGCTATACTTCCACATGACCAGCAGCACAGGAATAATACCTTGTGCTATGATGTTAAGATGACTGTGATGTTGCTAGGTGACAGAAATTTTCAGCTCCTTTGTAATCTTATAGGACTATAATACTTATTAGTGGGAAGATGTATTTAGAATTGATGAAATACAACATCCCAATATATGCAAGAACTAGAAGAGCTTCTCAGGGAACCACCAGGTTCTTAGAAGCATTCTTCTCCATCCAGAAAAACCATAATTTCCAAATCAGAAAAAATCATAGTAAACATAGCACTTCACTCATCTCTGCCATGACTGTGTAAATGATGCTTTGATAGAAAGATGCCAAATCATAGAAGCAGTGAATGCAGACCTACAAATTCCTAACCACAATGTGAATATCAAAAATGGATAACTTTGCCTCTTTTTATTTTCTTATTTCACTCATGTTGGAATTCAAGTCTCCTTGCAGTGCATCTGACTCTCAGATTTCACATGTGGAATGCTAGCTACAAAGGAGCTTGGGATATAGAGTTTCAGCTGTCCTGTTTTTGCAGTGCAAAAAGACAAAATATAGAAGGTTAGAGTTTGCAAAGGTTGTTCACTGAGTCATATAAAATGTTGGAAGTGAAAATGGGTGCCTAAATCGCCATATTCTGCATACTCCATTCTATTTTTACTATCAAGTATGTAGCTCATTTTGAATGAAGATGAGGATGTGTGGTAGGTAAACTATGGTCCTCTCCCCAGAGATGCCCACATCCTAAACCCTAGACCATGTGAGTACATTATGTTAAATGCAAAGTAAATTTAAGGTATCAATAGAATTGAAGTTGTTGATCAGTTGATCTTAAAATAGGCAGATTATCCTAGGTGGATTGATAAAATCAATGAAATTGCAAAAGATTTCAAAAGTGAAAGAAAGAGACAAATGAAGAAAATCAAAGGGGAATATTCTCTAAGTCAAACTGAGGTTTCACTGCTGGATTCAAGATGGAAAAAGGTACCACAAGTTAAGAAATGTGGGCAGCCTCTAGGAACTGGAAAGAGCAAAGAAATTGATTCTCCCCTACAGTTCCAAAAGGAATATAGTCCTATTAACTACTTGATTTTAGCTGGTCAGGTCTGTATTAGACTTATGGCCTACTGAACTATAAGAAAATAAAATTTTTACATCATTCTAAAAATTCACTGTGTGTTAAAATGTTATATTTGATAAAAAAAACTAATCCAGGAAGTAAACATCATAAGCCTTTGCTTAGTTACCTTTCAACCCATGTTTGTCAAATGATTACCATGTACAGGTGGTATTCTAGTTTCTTTAGAAAACTATGGTGGGTCTACGTTCTCAAGGACCTCAAAGCCCAGTGAGAAATAGAGACAGGGGTAAAGAGAGTGCTGCAGTATATTGTGATTGATTTTATTGTAGCAAAAAGTACTGACACCAATTAGGAAGTTTCTAGAAAGCCATTTCTCTATGCAAAGAATGCCTATTGTTGGCACTTCTGAATTCTTACAGAGGCAAGGGTAAGAGATAGGACAGAGTTCTGTTACCCAAGACAAAAAGAAAACTTGGTTTTATTTCCAGGCTGAGGTCTCAGATATTGGGCTAAATGATCTGAGAACAATAATATTGTAACCTGTGTAATAGGCTTTCCATTGAGTTCATGCTCTAGCAAATAGAAGAACTTTTCCACAGCTTTTTAAAGGTGATGGATGATTTGCCACACTATTTAAAAAACAGTGGTAGACATCATGTACTTTGAAACATCTGTGATGTGCCTAAACCCGTCCTTCTGAGCCAAGGTTTAGTGAGACAGTGTTTCAGTCAATGTCAATACTTCAGGATTCTTTCCTAGTATAAATCATTTTGAAAACTTGAGTCTATAATTGCTCCTCTACAGTATTGTCATCGTGGCCCCCACTAAAGAATCCTCCCACCTCAATTTGTATAGTTAAAAGAATATGAATAAAAAGGGATGAGTAGCATCAAATCTGGAGAGCTAACAGACTGAAGGTACACCTACTGGAAAAAGACTTCTCCAATTGAATCATCATTAGCTACTTTTATGCTTGCTTATTAGAAAATCCAAATAATTGATCTGAATTTGACACGTGGGTTTTATTATTTTGATGGATTCTCATATGGGTTCTCTTTGATATGTTTGTTCATCATAGGTTCATAGAATATGCCATAAAAGTAATTATTCACCATAAGCTTACAAAATATAGATCAATGGCATATGTTTTAGTTTTTGGTTTTTGCTACCCATTTTTAGTACTGATGTCCAAAGTCCTAAAATTAAAGACTCTCAAAATTCAGGAGATTTCCCCTTATAGATGTGGACTCAGACTAACCAGATCTCAATTTTGACCCAGGCTCTTTCTTCCTGGGTGACCTTGAGCAAAATTTACTTGTTTAATTATCTTATATGCAAAACGAGATTAAAAAGAATATATTCAGATATCCAGCAGGTATGTAAAAGGTGTTCAACATCACTAATCATCAGTGTTCCATAATGAGGTATCACTTTATACTTGTTAGGATAGCAATTATTTTTTAAAAACTAATTATTATCATTGTCAAGGATATGAAAGAATTAGAGTCCTTACAGACGGTTGGTGGGAATGTAAATTAGTAGAACCATTATGAAAAACAGTATTAAAACCCTTCAAAACATTAAAAATATGATGTTCATATAATCCCAGAATTCTACATATAGGTATATATCTAAAGAGCGATTTCTACCCCTATATTCATTATGGTATTTTTCACAATAGCTAAGACAATAGCCACAGTAGCCAATATGTCAAGTGGAAAGTGGATAAAGAAAATGTAGTGTATACACACAATAGATTACTATTCAGCCTTAAATAAAGAAGGCTCTCCTGCTGTGTGTAACAACATGGATGGGCCCGATGGGCATTATGCTAAGTGAAATGTCAGGCACAGAAAGACAAACACCATATGATTTCATTTCTATGTACAATCTAAAATAGTCAAACTCATAGAAGCAGAAAGCAGGATGGTGCTTGCAAAAGACTGGGGTGGGGAGAATGAGGTGGTGTTGTTTGTTTGAAGTATTTGTTGTGTCAATTACAAAAGATACTTAAGAGGTCTACTTTATAGTATAGTGCCTATAGCTAATGTGTTGTGTTGTATGCTTTAATATCTACTAAGAGGACAGAGCTATGTGAAGTGCTCTTGCCACATGAAATAGTAACAGTAAAGAGGCTGGGAGGAAACTTTAGAAGATGATAAATACACTCACGGCCTTCATGGTAGTGACGGTTTTATTGATGTCTACTCATCCCCAAACTCATTGACCTGTATACATTGAATATGCATGGTTGTTTATATGTCAATCATACCTCAACAAAATGATTTTTAAAAAGTATTTGTCTTAGAGAATTTTTGAGGATAAAAATAAGTAAACATTGAATTTTACTTAGAATTTTGCCTGTCATGTAATAAGCACTACTATTTGTTTGTCAAATAACAGGAGATGAATTAAAATCGCCTCAATTGCATATAATGCATTAAAATTCTGTAGCATTTGTTCTACTACTCTGTTCAAACACAGTCAGGGTGTTTTCTTACAATCTCTCCAGTCATTCATTTAATGTGAGAATCTAGTAAATGGTACCTCATAAAATGAATGCAGAATCTCAGGCTGCAGTTTAATGGTAGAGTGCATGCTTAGCATGGATAAGACCATGGGTTCAATCCCCAGAACATACACACACACGAATTTGATGTAAAAATGTTTGAACTTCACAGAACCTAGAGTTTAGTGACAGGTGCAAATATTACACAAAGGATTACAAGAGTAATGATTTCTTTGAAAGGGGAAGCACACAGGGCCTTGTCAGCAGATACATGATAGGATTTAATGAAATACAATTGAAGGTAAAAGGTAAAAAAAATTCAGCAAATCATCCAAAATATAATCAAAATTCAGACACTGGCTATTCCATGAGGACTAAAGTACTGAGTTCATGACATGATATTAAGGTAGGTGTCATGATGAAATAGACTTTCTGACAAGTTCTTGTTATATTAAAACTAAATGTTTCTTATGCTACACTGAGCCCATTTTCTCGAGTACAGACTTTGGATACAGATCAGGATACAAACATTGTTAAAATAAAAGGAAACCAGGATTTGCCTTTATTTCTCAGACAGTGATATTCTATTCTTTTAAAGAAATTTTGCAAAATTTATAGAAAAAAATAACTTTTAAAGTAGCAGCTATTTAAGAAAGACAGATTTGGCTAGAGAAAAAATAATCATGGGCAAAAAGACAATTTAACCTAAACATTTTAACTCTAATTTAATTTAATATATGATATATTATTATTAATTTAATATATAATATATTATATAGTCATTAAATTTGAAAATTTCTAGTGAATTTAACAACTGGCAATAATGTAACCTCTAATGGTGAGATCTTTTAAATATACAATGAACTTTAAGAACAAATTGTTTATTCCTCTCCCATCAAGTAGATTTGAGAACAACTGCCTTTAGCTACATATATAATTAAGACTACACTATAAAAAGTCATTTCCAAATTTCTCACATCCATACTGAGTAGCCTGATCCACTCATATTAAAAGGTAAGTATGAAATCATCTAAAATCACTATTCTACACAGTAGTGTGATTCTATTTCTCTTCAACAATATGGATAATCAAGATTGATCGGGAAGCCTGGGCACAGTAGTTCACACCCCAGCTTCTCAGGAGATAAGAGGGTCACCAGTTCCAAGCCAGCCTCAGCAAAGGAAAGGCACTAATCAACTCAGTGAGACTCTGCCTCTAAATAAGATACAAAAAATAGGGCTGGGGATGTGGCTCAGTGGTTGAGTGCCTCTGAGTCCCTGAATTCAATCCCAGATACAAAAAAAAAAAAAAAATGTTAAGGAAGGACCACTTCTACTGGGCAATGTTCCACATCAAAGAGGAGAACACACTCCAGCTGGTAGAGGCAATAAGAAATTCGCTACAGGGTGTAAAATGCTTCACTGAATCACTAGGATGGCTGGGGAAAAAAAAATACAGATACAAGATTATGCTTTCAACAAAGACTTCTAAAGCTTCAGTAGAGAATATACAACCAAAGCAACCACATTGCCTATGTTCAGAAAGTCACACATTGAATGACAAACTGACTTTGTATGTGTTTCCTCTGGATTCACAGATCACCATTGCAACTAGGATGGCTCCTCCATGACTGAGACAGCACAATTCCTGCTTTCAGCTTTTGAATCATGCAATAATGGGAATGTTCAAAATAGATGTCCTTCTGATGCTGCTTATTGGATAGTGGTGGGTCTGCTAAATTGTTCTGAAAAGATATAAATATATAATCAAATAAAAAAATTTAAAGTCTCCATAACACCGCTCACAAGCAGAATCCTTGGAAACATCAAATGTGCAGCTTCTGACACATTTTTTCACTTTCCAGTAATGCATGGAGATATTTCCAAACTTCTTTGAAATCTTTCTTGCAAATAAATATAGAAATTTTTCAGTATCTGCAGTTCAGAAAATGTCACTACCAAGAAGTACAAAATAATGTAATAAACCAACTCCCCAAATCACATATTTCCATACTGCAAGTGTTGCTGTTTTCTAGGAGATTAGTGTGTTTAATCTAATAGATATACCTTCTAAGCAATCTGAGCCATTTACAACCAATTCTTGTGAGAAATCATGAAGAGGAAAAATTGCCCTGTCTCAGAAAATTTATCCAAATCCATTGTTTCTCAATACAAATAGAGTTTAGATGAATGAATAATGGCTACAGGTGATAATTTTTCTATCATGAAATAATTTGTAGGTAAAAGCCCACATTAGTGAAGTAAACATGCTCTACAGGGGCATGGAAAACATAAATATTTTACATCCTGTAGCTCTGCATATCCTGAAATGCTGCACTCAAAGTATAGCCAAAGCTAGGTGACAGCTATTTTCTGTTGGCTATATTTTGAATGTTGAATTTCCCCTAAAGGCCTGTATGTTAAAGGTTTGCTCGTTCACCAGTTTGTGGTGCTATTGAGTGGTGTAGCCTTTAAGAGGTGAAAATATAGGGAGAAAGTTAGGTAATTGGGGGTGCACCTTTCGAGAAAATGTTGGGATCCCACACCCTTTATGTTCTCTCTCACCTCCCGCTGCCATGAGGTGAGCAGTTTTCTCTACCAAGTGTTTTCACCATGATACATTGCCAAAAGCAATAGAGTCAACTGATCATTAATAAAAAGTTCTGCAAATGTGCCCCAAAATAAACCTTTCATCTCAATAAGTTTTTTATCACCGATATTTTGTCACAACAAAAAGCTAAGTGGCTTTTTGTAATGAAATAGTGAAGGGGAACTTGCCTTTGATACCATTAGGTCCAAACCGTATAATGATGTATACCAATTCCTCTCACATTCCACTGGTAAAATGGTAGTACATTTGACTGTTTCCAGCTGTAATAGAAACAGAAATGTAGTCTATTGGACACATCTATAAATTTATGAATCCACAAAAAGTAGGAAAGAGATATGGATGGAACCATAGAATGGGAACAGATGGGAATGGAAGGAGATTTGTTTTAGTGGTGGCTCTAAAGTTTATGTTAAAAATCACATGTTGATCTGCCATCAATGTTTATATGTATATGTATATATGTATATATATATATATATATATATATATATATATATATATATATAGAGAGAGAGAGAGAGAGAGAGAGAATTTTTTTAATATTTATTTTTTAGTTTTTGGCGGACACAACATCTTTGTTTGTATGTGGTGCTGAGGACTGAACCCGGGCCGCACACATGCCAGGCGAGCGCGCTACAGCTTGAGCCACATCCCCAGCCCTCAATGTTTATATTTAATAATTATTTAGTTTGTACTTTAACTTCTTTATTGGGTATCAACTGACTGGAAAAATAATCCATAACTGGAAGCTTGTTACCAATAATTAGAGATAATTTTTTCTTTCTCAATTTCTGTGAAGTATGTTATAGGCAGAATTGTAAGATAATCCTAATATTCTCATCTCCTTGTGTACACACTTTGAGTGACAATAGTGTGGATATGATGGATTTCAATCCTGTTACTAAATTATATTAAATGGAAAAGGAAAAGGCATTGACAGATGGAATTAAGATACCAAATATGTTGATTTGGAGTTAATAAAAATAGACATAATTCTGAATTATATTATTTAATTTAAGAAAGCATTTAGAAAGAAACTGAGTCTTTCATGGAAAGAGATTCTCCTCATAGCTTTCAAAAAGTAAGCTGCCATTTTACTGTCAATGAATTGGACATAATTTTTCTTTGCTCATAAATGAATACATGACCCATGTAACTCCACATTATGTACAAACACAAGAATGGAATCCTAACTGGAATTTACTCTATATTGGGTTTTACTCTGAGTATGTATAACATGTCAAAATACACTCTACTTTCATGTATATCTAAAAAAAGAAAAAGAAAGAAAGAAAAAAAGCTACCTTATTTTGAGAAATGTACACCATGTGGCAAGGTCCAGAGCACAGTTTGTAGGAGCCGAACATGGTTCTGTTCTACAGGTAGCAGGAAAGCAGACTCTGCCATCATGAAAGCACAAGGAAATTAATTCTGCCAACAACTACTGAGTTTGGAAGAGGACCACTGATGAACCTCAGGTGAGTTTTCAACCTTGATGGGTTGAAATCTTAATAGTAGCTTTGTGAAATTCTGAGCAGGGGATCCAGCGAGACTATGACACATGGAAATGTGAGGTAACAGATGGGTATTATTTCAAGCCACGAACTTTGTAGTATTTTTATGTGGTAATATGAACTAATATTATTCAACCTTAAAAAGAATGAAATCCTTCCATTTGTAATAACATGGATGAACCTGGAAGACATTATTCTAATTGAAATAAACCCAATGTACAGAAGGATAAACACTACATTATTCCATTTATCTAAGAAATCTGAAATAGTCAAATTCATAGAATCCAAGTGTAAAATATTGGTTTCTGGGGGCTGAGGTGGGGAACAGGAAGATGTTGGTCAAAGTTACATGCACAGTTGCGGTATTGCAAGCTAAGTAAGTCTGAGGGATCAACTGTGCAGCAGAGTTCCTACAGTTACCATTACTGTACTGCAAACTTGAAAATCTGGGGAAAAAGTAGATTTTGTCCTAAGTATTATCACCACAAAAAAGTAAGTATATAAGCAATAAAGAGGAAATTTTTAAGATAATGGATGTGTTTATGATGTTGATTATAGTGATGGCTTCACAGGACAAACTTTTATTCAAATTCACCAAGTGGTATGCATTAAATATGTATATTTTATTTTAACCATGATTTAATACATCAATTTTAAAAATAAACTAATACATACAGAAAAAGATTTTATAAACACTTCCACATTTACATAATTTATGTATGTTTTAAATGTGGCATTTTATTAAAGTCAATAAACATAAGGGAATTAGAAAAACCACATTATTTATTAATTTTGGTATATCTTCATAACCCATGTCATAGTCTAAGGAAATTTATAATTGCTTCATACATTTCAAATATATCAATACCACAGCCTTGGAGCTATGAATTTAGTACATCCAGTTTGCCAAACATGTATAATATATAACAATGAGCAGACCAATTTTTCATTAAGTCACTTAATCAAGCTTACTCTGTTTAAAAAATTTAATATCATTTTTAATTCAAATGTAGATATGAACTATGACATTTCAACTCTTATCT
This sequence comes from Marmota flaviventris, assembly GCF_047511675.1. Classification (NCBI taxonomy): domain Eukaryota; kingdom Metazoa; phylum Chordata; class Mammalia; order Rodentia; family Sciuridae; genus Marmota; species Marmota flaviventris. The sequence continues at coordinate 36,231,475 of NC_092504.1, read as the reverse complement.
CACTTATGATTTCCAATGATTAGATAAACCCACAGTTAGCTAAAACATAGAGTGTCACCATTAGTTTTACAAATTAATTAATGAATCATACTTATCAAAACTTCTTCCCATACAACTTGTGCTTTTCATTAATGGGCTCTTAGGAGTAATTAAGGTATTTTTCAGTATTCAAAAGATTGAAAAGAACATGTCATTAAGTGAAAATTATCATCATTTGAATTGCCCCACACTATCTCTGATTTAACAACAACCTAATAGGACTTTAAATACCACATTTTCTAATATAGATATTTACCCTTAACAGAAATATGTTATACCTAAAGAAGCAACAATTAAGAGATTTTCTGAAATCAATACATAGAATTGCTTACTTGTTTGATGTCCCTTCAGATTTTTGCATTCTAAGGTAATGCATATCATATTAAGATTCAGGATGGATGAGTTACACCTTCTTTGATAAAATAAGACAAAATGTGCATTTTGAAAGCACATTTCATTTTCATGTCTATGGCCCAATCTCAGATTAATTTCATATGTGTGTATTATAGAGTTTGCAGATATGGGATTTTTTTCTTGTTAAAATATCCATGTTTAAACAACGTAATTTGGTGTCTACTGAAATAAAAATAGTGAAGCAGTCTAACACACTAACACCAGTTCAATATATACATTGTAATTATAATAATACCATATATATTCTTCCTAAAAGTTCTCTGGAAATCAAAACAATTGCAAGCTGTGACAATCTTTTTATAACTTTTTTCTTTCATATGATTAGTATTCTATAATCATACCATGATGAACTTTAAACAATTTCATTTACCATACACATTGGTTATTTCAATCAACATATCAGAAGAAACCAAGAATTTGGGGTATATAAATCTGAAAGTCTAATCTTTTTTTCATCCTTCATATTTCTCCCCAACTCAGGGACAATAAACCAATCATTTAATTTGTCTCATTCTCAATTCAGTTTAGATGAAGAGGTACTCAGGAACATGCCCGTTAAAACTCATTCTGTAAGGACGTGGCCAAAATCCAAAGAATTTTCCTCTGATATATGCATGTGCTTATGCACCCACAGGAGCAGATGCTTCTAGGTTCTTTCAGAAGATATTTTATCTTTCCACATCTCTACAATGCCATAGTGAGATTGTGTCTTTGAGTAATGAGATGAGGAAATCCCCTGTCATCTTCTTTTCTTTTGTTGGCTTTACTTTTATTATAAGAGACCTGCCAATATTATTGTTTTTTCACTGTGATAATATTCAGTTAATCTTCCTTCTCCTTTTCAGTTTTAGTTCATAGGTTTTTATGTGAGACTATAGTGGGTTATTTTAGCTAGGTATTTGGTTATGTCAGCATATGTCTTTCTTTTTCAACTTTTTTTCTTATTCAATTATCAGAAGAAAGATAAATTTCTTGTCTTTTCAGTTAGTACATTTTTGTGATTATTGAAAAATATATTATTTTTCAGTTTGCAAAATTTAAGGTCAGCTTTAAAATAATTTTCTACTGCTAGAGCTACATTTAATATTAAACACTTTGTAATGAGAGCCAAAAAAACCCTGTCAAACCTTCATATATGTGACTCACATGTAAACTTGAGCAAGACTCACTTAACTTTTCTTTCTCCTTCAACAAAGTAAAGGAATAGAATGATCTCAAAATTCCTTAGATGGGCTGGGGATACAGCTCAGTTGGTAGAGTGCTTGCCTGCATGTACAAGGCCCTGGGTTAAATCCCCAGCACCACCAAAAATAAATAAATAAAAATTAAAAACTCCTTAGAACTCTGATGTTTCTAAAATCTTAATACATATTTTTTTCTAATGCATCAACTTCAGAAACCTTTCCTGATCCCTTTATCATTAATTGAAATTATTTATTCAGAATTATTTACACAGTAATATTAACATCCACTTACATTATGGAAAGTTATTAAAGTCTTACTTTTATTAATGCAGAACACATAGCATAAAGTATAATGCTTAGGGATAGTTATATCTTTGTTTCTTTATATTCCTGGAATTCCTAATGCCTAGGATTTCCTGGTTAGGAGTTTATAATGCTGAGATCTGGCATTTTTATTTCATTGCAGAATCAGAATATCTGCAATTTGCAATGTTTGTTTACCCTTATATAACCCAATCTTCCCTTTGCAGTAGATAAGACTTCCTATAAAAGTCTGTTCCAGGAGAAAGACCAAATGGTTTTAGACTTAAAATCCAGCATGCTGCATGCCATGTGAATAGTGTTTCTGCTCATTCAATACCCACAGCCAGTGCCAGTTTGAGGTAGGTGACTTTGCTGACTCAGTTTGCATGAATAAACCATAAAGAAAGTTGTGCATATCGTACCAGTAAACTCTGCATTTCCCAAAGCATGAGAAGGAATTTCCAACATAATTTTTTTAAAAAACGATAAAGAGTTCATGGGAGGGAAAGAAAGAAAAAGAAAGAAAGAAAGAAAGGTGAAAGGAAGGAGGGAAAGAAAGAGAAATCCACAGAATGAGAATTAATATGAAAAAGCGGAGAAGAAGATGAGCACGAATAAAAAAGGTCATTTAAGGCAAAACTTCAAAGAAGAGTCAAATATCTTCAGGACTGACCCCTACTTGCCCCACATCAAGAACCAATTCTTCCCACTGGCGTGCGTAATATAAGGTTTACCAGCATAGTACTTAATGACCTCAGAACTAGAAGCTTAGCAAGACAGAAGTGAGAGAAGTTACTGTACCATAACAAAAGAAACTTTTTATTTTGGAAAGGCAGCCAGGCTACAGAACATATATTTATGACAGATTATTAAGCAGTAGAAATATTTTTGACATGTAATATTTATGTCTATATAAAGATGTGATAAAGACACCTGGTTTTCTAGATTTAAAAGAATTGTCCATGAGTTTACCCAAAAACTACGACCTATACTCAAAACTGTTTCTGGATTTTCAACATTAGTAGTAGAGGCTTGACCTCTTATCTTCACCCCATGTAAGCTGCAAAGGATTTCAAATCCAACATTGACCATACAATTTTACAGGGCCATTTAAGAGCTCCTTTATTTAGAAATAGGTTCAAAAAAGGAGTATTTATGCAAGACTATAAATGAAATATGGACAAAAGGAAAAAATGAAGGGTTGCTATTTACCTCTTTTATCTTACAGAGAGTAGAAATTCAGATAGGTGAAACAACTTCCCAAAGCAATACAACAATAAGGTAGAGCAGGTACATGTGGATATTTTTCCCCTATCACAGCAATTTCTCAACTTCAGGTGTAAATTGTAGGAGGTGAAATGTTATACTGCATGGTAAATAGATACACTGTGATATAAATTTCTCAAGCAAAAAGAGATTGCTTTTCTGTGACTCACAGTATCTTTTCTCCACACTCCCTAAGGCCTAAACTTATTTTTTCCTCTAATAGTATATCAACATTACATTAAATATGCTCTCAAGTTATGTGATTTCCACTTACCAGTTGAGAACTGAAAGTCTTTAGAGATTAGAAAATGTATCTGTGCAAAGATAGAGATGGTGGTAAACCAGAACAAGAGTATAAATTCAAGTACAAAGTGCAAAACCGAACCGCAATACCTTGTTTTATTTATATAAAAACATAAGCCTGGGAATTGTGTGCAATAAATTTGGAGTACAAAAATCTGTATTTAGTCCTATTTCATTTCTTTTCACTTTGCACCTCTGCCCATTAGATGTTGAGTTGTTGGGGCACAGCATCCATGCTATTCTCACATTCTATGTCATTGTCTTTCTCAGCACATGGCTAGAATGCAGTTCCCAGCCTGCTTTGCATTTGAAGGATGCTAGGGACTTGAGTTCTAGCCAACAATATGAGTAGAAATGATGTGCATTATTTCCAGATCTTGCCCATAAAAATACTTTGCCAAGTGATTTTTCTGTGCTTTTCCCTTTTTTGTTGGCTTGACACAAATGATCACAATGATCTACAAGATTGAGATAGAATAACAAGATAAAAGGAGGCAGAGTACCAGGAACATTCATTGGATGAAAACCATTTGTCAGGGCTGGGGATGTGGCTCAAGTGGTAGCGCGCTCGCCTGGCATGTGTGTGGCCCGGGTTCCATCCTTAGCACCACATACAAAGATGTTGTGTCCCCCGAAAAACTGAAAAATAAATATTAAAAAAAATTCTCTCAAAAAAAAAAAAAAAAAAGAAAGAAAACCATTTGTCATGTGGAACACCAAGGTTGGACTTTAGGTAAGTAAGAAATATGCTTTCATTCTTGTGTGACATCATACCCTTTCCTGTATGTTCATTAGAGTCACTAGCTTTACACTATCTAACATATGATTTAACTGGCGAGAATCACATTTTCTTACCTTAACAGAAAAAGTGCATCAAAAATGTAGAACTACTGCTTAAGTCATTTATGTTACCAACACAGTTTAAACATAGGGATTCCCACCCAGAGTGTGTACCTCAGTGGGACGGGTGATCCACCACTCCTACCCCTCATCCTAAAATTGAAAATCACTCCTTATGATGACATTTGGTGCCAATGGGAGTATTTAATGTTGTAGAAAATATCCAGCAATGTTCAGATATCCCAATTAAGATCTCACATCTTCTGAGATACAATTTATATTTCTCAGAACTTTTCAACCTCTTAATTCAGAGCACTATCTTTCTTAATATGGGATTCCATGTCAGTAGTGGTAATGAGACAAAAGGGAACAATGACATCCCTTTTGGAGTGAAGGGAGAGTTTCAGCTTCTTAATACCTCTCAGTGGGTGGATATGGACACTGATTCTACATAAAGTTGGTGTAATCTCCAGCAATTCAAGTATGTCTTCTTCTTTTTTTTTCCTACTTAAAAGGACCTCAAGTCTGTCGCTGAATGATGTACATCTTGAATTTTTTTTTCCATATAACATAGGTGGAAATTGCCTACAACCTTAATATATGCACTGTGAGCTTTTGCATTAAAAATCTAGCAAAATGATTATTGAGTGATTACTAAGGGATACACAATCTATTAAGTTAAAAGAAATATTTAACAACCACATAATCTATCAGTAAGTAAGCCTTATTGGCTTAGCCTCAAAACTATTTAAATTAGTTATAGCTCTTCCCCATAGCACAGGGATTCGAACAGGGATTGAGAGTGGAGTTAGCAAGCATTTCCATTCTTTCTCCAGGACAATAATTCTTACTATTTACCTGATTCTATCCAGTGAACCCTCTAAATCAATTAAACATTATTCAAAGTGTGGGTAAGACAAAAATTGTTTCACCTTAAGAAACAGTTGGTATCCTAGGACTTGGGAAATTCTCTTTAAAATTATATATATATATATATATATATATATATATATATATATATATATATATACACACACACACACACACACACACACACACATACATTCATGTTAGCATGTTTTAAGAAAATATTAGTGAACCAATAGATTTTGTTCATTTTATCTTCTGATGCTTTGATGTTAACAGCTTTTTTAAAAAAAAAAAAGGTTTTCATCTTGGGGGATATCTGATAATAATGTCTCTTCGCTTTGAATTAAATTTGTTGCAGGGAGTAAAATAGAGTCTCCATAAACAATTAAATGATTCAGTAATTGGAAAGAAATAGAAATTTTCATCCTAATTGAGAAGTGTTCCAAACATATATAAAAGAGGGCAGAAAAGAACTTGGGAAAAGTTTAAGGATATAATTAAATGGACACTGTTTTAGAAACAATTAAATGCATCTTGTAATCTTGACACTTCCTGAGGATGAAGTGTAAATCAACTCCTGAATGTCAGCACTAAACAAAATAAAACAGGGCAAAGAGGATTCCTTTAAGATTCAGATATTCAAGAGTAGTTATGCAATATTTTAGTTTAAATACATATGCAGAATAGTTTATCTGAATTATTAAATTACCATGTTCACCAACCAGGAGGAAAATATGCTGAGAGTGAAGTAAAAACTAAAAACTAAAATTGGTGTATTTCAAAATGTGATCTGAAAATGTCTATGTGTGATTTATGCATTCTAATACAATAAGGTAATTTTCTTGGAACCTACTTAACAGAACAATGGGATTTAGTGATGGGGCTTTTGTTATTATCAGAGACCTTGATCTGATAACAAAAACTTTTATTTAACAAAGTTGCTGTATAACAAAAGAATAGAAATCATAAAAATAAAACTAATAGTCTAGTGTTATGGGCCTTGGCCCAGAGACTGGTGTTGACTCACAGTTTCAGAGTAAAAGGCTTCCTGTTTCTCTGAACTGCTGTGGTCATGATGAACATGCTGTGTTCTGACAGCCATGATCTAAGCTCTTCAGAGCCGCAGAGGCAAAATCAGCTATGAGCTCTGCCACATTTCTCTCAGTTCTAGTGCTCTCCCAAAACATAAAAATGTTTTGGCTCAGCCTCCCTTAGAGTAATTCTGGGTGGATTGCTAAACATTTCTTCAGGCAATTGGGGTACTGCATGTCTGGGGATAATGCAAAGGGACTCTATGTCTCTTAAAAGGAGTTAATTATACTTTTGTGACATAATGATACCCATCACCAACTGCAATCTCTAAGGTTTGAAGGGATTTTGAACATTCAAGGAGGCCACATCCTTTCTGATTCATGAGTCTCTTCAGGTTCAAGGAACTCAGTATTTCTCAAGAGAGTAAACAGTGTCCTGAGACAGCTGCAAAAGAAAGAAGATCATTCCTTATATTGCACTCATAGTTACTTCAGTTTAGTTTCATAGTACAAACCACCTGGTACAATTTCTTATAAAATGGTCTATAAATCAACACAACAAATTTGTTCTTTATGGAAGCAATAATAATCTTAAGTTAATTTCCTTGATGAACCTAACCTTGTCTCTTTAAAACTATACAGCATTCCATTTATAAGATATTTAATACAAATGAATAATTTTGCCTACTGAAAATGAAAGGTGATTCCAACAAATTGATATCACCTTTCATCCTATACCTTTATAAACCCAACAGAGACTATGATAGGCAACTTCAGGGATTTTCAAATGTTACCTGTCTTTATTTCAAAATATTGCTAATTGATAGACCGGATATTTAATATAACCATTCATAAGATGTAGCTTTGCAATTTTGGATGCCATCTGCCATAGGCAGAGCAGAACAGAAACACAACTTCTTATCCAAACTTTTACATTTTAAACACAGTTCAAATTAGCTTGTTGGAAACTCCAACAACTGCCAACTCATAAATATCCCACTGTTGATTAAAACGAATACTCTTAAAAATATATATAAGCAACTAAACAAAATTTCATAAAGCATTGCAGAATTTTACATGTTCCACATTTCACTAGATTTTATCATGATGAGTTTTTATCATGGATCATTACTTCAACCTGTGTCAATATGTTAGAGTTAAAATATTCTCAAACATAACATTTACTATTTTCTTATTGTAATATCAATAGATTTTCTATGTACACATGCTGTATCTTTACCCATATTAATTTTAAAAAAGGAAAAAGGAAGAACCATAAGAGCATCTATAGAAAGAACTATACATCTCAGTTTTGGAATGGAAATCTAAATTTGAGACTAAAGCCAAGAGTGCCAGAGATAAGCCTCTGATCCAGAAGAAAACCATACAATGACTATATCCAGCAAAGGCTAGTGAGCAGACCCAAGAGAGAATATAGTTGTGCCAAATAAAGACCACCTTTTGTGTGAGTTTCAGAGAATTGTTTGTAAGGAAAGGTGTTTGTAATGGAAACTACATTCTAAATGGAATGTAGTTGAACCAGAGAGATTGATTTCAATAGATGATGGCACCCATAGGAGCCAAGGTATTGGAACCGGCAGTAGTTCTACTAAGTTGGGAATTGGCATAGTCAAAGACATAAGAAAAAAAGTAGCTAGAGAGAGAGAGAGATGTTTTCCCCAAGATCAGGCTGCTTATTCTCTACCAAGGAAATTCCTTTAGTGATTATTTTAATCTAGCTCACTTTTGCTGTAGGGTGATACATAGCCACTTCCTAAAGAAATCCCTCTTCTCTTACCAAGGTTTGCCTTTTCATTTTCAGCCCAAATATTAATATTTTCAGCAAAGAAGGTAAAAGTAATTAGCAACTGAACAGCTATTCAAGAAATTGTGTAAAAAGCTTCCAATCATAATTTATAGCTCTATTTTCTTTACTAGATTTCATCTCAGATATTTCATTTGTATAAACATTATATTGATTTGCATATGTAACAAATTTCTTCATACATATAATAAAAAAGGTACAAAAAGTGAACATGCAGATGCTATAGAAACACTCTCCCACACATATACATATAAATGATTCAATATGATTTTCTAGATCATCCAGAATTCACTATTAATTTATACATAGGAGAACTTCGGCAATTTTTAGGACAATTCTTATAAGAAAGAAAATAATGCATACAGTTAATCTTTATCTTGTCATTGAATAAGGAGGAGTCAACAAGATTTTAAAAAGTGGTTACTCATAAATGGTAGCCATCATTAAGTTAGTCTGTACAAGAGAATCTTAAGGCCAAATGAGGCTTAGATACCCATTATTTAGCCAAATTTTCCCAGCCACAGGGAAGAAAACAAGCAGTGAGTAAAAAACCAACAGGATACGAATGAGCAGGTTAAATGAACTCATTAAAGCAGAAACTGGGCAGAAATAAAGAGCACATAGAACACAAGAGCAGCATTTGTACTTGGGATGGGCTGAACTGGAATTAAACCAGATGAAGAGCATGGCTAATTAAGGACATTTAAAAAAGGGTTTCTATAAAATCATGTCAATGGTGCATACAGAAACTTCATCAAGATACATAAATGACTTCCCTCTCATTCCAGCAAAACATATAGGCCATTAATAATAAAGTCTATTACTTTTTGAACAACTATAGACATCCTCAGCAATGTCTTGGCATTTAAAATGGCCTTGAAGCTGAGCATAGTAGTACCTATAACCCCAGCTATGACCAGGAGATTGCAAGTTTGAGGCCAACCTCAGCAACTTAGCTAGACTCTGTCTCAAATTAAAAAAAATAAAATAAAATGGTGCAGCTCAGTGATAGAGCACTCCGGGGTTCAATCCTCAGTACAACAACGACAATAATAATAATTTGAAAATAAAAATGACCTTCATTTGTCTGAAGAACCATCTTTCACTCTGCCTTCTTTGAATAGGAAATAAAATTCTCCCAAAGCATTTTACACCTAGTTCAGTAGGAGGGTAACACTGAGCATAACTGATGATTGTCTTATTTACTCTCAGGCAAATCTGGAGATTTTCTCATCTTTTTTTTATGAAAATGGAGAGATCCCACAGGAAAAGTTAATGGACTGATGACCCTGCTCCATCACAGGTTGTGGCATATTAATTCTCAAATTACCCAGATTGTTAGTTCTGAACATGCAAAATGTTTTAGGGTCTTCATAAATCACTGAGACACTAGGGGGTTCAGAGGTGATGGGAATAAGAGGTAAGTAATTAATATATCCAAACTAAACTATATAACCTAGTTTTTCATAAGGCCAAAAATAAGCCTCTCCTTTCTCATGTTCTAGAGAAAGAAGTATGTTTGCTTAAAGAATTGTCCTTGGAACTTCTAAGAAAAGGAAAAAACTACTTAATATCAATCATATGAATCACCATAAAGTGTCCTAAATGACTGCTTCATATAAAAAGGGGAAATTAATGGTCTACTTAAAGTTTTTTTTTTTATGTGAATAACCAAAAATATCTCACATTTAACAGAAAACCATGTATATATTGTTTTATGGAAAAATATGATATTAATGTTAAAAAAGAGAATGTCTCCTCCTCTATGTATGTATCCTCAATAAATCATAGAGAAATGTAGGCTGATGGCAAACTTTAATATTAGTATATTCAAATTTCCTTGGGTTAAGTCTTCAGAGAGGCAATCTTGCTCACTGCACCATACATAACATACATAGTTGAAGTGTCGAAATCCCTATTAAAACATTCCTTCATATAATAGAAAATATTCTGTGCTTTCCACACAAAATAGATGAGATCTCTTATATTATTAAGCTGAAGGTAAATTATAAAAGGGGTCAAAATCAAAGGAGTGCTAATGTGTTTACAAGGACAGCAGACTCCTCAGATTCAGAAGAGACCATTCAACATAGAGTCTGTACCCACAGTTCTGTCTTTTCATTGAATCTCATCATAAGCTATCATTTCCAGTGAAACCTCTGTGCCTTCAGGTAGTCTTAACAAATATGAATTTTTTTTAATTTATGAAAGAGGTTATTTTTCTTTTCTTTTGTATTTTTTTTTTCTTTCCTTCCAGTTTCACGCTAAGAAACAAACAAAACCATCAAGGGTCAAGAGAGCATATCATCTCAATTCTGTGCGTTATGAAATGGATTTTGTTTTTCTTTACAAACCCTCTATAGTAAACAATTACAAAAATATTGTCTTCTAGAACACATACTGTATTCATATTCATGCAGAATAAGAATAGGTTAAGAGGTGTTTATAAGTGCCTGAAATCTTGTCAGTTTAACATAGTGTTATGATCAAGTTTGTGGATAAGATTTTGCCCAGCTCTAGGATTTACTATCAAATGACTGAATTTTTTTGGTTTCTTATATTCAAAAGTGGGGCAAAAAATGGATGAAATTATTTTCATAAAAAGAGGAAATGATTTTTGACTATTGGTGCATAGTCATAGTGCTACAATAAACATGGAGTGCAGATGTGTCTTCAATATACCAATGTCATTTCTTTTGGATATATACCCAGTAGAGTGAATGCTGGATATTGGTATAGTTCTATTTTCAATTGTGGTGAATTTCCTTATTATTTTACATAATGCAAAATGAACATAGTTTGACATAAAACCAAACACAAGATAAAATCCATTTTTCTATTAAGCATGTAACTCCATTTGCAAGGAAAAGCTACCAGATGATAGCTTAATCCACTATTTGTGAACCCACAGAACAATAAAATAGACCTGAGAGGGATTTTCAGGGAATGTATGCTGGTTAGGTATGTGCTAATGCTGTCACAGAAGGAAGGTCACATTTGAGGTTTTCTCCCTTGACACTCTTCTCTATTGCCACATTCCCAAATTCTGGTGTAACCATCCTAAAAAGAAAGAAGTGATCTTGGTTAAGAAAGAAAATATGTGATTAAAAGGTGCACATCTCTACTTCAACAAAACAAAACAACAACAAAAGATGAAAACAGGAGGAGGAAAGGCATGTGCTTGATTGTTACTTAAACTGTGGGCAGAGTTTGTGAAAAATAAGAGAATATATAGATCAACTGTGTAAATAAGGAAAATGTGTAAGTGAAATAGCTGTTCAATAGAGGTTGTAAAATGAAGGATTGAGATCACTGGTTTTGTATGCCCCCCCCCCAAAAAAAAATTAAAAAAAAAAAAAGAAGAAGAAGAAATGATGACTTTTTTCCACTAGTATTGAGGCCAGGGTCAAAGGACAGTCAGTGTAGGTAAGGAATGTTCGGGTCAGGAAGATGGAAGGTGATTTAATGGAATATTAATTCAATGGAATATTAATATCTTCAGGACACTCCCTCACAACCTGTTGCTGAGTTTATCTGTCTCCAGGGAATTTTTCCTCCCTGTAGGGAGTTGTTAATGGGCACCCCTTGTATAGTCCCCTTCTTGCCTGTACCTCTGGGCAGCTTCTTCTCTGTCCTTGGATCACTCTATTTTGGTCATGTCGGCAGGATGGGAGGAGGGGGCTTGAAAACAAAGGAAATCTGAAATCTATATAAGGGGCAGGACACCCCCCACTCCCTTGAGCACCAATTTTGGACTCCCTCCTCTTCAAAGGAATCTTTCCCTCCCTCCTCCCTCCCTCCCTCTCCTTCTCCTTCTCTCTCTCTCAACACTCCCCCCCCCCCCCAATTAACCTTTAAATAAAACTTTTTCCTCTTGCCTCAGCAGTTTTTGGTGTTCAGTCTTCAACTCCAGGGAAATGGGACTTGGACTTGATTTTCAACACTGGTATCATCTCTGGATCTCTGGTTTCAGTATCAAAGAAATAGTGTCACACATGCAAAACGAGTTCATGGCTTCAGACCAAGTATAATACCCCAATTCCCCACTTTTCAAAATTAGTAACAATAGCTTATAAGTATCACTCAAGATAAACTATGAAAAACATCTGTACTTACACACCGAGAAGTCTAGGCCAATATTATGAGATAAACAAGCAGAAATGAGGTTTGACTCCAGGTCTCCATATACATTCAAAACAGGAAAACCGTGTGGAAGACACTGAATATTGTTTTGGATTCGAATTAATGTTAATTTAGGAATCTCAGAGTTATTTATATGAATAACTTTACTTAATTGTCACACTATGCATATGATTACCATTGCCCAGATGAGAAAATTGAATCTCAGTGAAATTTTTCAGTACTCAAAAGATTTTAAAAAATGGGGCAAGACCACAATATAAATACATATAGTTCTAACTTTCATTATTAAATTTATTTTTTAACTTACAGGTGATATTGTATATACTTATTAAACACAATGGGATATCTTAAAGCATAAATTAATTGGAATCTTCCTTCTACTGTATTTAGTTCTTTTATCTTATTTATAGATTTATCTGGGATCTGTCAAAGAAAAGGACTTGCAAATGCAAATCTTGAGCTAATATATCCAACCTCCTACTTAAAATTTCCTGGACTTGGTATTTCTGAAACCAAGCTGGTTGCCACATCTGCTCCTACAGAAATAAACAAAGGCTAACAAAATCCCCCAACAATTTTTCTCATCTCAATAAATGATACTGTAAAACTGCTCTACTTTATGGTTTGAATATAGCCTTTGCCACTCTGCCACAGTGATTTATTTTTAAAGGACATGTTTCTTTCTCCTCTCTCCCTCCCCTTCCCTGATCTCTCCTGCTTCCTAATCTCTCCCCTCCCTCATCTGAAAGGAAACAAGATTACCTTTCTTCCCCTCCTAGAAGGGGTTATCTGTCCTTGAGTACCTATCCACTAGGGAAACAAAGTAAATTCAGACTTGTGGATAGCTCTAGAAAATTTAAGAAATTAGTATCTCCTAAATTAACAAGTGAATTACAACTGTGGACAGAGGACACATGGAATATAGCCTTTGAATCAACTTTTTAAAAATCCCCTGTTCCCCTGAAGGGCAGAATCACAGTTCCCTGTATTTCTCCTTTGCTAGCAAAGCAATAAAACTTCTTTTTCCTTTTTCTCAAAACTATGTCCTCATTATTGGATTGGCTTTAGGGACACGGACTGAGCTTTTATTAACAACACTACTGTGTATTCCTGTAATTCACACCTCAAACCCAGAGGTCAGCCTGGATTCTTTCCTATCACTCTCCATGTCCCATCAGTTCCATTTCCCTCTATTTGTAATATTTACTCAAAGCCACCACCATCTCTACTTTACAATATGACAACACATTAAAAAAAATCTGCCTTCCTACCACCTATGTGTCACCTCTTTCCTCAATGATCTCTTTCCACAGTAGTCAGAGTGATATTTTTAAAAAAGCACACAAGATCTTAACTCTTCACTCACCATCTTCTATTAGATTCTCTTACTGATTTTCAATTGCTAATAAAAAAAAAAAATAACCCAACTCCGTTTTGATGGCCACAGATGCTACCTTGATAGTTTCCATTCAACTTCCTTGACTGTGGCATTTTATTCAGCTAATGAGGTGGGGTGGGGGTGGGGTAGCAAACTGAGGAATGATGCTACATTTATCTTGCCATTACCCTCCTACACTTCCTGAGTGGCATTTCTAGAGATAAACATTTTGCACCCTTTTAAAAGATTATTTTAGTTTTAATGTATCTAGGATAAAATCATCATAATCAGAATAACTGGGCAGTCCACCTTGAGAAGCATCAACTCAGATGACAGAAGAATGTGGTAAAGGTAACAGGATGCTTCTGTCAAGTCTATCATCCAAACACTCCAGATCTATCTTCCAAAACTACTGCCTTACTTACTATAACCCTATTTTCCATTTCCCAGAAGAACACATTAATCAGATTGATTTATTTGTTGTACCTTAAAATTCTCAGTACATTCCTTCTTCCTAAATCACCTAGAAGAGTATAGTCTGCATTGCCCACAGATGAACTATGTTCACCAGTTATAACTCTCAAGAAAAACTTCATGGAGGATCTTCTGTGACACCTATTTATTACCTTGAAATGCATGATTTATGCTATCAACATGTTTTACTTTTATATCTATCCTCATATCCAGGTAGCTTTATGTAAATAATGACAAAATATCCCGCGTTCTGAGATATTTTATCTGTCTGTATAATGCATATGCTCCTCACCTTCCTCTCTAGCTCTCTAAATAGTAGCCATAATTCAAATATTGGCTAGGTTCTACTATATCATTCACTAAGTTCCCTGAAAACATTGCTTAAATCAATGAAGACAATCTAAGAGCAATGTCTTTGACAAATCAATATGGGTGGAAAGAAAAGAGGCAAAGAAGAATTTCAATACAATCTGATAGACTTAGGAGTATTATTTTTGTGAATTTCTATTATTTGTTTGAACATTCAAGATAATTATACTTCTTCTCCATTAAACATATAAATGTAAGAATGAATAGAGGCTGATCTTTTCCAAATTCAACTTATGTTTAAATTGTTTATATAAAGGAGAAGTGAGCTATATCAAAAGTAGTCTTCATAACTACTTTCAATGCAGAAAATAATTAAAGTAGATGAACAAGCAACCAAAATAAATGACTATCACTAAATATCACCTTCTTAATCAAATAAGAAATGAAGGTGAAATTATTATCCTATACCAGCTACATTTTTTTAAGTTCAGTGTTCTTTTTTTGTAAATTTTTTTAGTTGTAGATGAACACGATATCTTCATTTTATTTATTTATATTTATGTGGTACTGAGGATTGAACCTAGTACCTTACACATGCTAGGCATGCACTTTACCACTGAGCCACAACCGCAGCCCAATCAGCTATATTTTTAAGCTATTTAAAATATAACTATTCTGCCTATGAATTAAAGAAAACTGACAATAAAAGGGTATTAGCATACACAAAATAAATATAATTCACATTTTTTAGCCTAATAACAAAGTGTTTACAGACCAATTTGTGGTTTATTCTAAAATACATAACAATTCTGAAGTGCTTTTTTACACTTTCAGACCAAGATTCAAATGAGAATTAGAAATAAAATGATTTTCTTATTTCAGCAATAAATAGAAGTGGAATGGTTTGATTTTCTGAAGACTGAGTTCTTCAGCATTCATCTTGGTTTAACACTCTAAAGAGGCACTTCCAATATGTCGAGTTTGCGAGACTAAGACACACATTTCTCTGCTCTGTTTGTTATTCTGAAGGACCCATCCATATCAAGGATTAATACAATATGCATCACAGGTTCAAAAATTTCAATTTGCAGCTATCTTTAGCAAATAAAGAGGAACATCTGGACTGATTTAAGTGTAGATTGAAAGTGATTGATCCTGCAATTGAGAAGCTTTTATGAAAAATAAAATTATACAAGATGGTATTAAGCATTCTAAAGTTCAGCAGAACGACACATCAAATATGAAGTTCATTTTCCTTCATATTTATATAAAGAGCCCCAACTTGTAGGACAAAACAGATATAAAAACTAAAAACATCTAGATATTGATTTATTGATCAAAAGTCAATAGCTGATTTGCTTTATTTTAAATAAACATTTTATATGGTACTTGGAGACTTTGAGTAAGCAATTATTAATAGAATTATAATTATCAATATGCATAGATTCCCCTTAAAACAAGCAAATTTTTATAGAAGTGAATTAGCAATAATTTTACCAAAGAGTAAAATTTTAGATTATTCAGGTCATTTTCTTATTATCTGTCTCTTAAAAAGAAAGGAGTCTTACAAGGCTAGTGAAATATTACTTAATTTTCAAAGCAATTATATGGTAAGCCAGGCTTATCCTTCCCATTTAAAGAATAAAAGGCTAAATTTTCCAGTGGCTAGATCACTTGCTCAATGCTTGGTAAATAGTAATCAAGATCCAAAATTTGTATTTTTAAAAATTTCTAGCTCCAAATGTTTTCTATCAGACCTTAATTCTTGCACAGAGAACACTGTCACAAACAACTAAAAGTTTACAAACTCATTTACTTCAAGTTGTTTTCAAAATCCCATATTACTTATAGTTCTTACATATTTTCATGTATAAATGACATATTTCTTCAAGAAAACATCTCTATATTTGCAAGACATTCACCTATTAGTAACTCAGACACTATTCACATAGTTTAGCATTGAAGTGACATTTGACAACAGTAGCCAGCATGACCTTCCAGCTGAACTATAAGGCGTGCCTTTTAACTGGGGAAAGGTATTCTTCAAATTTATGAATGTACAGAACACATTATTTTAAAAAATCAAGGGCCTGAGCCCATTATAAAGCAGTGTCACTATTCCTGGAAATGTTTAAAGATCAAAGATTTTCACAAAATTGGAAGTTAAAGTCCAAAAATTGTCATACTACAGAATGACCATGAACGTATTTCTCAGTAAGGAACATTTTAGAATGTGACAAAGCATACATTTACTAAAATGAGTCATTTATCTAAATACTAAATAACAATCCAACCTGTCAAAGATAAACATCATATATGTGTTCACAAAGATAATACTTATAATATTTAAATTATATTTAATACTCATGATATGTACCATCATAGAATTGTGCATATTTACCCAAGGAAGTATTACTCTCTTTTTGCTGCTAGAAAAACTTCATGGAGAATATATTTCATAAGCAATGCAAGGAAAAAAAATATCTTAAGAGATTGTGGAGGAAAGGGCATATTTGGGAAATAAAACACAGCTGGAGAAAAGCCCAGGGGCAAGAAGTAATGCATCACTGGCCAGTGTAAATGAACCATTTAAACTGTAAGATGTGTCCACCCAAGCAGTGAAGCTACCTTTATATATCTAGACAAGTGACACAAACACCCACATGGAGCCCTGTAACACTGGATGTTTGCTTAATGTGAGCCCCATCATAGGAACTGAGGGCAAACAATTGACTAAAGGTGCCCATTAACCAATGAGAAAGAAAGAATGAACCGTCAAACACTCCTACCTTCATCCCTTCTCTGCATTGACTAAGCAGATAAGCCTCTTGAACAATGTAGGAGAAAATTTTAGTCCTTGAAGAAAAAGATGAAATTAATAACTTACTTGAGGCTATGTGAGAAAAGCTAACTAACGATTTTCTTGGACATTCCCATTGCATTCCTTCTTATAGGGATAGATTTACCCTTGATCATGAGGATTAAAAACAAATAGCTCAAGATAATCCTAACTCCCATTTTCCCATTTCACTCCCTTCAAAACATTTGTGTTTATTATCTTTTTTAAGTATATCTTTAATTTTATCAAAACAAGTGTTAAAAGGGGTGCCACATGTTATCTGTATCTTGTATGCTTAATATATTCTAAACACTTTTTTGTGTGTTATCACCATTCACATAATTGTCAGAACTTTCAAGATGTAACAGCTGAATATCAATTCTGAAGGTATGCGCTATTATTCCTCCTGATTACTCATGAGAAAATAAAGAAGTAGAGAAGTTGAGAAACTACTGAAGATTTCCTGATTCCTGGGTGGTATACCAAGCATTAACCTGCTCTGGCATCAGTGATCAATCTGTTGACCTCTTGGCCATATTTTCTATTAGATCAGCAGAAAGAAGGTATGAGAAGCATTAATTAACATATTAACTATTAAACTGATACAATGAATTCTGATATGTACAATAATTCTTAGAAAATACGAATGCATTGTTCCATAATAATTCAAAGCTGGTGCTCCTGATGAGCAGATTTCCTTTTTCAGGAAATAATTCAGGGCCCTGGAAGCCTGCCATTATGTGGCTCTTTTGCCTTTTTCTAATATGTTATCACTTTCATTCAGAACAGGAAATGGGAGGAAAAGAGTGGGAGGAGGCATATCTACAGCCTAAAGGCCTTGGCCCAGACCTGGTACACTCCACAGACAACTTCTCATGTAGCCACAGCTATTTGGGAAATGTTCTCCAGCTGTGTACAGAAGAAGAATGGGAAAGTGATTTGAGGGAACCCAGATCCTAAACCATATAGAATCAGTTAACCATGAGAAGACTCAATGATATGTTCGATCACTTAAAAGTTTAGTGAGATTGGTAAGTATTATCACGATTCCAGATATGGAAAAGCTATAGCAAATTTTAAAAATAACTCATCTTTTAAATTTTAAACATTCTATTCCCATAACTTCATAGGATGGTTAACAATGAAGTGTTTTATTCTCTTCCATTTCTTTCTAAGAAGCCACTAGAACAACAGTGTTGGAATTTCCAGTATGACATTGAAATATGTATAATTGTTATGGGTTAGTGTCTTAAGGACAAGCATAGTGTTCAGACTTCAGTTTGGCAGATCTCAAACATGTGGTCTTCATCAACTTAATTTCTTTCATTCTTATTTTAATGAATATTGAAAACAAAACAAAATATCTGCTTTACAAGCTGGTTGTGAGGATTAAGGGAACATATAAAATATTGGAGCTCTTTTGGCTGAGAGATCTATGAGTAATATTAGCTCTCCTGTCAAGCTTCCTCCTGCATGTTCTACCCCACACCTTGTTCTGTTCCCTCATACTGCCAGGGGCTTAGAGTAACTATGTTCACCCTCACTGCAACCTCTACCCACAGGGCAAACTTCAGTTTTAAAATACAACTAAAGGGAATGGAGGCATAGCTTATGGACAGAAGAACACTTGCCTAGCCCTGAGTTTGATCTCCTGCAATAAAACTAGAAAGTATTTAGCGATTTCATTCTCGATTTTTCATTATATGGATCTAACACTTTTACTTGGTGCCAAGTAGCTTACACAAACAAGCATTACAATTGTTGATCCTGATTTACTAAATCCACATACCATGTTATAAATTATTAGCATCACAAGTGTTAATATAGTTAGCATTCTGTATACACAGATTAGAGAAAACAAAGCATGATATATACCATTTTACCTCCAACTAATTAATAGTGTACTGTTTTCTAATCCAGGTGTAGAGTAACTTCTACCTCGTAGTCAGCTGCTCCCTCTTCATAAACCATCAGGAGTATCATTGTTCTAAGTAATGTTTACTTCATGCAATTATCACACTTAATTTAAATTATTATTTGAGTAATCATTTTATTAGAGAATAACTTTTAATGGTACTTAGATAAAGAGGATACAATTACAACATGATGAACTTAATTACCAAATATGACAAATATGCACCATTTTATTCTACTTACTTCTTTAGACATTTTTAAGAATCCAATGGTGGGCAGAGGATGTGGCTCAAGTGGTAGCGTGCTCACCTGGCATGCGTGTGACCCGGGTTCAATCCTCAGCACCACATACAAACAAAGATGTTGTGTCCACCGAAAAGTATAAATAAATATTAAAATTCTCTCTCTCTCTTTCTCTCTCTCTCAAAAAAAAATCCAATGAACACTTTTGAACTTAGTATCAAATCCAATAACCAGAAATTTAAAATAACTTAAATGCATCCACATGCTTCATGTATTTTATCTCTATCTTATCCTTCTGTTACCAACCAAAAATAACTGCTATTCTATATTTTGAGGATAATTATCTGTGCACAGACAAGTATGCATCCATGGGTATGTATGTGCTTTATCTTTATGTTTGAACATTCAAAGTATAACAATATATACATAATTTTCTGAAATTTCAATTTAAAGCATTCAACATCGTCACACTAAGAATGAACCATTTACACACCTATGGTTTGTTCATTTTCACTGTTACATCAATTTCCATGTTAGAAATATCCCTCAGTTCATTTATTCAATCACATATAGATGGGCATTTGGGATTTTCAATATTATAAAGATTGCTTCTACAAAAACCCTTGTACATGTCTCTTGGCACATATATGCGTAAGTTTTTCATAAATATGTATTTAGCTATGGAATCTCAGGGTCCTGGGACAAGAAAATGGTTATGTTCTGTATTTATTATAGCAATTCACACTCTTTGTGTCAAGACATATCACTGGGGAAAGGAAAAGACTACACAACAGATGAAGATGGGAACACTAGTAAATCATGTGGAAATAACTGAAATTGATTCTCTCTCTTAAAAATAAATATTTAATCTATATAAAATAATTTAAGTGAAATGAACATGAACAAAATACAAAGATTATTTCTACTTTGGACCACTTTGGAGTAAGAGGGAACGGCTTCCCCAAGTGAGCAACTGTAATAAGGACAAAATAAATAAAACAATGACTCCCTAGACCTTAGTTATCAGGCAGTAATAGATAATGATCCTTGACAGACAGAAGGGGGAAAACAGAATGAGTCTTATAATTTCCCCCCCCTTACCACCTCAGGAGAGTTTCTGGGCTTTAGCAGAGAAAAGGAGAACAGAGGCAGATCCCAGGGAGTTGAAGAGAGGGAGCTGAGACTGGAGGAACAGAGAAGCCCATGTTCACATAACAGAGTACCAGCGAGGAAGGAGCTACATGGAGAAAGAATTTCAGAATCAGCAAAGGGAGCCCTTCAAACCTTCTCCCAAACAACAGCCTTGCATTATGAGGAAACCAAAGAGATTAGGTAGGTATAAAACAAAATTTAAAAGCAAAATCTAAAAGGATCAAAATGTTTTCAAACTTTAATACATTTGCAGAGTAAAGCTAATGAAGATTTACACAAATATGTAAATAACATATTATATGATGTGGCAAAATTCTCAGGCTGACATCTTAATAAAAATTCCCAAGCATGCAATGAACCAGGAAATGCAAACCAGAATGAGGAGAAAATAAAAATCAATCAATCAGAACTTATGCAAAATTAGAGTAGCAGATAATTATATTAAAATAATTATTTTAATTACATTCCATGTGCTCAAGGAGATAAATGGAAGGAAAAACATATGAAAAAGTTCCAAATCACAATTCCAGAGACAGAAACTATAAGTGTAAAATAAAAATATATTGGGAGAAATTAACAACAGATTAGAATGTTGCAGGAGAAGAAAAATAGTTATGGTAAAGTAGTAATATAAATATGTACAGAATGAAATAATTTAAAACAATCAATTTAAACAACCAATTGGATTTATAACAGTCAATCTGAAACCACAGGGAGCTTTGGAACAACTTCAAGCAGCCTAATATACATGTAATTAGAGTTCCTTAAGGAAAGAAGAGAAAGGATGAGAAAGAATGAAGAAACCATGGTAAAAATAAACTGAAGTTTTGATGAAACCATAAACCGAGATCAACAAATTCCCAACACAAGTAACATGAAGAAAAGTATACCAGAGCACATCATATTTAAATTGCTTAAAAATAGTGGCAAAAAATTTTAAGAGCAGTCAGACTTTAGTTGAGGTGGATAGAAAATGTATAAGAGAAATAAACAAACAAAAAGTCTATCCAAGAACACTAGGGCGGTGTCTAAGAGGGAATTATGAGCACACCTAGATACATTCCATTAGCCAAAGACAGTATAATTAGAGCATCAAGGAAGGATTAAAGTGGACATTTGAATTAAGATACATGAAATATATTTAGGCCTGTGAGTCGACAATTATGTTAAAAACATCCAGTTGGAAAATCTTTAGAAGATAAGAGGAAACAAACATTACTTTGAGAATATTTATATAAAGAGAAATAAGGAAACACTTTTCCTCTTTATTTCTCTGCCTAAGGGCTACAAAGTTAATGAGAAGTTGCTCTGTATAGAACCATTCTACTAATAAACAAAGAAATCATGATAGAATTGAAATATTACCTATTAGCAGCTAATGAAATAATAGATAATAGCAAAAATCAGTGGTTGATAAGATCATAAAAAAGACAATCAGGTTTTATGTGCATTCTGCTAAAAGTATACAGTAATTGCTATGAAGTAAAGATGCCAAAAGTTGCTTTGGTAGGGAGGAACTCTAAAGTATCCAAATACTAGATCTAATGGCTGTAGTGTTCCCTGGGTGGTAGAGTGCTTGACTGGCATGAATGAGGCCCTGAGTATCACTGCCAATCACTGACCAAAAAAAAGTAAAATAAAATAAAACAACCATCCTATGTCTAATAATAAATTTGCATAGATAAAAAAGAAATGAGCTTGGTAAATGATACCACAATAATACAAATCTCAAATTTAGAAGTATGGAAACTCTACAGATTAAATATAAAGTCTTCAACAAAACAACTGTCAGAAGAGAAAATAAATGCTGGAGAACTTATTAATTGAAGAACTTATTAATTAATTCATATAAGTCAATGACATTCAAATGATTATAATGTCATTGACTTATATGAACCTATTTCAAACAAATTAAGAAATTAAGATGATCAGAAAATGTGAATACCAATTATTTTAAGATATTAATGAATTGTTATTACATCTACATGTATACTAACAGCATTGTTGTTACCATTTGTTAAAGAGCCCTAGTATTAAGACATACACTATAATATTTACCATTGAAAATCGTATGACATCTAGGGTTTATTTAAAAATTTATATTGGTGGGTGAGTTGCAAATATAGAGGTATAAAGGGAAAAAATTGGTTATATATTGATTATTGTTTCTGAGTGGGTGATGGATATTTCAGGTCATTATATTGTCTTCCCTACTATTTCCAGTAACTTACATTTTCATAATAAATAAGAATATCTGATTATCAAAATGTACCTCAGTGTAAGTGAAAAACCAAACCAAAAAGATGGAAATTTTATTAAAAATACAGTGGGCCAAGGATTAAAATCAAGTGTTCCCACATGCTATATAGTAAAAAGAAAGACAAGCAACTCAAAGGCACAATGGGTAAGAGGCTTTAGTAGGCGCTTTACAAGAGTGTTTCCAAGTAGCCAACAAAATATGATAATGTCCTCAAATTTGTTATCATATAAAAGTAAATGAAATTGTATGAGGGAAAGAATTCTCTTTTCTCTGCACTCACATCGTTATCAATAGTCCACTTTGTTAAACCACGATGCAAAGAAAAGACCACCGACTCCAATTTTAAGTCAAATTAAAGCAAGCTTGTAATTCAAGCTTGTAATTCAGGAGAGAGGTCTCTCCTGAAATCTTTGGATTAGAGAACAGTACCTCAGCTCTCTAGGAGCATAGTTTTAGAGCACAAAAAGTTGCAAAGCGGGGTGTCTTGAGAACTTACAGATACCAGGATTTTGACAAGCATAATACAAAGGCAGATAGTAGGTTAATGATCTAAATGGTTATTTCAAGTTAGGGAGTAAATTTAGATCCCAACACCAGAATTTATGAGGTTTCAGTGAGGGTTGTTATCTGGTCAAGGAAAACCAGAATTTATGAGACTCCACTAAGGTTTCAGAGAGGGTTGTTATCTGGTCAGGGAAAGCCAGGCATGGGTAAGTTCAAGGCACAGGCAGACATTCCAAGCAAGTTTAGAAATTGCAGTAATTTATAGTAAAACAGAAATTAACTTTTCATGACTTTGTGACGAGATGGCTCCCAATCTTAAAATGGAATTAGGCTGGCTTCATCAACTTCTGACACCAGATGTTAGGGGGTTTCATGCAAATCAATTTTCCAATTGTTTAGATTACCCTACATTTTTAATCAGTTCTGGTACTACCTGGAGTTTGCAGCGATCCCAGAGATTGAGGGCTAAGTCCCACAGGATTACCCCCAGTCATAAGCCAGTCTTCAGTCTGGGTAATCAATCACCTGTGCTCTGACTGATTGATCATAAATTAAAGCTTGCCAGGACTCCTGTTGCAATCAATCATTTGCTAGAATGGCTCAAGGAACTCAGGGAAATGTTATACTTATCAGATTCAGATTACTGCTCTATAACTAGAGAAAGATGGAAGAGTTTGCATAGGATGAGGGAGGTGGAAAGGGTCACAGGGCTTCCATGACCTTTCCAGGCTCCCCACCTTCCCAGAATCCTGAACCCATGTTCAGTAGTCCCAGAGTCCTCTCAACACTCATCCTCTTGTGTTTTGATGGAGTTTTCATTAGGTATTCATAAGTGATTAAGTCATTTTTCTTTGGTGATTAGCTCAGCCTTCAGAGCTTCCTCTTACACTGGAGGTATGAGGTAATATAATATCATTCCAATGCTCTAATCTCAGGGCTGCTTCACTTGGTGACCACCCACCATTCTGAGGCAATTCAGAAGCTCCCACCCATTAGTTATCTCATTAGAGTACAAAAGGACACAAATCATTTTGAAAATTCCAAGTGCTTTTTGGAGCTGTGTGCTATGGCACAGAAAGGGGGAACAGAGGCAAATCCCAGGGGATTGAAGACCAAAATGGATGAAGACCAATCTAGATATTTCCTACTTAGAAAATGCATACACCAAATCTATTGAGCTTCTTAGCCACACAGTACACTGTAGAGTACTACTTGTTCACCCTCATGATTATGTGGATGCTGCTGCTGTATTTATCATAACATTATAGAACATTATCATCAGTACTATTTTTTAGCTATCTGGCAATAATTAAATATCAAACTATCAAGTCTGAGAAGTTCAGAATCAATCACACTTTGTCAGGTGTTGTTAGGAAAGGGCTTTTTGAAAATTTTATTAACTGAGATTGTATTTCCATTATAGATAATCCCTGATGTAAAATGGTATTAAACCAAGAAATCATGAGTGAGTTTAAAGCAAAAGCAAAGGCAGTTTGTCATCTCACTAGAGAACATATTTGCTAACCAGGAGACCTAGGGTCAATTAGTAATGAAACCAATATTCTATCAAGGGGAAGGAAGACTAAGTTTTTAAAGAAAAAAAAAAGATAGAAAAACTTGTTGGGAACAATTTTTACTTGTCCCTGTTACTTGCACAAGTTATTTTGTACACACTTATATTGATACTAGGGTGTCTGTCATATATTAAACTACACATGGTTCTATCCCTAGGAGTTTATCAGCAAACAATAAGTCTTTTGGAACAGGCAGCAAGTCAGCAGAAGTCTGATGGTTGGAAACTACTGCCATCTATAGTCTTGTATCCACATTTTGTTTTTTAAATAATATTTGTTAAAGAATTCAAGATTGGGGGACTTGTACCTGTAAGTAAACTGAAGCCTGCCAAATGTGATCTCTGAAGCATATAGAGTGTTTTTTCTCCCTTTTGGCCCATCTGCAGCCATCTTAATTTTCATTTCCAGAGGTTTGACTACTAATTTTTTTGACTTTGATAGTGTGAAAGTAATATACATTGAATAGAAACTCTACTTTGGGTTTTGATTTGTTTTGCCGGGCTAGCAATAGAGAGTACAATAATTCCTTATTATGCTGGACAACATCTGTGAGACCTGTCTTCCAAGCAACCACATAATCATAAAGATGAACAGTGGATGCTCTAGAGTGACAGTGACCTATGTTGCTAAACTATGTTATTATGTTAGCTTCCTGTTACTATAACAAAATACTTGAGATAATCAATTTATGAAAAGAAATGCTTTACTTTTGCTCACAGTTTTTAAGGTTCCCATTTATGATTGGTTGGCTCCTTTGCTTTGGGCCTGTGGTATGCAACACATCTTGGCAAGAGCACAGAAGAACAAAAACACATACCAAGAACTAGAGAGCAAAGAGAGAAAGAAGAACGAACCAAGTCCCACAATCCCCTTTGGACCATACCCACAGTGACTTAAAGACCTTACACTAGACTCTACCTCTCAAAGTTTCCTCAACCTCCCAACAGTGCCACCATGGGAGCTAAGCCTTTAATATATGGGCCAGTAGGGGACATTCAAGATCCAAATGATAGCACATGTTTAAATTAGATGCTTTAAATGCATTTTTTACTTGCAGTATTTTCAACTTATGATGAAATTGTCGAGACATTAGTCCATCTTAAATTGAGCAGTATTTGTATTTTTTTTCTGAGCTTTACCCCCATGAGTCACACAGGACATGCCATTTTTGTTTTAAGCAGAAAAAAAAAGTGAAGTTAATTAAAATAGTAAGGAAAAAACTGTATGGCTGGTACAGGGTTAATTTTATGTATCAACTTAGCAAACCATAGGATTCCCAGCTTAAATATCGCTTCTGAGTTTGTCTGGTAGGTGTTTTGGGATGACATTAGCTTTTGAAAGTAGACAATAATATAGATCTCCCTCTTGGTGTACTCAGGCATCATCCAACTCACTGTAGGTCTGAGTAGACTAAAGCATGTAGGCAAGAGGAATTTTCCCTTTATTTTTTGCCTCACTGCTTGAGCTAGGACATCTCATTTCATCTTCTCTTGCCTTCCCAATGAATTTACATCATTACTTGCCCTGGTTCTCAGGCCTTCAAATTCAGTTATACCACTGATATTTACCTGGGTCTTCATCTTACAGATAGCAGATCATGGAACCTCTCAGCCTCCATAATCGTAATCACTTTGGCCAATTTCTCTCTCTCTCTCTCTCTCTCTCTCTCTCTCTCTCTCTCTCTCTCTCTCTTTGTGTGTGTGTGTATATATATATACACACACATTCAGTTGAGAATTCAATATGTATATTTAAAATACAATACATATTATATAATGTATGTATATACATATATACATATTTCTCCAAAGAAACAGAATAGATGTGTATATATATTTGGAATGTATATGGAATATGCATATATATATATATATATATATATATATATATATATATATATATGTGTGTGTGTATATGTATATGTACTTATATATGTGTAATTGATTCTGTTTCCTGATTATCACAGTAGGGAAGAGAAAGGTTTATAAATTCCCGCATATACCATACTAAGCAAACATACAAAGACCACACACTCTCATTTGAAATGCAAATTTTCTGAATAATTTTTTGGAGTCTTAAGGGACTTGAATAAAAGGAATTTCAAATGGATAAAAAGAAGATTGCAGCATTTAAATATAATCATTGAACCATGCTGCATTTTAGCCTTGAAAGGGAAACCAAGGGGCACAGGAAATAGCATAGTAATACTTACTATATAAAAACATTTACTATATAAAAATATTACTAAGACACCTTCAAATTAAATTGTGTAAATACAGTTTGAAAAGTCAAATATAAATTTACATTTCTATGCTGACTTTTACAGAATATTTTAATGTTCATAATCAAAGCAACAACATTTGAAATATTTCTATTAATCACCTACTGCAAGAATGTTATGATTTATTGGTTAGTATTTCTGAATTGAAACAAAATTCATATTTGCTGCATTGAAAATACTACTTGGAAAAGTAAATAACTAAAAATTACTCAAAATTTAGTAGCGTTTAATTATCATAGGATATATATGTAAAATATCCACATGGATAATTTTATTTCCATGATCTATAATCATACAAAGATATGTTAAAATATTCAGTTATATTTGTGAATGTCTCTATAAAAACATTTATGCTTCCTCGTATAAATTCCTCTCATGCTAGATTCAAGTATATAATTTTACAGTCTATTATACAGTTATTATATTTATTTATCATTGTTATTCTTTTTATATATTTCAAGTTTTTTCCTTGTAATGGAAATTATGTGCTGTAAGAGAATGTTAGGGGAGATCAAAATAACAAACAGTAAAAGTATGGAATAGCAATAATTGAGAAGTGCTTATCAAGATAAACTGAAAGCCTTGGAATTATTTGCATATGTTAAGCATCAGCTTTATTTTGATAGTAAAATGGCGTTCTATTTATTATATCATCCAGCTTAATTCTCCCCCAGAACTTAAAATGCATATCATATTGCTATGACAGAAACAGTAGAGCTATCTATATTAGTCTACTTAGGTTGCCATAAGAAAATACCACCAAGTAGGTGGATTATACGAGGGATCCTTTGTTTCTTCCTCACAGTTCTACAGGTTGGAAGTCCCTGATCACAATGAAAGCCTGTTCAGTTCCTAGTGAGAGCTGTCTTCCTCATCATTTTCTCCCTGTGTACTCACATGGGAGAGAGACAGACAGATTGACAGAGTGTGTGCGTCCTTGAATGTCTTCTACTTCTTACTAGAGTACTGGTCCTAGGAGGGTCCTCCTCTTATGACTTCACTTAACTTCAACTTCTCTCAAGGTTCTGTTTCCAAATACAATCATGTCAGAGGTTAATGTTTCAATGTATCATATCCCAGAGAACACAACTGGGTCCAAAAGCTTTCAACCATTCTGACTTTCCCATATATGTTCTAGTTAGGCCACTGCACTTTTACAGGGACATTGACTAATTTAGCCAATAGGGTTGAATGAGAGTAATGTGTGTCTAATATATATATATACATATATAGTATGTATATATATATATATATATACATACATATATATGGAGTCTAAGTATAAAAAGGCTTAAGCAGAACTCTCCAGCACTCTCTTCCTCTGCCATCGTGATAGAAGAAAGCTCGTACAGCGGATGGTACACTCCATGTGAGTGGACCTCCACATATCACAGTCCCCATATGCCTACATATAACATGATTAAAAATAATGTCTTCAGATTAGCCACTACACATTTTGAATTGCTTGTTACTGCAGTTTATATACACGAGCTACAAGTCAAGAGTCAAATTGCCTTATGTCAACTCTGCTACATATAAAACCTGAACTTTGACAAGTTTCTTAGCATCTTTCACATTCCTCACCTGTAAAATGGGGGTAATAATGATGCCTATGCCATAACATTCTCATGTAGGTTAAATGAAAGGTTACCTGTGATGTGCTCTTTAAAGTGGTTTGCATTTAACTGGAGATTAAGAATTGCCTCTCATGTTTATATTAAGAATCTGTAGCTCAGAGTTTATGCATATATTGATGATAAACCTTAAACTTTGATGAGTATTTGGGGGAGTTCTTTGGGACAGATAGTGATTTGTCAAAGCAGAACAATAGCAACTGAACTGACTATTTGTATAGGATTCCCCTAAAAATGGTGAAACTCAGATGCACAAAGTTGAGTTGAAAAAACTTCCATTGAATTGCACATGAGACCACATTCACTCCTGGTTTCCACCACATGAACACAGTATTGCTAGTGATAGTTATGTAACAATCCTTGTCCCAATTCAATCTGTCCACATACATTTTTCCTGGGCATACAAAACCCACAGCAATTCACTCAGATTTTTAATTTATGGATACAGACTAGAAACCAAGACCAACACATTCATATATGGACTAGGCACCTAGTGCCCCAAGCATTCTGTTATAAAAATTTATTAACACGCATCACATCTTGAGGAAGAAGTTTCTAGTTGCTTATATAAATCTAAGATACATTAATTTCAAATTTCCCTAGCCCACATACTCCAGTAGTCACATTTTCAACATGTCAAAAGACTGTAACAGCTGTCAGAGGGAAGATTTGTCTGAAAATTGAAAAACAAAACAAAACAAACAAACAAAAAACGGAGGCTTCTCTGGGATTAATATACTTAACTCTTCTGTAACCTCTTGATAAACTTAATTATTGCTTTCTTCAGAAAGGTAGATATGTATTGCTGGTGCTGTTAAGTAATAAAGGTATTAGGCTTCCCTCAATGTATTTGGTCACAGAAAGCCTTAGCTTTGACTGTCTTACTGAGATACCAACACAGTAGTCACCATAAACACCCGGGTGGACCCCATCTTGAGAAACAGAGGGTTATGCACTGAGAGCTAGTATGTAGAATAGTTAGGAAAACACACCAAAGCCTGAGAATGTAGAGACATGAATGCTAAACTTCAAATAAAGTCCTAAGTTATCTGAAACATAGTACACTTTCAATAAATGTTATCTTTATCATTAGGGGTTAGAACAAATTATACACACATTATATGTTAAAATTTTACAATAAACAGGGAAGAGGTTAGAATTGTTCATGTGGTATGGAGTTGAAGACATCAGTAAGAATTCATGTCTAGCTTAATATGTTACAGATGGCTGCAAATGGAAATACTTATAAGTATCTCTTTGCTCCATTAACTGAAAAGGCCACCACTATAGTACTGCCCACATCTAGTAACCAAATCATTCTCTTGTAGAAGGATCTAGAAGGTCCTTGGAGAAATGATTGCTTCAAGGACTGGCACAGGAATTATACAAGAAAAGTTTGTAGCATCTTATTGTGCCAAAATGTAAGGAAGTACCAAAAACAGAAAACAAAAATAAAACCCAGTAACATTATTGGAGAAGGTTGAAAGAAACTGGAGACAAATGAAAGCCCCAAGTGGCCAAAGCTGGAATAATATGAGCAATAAAATAAGTAAATCACATTAGATTATAACACAGTTTAAAGTTACCATTTGTGAGTCCATACTGATGTATGTAAATGACTGAATAAATTAACAAATGTAGAAGATATGAGTCTCCTATGGAGAAAAATTGCAAACAATTCATATAGATACTTCTCCTTCGAGAGAGGGAACATAAATCTCAAATTCCTAATTGTGGGTTGTTTGTACTGATGTTCTTTGAAGAAACTACAGCATGGACAGGTGAGAAAAAAGAGTAAATTTACAGGGGGAAATAGGATAAATACTACCTCAGCCAAGTTATTACCAATAGTCATCAGGCAGGCTTCCAAGATGTGATGTGACAAAATTGTTCATGTGATGTGACAAAAATGTCAATTTATGTTTATAATCTTCCTCCTTGAAACCCATGAAACCCATATTCCAAGTCTAAGCATGAGGAAAAATATCTGAAAATCCCAGTAAAATAGAATTCTACAAAAGTACTAGTCAAAACCATCAAAATGATCAGAAACAAAGAAGTCTGAGAAACTGTCAAAGTCTAAGGAGCTTAAGAAACATAACAAGTAAGTGTAAAGTGACATAGTATAGAGGATTCTAGAATCCTTTCTAGAGGACATTAGTTTAAAAACTAAGCAAAATTGAATGGATTATTACCTTTAATAATAACAAACCAATACACCTTAGCTAAAATACATGTACAAAACTAATGTTAAATGTTCAAAAGATACTGAGTGCTGGGTATATGAAAATTCTTCACTATCTCCTCACATTTTCTCTAAGTTTAACACTATTCTAAAAAAATAAAATCTATTTTAAAAATGCATTACACTAATTATAAGCATTCTGTCTAAAAACCTCAGTTAATTATTCCAGAGGATAACAGGTTGCATGGAAAGCATTTTAACATTACGCAGAGTTCAATCCCACCTCTGCCACTTAGTAGATGCATAAATCAGCACATTATGACAATAACCTCTGAAAGTTGCAATGAAGTTTAAATGAAATCTAATATGTGGATGATACAAAACAATGCTAATAACAAAATCTTATATGCCCAAAGATTTAAAACTGGCATTCAGAGAGCTAGGATTTGGATCTGGCTCAGTTAGAACCCATTGCCATGATCTTGCCATTATGCTATCCACTAGTTGAAATTAAAAAATCAGAAATTAGTCTTCAGAGCATTGTTATTTGCTTCTCTAGCTCCTCAACTGGGAGATTATATATACCTCTTTTAGCTGTGAAAATGTGACCTTGGACCCCATGTACAACAGTAAAAGTTAATCTAGATTCCTCGACTGCAGTCTGGAATAAATATGATACCATAAAGGATGTTGGAAATAATGAAGACACAGAGATGATAAAATGAGAACAAAAAGGAATATAGAGTACTTGAAGTGAGGCAGGAGATTAAAATTTATATCTACCTTGTCTCCAACCGAGTTGCCTCTGCTCCAAGCTTTCTGCAAAGCAGATTGCTGAATTCACTTGAATTTAACACACTCTGATTAGGCATTCATCATGACATACTTTAGGGTGAATATGACACATGTTTCTATGAAATATATTTTATTCAATAACAATTTAAAACAACCCTCTGTCTTTGCTTTTGTTTCTTACATTCAAGTAAATTGATTTTACATTTTGGGGCATGAAATCCAAGCATAAAGGAAGTATTATGTCAGAAATAGATCTCTACGAATCATATTCTTAGCTCCAAGCTCATACAGGAGGTTAAATGGTCAGCATTGAGGAATGGTAGAAGTACTAGTTGTATAAGGCATGAGTGCTTCCCTCTCTGTCCTAAAGCACAAACAGGCAG
This sequence comes from Marmota flaviventris, assembly GCF_047511675.1. NCBI lineage: Eukaryota > Metazoa > Chordata > Mammalia > Rodentia > Sciuridae > Marmota > Marmota flaviventris. The sequence continues at coordinate 36,199,332 of NC_092504.1, read as the reverse complement.
CACAAACATGCAGATGGGTAATTAGAGTACAACATAATTTGTGCCACATAGAGGTCTGAAAGTGTAGAGATGAGACGCATTAGTTGAGGTCTCACTGCCCCAAGCCTCTTAGTTAAATCTGCACACATCATCAAATCAATCTGAGGCCCCAGGTTCAGTGGCTTATAGCTATTGCTTTACATTAGCAACTAATGATACAGTAAGCAGAACCTAGATATGGATTGTGGAAAACAGACAAATTCAGAGTTGCATTTTTTGTTGGTTTTTATTTTTAAATTGAAGGATGTCATCATAGTTAAAAGAAAACAATAAATAAGAATAACCTAAGGAAGAACTAGCTTATACAACGAAAGCTTTAGGATACTTTGAGAAATGGTTTCCCAAAAGAAATTGTCATTCATTCATATATAAACATATATAAACACTGACAATGTAGAGGGTGTGATGTTTGCACTGAATCAAGACCTATAAACACCTATTTGAAATATGCAACTTCAGCAATTTTAATCCTCAAAATGTTACTATAACCTGTAGCAATTTATGATAATACATGTGTCAGAAGTCAAAAGAATTTAATATAATTTCCTCCCTCTTTGAATTATGGAGTTACTGTCACTGGTTTCTTCTGCCTCTGAGCTGCATCACTGTTTCTGAAAAACAGAGTTTGAAAAGCACTAGGGAAGAACGTCAGGTATAGAACATCATCTATTTTTAGACTTTAGCTCATTCTGATGTGAATGCAAGATCCACTGCAGCTACAATACCTGGGAATTTCCTGTACTTAGTAAACAAGGTCAATATAAAGCATTCAGTGCATCTCAAGCTCTAAAATTCACAAAATATTTGACATGTCTTAACGTAGGATTGAAAAAAAAGCTTGAAAATTTCACAGATGCCAAATTGAATCATCGTAAGGAACAAAGAGATGCCTAGGCGGAAAATGCCTTAGAGATTCAAAAAAGCAAGCAGAAGGAGGAAAAGATAGGGGAGAGGAGGGAAGGAAATAAAGAAAGAAGAGTTGCACTAACAATGTAGAGGGTGTGATGTTTGCACTAGGTATTTTTACATGCATCTCATTAGTTTTTATATATTATTTTCTATACATAGACCATCTCTGAGCCTCAGTCCCCTCATCATTTGAACCATGATAGATGGCTGCAAGAATTAACAATAACATATCCTAACCCAGGGGCAGGTATGTAGGAGATATTCAGTAAATTGTAGCTAGTATCAGTGTCAGTTGCCATACTGCTATTTTCCTAAAGATCATTCTGAACACTTGCTCACATTCACAATAGAAAGAACAAAGAAAAGCAAACAAACGTTGTTATCGTCCTTAAAAGAAGGAGATTCAGGGTCATCAGCATCATCTTCCATCTGCATGAGTTATTGCAGGAAGTAATGCCTACTCTCCTTAAGGCACAGCACATCTGAGCCACTGCTCACACAACTACAGCATGCAGCTTGTGTGCCAAACATGAAGTGGTAGCCTGGTGTGGTGGCACACGCCTGTAATCCCAGCAGCTTGAGAGGCTGAGACAGTAGGATTGTGAGTTTAAAGCCAGCCTCAGCAATGGCGAGGCGCTAAGCAACTCAGTGAGACCCTGTCTCTAAATAAAATACAAAACAGGGCTGGGGGAAGTGATGTACCTCAAAGACTTAAGGGGCAGTCGAATGGTATTTTCTTTTCAGGATCAGAAACATCACAATTCACACCCTACAAACAGTAAATGAAGTATGAATTAGTAATATGTTCCCCAACCCTGAAAATGAACCAGAACCATCCATAAGAATTCCTTCCTTGATTTCTAAATTTTACATGCTCAACATATGTTTATTTTGGATGTTTACATGGATTTATTTTCCTCTTATTAACCAAAATGATAATAATACTTTTTTTAAGTTTATATTTTTAATTACAACTTATATTTTAATAATAATCATTATCATAGGATAATATACATTATTATATGGTAAAAATAATAAAAACACAGGGTAATAAGTATTATTCTTTGGGGTACGGGGAATGGAGCCAAGGGGTTCTCTATCACTGAACTACACCTCCAGCCCTTTTTATTTTTAACTTTGAGATAGGGTCTCATTAAATTGTCCCACTGGATTCAAACTTGCAATCCTCCCTCTTCAGTCTCCCAAGTGGCTGACATTATAGGCATGCATACTGCACCCAGCTGTGCCAAAGTTATTTTTATTGTGTCAACTACTTAGAAAATGTCCTAAATAGTTTAAGGGATTAGACCTTGTACTACTTGTGAAATTGTTTTAGTCAGCTTTTTTTGCTGCTGTGACTAAAGGATCTGAGCAGCTCGACTGTAGGGGAGGAAAAGTTTGAGGGCTCACAGTTTCAGAAGTCTTAATTCAGAGAAGGCGGGCTCCATTTCTTGGGGCTCAAGATGAGGCAGAACATCATGGTGAGTATGTGGCAGAGGAAATCTGCTCACATCATTGCAGTCAAGAAGCAGAGAGAGAGAGACTCTAGCTCCAGATACAAAATATATACCCCATAGCCACGCCCCCAATTAACCACTTCCTCCAGCCACACCCCACCTGCCTCTAGTTACCACTCAATTAATCCCATGAGGGATTAATTCACTGATTGGATGAAGACTCTCACAATCTGATCATTTCTCCTCTGAACCTTCTTGCATTGTCTCACACATGAGCTTTTGGGAGACACCTCATAGCCAAACCATAACAGAAATGGAACAAAGTTTAGTGATAAGAATATAAATAGGCATCTCCTTTGTGATTTTTGCATAGTGTTTATGACATTTCCATACATATTTATCTTCCCTCTACCAGATTTTATGGATAGATAAATAAAACTTCAAATTATAGACATCATTTCACGGCCCCCCATCTTTCACATCTGCTGTACTTTCTATTGGCTTATTCTTGCATAGCATCTCTTCATATGTCAGCAAGAATAGACCCTCAAAAAGTTCCAGTATTGTATGATTTGCAGATTTACAGGAGACAACCCTTTCTTCCACAATATTTATATCAGTTCTTCATAAAGAATGTTTTTTGGACATGCTACAATTTGGGGTCTTCCTGTGGATTGGTCATTGTTTTTATGTTACACAGATAAGAAGATTGCATCCCCCTGTGATGAAGAAGATAACCAAGCATTTAACAATTCCTTGCAGTGCAGGAAGGAGTGAAGTGCTGCTTGCAAAAACAAACCTCACCATGTCCACTGTATTCAATTTCCCTTAATTTCAGCCTTCTTGTTTATAAAGTGTAGATGGTAACCACTATCTCACTGGTCTGCTGATAAAACTCATGGCAGTGGGAAGTGCCCAATAAATATTAGCTGTCTTCTCAACTGAAAATTCAGAACATGATAATTGGATCTAAGGATATATGACCACTCTTAATCATCAATTGTATGTCTATATAAATATTATATCCACAGTAGTGAAGCAAAGTAACATTCTACCTGTTTTTAGTTCAAGAGTTGAAGGAAAATTGCCAGTGTTTAAGTGAATGAAAGCTGTATCTCTGATGCAGCAATTTGCTTTTGCTTGACTAGCTTATTACACCTGAAGGTCACTCATTATTCCATAACAATCTCATCACTAATGAAAATGAAATTACAATGCAACATTGCCTCATGAAGTTACTTGATGATTTCCCAATTTTTACATTCTGTAGGTTAATCACAAATGTTGTTTTCATTTAAAAAAATCATAATGCTGATCTTGCTATTCATGTCAAAGCATTAGCATGCAGAACTTTTACTTAGATACTGAAACTAGTGACATTCCTGTCTCCACAAATTAGCTATTTGCTATCAAAAACAGAATGGCAACAACTGGGAGAATTATTTCAATCTTTCAGTTTGAAAGGCCACAAAATATGGGCAAGTTGAGAATAAGCTAGCAAGACAATTTTGTATACTCTTTCAACCTAAAGGCCAGCATCTGGATATATTCTTGTGATGTACTCTTTACATCTTAAAATTCAGCCTGTTCACAGTTTTCCCACCTTTAAAGCTCAAGTGCAATATGTCCCCATTGGTCAAACCTTCTAAAATTATCTATCAACCACAAATGGAATCATGAAAGTGATCTTGTACCTCATTAGAAATAAAATACTCTCAAGTTATTTTATTAACATTATTTCTGGAGAAAACTTTAAATATCATCTCTTATAGACATTAAAGTTTTGGACCATCTCATTACACCCTTGGGACCCCAGGTGGTATCTAGCATAAAGAAGGACAAAGAATACAGAGAGTTCCTTTACAGTGATATGAAATAGCGTGTTTTCCCAGTAAAAAGTGAAATGGAGTCAACAAAATTCTTTCAGAGAAATTTATAATTCATCTCAAAGAAATTCAGTCTCCTTCAAGAATATACAGATCACAATTACAGTAGACATATTTTACAAAATAATATATATATGGAATTTGAGGAAAACAATTTCAATGTAGGAAAATTTCCAAGAATCTCAGACATTCTGGAGCAGAAAATGAGACTTTGTTTAAGAAAGGCTCCAAATATCTAACTTTGACAGAGAAAAAGGTCTACCTCTCAGGGGCAAAGAGGATTGTGTTAAGATGGTCATGGGACACCACCAAAAATAGCATGGAAAGAAATCGATCAAGTTAAAAACATAAGACATGGCATCTGCAAGACTGAGCATTAGAAAGATTCTCTCCTAAGGCACCTAGAACATCATACAAGGATCGATTCATGAAAAAAAAAATTACAGCATATATTGGGGGTGGAATGTTGCTCCATTATTTTAACATTAACCTTCTAAATTTTGATATGTGTCAATTATCTTTAAATTTTCGCCTCTGGTATTATTCTGGAAGATACAAAAGGACTTATAATTTTTCCTACTTTTTATACATTATAGCAACTAACCTGGTTATTATAAATATAAAAATATCAGCTAAATAAAGTATACATTTTAGTATCAGTTGAAGAGAATTCTTTAGGCTAAGTATCATAAAATTATAATGTAATACTTTGAGATGAACTTCCTTAATACTAAATGTATCATTAGGACATATTATTACCTATTAAAATAATTTAAACTAGGATTTAGATAAAAAGACAAAATAATACCTTATTTTAAAAAATCAGAATCCTTCGGGGTAATGATCCCATCATGTGATAAGTGCAGTGTTGTGGAAATTTAAGGGGAAGATTGGCATTTTTTGCTACTTATCTGGAGACTATAAGGAACATTAATTTTGAACTCATGGCCCATAAGGACCAATCATGTGCATCCGGTTCCCTGATGGATGCCATTACTGGCAATGTAAACTCCTTGAATATGATAAAGAGTAAGCATACCTGATTTTGTGATGCTCGGTAGTCAGCCATCATTGCATAGGTTCATCTTCAGTATAATAAATTGCCTTTTGTGAAAATCAAAAGTACCAACCCCAAAACCATGACATTCCCAGAATGGTTATGGCCATTATGACCAAACAACAGATTCTAAGTGAGAATCGGGAATTCTCATGAGATTGTGAGACTAAGTCACATGAAGAAAATAAGTCTGAATTCAAAGTGCATTATAGACACACAGAATTTCACAACTCTTACTGTATTTTCTCCATCCTCCCACCTCTGTCTCTTTTACATCAACTGAGGGCCTTAGATGATTTAATAGTCCATGGTGTATCTGAACAAGAGATCAGACATTACCTTTCCTAAGAAATTGAAAATGGAATAAGTGGCAAGAATGTCACCTAACATTAAATTGAGATAATGCCCTCCTGTGTGTGGCATGCTTTAAGCATAAATCATCACTCTTAGAGATGTGCAAGAATTGACAAAAGTGAAATCACCACTATAGCTACAAAAATGTAGGCTGCATCCATAGAGAGCTGCCAGGCTTACTGCCTTGACAAAAATAGCTTATCCATTCAAACAGCTCCTCGGGTTAGACCAACTATCAATTTTGTTGACTTTTCTCTAAATTGAAAAGTTTTGACTGAAGTAATTGAGCTAGCCATTTCTTTCTTTCTTTTTTTTTTTTTTTTTTTTTTTTTGGCCTCCTGAAGTTATATCCATGTAGATGCTGGCCAAAGAAATAGATATTCTCAGTCCCAAAATGCTCTTTCTTATGATACACAAAGTAGAATTTGCAAAATCAAATATTTATAGAAACTATGCAAGTAAGGCAAAAATTAGCAAATAATAACAGACTGGAAAGTTCATAAACCATCTAGAAAAAAACAGTTGAACAAAAATTAGCATCACATTAGTCATTTATTTCTATCTAATTGTTGCTAGGCTAGAATGGAGAAATGCTGTAATGTTTAAATTTAGGAATAGAATTTCTGGACCTTTTAGATTTTTGAGAAAATTAAAAACCCAGATTCCTATTTGTTTTTTTTTTCTGCTTTTAAATTCTAAAAACTATTTCAAATACATAAAATAGAGGTTAACATTTACTCCACCTCTATATAAATAGACTTATTTGTATATATGGGAAAATATATGTACATATACATATACATAGGTGATTGTTTTAGTTCTGAACCACTGTGAACAAAACACCTGACAAGAACAACTTAGAGAAGGGAAGTCTGTTTTGAATTCAAGTTTTCAAAGGTTTAGTCCATAGTTAGTCGAGTCCATTATTCTAAGCCAAAAGTCATACATCACATCATGGCAAAAGGCCTTTTGGAGGAAAGCTCCTTAACTCACTCACGGTCAACAGGAGGCAAAGCCAGTGAAGAGTAAAGAAGGAAATAGAAACCTCAAAGGCATGCCCTAATGCTCTGTGTTATTTGCTGTTCCTCCCGTATGATATTTCCAACCCAACATTGCCTGGTTACCATAAGTGTTTTTACACATCATTTTTATGAAGAAATCTCCCCAAAACTCCAGCACATCCACCCTGACTCTATGATAAGATCTTTCCCTACTCATATTGCTTTGCTTAAGTCCTATCATAATACATATTCTACAACATTAAGTTTATCTATGTATGTTTCTCAACAGGAGCATTTTTTTGTCTTATATTTCAATTCTTGCAGCAAAGTAACTGACTTACAGAAGGGACTCAATAAATTATTGCTTAATAACTAATTTTAGAGTAAGATGAGGACAGAGAGCAATCTTTTCAACCTGTTGTATGGAGATGAGTACATTTTTAAAAAGTAAGAGTTAGCTCAAAGTCATTATAGATAATGAATTTTCAGAACAAAGTTCTTTGACCTCTGTCCCTCATTTTGAACCTCATACCAAGTAAAAACTTTCAAATATTTTTGCACAAAGTTTTAGTTACTCTGTAACATTTCTCTCTGTACCTGAAGGCAGTTACAATTCAAGGACAGAGAGGCCTTGAGAATACTAATGCTAATATGGAGGGTGTATTAACTTTGTGTCACTGTGACCAAAATACCTGATAAGAACATCTGAGAGGAGGAAAAGTTTATTTTAGGCTCATGGTTTCAGATATTTTGTCCAAAGTGAGTCTACTCCATTGCTCTGGGTCCAACTTCCTCCAGCTTCCATATGCCTACATTTACCACCAAGTACTCCACTCAAATTATTAAATCATCGAATGGATTAATCAATTGATGAGGTTACAACTCTCATAATCTAATCACTTCACCTCTGAAAATTCCTGTGTTGTCTAGCACATAAGTTTTTCCATGGAAACCTCATATGCAAACAATATCAGAGGGGATATTTTTTCACTATAACTTTAAGAGTTTACCATGGCATGTCATTCAAACAATTGGATTTGACAGCCTAAAGAATCCCCAATAAATTTAAATTCTCTCTGCCCCTTCTTTATTGACTTATTTTTAGTTTGAGTCCCACACTTACACATTCTTCCCAGTATCCACTTTCATTTCAATGTGAATTTGTATCCTTCCCATCCAGTATAAAGTATATTGATTTATCTCTTTACTTTTGACTGATATTTGTGACTTGCTTTAATAGTGAGATGTGGTAAAATTGGGGTTGACCTAGTTCCAAATTTAGGCTCTGCTATTGCCCACTCTTTCTCTTTACCAAGCACCATCATATAAACATGCTCAGGGTGGCTGCTGGATGATGAAGGTATGTGACCCAGTCACCACTGTCACTGCAGCCAACATCCACTCAAACCCCAGAAGCAGAACTCCTTAACTGATATTTATCTATCCACAAAAGAATAAGGGAGGCCAACCATGACAGAGCAACTGTTCCAATGAGCCCAAACTAATTTGCTGAACCACAGAATCAAGAACTAAATAAATGGCTGTTATATAAGGCACTAAGTTTTTGAGCAATTTGTTATACAACAGAAGTTAATTTATACAACTCCCTGGTGCTTCAGTTTCCTCATTTGTAAAATGAGATTAGAAATATTACCCATCTCATATGGATAACTTGAAGATTATATTAGCTAAAATTCACTGCATGGTGCTTGGCAAGAACTAATAATGATAACTATACGGTATTGTTATTTGAATAGAGCAGCTTTGCATGGAGCAAGCTATTCAAACACTCTTTTCTAATAGGTCATGTTCATGGCAAAAGCAATGCTCTCATCATCTTCTAGAGGTGACATGACCCAAATACCATTTTGCCAAGAAGTAATAGTTTCCCCCAAAAGTTGTTGACTTCAAATTACATTCTTATAAATACTTCAGTTGAATAAACTGTCTCTTATTTAAAATGACATAATATTAAATTTTGAATATATATTAAGAAGTGTTTGCAGAGTGTCCATATTTTTTGATAACAGTACATAAAAGTAATACATACATTGTCAATACTCTATTATTAAACCCCACTAGAGTATCGTCATAATACTTTCATGATCGTCTATGAAATTCATTACAAATACATAACTAAAGACTATATATGTCCAGAAAAAAAGATAAAAACACTGAATCTAAGAGGTTGGTTCGGGATTATTGATTCAGACACAGATAACAATTTTGAAATCATGGGCAGATAGGATGACAACAATTGATGAGGGAGCAATAAATGCTTATGTTCCCGGCTCTTCTGTGAGAGTGTGGATTTGTATTTAAATAAACATGAGGAGAATTCTCGTGTTCTTCCCATCTGCTTCTCTTCAGGTATTCATTCCTTTCTCTGGGGGTTGTTGTTTATAAGCATCCATACTGCTCCATCCCTTTTTCCAAAGCTTATTGAGGTAGAGAAGAAAATACACTACTAGTAATGTCAGTTTGAAGATTTTTAAATGGTAGTAACAATTCTCTTCTCCTACCCTTTACCACACTGATAAAACCTACATAAAACTGGATAATGTTTTAGTTCAGAAATTCAAAAATGGATTTTTATAATTTTTCTGACAACACAGAGCATTTAATTTTTAAAAATATAAACAAATTAGTTTTGATGTTTCAATTAGCATTGGGTTCAAGTGAAAGTGATTAAAACCAGTGAAAAGAATAATATGTTAGGCAATGCTACAATGTCTGCATGAGAATTAATAGTCCAATGACAGTGTCATCGGATGACTCCTATGAGCTCTAAAACCAGTTTCTGATATATTTTGCTACTTCTTATAATCAGAAATCTTGAATTTTGTTATCAAAAGGCTGAAATGGGATTAGTTCCTCTGGTAGTATCTTTAATGAGTGACTAGGAAAATAGTTGTTTCATCTCCCTACAACTTTGTTGGTTGTAGAGATTGAAGATCTTAAAAGAGGAATTTGTCTCCCAGAGGATAAAATAAGAACTCTTTTGAAATGGGAGCTGAAATTTTCACTAGGCCACTTTGGACCTTTTCTGTTTTCGAATCTATAGTCAAATAAGGGAGTTATTATTCTCGTTGGGGGGATTAATCCTGTTTATTAAAAGGGGATAAAGTTTCTACTACACAAGAAGTAATAGAGGAGTGTATCTGTGATCCAGAATACAATCTAGAGCACCATTTATTACTCTTAGGTTCAGGGGGAAAATGTAATTGAAGGGTACTGTAATACAATATATGCAGGTGACAAATACCATAAACACCTGGATAGTTAGATTTGGATCCTGCCAGGTAAAGACTCATGAAGAGTTGAGGTACTATCTGCCAACAGACAAAGGACACAATAGTCAAAGAAGTTCTAAAATGTAAACTACAGTCCTGTAACCATGGAATGATAGTAGTTATACATATTTTACATCATTACATGTACATACTTGCATATGTGATAGAGTTTTCTGAGATCTCAAGGACTGGAGCTGCAGATGTTAAGGAGTTATGTCCTCCGAGCTCTTGGCAGGCCAGAGCAATCAACAACTGCAGTCTGTTCTCAGGACATGCTCAGTTGACATGGTCAGACTTGCCATAAGTTCCTCTTGAGATTGTGGACTTGCTCCATGGTTTTCCCTTATGGTGAAGTTATTTGGGGAATGTTCCTGTTAGTTTATGCTTAGCTGTTAGTATAGATCTAGAACAAAGATTAAGGAAATAAATGTAAATGTAGCATTGTTTTTAAAAAAGATATTTTGGTATTTTGTCTGCCTAACCTCAAGGCTGCATTCCATGGTTGGGAACCCACTGTAAACTATAAAATGCTGTACCTGCTAATAATAAATGTCTTTAGCTGCACCAAGCTTTGGATTCCCTGTGTCCTTTCTTTCATCTCGCTCTGCTCTTCAGTCCCTGTCAACACATATGAAAAACTTTTTTTTCTTTACAAGTCCTGTTTCTATTGAGTTATACATATACTAATGGTAGTTAAGTATAATTCAATACTTATTGTATAACCTAAAGAAAAGTAAAAGACCTAGAAAAGCAGTGACCAGAAGTTCAAGGGGGGTAGAGGCCATGTGGGACTTTACACGATCTGCTTATATAAGAGGAGTTGCATCATGTTACCCATGAGGGCAGCACTGTTATTGTCTTTATTTGGAAGTTTAAAATGTGTTAAAGCCACTGATGGATGCTGAGTCGAAGAAGGAAGAGGAACATGGGATGCTGTCTGTTGACAAGTAAGCATCTTCACAAACCCATTATAAGGTTTCTTGTAACACTAAAGAATTGCATTTCCTAGAATCCTTTTCCCAATGATTTGAGGTTAGAATTTTCCAATGAGAAATCCTCATTTGAGATTTGGAGGTGAAGAAAGGAAAGGTCATAGCTTCTGGAGGCAATGACAGAGTGATCCTCAAGAGTGTGACTCAGAGCAACTTCCAAGTGAGCTCTGTGACCTACTCACTTTGCTGCTGCTGACAGAGAAAACCAAGTGGGAACTTCTCAGAGATTCCTCATATACTCAGCACACTTCCAGCAAGCTCCAAAGAACCACCCTGTTTCTTACTTTGGGTTAAGAAAATCACTGGTATTTCCCTGACATTTGCTTCTCCCCTTTTCCAATTACTGGCTGGATAAGCTCTGAATTCTCTATATTAATCTATTCAATGTCTGGAATAAATAGAATGACTTTTGTTAATTGACTATTTTATTTCCATTAAGGATTTTCAAGAAGTTGATCATATTACTTTTGCAAGAACTTAGTGCAATGAAAGATGAGAAAGACCATCCTTTTCAGGAAACAGTTACCCCCATCTCCCTACTATGAACCAATTTAAAATCAAAAGTGCTCTCACTAAAAAGGAAATGAGAGTAGATACCAGTGGCAACCAGCAGTCTCCACCTCAAATAAATGGTCTCATTATGTTTTTTTCATTTTTGTTTATTTCTTTGTTTTTCTTTCTTTGGTCATCTCTTTCTCTTTCTGGTGATCTCCTTTAAGCCCTTATTATTTTATTCAGGTGTGTCTGGATATCACTGAATACATAATGCTCTAATATCATCTTAGCCTCCCTGAGCCTTATTTCTTTAACTATAAAGTAAAAGTAGTGATGCTTTTGCCCTGTTTATTTCACAAGGATATTTTAGTGATAAAATGAGATATGGATGTATAAGTATTTTGTGACCAACAAGAGCCCTATGCAAATGTAAAGGATCTAAATTAGTATTACTTTAGTGGTTATACCAAAGCATTCTGTTGATTCATTTCCAAAAAGTTTCTGTCTCAGGAGAAAAGACCTATTTATGGTCTTGGCACCATGAAATGGATAAAGTCACCTTCCTTTTAAAATTTCTTCTGGCATCTTTAAGTAATCCAGAGCAAACGGGTCAGCTGAGTCATATTTCCCACAACAGGATGACCCCAGCAAGTGTGTTTTTGCCACCAGCAATGTGCGTGTGAATCTTAACATTCACGGTCAGTGCTTATGGGCTGACAGCTGGGATTTAAAATACTTGTAGCTAAATCATAAGAGCAGCTGAAAAGCACAGGCCATCTGCTGCAGGTGTGCTCTAAAATGCCCTCGAATTCATCAAATACACGTTGACACCCATTAACAAAACATTTAGCAGTGCAAGTTCTCTTCTGGAGTTGTATTTGGAGTTAACTCCAAAATGTATCAGTAGGCTTTATGTCTTATTCACAGGAAATGGTCACTGTCCTTAGCCCAGCATATTCTGACAAGAGTGTTGTTCACATGGTAACATCTATCAGACCCCAGGAAAGCTGGTGACCTGGCACATCTTGGCTTTGCACCTCATCTGTCTGCGCTGGACATTTATTGAATAGATGCTGGCAGTGCAGACGGAATTTTCTCTATCTCATTATAATCCATTGAATTGACTTAATAAGCCACAAAAATAGCCAGAGTACAAGATAAGCCATGGGCTCAGATTTCCAGGAAGCTGGAGTTTATGTTTGCAGTTTAGTTTTGCTCTCCTTAAGTCATGTATCTACTTCATGTGCTCCTGCTATTTTGACTATCATTTGTCTCAAGCTTCTGATGTGCAGCTGTCTCCACTGTGTTTTATTTGGTCTAACTTTTTAAGAATGCTGCATGAATACTATGAGTATTCCCAGCTTGGATTCTTACTTACTTTTATAGGAAAATAATTGGATTAAGTTATTCTATAACAAGCCATGAGTGATTTCCCATAAATTCTTATGTCTTCAGTTAAGATGTATATTGACCAGGATTCTTCAAAAAAATAAAACCTATAGTGAGTGAGTGTGTGTGTGTGTGTGTGTGTGTGTGTGTGTGTCCAAAATGAAACTTATAATCAAGTTTTGATTCACATGATTCTGTAGGCAGAAAAATCCCACAATCTGCTGTTTGCAGGCTGGAGATCAAGGAAGGCTGATAGTGTAATTCAAAACCTGAGACCCAGAGAGTCAATTTTGTTGATTTCAGTCCAAGTCTAATGGCCTGAGAATCAGAAGCACAAAAGGGAGTCCCAGTTCAACCAGTCAGGCAGTCAGAGAGCATAAAGTCAACTGTCCTCTTGTTTGTTCTGTTTATGTCTCAGCAGATTAGATACCTATCTACATTGGGGAAGGCCATCTACTTTACTCAGCCCACCAATTCAAATGTCAATCTCTTCCAGAAACACCCATATACTCATTCATAAATAATGTTCAATCAGCTATCCAGTCATCCTATGACCTATTCAAGTTGACATAAGCCAGTTATGACTCACTATAAATCCTTCTTTGATGAATTGTGTTCAAATATAGTTTTATTTAGCTCAGATACATCATCTCCCCACATTTTGACAAAATATAAATAGTAGTGTACAAATCTATATAGAGATGATCCTGTACTTACAATAGGGTTTTGTCCTGATAACCCATTATAAGTTGAAAATATATTGAGTCAAAAATGCATTTAATCCATCCCTAACAAACGTTATAGCTTAGCTTAGCCTACCTTAAACATGTTCGAAACACTTTTATTAATTCACAGGCAAAGTCATAGGACACAAAATATATTTCATAATAAAGTATTGAATACCTCATTTAATTTATTGAATGCCATACCAAAAGTGAAGAACTGAATGGATATGTGGGTATGCTTTGTTTCAACATAAAGATGAAAAATCTTAAGTCAACTCATTATAAGGTAGAGAGACCTTCTGTATTTATGACTTGGCAAGCCTTTGGAAATCCTCTTAAAACATATTTTCTAATTAAATTTATGTGTAAAATGTAAGTGAAGCCAGAACTAAACCTATAGCTATGCTACAGTCCCTTGCCAACATGTGGTTATTGAGCATGCACATTGTGGATATTTCCACTCAAGCTCTAAATTTAATTTACTTAATTTGATTTAAATTTTAAAAATTGAAATGGTCCTTAATATGTTTCTATTAAACATGACTCAAAAATATTTTAACCATTGAAACTTTTAAAAATTTTGTTTTTTTGAACAGGACTAGAGATCAAATTCAGGGCCTCACACATTTGTTAAGCAAGTACTTTACTACAGATCTACCACCCCAGTCCAACTATTAAAATTTCAGTACCCAAATTGAGACATACTATATAAAATAATCATCAGATTTTACAGTTTTAGTGGGAAAACATTTAGCTTCAATAATTTTAATATTGATTACAAAATATTAATGTTTTGAGTCTATTTTAAAAATTAAATTATTAATAACAGTATCTATTTCTTTTTGCTTATCATTAATATGACCATTATAAAATTTAAATGTACTTGTTACTCTCTTTATATTTTCATTGGGCAATATCATCAACAGGACAAACCCAACAGAGTCCCTGTATTGATCACTGCTTTTGCTCTTGGTAAAATTAGAGTATCCTACACATCATCCAACCAAGAGTCCTGATCCTTGTACCTCTATGCTTTCCTGACTTCATTCAACCTCTGTTCCAGATATCAAACAACAAAAAATTACCTTAGAGCATTTAGTATTCCTAATTGCTTTTCCAGAAAATAGAAAAGTGGATATAGGAAAATATAGATCACCATGGCAATTGATTTATACATGGTGGATATGAGGGATTCAGACAATAAATAAAATCTGGTTTCTGAAAATCTCAAATTTTATTTGAAGCCATTTAGCAAAAGAAATGTTTTTACAAATAAAGTTACAATGTTTAGTTGCTTTAATATTAAATCATTTTTCATATACCATAAATGCATTTTAATCAATTGTTTGAGGGACCTAACTAAATCCTTAATATTATTTATTTACTTTTTTTATTAGAGCTTTATAGCAGTTGGGCTCATTCTGACAAAATCATACATGCATGGTATTGGATTTCAATTCTCAATCTCCCCCTTTGCCTTCCCCCTTTTCCTCTCCGGTTCTTCTTTCCCTTCCTTAATCTCCTTCCTCTACTCTGCTAGACTTCCTTTGGCTCATCTATTTATTAATTTATTGGTTCTTTTTAATTATACATAAAGGTGAAATTTCCTATCTACATTGGGGAAGGTCATCTACTTTACTCAGCCTACCAATTCAAATGTCAATCTCTTCCAGAAACACCCATATACTCATTCAGAAATAATGTTCAATCAGCTATCCAGTCATCCTATGACCTATTCAAGTTGACACAAGCCTGTCATGACTCACTATGAATTTACATATGCACATAACATGATTTTTAAAGAATTCATTCTACATCCCGTCCTCCACTCTGTTTCTCTAGCTCCTTCTTCTACACTACTAATCCAATCTGTATCTTTATAATATTCTAGCCTTCTCTTCCCTTTCATTTATTTTACTCTAGCTTACAAATATGAGTGAAAATAGTCAACTTTTGAGTTTCTAAACCTGGTTTATTTCACTTAGCATAATGTTCTCAATTTCCTTCCATTTGCCAGCAAATGTCATAATTTCATTCTTCTTTAAGGCTGAGGAGAACTCCATTGTGTATATATGCCATGATTTCTTAATCCATTCATCTTCTGTTGAGCATTTGGGCTGATTCCATAATTTAGTTATTGTGTGTTATGCTTCTATAAATATTGAGGGAGCTGTATAACTACAGAATGCTGATTTTAGTTCTTCTGGGAAAAAACTAAGGAGTGAGATAGCTGGGTCACATGGTGGTTCCATCCCTAGTTTCTGGAGGAATCTCCATATTGCTTTCCAGAGTAAATGTACTAGTCTCCAGTCCCACCAAGAATGTATAAATGTACATTTTCCCCCACATCCTTACCAGCATTTATTATTGTTTGTAATTTTGATCATTGCCTGATTGGAGTAAGATGAAATTCTGATTAGAGTAAGATGAAATCTTAGAGTAGTTTATTTTGTATTTCCTTGATTGCTAGAGATGGTGAACATTTTGTCATATATTTGCTGGCCATTTGTGTTTCTTCTTTTGAAAAATTTTTGTTTAGTTCTTTTGACTATTGATTGATTGAATTAATTAATTCATTTTTTGGTGTTCTTTTTGAGGTTTTTTTTTTTTTTTTTTTTTTTTTGTATTCTGGATATTAATCCCCTACTGGAGAAATAGTTGGCAAAGATTTTCTCCAATTCTTTTAGCTCTCTCTTCATGCTTTTAACCATTTCCTTTTCTGTACAGAAGCTTTTTAGTTTCATGCCTTCCCATTTATGATTCATGGCTTTATTACTTGTATCTTTGAGGTTCTTGTTAAGAAAGTCACTGCCAGCACCAATATGCTGGAGTATTGACCCTATGCTTTTATACAGCAGTTGCAAAGTTTCTGATCTGATTCTGAAGTCTTTGATCGATTTAGATTTTGCTTATGTACAGGGTAAGAGAGATCTAGTTTCATTTTTCTTTCTTTCTTTTTTTTTTTTTTTTTTTTTTTTTTTTAGGAATAGCTATCCAGTTTTCTCAGCACCATTTCTCTAAAAGGCATGTACTTTTTTTTTTTTTAGATGATGAGTTATTTTATTTTTTTTTCCTTTTTTTAAATTTTTATTATTGGTTGTTCAAAACATTACATAGTTCTTGATAAAAGGCATGTACTTTTGTGTGTAATTTTCTTATTTGTTCTGGAACTTCTCTCTGTTTTGATATATGATTATATGTCAAGGGGTGGGGTTTGGAACTCCTCTCTGATTGTTCCTCCTTGGATAGGAATTTTGGTTGTTGGTTTGGGATTTTTGCCTCTTCAACTCCTTGAGGTGGAGTAATGTTAAAGCTCAGGTTGGGCTGGATTGTGTCTTGGGTGAAATTCACTGTTGCTTGATTTAGATGTGAGTATTTCTCAGCACCAAAATCTCTACTTTGTGATACTGAAGTTTCTCAATCTCTTTCAGCTTCTTGTAGATGGAGTTGGGGGAAGCCAGGAATGGCCCTAATGTCAGCAACAGACGTACAGCCTTAAGATAAATGTCCAGTGTCTACTTGACATCTATAACACTAATTGCCACCTATATAGGAATCGTGGGGGCAGCACTTTTATTCTTTTACCAAGAATAGAAAAATACCAATTAGACCAGGAGTTCAACAGCAGGTATCTACTGTATTGTCCACTGTATTAATCACAACAACTTGAATGAGGCAAGGATTACATAACCTATGTGGTTTCAATTATTCAGTGGCATTATAATTTCTTAAGTAAGAGAAAATAAGGTAAGAAGGCAAGAGAAAGTTTGAAATGTTTGAAAAAGTCATCAGAGGATAGGCAGGAGACAGGGAGCAAGTGTCAGCTATAAAGAAGAAGAAGAATTTAACTGAAATTAATGAAAAAAGAAAGAAGGAGGAAATAAGAAAATTTGGCCATTATAGATAGGTGATACATGATCCTAGGACCTAGATATAGCCAGCAAATAAAAGACTGAAACAAACCGAACCCTACCTAAGTCTAATCTAGGCTATATAATAAATGCATGCAGGAGATAGATATTCACATGTAAATAGTTATATAAGTAAAACTATATAAATATATGTATATATACATATATTTATTCAAACCTATCCATGCCATGTGAGCATACATAACCACATATATACACTCATGTACACAAAAAAATCAGCATAAAAAGGTTATGAATAATACACTATGATGAAATGTTTGAAAATTGAAAAAAAATAAAATTTATAGAGAATAAAATACGATACTATGAAGAAAAAAGAAATAAGAAAAAAAAAAAAAACGAAAATAGAAAAAAAAGCATCTTAATGAGAAATGATGGGCCCATTTCTAATGTGGTGATTACATCTCTTGGCAGGGATGGATTGTCAGTTTTTACTTTTGGCTGTCTTTTTGCCCATCGTACATGTGTTCCTCACCTAGCTGCCAGCAGGGTATAGTACTTCTCGGTTTCCAATCTCCCAGTATTGTGTTGATAACTGGGAGTGCTAATAAATTGTGTAATTCTGTAGTGGGGGTATTGTGGGGTTCTGGATTGGAGTTTCCAGTTTGGGGGGTTTGGACTTGAGTGGGTTTTGGAACTCTGTCTGTGGGTATATGGGATTTGTTCCACTTCCCCTATTGATGTAAATCTTCCTCTCTCTGCTGGGCTTCTGGATCTCTGGAGCTTCTTGACAATTCCACTTAGGGAATTGGGTCTAAGCCTTCTTAGCTTTATCTTCACCCACTATGATGAAACATGGATGGATGTGAATTACAGGTATCCACTTTAGAGTGTAGATGCTCTTGTGTGGCTGCAGTGCTAATGGGGTGCAGCTGTTATGGGATTTTTCTCCTCTAGGATCCAGAGGCTGAATGGTGCTGGTAAAATTAGTTCTTTTTTTTCTTATCTCAGTCTCTCTGTTTCAGGCACCCTCTGGAAAGTTTTTTGTGAGCTGCAGGTAAATTATGAGTTCCCGACCCCCATCTCTTTTCACAGATGCACAAGCTGAAAGGGGACAGCTTTCAGTGCCTGGGAATGTTTTCCTCACCTGCCAGTATGTTTGTTCTATGCTCTCCCAGGGTTTTCTGCGCTGTGCTCCAAGGAGGACAATCTACAAAGTGATCCACAGGGCTGCCCAAAAGAGCTGCCTGCTGTGGGCTTGCTGCCTACACAGAACACTTTCACCCCAGGGAACTGCTTTGGCTTTCTTTTCACTGAGACTATAACCTTACCAACTCCATGTCAATTAAAATCAGAATTCCTCTCTAAACCCCAGGTTTCCCCAGGTTGATTTTTCTTTAACCACCAGCTACCTATTTTGTCTGCACTCCCATACCGCTCAACCCGTGGCTAGACCTGGCACATTTCCAAAATATTGTTTCTTATGTTCAAGTTACCAAATTTCTATGATTTTTTTGAATGGTTCAGCATTATGTTTCAGTGTTACTCACCTCACTGAGGAGCAGTCTACTTGCTTTATAAGTCTGGTGTTGAGGAGCTGCTGGGCTGGGCTTCCTTTCTCTACTCCTCCATCTTGTCCCCTGCCCTTTATATAATTTAAATGGGATCATATATTCTTACTTCTAATAAACCAGTTACTGATGATGTTCTAGCATAACTAACCAAAAACATTCTGTACGTCAATAAGCAGTAATCCTTGTAATCTTGAAAAGCTTTTATTTCTGAACTAAGATTCATATTTTTTGTTATTATTTTTTGAAGTCTCCTCATTCTTCTAGACTTTTTTTAGGATCTTCAACTAAGATCTAAAGTCTCCTATTATCTGTCCAGGCTTCTTGGATGACTGTAGTTAATTTTCTCTTTTCCACTATGAATTGTTCTCACATTTTGAGTCACTGCTAAAAATGCAGCCCGTGTAATTGTCTTGTCTTCATCTGGTGTATATTCTTTTTGTCTCCCAACTGGGTTGCAGATTCCTTAAGGGTACAATTATGAACATATAAATTATATAGATATAGAATAAATGCTTGCCAACCGGAATGGTGTAGAAAACGTGCACCTGTTTCATATTTTATGATAAATAGTCTTCCAATGTCTTTAATTAAGTCTTACTAACTAGGATAAATTTAAGCTGGAGACCAGGAGACTAGGATAACAAAGAACAAGCTTTTTTGTTTGTTGTCAAATATTTATTTTTGAGTTTTAGATGGACACAATATTTTATTTTATTTCTATGTGGTGCTGAGGATCGAACCCAGTGCCTCATGCATGCTAAGCAAGCTCTCCACCACTGAGCCACAACCCCAGCCCAAGGGCAAGCTTTTATTATGTTTATGATTAAGCGTCCAAGGATTTTTAAAAAGGCCTTACAGCATACTCACACTCTAACATCTATAGATTATCTGTATAAGAGCTGTTAACTGGTACCAAATCTGCTTCTTAAATTAATCATTAGCTTAAAATTATAGTCATCGAGAATAGATAATGTGGCTAGTAATAAAAATTAAAGGAGGAAAAGTTATTTCACAGGTTTTAGAGGGAAAGGAGTAAGTAGAATAATATTAGACATAATGTAGGTTGGAGAAAAGAGAGAAAACCTTTGCTGTATATTTTAGGGTCTCATCTAGAAGAACCAACAAACACAGGGAGTAGCCAATTTTACTTGTGCTCACATTGGGTAAACTCTGTAAGTGGGTGAGAGAGACATTCTTTTATCCTTGGACTTACTTAGTTTTACTTACAGTATATTGTGTTTTCTCATGAGTCTTTTTATTAGATTATAAATTCCTTAAATAAAGGACTCTTCATTTTTTTTTACATTTATTGACTTTTTAATAGGTACCAAAAGCTATTTCAATTAAAGTTTATCTCCTATATCTACACACTTGGGGATCTCAATAATATTTCATACTTAAAATATTTTAGTGCTACAGGATCATCTTCTCAAATATCACTTATTTTACAATGAAGGAAGTACAGAAGTTATATGAAATCAGATGACATCTGCAGGGGTAATGAACTAGATCCTATGAGGATTAATTGATAACAACTTTTATACGTTATTCGCCCCTTTCTCATAAAAGCAGAGTGCAAAAATTGCTCATGCATTTGCCATTTCATGTTATTTGGACTTAGGATGATAAAAGAGAACACTCTATGAATATAATATGACGTACTTTCCTTTGTTTGTAGAAAGCATTTCTGCTTTTATTTCCATTTATGCCTTTGTTGGTGTACTGCTTATAAAACATAGCTATTCACCTAGATATAATACTCTTGGATATCCGTAGAGCTTCTGATTTTATGATAAGAACCTGTGCTTTCTGGAAACAAAGAATAAATAGGGCCTTGCTTCAATTGAAGGTGAATAACAAACAACTTATATAAACCAGTAGGTATTTAGGTATCTCTTAGGAATACATTTAAATAAAATTTGAAAAAATGGTGAGAATTGGTGTGTTAAGTCTTGCTAGTGAGCATGATTCACTTGTATGTCCTGGGACATCTCAGGCAGAAGAAAGATAAAGTGTCACACATCACCAGTGGCAGCTTCACCTAAGAGCAGACCCCCCACATTAAATGTGTTTATGATTATCTGGAGTTCTAAAGGTATTTTTATGGGCAAAGAAGAAGTTTGGAATTGAATATTTACCCATCTTCCAGTCTCTTAACATCAAGCATAACATAAAATATCCCTACTTTATTTTAATCTTGTGACTACCAATGAAATCGCACTGCTTAAATTAAAGCAAGAATCAGCATCCATATTACAAACTGTAAAACAGAGATTCAGTTTTTTATAAGACTCAGTTTTTACTTTATCATTATCAGCTAAGGATAAAGTAGCTTTTCAAGGTCAAGAAGCCAATATGTGGTAACAATGGAATTTAAGTACCTACTATGAATATAATAGCATATCCTTCCAACCATTCTAAAATGTCATTCCAGCTAGAATATATTCCTAGAATAGAGCTCAAAATACTACAGATGAAGAATAACATTACTTTAAAGCCAGGAGTAAAACACTTTATTTTGAAATTATGGGCTAGGCTAGTTAAAGTACTTTAAGTTTATACTCTGACTTATTCTGTGACTATTTCTGTTTCTCTTATGTCTAATTATTATTAATTCTAATTAATTCTTGAGTGTATGTTTGTGTACAGGTGTGGGTAAGAAATTCTTGTCATTTTTGCAAAGTAACTAATCAATACTTTTTACTAAATATAATTAGATGTTCCCATTTCTCTCGACTCTTCTTCTTTTAAAAGAATCATTGTAGTTATCCTTAAATTTTTTATTATATTTTATTTTTTTCTTATTAAATTAGATGTGATTCAAACATATTCCTCATGTATGGTAAAATTTACTTTGTTGAAAACTTAATACTTCTTTAATGTTCCTAAAGTGTTTTAAAGCCCAAATCTTCATGAATTGGATTTTGAATTGTAAAGAAAAAAGGAGATACCAGAATAATAAAGAAACAGTTTTATAGGAAGAAGTCAATTTAGAAGTCTAGGTAAGAGTTTTTCATTTTTCTAGTGATGAAATTAAGGGATGAATTTTTCAAATAAAAGTGTTTTAACCATGTTTTCAAAAAGGTTGCTAATAAATAATGAGGGTTACTGCTATTCAAGGATATGTCATATAATGATGCTATCAAACTGTGATGTTCATTTTATCTTTTGGGGGGAGGGAGGGATACTGGGGATTGAACTCAAGGGCCCTGGACCACTGAGTCACCACTGAGCCACTCAGGATCCTCCTGTCTCAGCCCCTCAGGTTTCTGGGATTACAGTCATGCACCACCACACCCAGCTGATTTTATCTTGATAAAAAACAAATAGGGTCCGGCTGGGGTTGTGGCTCAGCAGTAGAGTGCTCCCATAGCACATGCAAGGCACTGCTGGGTTCAATCCTGAGCATCACACAAAAATACATAAATAAAATAAAGGTATTATGTCCAACTACAACTAAAAAAATATTTTTTAAAAATAGGTAATTTTCTTGGAGAAGAAAAAAAGATAATCATAGAGATATATTATGAATAGATGAATTTTGATAATATATAGCTAGGTGATAGATTTCATATACACATCAAGATCATATATCATGGCCAGGTGAGGGAGCACATACCTGTAATAACAGTGGCTCAGGAGACTGAGGTAGGAAGATCCCACGTTCAAAGCCAGCTTCAGCAATAGCAAGATGCTAAGCAACTCAGTGAGACCCTGTCTCTAAATAATTATACAAAAAAGGTCGGGATGTGGCTCAGTGGTACAGTGCCTCTGAGTTCAATCCCCAGTACCCACCCCCACCCCAAGAAAAAAATCATATATCATGGTTTGGATGTTAAATGTTCACCAAAGGCCCATATGTTAAAAGCTTGGATTCTGTCATGCACCATGGGGCATACATGCGATCATAGCTACTGAGAGGCTAAGGCAACCAGATCCCAAATTCAAGGTCAATCTTGGCAAAATAGAGAGACACTATCTCAAAATAAAAATAATAATAATAATAATAATAATAAAGGGATTGGAATGTATCTCAGTGATAAAGTGTCCTTGGAGTCAATCCTCAGTTCCAAAGAATGAACAAAAAATAAAAAAGAAAGAAGAAAGAGGATGACAGTTACTTCTCTTACTTTGTTTCACAGGTCTTTATGTAGCCACCTTGCTTTGCCACATACTTCTGCCGCAATGTGCAAAGCTTGCAGAGATCCAAAGCACAGGGCCACCTCATCTTTGACTAGAACTTCCAGAATTATAAACGAAAATAAACCTTTTCTCTTTATAAATTAATTGCCTCAGGGCTTTCTTTATAGTGAATGAAAAGCTGACTAATACAAGATACTTTCAGATTATTTAAGATTCCTGTGTTATTCACTTTCTCTATGTTAATCTAAATCTTGCCGATTTAGACATTGTATCTTCTAATAAAAATTTTTAAATAAAACATCATCACAAATTAACATTAATAGATATATAAAGCATAATCTGTGTTCCTTTTTAAAATAAAAATAGTCTCCTATTAGGTTTCTCAGCTTCCACTGTTGTTTTTCTTTCCCATTTTCTTTAAACCTGGCCTGTTGTGACTTGGTTCAGAAAGGCTCAGAAAGAGTAAAAGTATTCCTGTGAAAGTTTATTACTATGTTGTACCTGATCAGTCCTTGAGCTCTGAGGGCAAGTGCTACAACTGCTGTCACATTGCCCTATGGCCTTTGTTTTATATTTCCTTTCTACTTTAAATAAAATGTGAAATAATAACTCCACAGTAAGTTTAGAAGACAGAGGAAAATATTCATTCTTCCATCTAAACAATCTTCCATTTCTCATCCATTCTTTTCCATCTATCTCCAAATATAAGGTCTATAGTAATTAAGCCTATAATCTGGCATCTGATAATTAAAAGAAGCAACTGATAAGGGAAGTTCTAGCCATTGTTAATACTACTACTACTAATAATAATAATAATAATAATAATAATAATAATAATTAGTTTCTCCTACTTAGGCATTGGCCTTCTACCAGTATGTCCAAGAATCATAAAAACCTATACTCATTCTATAAAAGGCAGATGTCATTATTCTTTGTTTCCCTCCTTGCCTCATCACCAGTATGAAAATTTGATTTTCTTTGCATGCTTTTAAAAGAATCTTGTCTAATCTTTAGGACTGAGACCTATACTATAGGACATGAATGAGATAATATTTGACTGGGTAAAAGTGTACTTGAACATAAACACAATTAGCTTTCAAAACCTGCAACATTTAATACAGATTGCTCTTCCATGTTTTCCCAACAAATAAATAAATAATGTTGACCCTTCTAAATAGGAGATCACAGTGGAAATATCAACAAGTTGTCTTTTATTCATTTGAACAGCTTTGTTATTTTACTTACATCAATAGAATCATACAGAAAATCTCCAGTTCCAAAAAGTTAACTGAATAAAACATTTAACAACAACAACAAAACAACAAAAAAGTACACTTAGGCAATAGGGGTATACAGAATAATATTTATCATCTTTAAGGAAAAAATGTCATCTGTGTTTATTTCTTGCATAAGAACATTTTCTCTTCTCACAAATAAGTCTATCAATAGGCTACAAGCAAGAATAATGTCCTAGCTTTTTTTGGATCAATAATTGCTGGTTTTCTACCATCTCACTAATATATATGGAACATTATTGTTTGATTTCTCAATTTGCCTCCCTTGTATCCATACATTTATTAGTCACTCTCTCAACAATTATTTCTTGACTCTGCCAGACATTTTTCTAGGCAGGCAGTGCACAATGGTGAAAAGAGGTTACTTCTTTTGAGTGGGGAAGAACAGACAACAAAGAATAAACTCTAATACATACAGTACACTAAAAATGTTTAAAAGCGAAAATTAAAAAAAGCTAATAAATATAGATGTTAACAAGAGATGAATGTGACGTAAAAATAAGTAGAACAGAATAAAGAGGATCAGGAATGCGTAGAAGAATGATTTGCTACATTAAATATGATTACTTGCAGAAAAAGCAATCAGAACACAGCCTCCAAAGGGAGTGTCTGACATCAGGAAATAGCAAGCATATCCAACATATCCAAGAGGAGGATAGTAAGAGTCCAGGTGGGACAAGTCCCTGAGGCCTGACCACATACACCATTGTAAGGACTTTCTTATATTCTCAGAAAATTGTCACCCCTGTAGAATATTCAAATTTAGCAAAAGACAAGACCAGAAAACTTAAAATTAATCTCAAACAATGAATATTTTGGTAGAAATATGTCCTATGCAATATTTTTGATATTTTTATATTTTAAAAATTATCTGAACAATTATAATATAAGTATGTACAATGAACTATTTAGGATGTGCCAATTTATAAAATATTGCATATTATTTACCTGAAATACAAATTTAACTGTATGGCCTGTATTTTCTCTCACAGCTTGAAACCATAAAATTATTTTAAATAGAGGAAATGCATGACCTGACATTATTTAAAAAGATCACTGTGGCTGCTGCATAGGGAATAAATACAGAGGTGTGGATTCAAGAGAAGAAACAACAAAATCTACTGGGTGACTTCTGAAGAGATCCGCATGAAATAAAAAGGTGCCCAAAGAGAGAAAATGATGAGGAAAGATAGAAAACAAAAAGAAAAAAGACATTTACTTACTTATTGATATATACTGAGAGAGAGATGGTTGATATCCATGTTTGTTTAATTTAAATCCTGAAAACAATAAAAATAAAGAAAAAAATGCCTTTATTGTGTACCTAATGTAAAAGTAGAAATGCAAATGAGAACACTGGACTATAAATCAAAACACCTGAGACTTTGTCACTACATGCTGTTAGATGAATCACAACCACTCAGAGCTCTAGTTTTTCCTTTCGTACATGTGGATAAAAATGTCCATGTCCTTGCCTCACCAGGTTATTGTGAAGAACAAATAAATATAGTACTTATGATTGTCTCTGATGTGTCATGTAAGTACTAACTGTTACAGACGTATTGAGGTTGCAGGCAAATTATATGGATGTGTTAGTTAGCTTTTCATCACTGTTACCAAAATACCTGACAAGAACAACTTAAAGAAGGGAAAGTTTATTTGGCTCACAGTTTCAGAGATTCCATCCATGTTCGGCCAATTCCACTGCTGTGGACACAAAGTGAGGCAGAACATCATGACAGAAGGCATGGTGGAGGAAAGTTGCTAAGCTCAGGGCAGCAGAGAAACAGAGAGAGAGGGAGCAAGGTGCCAGGGACTAAATGTATAATTCCCATGAGCACAACCCCAGTGACCCATGTCTCCAGCCAGACTCCACCTGCCTACAGTTTCCAGTCAGTAATCCATTTGAAATGATTAATCCACCAAGCGGAGTCACCCACTGATAAGGCTCAACTCTCATAATCTCTACACATGTCTGCATTGTCTCACATATGAGTTTTTTTGAGATACCTCATATCCAAACCACAGTAATGGACAAAATTGTGCAAGTGGAGAAACAAAAAGATTCTGTAAACTAATATATATATATATATCTTTCCTACTTCAAGGAACAACCACTAGAAGACATTTTTCTTTCAGATAAGAAATGAAAGACACCAAGAATCCATAATGGTCTTTGGAAAATCATGTACATGTCTCCATTTTATCCTTTTCTCTTCTTTGTATTGTTTTTCTTTCAAAAGAAGCAAACAGATTGCACCTATCAGTACACATTCATTTCAGCACGATGACATTGTTTACTGAGAGAAGAAAAGTAAACTTCATGAACACTCAGTTTCTCTATAGAGCAGAAAATTATTTAGAAATCACAGTGGAATACAGTCAAGGTGATTAATGAGAATAGAATCTAATATTCTACTATGGCCCCAATAAGAATAGATCTGTCACTGGTAGAATCCAGTATATGAAATGAAGTAAGGAGCTGAGAAAAAAAATGTGGCCAGTATCCATCTGTGATTTTTCCAGAACTATTTTCTTCTTGTCTAGGTACATTTAATAATTACTATCAATTAATTTAATAATTATTTTTTTAGAATTCACTATGCACAATGGTCTGTAGGATATTCATAAAGAAAAAAATAGAACCGCTGCTCCCAAAAGATATATAGACTAACAATCGGAATATTAGGTAAAAAGAAACAGTACTATAGGAGAAATGTAGATAAGGCACTACAGTATTTGCAGCTAGAAGGATGGGCACAACAAAGTGTGGACACGGCAGCAACTGTCATATGATTTTCTAACACGTGAGATAAAGGTATGCATGATTCACTGTGATTACAATGTAGGAAAATAAAACAAATGGAGAAAGCAAAGGTATGTTAACATTGTGCTCCCAACATTATGGAAAATAATATGTGTCAGATGAAGGCAGATGGTTTTATTATGTTGGCAAGAGTTATTTATTGAAGATGCTTGAACTAACTGCAACACCAGAACAAAGATTAAGAAAAATCAATCTGACAGCACGGATAGGAAGAATTGGAAACATGGAGACAAAGTAGAAATAATTACAACATCCAGTGGAAAAATGGAAGTGGAATTAAGAGGATTTGTTCATGAGGTGTGTATCAGTTAGC
This sequence comes from Marmota flaviventris, assembly GCF_047511675.1. Classification (NCBI taxonomy): domain Eukaryota; kingdom Metazoa; phylum Chordata; class Mammalia; order Rodentia; family Sciuridae; genus Marmota; species Marmota flaviventris. Next base: position 36,171,711 of record NC_092504.1, on the reverse strand, counting down.
ATTGGAATTCAATTACAAGCAATCTATTATAAGAGTGCCTCACATGATTGATCCATCTCTCATTTAAGATTATTAGTTGGACTCAATAACTAACCTAAGGCCTTCATAGAGTGTTCAGATACAGAGGATCCTTTCTTTTCTTTTTCATCTTTCTTTTTTTAAAATTTCTTTCTTTAGGGTCTGGTTGGGATTGAACCCAGGGCTTTGGCACAATTAAAGTCTAATTAATCAATTAATTAATTAATCTTTTAAATAGTTACTTTTTTTAGTGGCTTATCTTTGAGGGTTGACATTTTAGCCCTATTATTCAATTCAGAGATTTTGTAATTGTGAAATAGTTTTGACTATCGTTTCTGCTTTTCTCTTACGACCTTGTTTGAAGATTCTTGGAAAATGGATGAATTTTTACTTTCACCTGATTGCACATATTACAGTTATAGTCAAAGTACAATGGCAATACACCACTCATTCATCCATTCATTCAACAAATGTTTATGAATGCTTATCACATGCTAGACATTGTTATTAGCAGTAAAGATGTAATTGTAAGTAATGCATACAAGTATTTGACATTATGAAGCTTACATTTTACTTGGAGTATAGTAGGAATGTGTCAGATAAAGAATAGATATCCATATATACATACATACGTGTGTGTATATATATATTTATACAAAACATGTACATAATGAAAGTAGGGAACAGAGCAGAGACTGTGGGAGAGTGGGACAAAGAATGACAGGGCACATAGAAGAAAGGAGCCACATACATAGTTTTCAAAGAACTCTGCATACAGAGGAAAGAACAAATGCTAAAAAGAATAAGAAGGAAAGGAAAACAATTGCTGGAGTAAGATCCTGTACTGACTTATATCAAATGGAAAGGTCTTTGTTCAAAAGCATTCTTTGTTTTGTTTTGTTTTGTTTTAATGAATCATGTGTGAATGGAAGGAAGAATGAACGTTCATATGGATTATAGAATCTGATGTCAAACTGGTTTAAAGAAACTATTGGTTTGTGGTAATGGATTTTGCTCCAATATAACCTTAATTTTAAAAAAATCAACTATATTTTGAAATTGACTCACTCAAAATAATTCTGGAGTTGTTCAATTTGCTTTTCTTTTGTGCTGATGTTGACTAGAGTTAACTTAAAGCCACAGGTATCTGAGCCAATATGTGTGAATCTAAAGTATGTGAATCTGTTATATCTTGGATATATACTATCTCAAAATTCCTTCCCTCTATGCAAAGTTTGACTTCTGTGATTTTTCCAGAACTATTTTCTTCTTGTCTGGACTATATGGGTTAAATCTCAAACTCATGGTAGTCTCCATGGTTACAAGAGCCCTCTTTTTGCCCAGAAGAGCTGGAATTGTTTTCACCTGAAATTGAATAGCACCCAGGCTGCATCTGTAGAATGATAAACTCAATAGTGAGTGACACATTTCTATTTCAATATAAACAGAATGCATTTAAATCACATTAAGGGAGAGATGAAGAGCATAAAGTACAGGCACTTACTATTCCAGTCCACACTGACATGGTGTTCAAGAGCATGAACTCAAGAGGTCAATTGTGCAATTTTGAATTTGTTGAACACTACACTTGGAATAAAAATCTCTTCATAGAAGAAGAATACAGAAGTGAACTAAAATCAACCAATAATTGATAGGATATAAAACTTGTTTTTCTGTTTAAAGTTTCTATCCTTTAAATATTTTTATGAATTCTTCTAGTTAAAAATCTCTACATATATCCAATTTCAATGAATCATTTTTCTTCTCAATATTCTTTTGATCAAAAAATGCTTTAATTTAGATTTTTTTCTTATTATCTGCAAAGAACACACTAAAATAATATTGGTGATTTCAGAGTACCTATGATTTTTTAAAAATACTTCATATTTGGTGTAGAGCTGTTTGATGTTTAAACTGAGGGTGAGCCCTTGTAATAATTTGTAGGGTGACCTTCTAGAGCAAGCCAGTGCTTGGTGAAAGTCCTGACCAACAGGAATGTCCATGTGTAAGAAAAGGACTTCAACATTGATGAATCACAGAAGTACAAGAATCTGTGCCAAGGACAATATTAAAATTAAAGAACAATAGGGGTTGCCTTCCATTTTATAGTGTTAAAAAATCATCTGGTCATGAATGTATGACAACAGCTAGGCTGACAATCTAGCAGTTCCTTATAATGTGAGTACTTTCATTCATGTCAGGTGTTACATGAAATAAATTACATACCTTGACCAAACAACTTATCTTAGGTATGCAAAGCTTATTCAACATTTCAAAATCAATTACTATAATCCATCAGATTAACAGACTATAGAAGAAAAATCACATGATATTAATAGATGTGAAAAACACATTTGACAAAATCCAACACCCATTAATGATTTTTTAAAAACTCAATAAATTAGGAATAGAGGCAATTTCCTCAACTTGATAAGTATATCTGAAAGACCTAGAGTTAATATACTACATAAAGGTGAGAAATCAGAAGATTTTCCATTAGTGTTAGAAATAAGGCAAGGATGCCACCTTGGATCACTCTTCTTCCCATTGTACTGGAATTCCTAATTAATGCCATAAGACAAGAAATTAAATTTATGAAAATTAAGAAGGAAGAAATAAATTGTACTTCTCTGCAGATGACATGATTATTTATGTAAAAATCAAAAGAATCAAAAAACAAAAGAACTTCCTGGAACAGATGTCAAGAAACAACATTAATATACTAAAGTCCTACATACTAGCAATGAAGAAGTAGAATTTGAAATTTAAAATACAGTGCCATTTACAGTAAGATTTCCAAAAATGAAATACTTAGGTATAAAAGGTATAAATCTAGCAATATGTACAAAATATGTACAAAATCTAGCAATGTGAGAAAAACTATAAAACTCTGATCAAAGAATTCAAAGAAGAGCTAAACACAAGGAGAGAGATTCCAACATCATGCATAAGAAGACACAACATTGTCAAGATTGTACTTTTTCCTAATTTTTGACTTATATGTTCAACAATCCCAATGAAAACTCCAAAAAGTTACTTTGTGGTCATTGATAAACTGTGTTTAATGTATGTATGGAAAGACAAAAGACCCAGAATAACCAACACAATATTGAAGGAAAAGAAGAAAGCTAGAAGACTAATACCACCTACCTTCAAGGTGTACTATAAAACTGCAGTAATCAAGACAGTATGATATTGATAGAAGAACAGAAAAAAATTGTTAGGTGCATGGAAACAGACATAAATGTTTAGACAACTGATCTATGGCAATGCAATTTGGAAAAGATTGTTTCTTTTTTCAATGTGTGGTACTAGAATAACTAAATATACACATGCAAAAATAAATAAATAACACAGAACTTGAGCTCTTGACAAAAATTAAGTCTAAATGGATTGTCAACTTAAATATAAAATTCAAAATTATAGAACTCCCTAGACAATAAACAGTATAAGCACTAGACAACTTTTGAGATTTTAGATACAAGAAAATCTACAATCATGAAAGAAAGAATTGATGAGCCAGACTTCATGAAAATTTAAAGTATTTGCAGTACAAAAATAATTGTCAAGAGAGTGAAAAGACAAGCAGCAGGCAACAAGAAAATATTTGCAAAATGTATAGCTGATAAAGATCTGTTCTGGGCTGGGGTTGTGGCTCAGTGGCAGAGCACTTGCCTTGCACATGTGAAGCACTGGGTTCGAACCTCAGCACCACATAAAAATAAGCAAACAAAATAAAAATATTGTGTCCATCTATAATTAAAAAAATAAAAATATTTTTTAAAAATCTGTTCTGGAAAATATATAATGAACTTTTAAAATTCACAATGAGAAAATGAACAACTCAAATAAAAAAACCCAAAAGAGTTTAGTAGACACTTCACCAAAAGACATATACAGTTAAAGTCTAAGCATATGAAAAGATGCACAACATCTTATGTCACCAGGAAATTGCAAATTAAAACATCAATGAAATAACACTACACACTTATTAGAATGGTCAAGGTCCATAACAGTGGCAACTCCAAATGCTAATACAGATGTGAAGCACCAAGAACTCTCATTCATTGCTGATGGGAATGCAAAACATTAAAACTACTCTAGAAAACAGTTTGGCAGCTTCTTAGTAAACTGAACATACTCTTACTATTTGATCCAGTAGCTGCATCCCTTGGTATTTAGCAAAAGAGGTGAAAACTTATTCTACACAAAAGACAACATATAAATGCTTGTAATCGTTCTATTTGAAATTTCCAAAACTTGGAAGTAATCGCCCTTTAGTAGATGAATGGTGAGATGATTAATTTTCAGTGTCAATTAGATTAAGAATTAACTACAGAAAGGGGGAAGGATTATTTCTGAGTGTGTCCGTGGGGGTATTTCTACCAGAGACTGGACTGTATGGGTAAGATCCGCCATTAATGTGGGCAGCATTATTCACTCAGCTGAGGGCCTGAATAAAACAGAAAGAGATTTTCTCTCTCTTCTGAGATGGGATATATTCATCTCTTATCCTTGGACATCAGAACTACAGACTCTCTAGGCTTTGGACTCTATAACTTACATGAGCATATTCTCAGTCCATCAGCTCAGTACTGAGAGTTACACCCTGGTTCTGAGATTTCAGACTTGATCTGAGCTATGCTACCAGCTTGCCAGGATCTTCAGCTTACAGACAGCTTGTTGTGGGACTTCTCAGTCTCCATAATCATGTGAACAAATAATTATTTCCCTAATCAGTACTTTTGACATATTTGTATCTGTTTCTGTATCTCCATCTGTATATCCTATTGATTTTGGCTCTTTGGAGAATCCTAATTTGTTTCTTTTTATTATTATTGGTTGTTCAAAACATTACAAAGCTCTTGACATATCATATTTCATACATTTGTTTCAAGTGGGTTATGAACTCCCGTTTTTACCCCATATACAGATTGCAGACTCATATCGGTTACACATGCACGTTTTTACATAGTGCCATACTAGTGACTGTTGTATTCTGCTGCTTTCTCGGACTATTCCCTGAAGACCTTAAAAGAGCATACTATAGGGATACTGCTACATCGATGTTCATAGCAGCACAATTCACAATAGCTAGACTATGGAACCAATATAGATGCCCTTCAATAGATGAATGGATTAAAAAATGTGGCATTTATACACAATGGAGTATTACTCAGCACTAAAAAATGACAAAATCATGGCATTTGCAGGGAAATGGATGGCATTAGAGCAGATTATGCTAAGTGAAGCTAGCCAATCCCTAAAAATCAAATGCCAAATGTCTTCTTTGATATAAGGAGAGCAACTAAGAACAGAGCAGGGCGGAAGAGCATGAGAAAAAGATTAACATTAAACAGGGATGAGAGGTGGGAGGGAAAGGGAGAGAGAAGGGAACTTGCATGGAAATGGAAGGAGACCCTCATTGTTATACAAAATTACATATAAGAGGAAGTGAGGGGAAAGGGAATAAAAACAAGGGAGAGAAATGAATTACAGTAGACGGGGCAGAGAATCCTAATTTGAATGACTAAATCAGCTACAGTTTATCTAAACAAAGGACTAGTCTTTAGCATTAAATAAAATGAGCTATAAAATTATTAAAAGACACGGAGGAAACAGATACACATTACTAAGTGAAAGAAGCCAATCTGAAAAGGCTACATAATGCATGATTTCAATTATATGGCATTCTGATGAAACTACAGACAAAATATTAAGATCAGTTGTTCTAGGAGTAAGGGCAGAGAGAGGGATGAACAGGTGGAGTACATGTTTTATTAGTGAAGTGAAACTATTCTGCATGATCCATGATAAATTTGCCCAAACCCATAGAAAGAATAACATAAAGGATAAACCCTATTGTAAGCTATGGACATTGGGTGATAATTGATCTATCAATTGAATTCATCAATTGTAAAAAATGTGCCACTTTAGGGGTGGGGATGTTGATAACTGATGAGGCTGTGAATATGTAGGAGTAGGAGGTGTTATGCTTAAATATGAGGTGTTCTCCCAATGCTCATGTGTGAGACAATGCAAGAAAGCTTAGAGATGAAATGATTGGGTTATGAGTCTTAACCTAATCAATGTGTTAATCCACTTATAGGGATTGATTAGGTATAACTGTAGTCAGGTAGGATGTAGCTAGAGGATGTGGGTCACTAAGGGCTGCATTTGGGATTTAGATTTTGTGTGTAGTAAGGGAAGTCTCTCTGCTTCCTGGCGTGAGGTCCTGAGTTTCTTTCCTCTGCACTGTGTTCTGCCTCACCTTAGGCCTAGAGCAGTGGAGGGAGATGTCTGTGGACTAAGACCTCTGGAACTGTAATCACCAAATAAACTTTTCCTCCTCTGAAATTGTTCTTACTAGATCTTTTGGTCACAGCAGTGAAAAAGCTGACTAAAATAGGAGGTAAATATGAAATACCTCTCTCTGTCGCCTGCTCAATTTTCCTGTGAAATTAAAATTGCCGTAAGAAATAAAATCTATATTAAAAAATGTAAACATATCTCACATGAGGAAAACTGACAACCCTGAATACTACGGTTTAGAATGTCTAAAATAATTTTTGCCAATCATCATGAATATCTTTGTAATGTACATGGTTATAAATTTTGGCCTAGAAATTTTAATTCAAAGGATTCTTAAATTATGAGCTAAGCAAGAATTTATCTGGAGGATTTTTCATCTTAGTATAATATTTGTAACATAAAATTTGAAAATAGCCGGAATGTCTCCAAATAATTAGTTAAGTAAACCAAGCTAAATCTATTTAATACAATATTATGTGGCTATTAGAATGATATAGCAGAATATTTAATATAATCTCATTGTTTTAAAGAAATGGATTTTTGTGTAGAAAAAAATACTTATGACATACATACCAAAATGTTAGTAATGACTTATAAAATAGTGTCGTTATTGAAATTTATTTTTCTTCTTTCTTGTTTTCTTGATTTTTCAAAATAAATACATTCTTCCACATATTTTTATTTTTTTGAAAATCTTGTTTCCATTTCCACTGGATTATAATATCAGTAGGAAAGAGGCTGTGTCCTCTATTTATTGCTAAAGTCACAGGACATGATGTGGAATAATGTATCTACTCAATAATTATTTGTGGGGAAATGACTGACAAAATTAAAAACTATATGAATCATGGTTAAACAGAGCAAGACTGCATATCTCATGTTTAGCTGACTCTGCACAGTCTACAAATTAATTCTTCTTAAGAAGTTTCATCTTATAAGTGCCTGGTAATTAATTATCCCCAGTGTATTACTATCTTTACTAAACATTAATTTTTTCAAGAGTAAGCAGATTAAATAAACTTCATAGGATTGCATTGGAATTAAAGATAATCTAGATAAGAAACCCAGTATGTATCTGACCTAAAGAAATTATCACCATTGGTATCACTATTATCCACATCTGCGCTCAGTCCACCCACTTCTCATATAAACATATCCTGTTTCAGTCAAATGACATCACTCTCTTTTTATTAAATTTACCTGTGAAATTTTCCACAAATTAAATTATTCATTCATCACATACATATGCTATTTATTTACTTTTTAAAATATGCCTTTCATTTGGTTTCTTTGATTCATTAACAATCTTGAAGAAATCATGGGTTCGACATTTTTCTTAAAACAATTACCTAATTATTAAACAAGTGAATACATTGTTAATTATTAAACAAGGGAATACACACATACATTCTTTTTTTTAAATTTTTTATTGTTGGTTGTTCAAAACATTACAAATTTCTTGACATATCATATTCCACACTTTGATTCAAGTGGGTTATGAACTTATTTGTTCCAACCCAAAGACAATGATCTACACTACAGTGGCAACTGGTACTGTGGACACCTTTTGTGGATTCAAATCATTTTTGTGAGTTCAAATGTGGCTCAGAGCTCTCTTAACTTTTCTGTTTCTGTTTCATTCACGGTAATTGGTAGTAAAAATAGGGTAAAGGGAGAAAAGAAGAGTAGTTTAAAACTATTTCTGTCTCTGTTCAATGGAAAAGTTTACAAACAATGACTAATCCAGTAGAAAGGAGTATTCATAGAATACCAATATTGTAGCCTTAATTTCTATTTTAGATTATACCAGTTCAGATTTCCTTAAAGAAATGGGTCAGAATGGCAGCTATTATGAAGACAAACAACAATAAGTGTTGAGGAGGATGTGGTGGAAAAGCAACACTCATACACTGCTGGTGGGACTGCAAATTGGTGCAGCCAATATGGAAAGCAGTATGGAGATTTCTTGGAAAATTGGGAATGAAACCACCATTTGACCCAACTATCCCTTTCCTCGGTCTATACCCAAAGGACTTAAAAACAGCATACTACCGGGACATAGCCACATCAATGTTTATAGCTGCACAATTCACAATAACTAAATGATGGAACAACCTAGATGCCCTTCAATAGATGAATGAATAAAAAAATGTGGCATATATACACAATGGAATATTACTTAGCAATAAAAGAAAATAAAATCATGGCATATGCAGGTAAATGGATGGAGTTAGAGAAGATAAAGCTAAGTGAGGTTAGCCAATCCCCAAAAAATAAATGCCTAATGTTTGAATGTTCCCTTTGATATAAGGAGGCTGATTCATAGTGGGATAGGGAGAGGGAGCATGGGAGGAATAGATGAACTCTAGATAGGGCATAGGGGTTGGAGGGGAAGGGAGAGGGCATGAGGTTATTAATGATGGTGGAAAGTGATGATCATTATTATCCAAAGTACAAATATAAAGACACAAATTGGTGTGAATATACTTTGTTTACAACCAGAGATATGAAAAATTGTGCTCTATATGTGTAATAAGAATTGTAATGCATTCTGTTGTCATATATAAATAAAAAATAAAATAAATACAAAAAGAAATGGGTGAGAACAATAAAATGTACAGTAAAATGATTATATCATAAGAAACCAATTTGAATAGGCTCACAGGGATTAACATGAAGCAATTTAAGTAACAATAAAAATAACTTAAATGAATTGAAGCTTCAATACGTTTACATCCAGGACTTTATAATGAAACAAAATCCATTCACCATATTTAGTGGGTGCTAAGAAATTAAGTCATTATTTTGAAAACTGATAAACAGAATCAAATATTCAGCCTTTTCTACACTAACTCCACTTCCAGATCACCAAGTACTTAATGAAAGAGATATCTGCCTATTGAAGTAATTCAACTAGTCAAAGCAAAGTAATTCAACTAGTCAAAACAACTAGAATCCAGGCTTCTTGGCCAGAGGTCATGACAAGATGTGTTGGTAATTAGTGGAAACAGAAAAATTCATTAAATGTGCCCTGGGACATGTCATTTAACCCTGGAAAACAGAGCTTTCCCACTGATGAGTTAGAAATCATAAACTCCACACACTGATTTAAATCTTGTGAGAATTAAATGAGATGATATACAGGGTAACATGTGCAGTAAAATTTTCTAAACAAGTCTTACATATTACTAAGATATTGTATTCCTTAATTTGAGCCTTCCAAGCTCTGCGGATCTATCTTGTAGCACTTATATTCAAATCTTCTAGTTGTTTATACATTTTTTAAACTTTTTCTATCTCCATCTCCAAGATTATAAAATCTCTAAGGCATAAAAAATATTTTTGCTTGTTTCATATGCCCTATTTTGCATATATGTATTTTTGAAAATATCCTCCATGCAAGTAGAGTTCTGGATATCTGACAGAAGATATATTATTATTCACTTCCAAAGGATCTAGGATGTAAACTTTGTACTTTTTATAACACACACTTCTATGCAGCCACCACTCTGACCTGGCTGGCACCTGAGAAAAGAAACTTGTTTATCACAATTTATTAGTACCTCAATGGCATCAAACAGATATTTATTGAATCAATAAATACAAAATACACCAAGCTCAGACTAAGATCGGCGAGGCTCGTTTGTAAGTAAAGTATGTGAGTTTTATTGTAAACATTTACAACCTTTTTTACCCACTGAAAGATTTTGCTTACTTCACAGCTCTCAGATATTTCTGATAAGGACAAGAATAGATACCAGATTGAGAAAGTATTAATATAATCAGGGCATGATTACCTTAACAATAAAAGTCATAACTGTCCCTTTTAACCTTATTTTAAAATGTCACTATTGCCTACTTCCAAAACCTACCAGTAATCATTATAATAGAACCTGATTTACAATGGAAGGAAATTCTAAGTACTGGAAAAATGACAAAGGAATTAAGTGCAAATACATCCAAGTTGAGTTTTTGGCACAGCTTCATTATATGATGATGAAAAGTGGTTTTAACCCCACATAAGTTAGAAAAGATGCAATCACTATAGCAATTTTGAATAACATTTTTTGAGATACAAACTCTCATATCTAATGAACTAAATTAAAATTATTAACCCTAAGAGATTTTTTTTGCCAATTCTTGAAATACAAAGTCCAATACTCTATCTTTATATCTCAGCTCCCCACTCTGAAGAATATTTCCAGAATAGCAGTGGGAGATAGTCTTTAAAAGTATCATCTCCCAAGGACATCTGATTCAAATCTAAAAGTTAAATCTATTCAAATTCAACTAGTACAGAATTTATATTAATTTATACAAGCAATTTCAATACTTTTGAAGAAAAATATTCCTTAGTTTACTTACAAAGTTAAACAATGTGAAGAAAAGTTTCAACTAGCCATATTAAAATTTGAAAATAATACTACATATATTATAATAAATTTTAAATATGTTTTTCTAGAATAGTTCTATTGGAAACAGTTTCAGTAGAAAACATTAACCTTAACAACAAAGACGATGTTCTCATTTGTAAAGTGAGTGTGATAACATAAAGAATTTTCATTATGCCTTTTGGTCAATTACAAGTGATTATGAGAATGTACAGAAATCAGGATCTTCAAGTATTGCTGATCCTAATGTAAAATAATAGTGCATCTGCTTTAAACAGCTTTGCAATTCTTCAAAAAATTTCTCCTGATATCCCCATATTCCTCAGAAATTACACTCCTTTTGGCATATACCCAAGTTAATTGAAAGTGTATGTGCACACCAAAATTTATATGTTAATGTTCATAGCAACATTTTCTCAGAAGTCAAAAAGAGAAACAATCCAAGTGTTCATCAACTGATAAGCACAGTAATATATGTATGTATGTATGTATATATATATATATATATATATATATATATATATATGCATAATATGCACATATGGAAAAGAAAAAGGTTTTGATTCATGCTACAACATGGGTAAATCTTGAAAATGTTATGCTGAGTAAAAACAATTAGACAAAAAGGCCACATACTATAGCCTTCCCTTTAGGTGAAATATCCAGAAGAGGCAAACACATTGTGTCGAAAAGCAGATGTGTGGTTTCCAGGAGCTGTGGGTAGGGAGAATTTTGGGGTGACTGCTAATGGTGTGGTGTTTCTTGGGGGTTATGAAATGTTATGGAATTAGATAGTGGCAATGGATAAACAATTTTTTGATTATACTTAAAAGCCCTGAATTTGTACATTTTAGAAATGTGAAATTCTTATGTGAATTACATCTCAATGAAAAAAAGATTCAGTGGGAAGAATAGGTGTCGTGTTACTCTTGACATTTATCTCATATGATGAATCAGAATATTCATTTAGCCAGGCTGTGCTGTCTAGTACAAAATTTACTTTAATTCATGACACATTTTAAGCTAAAAGAGACTTACTTATTACCTAGTTCTAATGTTATTAGTATGGATTTTTTTTCTACAGAAAAAAATATATAAATATTCTGTTACAAAATACCTTTCTCTGAATTGAACCCTTTCTTCAATTTTCTATACCAACTTTAGATTATCTCAAAAAAATCTTCAGAAATGTCATATTCTTTAATTTTCATATTTTTTTAAAAAAGATTGAGTCTTTAATGAATAAAGTATATACAACATAATTTGTATAAAACTGTAAGACTATTTACCTTACTAAATAACCCCTCATAATGTGGGCTTATAATTTAAAAGAAAGATATATCTTATTTTTTTCACTAAAATTTTAATGAAAAATTTTAATAGATTGAAAATGTACAATTATCAGAATGTGAAATAAAATACAAATTATTAAAGATTAAATTTTAGTTATCCATTACAATGGGCAAAAATTTATTAGTTAAATTAGTGTGATTTAAAAATGTAGATACACATTCACATACATGAATGTATTTAGAGTTATATGAATCTTGATAATATAAACAAGGTATCTGCAAATACACTGCTTAATATAGATTTATAAAACAGTTCAGTGGTTTTACATAATTACGTATAAGTTATTCTTTCAAATAAATTTATTTTAAAATGACAAGAATTTTGCTGTAACTATTAAGAAGTCAGGGCTTCATATTTAACTTCTTTGTCATTTTCCTAAATTTACTGCCTAATACTGCCTTTCTGACTGCCTCTGCAATACAACCATATCAAAACACACAAGCATTTAGCTCACAAACACAAAAATACGTTTACTTGTGATGCAGGGGTGTGTGGATAGTATTATTTTTTTCCCTTGTCATTATAATCACAAAGTCACACATCAAGAAGAAAGGGTTGGAATAAAATAAAAGGAGCCTATCTATGCATAATATTAAGTCTGTGTTAAATCTGGCTCACTGAAGGAATGGCTCAATCAAGACTGGTACAGGGACACTGCAAAATGAGCCTGGAGCATCTTACAGTGCCAGGGAAAGGAAGTGATCAAGCAGATACACACAATGACCAACTATGTTAAAGATGATAAAGAGGCAGAGGAATCAACTGAAAAAACTCCTTATGACTAAGCTCAAGCAATCTGAGTGAGCAACAAAATATAAATTGTAATACTTGATAGTAATTCAAGGCACATAAATCCTTGAGGCCTTACTAATATAAATAAACATCTAGGTAAGTAAAGAAGTAGAGAAAATAGGAAAACCTCTCACGCAAAAGAATTCCAAGCAATTTATGCAGACGTTCAAACTGAAAAAAGTAGGGTGTAATTCCCCATTATTTAATTTTGCATTATTTTGCAAAATTATTTCCCAGAAACTATTATATTGAGTGGAGGAAAAAAAAAACAACTTTATTGTAAAGAAATTTAACAAGCACTACCTCAGCCAGGTTAACATCAAGGTTAACACCCACAATGATAAATCATGTTGACAGTATGTAGCCTGGACTTGATGTGAAGAGAATGTCATCTTACTTCTAAGGTCTCCCTCCCAAACTTCCATCCCAACAGTGATGCAGTTTTTATTACATAATAGGATACCATATATATATATATATATACTTGAGGGGACATTCAAAGGATTTATCTTTTTCAAAGACATTTTATATTTGAATTTTTTTCCTAATTATCTTTGTCCTTTTTCCTACCTGAATCTTTCTTTCCTTACCAGATTGGGAATCTCAAAATACAGCATGTAATGCCATCTCACTTATTGATTTCTGGTCAGGAGTCTCATTAAAGAAGGCAGCTTCTGTGCTGACATGTTGGAGCATTGGGTCTATATTTTCTTCTAGCCATTTCAGAGTTTCTGGTGTAATTCCTAAGTCTTTGATCCACTTTCAGTTGACTTTCGCACAAGGTGAGAGATAGGTGTCAAGTTTCATTGTTGTACATGTGGATAACCACTTTTCCCAGTACCATTCATTAAAAAGACTATCTTTCCTCCAGTGTATGTTTTTGGCACCTTTGTATAGTATCAGATAACTTTAGATAGTTTAGTTTCTGTGTCTTTGTTGCCATTAGTTTTCAGGTCTGCTTTGGTGCCAGAACCATGTTGTTTTGTTATGATAGCCCTGTAGTATAATTTGAAGTTTGGAATTGTGATGCCACCAGCATTGCTCTTTTTGCTCAGGATAGCTTTGGTTATTCTGGGTCTCTTATAAATAGCTTGTGCACAGCCTGGTGTGGTGGTGGCACATGCCTGTAATCCCAGTGGCTCAGGAGGCTAAGATAAGTTCAAAGCCAGCTTTAGCAATGGCGAAGTGCTAAGCAACTCAGTGAGACCCTGTCTCTAAATAAAATACAGAATTGGTCTGGGGATGTGGCTCTGTAGTTGAGTGCCCCTGAGTTCAATCCCATTACTTCTCCCCTGCAAAAAGCTTCTGCACAGCAAAGGAAACAATTAAAAGCATAAAGAGTAAGCATGGGAGGTGCCTACAGAATGCTCCTCAGATGGGGCATTAATATCCAGAATATATACATAACTCAAAAAACTTAACACGATAAAATAACCCAATTAATATGTGGTTAAAAGAGCTAAATAGACACTTCTGAAAAGAAGAAATACAAGTGGCCAACAAACATATGAAAAAAAATGTTCAACATCTCTAGCAGTTAGGGAAATGCAAATCAAAACTACCTTGAGATTTCATCTCACTCCAGTTAGAATGGCAATTATCAAGAATACAAATAATAATGAGTGATGAAAAGGATCGGGGGGAAAGGTACAGTCTTACATTTTTTACTGAAAATTACTGCAATCATTCTGGAAAGCAGTATGGAGATTCCTCAAACTATAAGGAATCAAAACAATATATGACCTAGGTATCCCACTCCTCAGTATATATCTAAAAGATCTAAAATTCACATACTATAGGGATCCAGCCACATCAATGCAATTCACAATAGCCAAGCTATGGGATCAATCTTGGTGCCCTTCAACAAATGAATGATTAAAGAAAATATGATATATGTACACAATAGAGTATTAGTCATAAAGAAGAATGAAATTACAGCATTTGTTGATAAATGGGTGAAACTGGAGACTATCGTGCTAACTGAAATAAGCCAGATCCATAAAGTCAAAGTTTATATGTTTTCTCTGATATTCAGAAGCTAATCCAAACTAAGAGAGAAGGGAGGGGTAAGGGTGGGAGAGAAACAGAGAGAGAAAGAAAGGAAAAGGGGGAGAGAATTCCATCAAAATGGAAATATGGAAGAAAGATCAGTGGAGTAGATGTAGGAGATTGAGGTGGAGGGAGGAGGGATAAGATAAAGGAAGAAAAAAAAAAGTGGAATGAATCTAACCTATGTATATATACATGAATATACTACAGTGAGTCTTACCATGATGTATATCCACAAGACACTAACTGGAAAAAAAAAAAAAAAAAACTTTAACAGAAAAAACATCAGTAAAGTAGAGGGAAGGGAACAGGGGGAGGGTGAAGGGGAGGGAAAGTGGAAGTCCTGGGACTGAATTAGAGTAAGTTAAATTCCCTGCTTTTATAATTCTGTCACAATGAATCCTAATGTTTGTATAATTAAAAAGAACTAATAAAATTATTTCCTTAAAAATATAACATTTATGCAATTTTCTGGAACTGAAGTTAGATGGAGACGACATGGTTTGTTGAAAATGCAGATTCCAGCCTTCCCCGCGAAACATACACTAATACAAACTAGATTGATTGATGGTAGAGCTGTGCTGAAAGATGGTCTTGATAATTATTTTAGAATTCACCTTAAGAAGCAGAAGTTCTTTAAAAATTCTTCAAAAAACCTCTTTTGTCTTATTGCATGGCATTGTACTTCTGTTGACAGTTCTGCTGTCCAAGAAATGAAGGAATGAATACCTTTAATACCTTTATTTGTATTTTTAATTAAACATTCTTAGAATTTCATATTTTTGCTTAATTGATAAAACAATGAAGCCTATGAGAGAGATATTAGAATAATAAATTCATTTTCAAATATTAAAGATATTATCAAGGATATACAAATAAAGTTTTATAGTTTGTATAGTCTTTTAAGAAAGTTTTTAATAGGTCTTTAAAAACAACCACCACAAAAATTAACCCTTGCTTTTTAGAGCTTAGGTAGAAGACTGGTAAGGAAAAGTGTATGAATATAGAAATTAAATATATCTAGAAGTTATTTGCTGCACTGTAAGGGCAAACTACTTAATCTCTTTGAGGTTCAGTTCTTCCATGTATAATATGGAAATAATAATGCTTAAAGCATATTGGGGAGTATTCATGAACTATTATGTGGGAAGCCTCTAACAGGTTGTCAGGGACACACTTAGTGCTAGTAGCCAGGAACATCCATTTACTCATTTCATTAGATTTAAGAGTAGCAGCCCTCACAATTTAAAATTTGTTAAAGTATTTTGTTTTAATATGTGAGCAGAATGCATTACAATTCATCTTACACATAGAGAGCACAATTTTTCATATCTCTGGTTGTGCACAGAGTATATTCACACCAATTCGTGTCTTCATACATGTACTTTAAATAATGATGTCCATCTCATTCCACCAACATTTCTAACCCCATGTCCCCTCCCTTCCCCTCCCGCCCCTCTGACCTTAAGCCACCACATTCCACAGATAGAGACACTGAATTCTACAGAAATTAAGCAGCATGCCTAAAGACACAGATTTTGTTAGCACTGATTTCCGACCAACAATCAGAAACCTAGATAGGTAGGACAGAGACAAGTACCCACCCAACAAGGACACCATCCCAACATGGTGTCCCCTACTATTCCTACAACAGCCAAAGTTTGCTCCTGAACATCATATTTCTAGTAAGTGTTACTATATAAATGAACTTTTCAGGATAACAAATGCAAAAGGCACAAAAGCTGCCTTAATGTCACCATATTTTAAAAGTAGATTTTCTTATTAAACTGTTATATTATGATTTTTTTTTTCATTTTAAAGTCTCTTGGGGAATGCAAATTGCTATTTAAATCCAGACTTGAGTTTTCCCCCAAATAGTCAAAAGTATAGCTAATCCTTTTTAAAACTGATGAATATTCATTTTTTCCTGTCAAGGATATTATCCTGGATTCAACTTATTGAAACCCCCTTAGGATATGGTCATGATTACGATATTTGGCTGATTCAATAAACAGGATGAATGATTACTAAGCTCTCCAGGGAACTGTTGAAAAAATTATGTACAATAGCAATAACAACTCTTTCCTGTGCTTGAAATTGTTCCCGATTTTGGACAGAATCATTTTTAATGTAATAAAAATAAAAATATCTGAAGATTTTGACATCATGTATAAAGATAATTAAATACAGCTCAACAGCCGGGAAGAATGAAGTTACTCACACACCATGATTCAAAGTGTCCTTAAAGAAACTTCTCTTTTCTACTGTAAGAGTTTCTTTTCCCATCCCAACCGAGCATGCAGATATACAGATATTTTATTAATAAAAGTGAGCAGGACAAGGACTGCAGATGAATATGTTATGCCAACTATCAATATCCAGCATGTGGCCATGTAATGAGAGTATCTGTCCTTCTTGTGCCCAGTGTCCTCTTTTTAATCCATTTGCAACATAGACAATTAATCCCTAGATTTCCTGTTTATGAGCTTCCCATGGCTTCCTATTATAAGCAGAATAAAATCCAGTTCTTTATCTTACAACACCAAAGAGATGGCCCCTGTCTGTCTCTCTGAGTTCATGTCGTGCCCTTTACTCTTCTCAGTTTCTCTTTTGAGGAATCCTGTACTTTTCTGCTTTATCTGTCCATATTATTGGGAACTTTGACAAGCCTGGCTCCTTTGCATCTTTTGTGTCTTGGCTTGCATAGTATTTCCAAAGGGTGATTGATAGAACTAGTATCTAACTCCACAGGAAGGCTGAGGAGGGAAAGACTCATTTCTGGGAAAGAAGAACTAGGTAAGCTCAGTGAAATCTCCTGTACTATGGATGGGTAGAGAAAACATGATCACAATAAATCCTACTGGAGGGGAAAGGTTTCTTCTGCACCCTTCATGTTTCCTTCTGTGAAAGTTCCTCTCTTCCTCATGGTCCCATTTCCAGTCCCTTTACCAAAGTACTCCCCAGGGACAAGGAGCAACTAACTTAATTTGACAAACTGGGCATAGGTATCTCACTAGAATCACTGCTCTGCTGAATCCAACTTAACATACATTTTATACAGGGAGCTTCTGACCCTGAACCAAATAGGTAGATCTATCTACATCCCACTTAGCTGCAAATAAAAGCCATGTTCTTACTATTTACTTCTTCTGTAAAGAAAGGTTATATTTTGAACAATATTTGTCTTATGGTTTTATATGCTTTTTAATTGCTCGAGTTACTCAAAAGGAAAAGAAGAATGGTGTTTGTAGAAATCTCTTCAATCTCAAAAGAAACAATGCGTTTCCAGTATGGCAACTAAAATAAACTACAGTTGACTCTGAGCTACAGTCTGAGCTAACACGAATGGTCTTGTGCTTCCTAATTAGAAGAATAGCCTCCTGAATTAAAGAATTTTTATATGAAACAGTATTTGATAGCATGTACAAGGAATCATTAAGTACTGAACAAATTAATGAATGCAGTTCTTGCTTTCCCTCAGCTAGCATGACACGCACATGATTCAGCACCAGCAGGGATACAGCCCGTTGGTCCCTGAAGATACAGACACAGCAGTAAGTATCCATATTCATGTGCAGAAAGAGCAACTAAGGTAAAGAGAATGAAGGACTGTAGGAGTTACTTCAGCAAACACAATTCCCAGACACTGATGACAGATGGATTCATCCAGAAATAGAAACAATACATACAATTAGGTGATTTAAGAAGGGCCAAGGGTTCACACAGCAAGCTAGCAATGAAGAGCTATGTGGAAGTATGGGGGGGGGGGGTACACAGCAATTGGGAAGAAATCAACAGGAAATAAAAGATTTATTGTTAGTATATCCAAACCTAGAGCCATACTTTTCATAAAATCTTCCTTGTGAGCCACCACACCTGTTGAATGATATGTTACTGATTGTCATTTTTGTTGTTGTCCCTGGCCTCCTTAAGGTTGGAAGTTTAAAAAGTAAAGACAACCTAATGGTGCAAGTAGTATTTTCTTGATATTTTATTTAAATTCCATAAGAAGTCATTTGGAATTTAAGGGATACTGACAAATGCCATTCTTCTTCTTCTTCTTCTTCTTCTTCTTCTTCTTCTTCTTCTTCTTCTTCTTCTTCTTCTTCTTCTTCTTCTTCTTCTCCTTCTCCTTCTCCTCCTCCTCCTCCTCCTCCTCCTCCTCCTCCTCCTCCTCCTCCTCCTCCTCCTTCTCCTTCTTCTTCTTTTGACTAGTGCAGCAGTTAAAAGAGAAAATTAAGGATAAAGAAACAGAAACTGGATGGTTTATTCAGTTCACTAACTAGCTTCTTACATGAAGCAATGACTTCATAAAATGGTAAACACGTCAATTTCCACAAGACATTTAAAAATTCCCATAACTCTTTCCTGAGCAAAAATGCTAACCTCATGAGAAATCAATTAACAGCTACTTGGCAAAATATTATCGTGGCTTGTTATCACAGTTGTCCAGATTATCTCTTTGAAGATCAATATCCTAGTAAGCAATCAGATCAGGAGTAGTTGATCTAATTCAGTCACTTAAATATCCAGTTAAATGAAATAGTGGTGGTAATCGTGGTGATTAAAATGACAAATACAATTCAGTTGTACAAAATTAACATATCTCAGTACTTGGCTGTGATGTCAACACACACAAACCCTCTGAGCCTGACCACTTTGTGGACACATCTAATCCATACTGCCCCTTTTCTTGCTACCATATTAAATGATTGAGGTCTATTACTTTTAACAGTCCATCATGATAATGAAATATGTTTTCCATACTCCTTATATATCCTTATCTTGGAGAAGAAGGAATCTGATTAGACCCTATCTCAATCACAGTGATCTTAAGGGTAGAGTCTTAAGAATATGATGAAAATAATCACAATCATTTATCACTTTAGTAGGAAGAGGTTCCTTTGTTTACAAAACAAACTTAATTCTACATAATTCGTGATTTTGGAGAATATTTTAGTAAAAAGAAATTTGGAACACCTGTTGTAGTTAAAGCTCAGAGAAATTCCCGGTGGCATTTTAAATGCTGCCTTTACCTGTTTCACACAGCAGCTGAATATCACCATATGGGTCAGGTTGAAATTTCCATGGGTTGAGCCAAATTGTCAAAATAGTTTCTTTTGTCTGTCCTTCAAGAAATGGGCTGCTTGGGAAAACTAAAAATACATTTGACGTCAGAAATCTGTCTCCAAATTCATGAAGCCTGTGTGCCATAAAACGATGGGAAGGGCATTAGGCTTACATACCGTATAATCATTTCTGGAGCAGCACTATATTAGACCTGGGGATTAAGCCAACACAGCGTGTTTGTTTTGAATTGTGATAATTGCTGAGTGCAGAGAGTATTAAATTATTCCTCAAAATGGAACATTGCATTTTCCTAATGGTCAACTAAATAAATAAACATGTGGTGAGTGTTTCAACAAGTCAAGCAATGGAACACTTTAGAGCAAAACCAACATATCCTCTCAGGTCATAAACTTTTAGTATGAAACATTTTAGATAATGCCAATGAAATTTAACTGTGCTTAAACATTTTATCTGCTGAGACTGTGGGAATTTTAACTTAGGAATTATTGATTAAAAGGAAAACAAAAATCAAATCAGAAGGTTATTGGGTTGCGGAATGAGCAATGTTTTTCAATGAAAAAAAAAAAGAATGACAAATAGTGAAATGTGCAGATTTTTAGTGTAATATTTCAGTGCATATAACAACTGCAGATATTTATGTACCCACGCCACATGTTTATAAAGATACAAAATATTTCCATCCATCCAGGAATTTCTCTTTTTAGCTGTTCCCAGCCTCCACTCCATCTGCTGAAATTACGTGCTGCTTTCTGATCTCTTGTGCTAGGTTTACCTGCTATAAAATTTCATGGGATGGATGTTTCTACTTTTTTATGGTTTTAAGTTTTTTTTCTATGTCAATGCATGCCTTAGTATTATTTAATTGTATAAAAACAACATATTTAATTTATGTTTTTTTCTGATTGAAAGGTATTTAGGGTATATACAGTTTTTGTCTATTTTGAACAAAACTGCTATAAACATTATTGATAAGTCTATGAATAAATGTTTGCAATGCTCTTGGGCACACACTTACTGTAGAATTTTCAGATGATAGCTGGGAAGTATGTTTAACTTTATTATAAACTGCAAAATTTTTTTCAACCTCTTGTTTTTCCAAAATAATATTATTTCATGCTTATTTCTAATGGCCATTTTAACTGAATACAGACTACTTTTTACTTTTTACTTTTGATTTTTTTGGATAACTTATTTATTATCATCTGAATTACGTTGTTCCTAACAAGAAGTCAGCTTTTATTCCTATCTATTTATTCCTCTATGTGTTTTTTTTTTAAATTTCTCTTTTTTTAATTGTAGATGGACACAACATCTTTATTTTTATTTCTTTATTTTTATGTGGTGCTGAGGATTGAACCTGTGGCCTGTTGCATGTGAGACAAGCACTGTACCAGTGAGCTACAACCCCAGCTCTGTGTCTTTTTTTTTTAAGTCTGAGACTGCTTGTAAGAATTTTTCCTTCTTAATTTCTGTTTGTGTACAATATTACCACTTGATATTATTTTGGGATGGATTCAAACTTAAAAGCTTCTTCTCAGCAAAAGAAACAATCAGTGAGGTAAAAAGTCTACAGAGTGGAAGCAAATTTTTACCACAAATATATCAGATAGAGTACTAACCTTATGAGATAAAAAGAACTCAAAAAATTAACACCAAAAAAAAACCCAGTCAATAAATGGGACAAGGAAATGAACAGACACTTCTCAGAAGATGATATACAATTAATCAAAAAATATGTGAAAAAAATGTTCAACATTGTTATCAATTAGAAAAATGGAAATCAAATTACTCTAAGTTTTCATCTCACTCCAGTCAGAATGGCAGCTATGTGGGGAGAGAGGCACACTCATACATTGCTGGTGGAACTGCAAATTTGTGCAACCAATGTGGAAAACATTATGGGGATTCCTTGGAAAACTTGGAATGGAACCACCGTTTGACCCAGCTATCCCACTCCTCGGTTTACACCCAAAGGATTTTACAAAAGCCTACTACAGTGAAATGGCCACATCAATGTTTATAGCAGCACAATTCACAATAGCTAAACTGTGGAAGCAACCTAGATGCCCTTCAATAGATGAATGGATAAACAAACTGCAGTGTATATACACAATGGAATATTATTCAGCATTAAAAGAGGATAAAATTATGACATTTACAGGTAAATGGGTGGAGTTGGAGAATATCATGCTAAGTGAAGTAAGCCAATCCCCCAAAACTAAATGCCAAATGTTTTCTCTAATATGAAGATGCTGATCCATAATGGGAAGGGGGTTGGGGAGCATGGGAGGAATGGAGGCACTTTAGATAGGGCAAAGGGGAGGGAGGGAAAGGGAAGTATATAGGGGTGGGAAAGATGGTGGAATGAGATGGACATCATTATCCTAAGTATGAAGACACAAATGTTGTGAGTCTACTTTGTGTACAACCAGAGACATAAAAAATCGTGCTCTATGTGTGTACTATGAATTGAAATGCATTCTTCTGTCATGTATAACAAATTAGAACAGATAAATATTTTTTAAAAAAGAAGACACATGCAGAAATAATGTTTTATATGGTTTAATCTGGCACAATCAATTAGAGATTTCTCCACTCCAACTTTTTTGGAACTTCTTCATATCCCCCAAATCTGTGATAAATGGAATTCCATTTGGTTCCCAATCTCCAGTTCTCTGCTGTTCTCTGCTAGGTCTTAAAAGTCTCACTTTATAATTTTTCATCTAAGACATTTGGCCCTCTACTCTGATTCCCTGCCCTGCAAACTACAGCCACAAAGGCAAGCTCAACCTTTAATCACTGCATCCTCAGCATAGTGAGGCAGTTTAACCTGGTTAGCATCCTCTTCCTGGTGTCATTGTTCAGAAAGTGCTTCTAGACAGAGTGCCAAGGAGTTTCTGTGGTACACATCAAATGCTTTTGTTCTTTCAGGGATTGTAACTCCAAACTGATTTCTGCACTGTAGCCAACAGTTAGTTTGTGTGCTGTGTCTTTGCATGACTGAGGCAAGTCGAAATCAGGAGCAGCAATCTCAGTGCTATATTACAATAACTGAGTGATATTTTGCAAGTGATATTTTATAATATTCAAAATGTTAAACAGAAAGCTCCTGCACTTTCTCATGCTGACCGTGAAAATTTTCTCATGCTGAGGACAGACTCCAAGAAAGTTGAAACTTACTAGTTCTGACATCCCCTGACTTTTGGTTCTATACATTGTAAGGGTAGAGGGGTCCATCTACCTGCTTTCTCTCCAGTTTGACTAAATTGCATAAAATTTATTTTTTCTTTTTACATATTTTATTTCTTATGTAGTCAGGCAGTAGAATCTGGCCAGCAGGGTTCCCGGCAGGTTTCTTGGCTCAGCTGCTGGTAACAGTTATAATCATATTTGAAAAAAAAATCACAGATTTTTTAAAAATATATGAGTTATATTCCTGGACTTTTGGGTTTTTTTTTAATACAGTGACTAATGCAATCTAATTAGCAAGAAATTAATAATTTGTGAGCTTTTTCTAATGTGTGTATTCACTCCTTTTGTTTAAATATATAAAAGAGCCAATTCATTAATGTTATTCAAAATCTGTTTCTTCTCATATTAAATTACTGCCTTTGCATTACATGACAATTTATTATAATTTGATTCTGATGTCAAAGTAATTTATTATAATTTGTTTCTGATGGTATTTATTCCTATACCATCCCTTGATTATTCAATTTTGTTTTACTTTTGACTAAATTTTACTTAACTTTCTTGATGTTCTTCTGAATAAATGAAAATATATAAAATAAATTATCTTCATGTATATCAAAATCAGAAGTCCATAATATCGTGTGTTTTGTTTTTTTTTTTTCAAAAAGATCTAAAAGGTCTTCATGACTTGTAACTTGAAATGAAGTATTTGACTGACCACAAATGTGTTAAGGGAGATTTGATATATTTCTATATTTCATTGTTTGGAAAAAATAACCAATAAATTATTTTCAGTTGATGAAAGAGAAATTAAGAAAATTATCCCATTCAAAATAGCCCCCCCAAATATAAGATATTTGGGAATAAATGTAACAAAAAAGATAAAAGATATCTACAATGAAAACTACAGGACTCAAAAAAAAAAAAAAAAAAAAAAACAAATTGAAGAGGACCTTAGAAGATAGAAAATCACTCATGTTCATGCATAAGCAGAATTAATATTGTCAGGGCTGGGGCTGTGGCTCATCAGTAGCACACTGGCCTGGCATGTGTGAGGCACTGAGTTTGCTTCTCAGCACTGCATATAAATAAATAAAATAAAGGTCTATCTACAACTAAAAATGTATTTTAAAATTTAAAAAAATGAATTAATATTGTCAAAATGGCCAAACTACCAAAAGCACTATACAGATTTAATGGAATTTGTATTAAGGTTCCAATGATGTTCTTCATAGAAATAAAAATTAAAAAAAGCAGTCATGAAATTCATCTGGAAAAATAAGAGCTCAGAATAGCCAACATAATCCTTAGTCAGAAAGCAGGAAGCATCACAATACCAGGCCTTAAATTAAACTACCATGTTATAGTAACAAAATCAGCATGGTATTGGCACAAAAGCAGGCACAAAGACCAATGGTACAGAAAAGAAGAAACAGCGATAAACCCACATGAATACACTTATCTCATATTAGACAAAAAGCACAATAAATATACATTGGAGAAAAGATAGCCTCTTTAACAAATGTTGCTAGGAAAAGTGGAAATCCATATGTAATAAAAGGAAATTAGACCCCTATCTCTCACAGTGCACAAAACTCATCTCAAAGTGGATCAAGGACCTAGGCATTAGACCAAAGACCCTGTGCCTACTAGAAGAAAAAGTAGGCCCAGCTCTTCATCATGTCAGTGTAGGAACCAAATCCCTCAACAAGACTTCTAAAGTGCAAGGGATAAAATAAAGAATCAATAAATGGAATGGTATAAAAGTAAAAAGTTTCTTTACAACAAAGGAAACCATCAAGAGCATGAAGAGAGAACCTACAGAATGGAAGAAAATCTTTGCCACTTGTACCTCATTACACAAATCTCCAGGACATATAAATAAAGACTGAAAAAAAACGTAACACCAAAAAACCAAATAACCCAGTCAATAAATGGGCAAAGGAACTGAACAGACACTTCACAGAAGAAGAAATACAATCGGCCAACAAATATATGAAAAAAAAAAAATGTTCAACATCACCAGCAATTAGAGAAGTGCAAATTAAAACTACACTGAGATTTCATCTCACTCCAGTCAGAATAGTAATTACCAAGAATACAAGTAACAATAAATATTGGCCAGGACGTAAGAGAATAGGTACACACATACATTGCTGGTGGGATTACAAATTGATGCAACCACTATGGTAAGCGGTATGGAGATTCATCAGGAAACTTGGAATGGAACCACTATTTGACCCAGTTATCCCACTCTTTGGTTTATATCCACAGGACTTAAAATCAGCATACTACAGTGCTGCAGCCACATCAATATTTATAGCAGCTCAATTCAAAGTAGCTAAGCTATGGAATCAACATAGGTGCACTTCATTAGATGAGTGTATAAGGAAAATGTGGTACATATACACAATGAAATATTACTGAGCCACAAAGAATAAAATTATGGCATTTGTGGGTAAATGTATGAAACTAGAGATTATCATGTTAAGCAAAATAAGCCAATCCCCCAAAATCAAAGGCCAAATATTCTCTCTGATATGTGGATGCTATTACAATAGGCTGGGCAGGCGGGATTCACCAAATTGGACAGGAGGTAGTGGGCAGAAGGGAGGGGGATGGGAATGAGAAAGACAGTAGAGTAAATTGGACATAACTTTCCTATGTTCATATATGAGTACACAACCAGTGTAACTCCACATCATGTACAACAAGTAGAATGGATATTATTACTCGATGCATGTATGATGTGTCAAAATGCATTCTACTGTCATGTATAATGAAAAAAAATATTTTAAAAACCTTAAAATTATTTTCAATTGACAAAAAAGGTAGGAATTTCTCAGAGGTTTTCACGTTCTTACTCTTGTACAGAATCATTGCTAACTAATCAGTACTTGTTTTATTTAATGTCAAAAGTGTTAGAGTAGTGGTCAGCGTCTGCTTCATTTACAGATTCATCACTTCTTTTTGTCCATGCTTTTCTATTTTTTTTCTTGCTTAATGCTCCATAAACTCTTTTGGATAAATCAATTACATTTCTTTCACTTGAAATTTGTTAAAAACGATTTTGCCAAATATTAATCAAATTCACCCATAATCATAACACTTCCCTTACATGCAAATGCTCTTTGCATCAAGACCTCTGAAGACTAAACCTCCTTTATTTCAAAACTTAACCACTGCTGCCACTCTTTTAGTAATTCAAAGCATAACTGAATATTCTGTCTTGTCAAAGATACTGGTCTAGTGAATTTCCATTACATCTTTTAGTATCAGAGTACATATAGATTTTTTTGATTACTAACTTAATGATATTCAAAGATCCTCAAGATCAGTCTGGTTTATCTATAATCCGTTTATAAATATAAGTAACCTTTAAAATCACAGTAGGCTAACAAGATCTGGTATGAGTTCAAAATATTTCCTTAACTTTTCAAATCTGTTAACACACTACCTTGTTTCTCCTTATGTAGTCTTTTTGATTCTCTGTAAATATCATTTGGTCTATGATTATAAGCAAACAATGACTTATTTTTTTAATAGTGACTGATGTTATTGCTCACAACAGTACTTACTGAAGATCCTATTACTTATCAAAGTCATCCAGTTCATTCAAACAAAACTCCTGCTCTTCTTCATACTCTGTTCATACAGATTGTGTTTTTGTTTGCCACTATTCTTTTCTCTTGTCTGTATCACTCCCTCCCTCCATTTGGGTGTGTCCTCATTCTCATAATTTTACCAATCAATTCTATTGTAATTTTTATTATCTGAGTCTTTAGCAACTGTATTTTTTCCATTACTTTCATTATTCTTACCATTATTTTTGTAATTTTAGCAAATAATTGGTTTTAGTTTCTGTATTGAAATAGAGTGTTTGATGTTTCGATTTTCTCTACCCATCTTTTCTTAGGGTACATGTATAAAGTTTTAGGTTCTATAAAGCTAGTTTGGAAAAATCAATCATTCTGAAATTGTGTGCAAAATTATTCTGAATTTAAGTACATGTGAGTGCAATTGTGATGAAATTGAAAATTATTGCTGTGTATGTTGAATCTCATATATGGAAAATCAAGTTATTTGTAAACGATTGGCATGTTGGTTAATACAAGAAATTATATCACTAAAACATTTGGGTTTTTCTTACACCATTTCTCTGTGTGAATAAATTTTTGGTATTGTGTTGCCTGGAATCCACAGAAGATATTAATATACACCAAGAGATAATCTAATACACTATGGCAAATCATGTGTCGTCACATAAATATATAACTCCTTTATAGTGCTTCTATGCCTTTTTGCCCTATGAAAACAGTAAACGATTAATTTTATTGTTATTTCTATCAGACAAGAAAAAAGTACCAAACATTCATAATTTTTATCTTCATTTACACACCCCAGATAGGACAGAGCATTTCAGCTAGCTATCAATGAGGACCAAATCCCATAAATAATTCTGAACATCTAGTAATTAGGAGAATTCTTGACATAGTAACTTCTAATTTTATATATATTAAATTTGCATATCCCTACTACCACAAGTTTCTGGGCCAGTTGCCCCAAGATGTATTTATATCACAATAGCACCTTTCTTTCACCTTCAGTCTCCATTCAAGGTAAGTAATTAGAGTGAGCAGATGAAATATTCCTAGAAGTCATTTCTTGTTCAGAAAGGCTAACACAGTAAATGAACCATTCACTAAAAGCTAGTTAAATTAATATCCCACTGAATTCAACAAATCTCTTTCTTACCCAATAGAAAGGAAAGCAGATCAGAGGAAAACTTGAAATGGAAAGAGATCATGGTATTAACCAATTACAATCTGTTACACAATGTGTTTTATACTGATAGGTAATTTTGCAAATATTTAGGAGGATTTTCCCCTGGGCCCTCTCTAGGTTTCAAACAGGTTGAACAGGAAGTATTCTGCAACTTAAGCTTCATTATCATCTTCATAAATCCATCTCAACAAAGCATTTGGATTAAGGAAATTTTATATCAAATAATCAAAAGATGAGTATCTACAAGTTAGAACATTTTTACTTCTTTAATTGACAGAAATATGTGTCTTAAAGCACTTTTAATCCAGTTCAAGTGGGAGGAAAGAACTCATGAGTAGTAAAAAGTAAATCTCCTAACTAATGTAGCAGGTCTAGTTACAGATATTTTCTAACTGTTCTTTCCAACAAAACGTATGTGGCCTGTATCCTAGTAACTCATGGTCATTATATGAGTTTTATGAAGCTGGAAAATAGCCAAAAATCAACCAAGAAAGCTGGATAATCAAGCTTTCAATTAAAATATTGATTTTTAGCAGGACACTTATTGATGATGGATTACATGGACACATCTCTCTAATTATTATACCTATTAATTTACTTAACAATATATTTCCTCATGCTTACTCTGTGCCAGACACTTATTAAATAAGATAGACCAAGGTTCTTGACCTTACAGAGCTTACAATGCAAAGGGATAACCTAATACCTACCAAAATAAATAATGTATTCTACCCACATCTAGAAATTGAATGGTCTGAAAAAAAAAACAGAACAAATATATAGTGATAAGATAAGTGGACAAGGCACATTTTATACACTGGACAAGTGTTTGCTGAGTGGATGGGTAGCTCAAAAGAATAAGATACATTAAATACAATGATTAGGGAAGGCTGTACTCAGGAAGTGCCTTGTGAGTAGATCTGAAGGGTATGAGCATGTAGAGAATGAAACAATTCATAGGAAGCAACACATGCAAAGTCTCAGAAAGGAGAAGAAACTTAGAGGAACAGCTAAAAATTCAACTAAACCAAACCTATGAGAATAAGCAAGGCAGGATGAGGGTCAAGGCATGTTAAAAGAAATAGGCCAGCGCCAATAAGATGATTATGCATGAATATGAAGGAAAAGTGTTGGAGGAATTTAAATAAGGGAATAGTATATTTTGATCTGTAATTTAAAAAGATCAGTCAGACTGAATATGAATGGAAGCAGAGAAGCTAAATTCAGTAAAGTATAAACATTTGGCCTCAGAGATTAATAAATATGTCAGAAAGGATAAGGAAAGGCAAGATTTGAGGTTAATTTTAAGAAGCAGCTTAAAGAACTTGAGAATAATTTAACTGTGGGCTCAAGGTAAGAAGAAGGCTAAAGGATAATTGGATAACCTCTAAGGATTTATTCTGAGCAACAGTGTGATTGGTGATGATATCATCTATAAAATGGGAAGATGCAGTGATGAGTTGACTGGGAATTATAGAAAACTGTAGATCAAGAATCAAAAGTCTTTCAGACATCCAAGAAGAGATGCAAAGAAAACAGTTGGATGTAGGAGCCTCAGTTCAGAGAATTTAGACAATGTCGCAAGTCCAAATGTCTGTAACATAGAAATGATACTTCAGTGTTTGTTTTTCCCAAAATAGCACAGCCAGAGTTAGCAGTAGAGAAAGGAGACAGGTGAGTTTGTCTCAGGTCAAAAGAGAGAAGCTATTCCTGTAAGTAAAGGGAGTGACTGAGGGACTATCCCAGCAGCTGCTGAACTCCTGTTGCTTTGGGGAACTCCCACCTTTTCCCCCTTAATGATGCACATTGCTCCATCATGGATACAAGTAGCAAGTAAACATGGTTTAATGATGCATTTCCAGGACCTTCCTGTGGAAATAATCCTGAGAAGACTTGCCACCAAAGCTTTTGAAGTTTGGGTTTGATTCATTGTAGCTTTTTGGAGTGGTAGTCCATAGATAGGAGTAACACAGAAAAGGAAGATTTGCAAACTGGGTTCAGTGTTACATGTCTGTCATCCCAGATACTAAGGAGGAAAAAGCAGGAGGATTGCAAATTTGAGGCCATACTCACCAATTTAGTAAGACCCTGTCTCTTAAGATACAAAAGGCCAGGGATGCAGATCAGTGATAGAGCACACTGATTTCAATGCCCAGTACCAGAATGAAAAAGGGAAAAAAGGAAATGAAGTTTTGCTGTGGTCAATAGAATAGGCTAGAATAAGCTCTGTCACTTATGTGAGTCTTCTATCACTTCTAACTCATAAGGAAATTCTCCCCATGCCACCATTGTGGACATCATTTGCCTCAATTGTCCTTTTTCAGTGGACATTTTTTGTGTCTTGGTATACCAAATCATAGTGAAATAAAGTGTTTTCTGTGCTCAATTTTTACTAAGATTATATAAATCTATAATTAGTATTTATGACTTGCTTTTCTTTCTCAAAATATTTTAAAGAAATAAAGACATAAATGCTTACAGGTGTAGCTCTTTATTTTTAAACTTTTTGTAGAATTCCAACATAGGTATATAAGTATCATTTAGCCATTTGTTGCAAAAGAACTTTTAGGTCATATTCATTTCATTGATATTGAAATTAATGTTGCAATAAAAATATCACCATGCAATTCCCCTTTCACGCCACTGCTTTATCTGTCAAGGATATATATTTAAAAGGGAAACTGCTTACTTGAACTCAATGCAATTTTTGTTTCAAATAATACTGCTATATTGCATTTTAATTTACATTCAGGTTACATTCCCCATTACTGTGTGAGTAGCACCCTTTCCCACAAGTGCTGAGAGCCACAGCGGAGTCGGAATGGCCCCTGGCATTTTGCCAATAGTATTGGTTGACAGGGGAGGCATTACTATCTGCCTCAGCCGCTACTTTGGAGTTCTCGTGGGGATTCCCGGAGAGTTCCCATTGGTTGGGAAAGTGCAGGAGGAGGGATTTCCGGTGGGTGGTTCCTGGACGAGCCACGTGGCATTCAGTAGAATTCCCCTGGAGCGTGTGTGAAGTGTTTTGGTGGAGTTCAAAAAGAAAGTTTGTTCCTGCTTCAGTGGCTCATGGTTTGTGCCCAGCCAGACTGTGGCACACAAGTCCACAATTGTTTTGATTATTGTTTAAAGTTTGCTAAGATTAAAGTCATTCTTATTTTAATTTGTACTTTCTTAATTTTCTTTTGTTTGCTGATTCATGTTTAGATCTTAGATTTATCTAGATTTTAATTTTATACGGTACAAGGTAAGAATGTAATTTATCTAGGTTTTAATTTTATATGGTACAAGGTAAGAATGTAATTTATGTTATAATGATGTTATAAATGTTAAGACAAGGTAACATTTATTGAAATGCTTTCCCCCCATTATTTTTGATATTTTAATGATTTTTATTATTACATCTATATTTAAAACATACATACCAACATATACATACACACATATCTATTCCTGAGCTTTTTATTCCACTAAACTACTTGTCCAGTCATATACTGATTGCCTACACTTTTTATTTTCATAGTTTTGTAGTATGTTGTTGTCTGGTAGATAAAGACTTCCCTCTTTGTTCTTTTTAAAACTATTTTATTGCCAGTATTATGAATTTCAAAAACTGTTTACTGAATTCCATAAAAATCTTAATTGAGACTAACTACAACATAAATTTAGAAAATACTGATATCTCTATCATGATAATGTTGAATTTTTCCTTCAATAAATACAATAAAAATTTTTGGGCTGGGGATGTGGCTCAAGTGGTAGCACGCTTGCCTGGCATGCGTGTGGCCCGGGGTTCGATCCTCAGCACTACATACAAACAAAGATGTTGTTTCCCCAAAAACTAAAAAATAAATATTTTTTAAAAAATTCTCTCTCTCTCTTCTCTCTCTTAAAAAAAAAATATTAAAAAAGATTTTAATTTACTTGCGTCTTTTAATGTGACCTTACAAACATGTTAGAGATTTCTCCTCCATGATAATGCAATAAAATACTAGAAATTCATAGACATGAATCTGCTGAGTACTTGAGAGTTCCTGTTACTAATGTGAAAAGAATCTTTGATGATTGTAACTATGAATAACATATATTTCCTAATTTGATTGTTGGTCTTAATTAAGAAATTCTTTATTTTTTAAGCTTTGTTTTCTGGCTAACTTGCTCTATCCTGTGACAGCCCTGTTAGACATCAATCTCTATTTATCAATCTGGAACTAATAACATTAGACATGTCTATCTTATAGTTGAGAAAAGATCTTAAGAGTATTTCTTGTTAACTTCACATAAAGTCAGAGGAAATTTAAGCATCCCTGGGACTTGTAGCAATCATCGCAGAATAGGACATCAAAAACCATAAGCTTGCCAATAAAACTTCACATACACAGAGAGATGTTCTGGCTATTAACAGGATTAGGATGAGAATAAAATGAGAAAATCTGACTTAATGTGTGTAGAAATCTCTTGAAGCATTATGTAAATGTGCAATATTCTTAATCTTATTATGTAAAAGACAGTTTATGTTGTGCTTGAAGGACAAATTGCCAAGGTTGAGTTCTGGCTCTGCCATTTAAGGCTGGTAGACTTTGGAAAGTTCACATAACTTTTCTGCATTTCATATTTAAGATATTCCTTCATATTTAAGATGGGGTAATAATAATACATATATGCAAGGCTTGAGGTTAGTAAGTGATAAATTAACAGGCAAAAAACTTAAATCAGCATCTGTCACATAGACAGTACTAATTATATATAGCTAGTATTTGATTTGGAGCATCTAGAACAGGGTCTTATATAGTAGAAACCTAAATTTTTAAAGAAATTATAATGTTATTGGACTGGGACAATTACCCATACCAGTTTCAAGGGAACTAGTAATAATCCCACATTTTCTTACTTATACATATGTATTTCTACACATTGTATATATATGTATGTGAGTATGTGTATATATATATCCATTTCCATAATTAAAACTGCTCCTATCATGTTGAACATGAAGGTATTCTATTTGACAACTAGTTTGTCCAATAGTTCCATCAGTGATTTTAATACAAAAAAAACCCCAGATGTACATGATATTGCCTCTATCCCCTTCCTTTCCTCAACAAATCAATTGAGAAGTACCTTTGGCTATATATTCAAAACATTTATGGAAGTTATATAATTCGCTCTAAGCTGCTATCTTCTCTGACATTGTCAAAAGGAAAGCATGTCTCTGGCCTTAGTGGATTTTTTTGATTCATCCTTCACACAAAACACCAAATAGCCCTCTTAAAATATAAAAATGTATCTCATATTGCTTTTTTTGTCTTAAATTTCTACAGTAATTTCCTTTGCATTTTAAATTTTACAAAAATACTCTTGATCATATCCTAAAGGATGTTTTATGCTGGGGTGCTATCCTCACTCCAGCCTCCTTATTTATGGACAGAGATAAGAAAATGTGAAAAAACTCTAACAGAATTACATTTCCTGAGCTTTGCTCGCTTTCTTTTTCTTCATCATCTTTTTCCTTGCATCTTTGAGAGGGAAGCTCCTTATATCCTTTGACTTCAATTGTGCTAGAACCCATCAGAAAAATTCTGGAACTTTCTACATAAAGTAATTTTTCCAATGGCCACTCACACCCTCCTTTCTACCATTCTATTCTAACAGACATTCTCACCTATAATTTATTATCTGTCACCACTTCATTATATCCCATATTCAAAATTAGAATCACATTAAAATTCAGCAAGGACCTTGATTTTCTTGTTCATCACTGTACACAGCTGTAGCATCCAGAAAGTTTCCTGCTACATGGCATATCCCCAGTAAACATCTGTTGACACTTTGTTAATATTAGAATATAGTATTGAGAGTTAAGTGTGGAGATGCTGCATCCTCTCTTTTGTTAATACACATAACTTCAACAGCTATAATTTTAGCCTCTGGAACACACTGGTTTGTTAGCTTTTACTTTACATCACCCCCCCCACACACACACACACACACAAAATGAGAAGACACTTATCATTATATACCTATAGACTTTGTCTCCTTGTAGGATTCACTTCAATTTAAGAGGTAAGAAATTTAAGTGGTTTAGAATGAGATGAACATCTTCTGCATCTACAAACCTAACTTAAAGCTCTAGATATATTGTCATAAATGAAATCATCTCCCAATATTTATAGACTGAGGATGCTGTGACAAAGCCCTTTGAAATGATGCAACTCAGCTATTCAGATATTTGTATTATGTAAGTTTAAATATTTGTACCTCATTCGACCTACCAGAGTATCGGAGAATATCCTCTGGAAGTCATTGATGGCTAACTCATATTGCTTTGTGCTCTGTTATCTCTCCTCTATATAACTTCTCTGCTAAGTCTTTTTTTTTTTTCAATATGGCTTTTAGAGCTGAATTGGTCCATCTAGCTCCAACTGCAAAGCCTGATATAGCTTGTAGAATTTGGATAAGCATAAGACTCTTTCAAAACACATTTCTTTCGTCCTTCAGTAGTAAGAAAAAGTCATCACTACAGAGGAAGACATCTGAACAATGAATTTTTGTATTTATTTTTATTTCTATAATCTGATTCACTAACTTATCCTTTCCATTTTATATGCAAATAACTACCCTAAATGACATATTTTCATTATAATATCAAGAAGTTAAACTATTTCCTGCATGTAAAAGAGATACTAAGCCAAATTCTTATATTTTAAAAGCAAATGATTTTAATATGAATTTTCAGATAATCCCACAGAGAAATTATACCACATACATATCACTAAAAACCTATTATATCATAAAAAGATGTCCTGAAAAGTGATATCTAATGAACATAAAACTTTGAATTTTTAACTTTTTATTATAGGTGAGTTAAAACATATGCAAAACACAAGAAAGTAGGATAATGAACCACAGACTCATTCCCCAGACTCAACCTTTGTCAGTTTAGCACTCATCATGCTTAATCTATCATTCATTCCACCTCCACCCTCCCCAGATTATTCTGAAGCAAATTTCAGACATATCATTTCACCACTAAACATTAAGCATGTTTCTCTGAGATGTATAACAATAATGTCATTATTATAATAAAGTCACAAGGTCTTTGGTAATAGTTGATTTTAATTGGAATTCTAAGTAAAGAACACACTTGAGAATTGCCAAAATATCTCTTAATTCTCTTTTAACTTATCCCTTTATGTGTTCTTTTTCCTTACACTTATGTTTTTGTAATTGAATAATTCAGGTGTCTTGTTCTATAGTATATCCCATGTTTTGGGTTTCACTGATTATATTTTTGAATACTGAATTTTCTTTCTATCACTCAATAAGTAACTGGAGAAAAATGAGAATATTTTAAATATCCAACAAAGGGGACAAGTTGAGTCAACTGTGTAGACCCATGCAGTGCAGTTTCATGTAGCTTTAAAGAAATGAGGGATTCCTATAAATAGCACCATGTGGTGATGTCTAGGATATATTATTTTTAAAAAATCAAAGTTCAAATGTATCTAAGAACAGAAGGATAACAATATATGTGACCAATTCCTAGTGATAAAAAAAAAAAATCCACCTGGATAAGTCATAAACTTTTCCCTGAAGTGTTTACATATGATGAGAGAAAGAATCGGAGGATATGATGGAAATATAGAAACTAGAATCCTTTAGAGTATTTAGAAATACTCTGTTAACATTAAAAATATAAATGCTTATTTTAATCATTAAACAAAATTCAATCTAAAGATTAGTCCCTTAAAACTCAAAGTAATGTGAAGTAAGTGAATTTATATAAATGATTGGTGGTACAAAGCACAAAGAGAAAAATCATATCAATTAATTTTAAGACATTATAATTTGATTATATACCCTTAGTAAAATATACATTTTATCAGAAACTGAAATAATGGAAAAAATAAAAATGTCTTGGTGGTTATATATAATTGTGATAATATTGACGTTGTATGTCAATATTAGTATAAGGTAGGACAAAGTAACTAGTAAAATATTACTGTAACAATTGAAAGCAGACTTCTTTGTCTTATGAAAAAGGAGATAGGATTTAAGGATTTATAAGTTTAAATTAAAATCCTATTGAAATAGAAATGTATGTATTAACTCATGATGCATTTTATTAAGTAAATAAATAAATAACAGATAATATAGATAATGTGTATTTAATGAAAATTCCACAACAAATTGTCCACTCAGTAGCAATAAGCACAGCCAGCAGCTATTTTTATTGCTACATATAATTTCTCATAAAAGGAAAACATATTTTATTGAAGAAATGTTCAATTCTTAGTCTGGATCAAGATATACAAACTTAGCTTGAAATAGCCCATCATTCTAGAAAGTAAGAAAGCTATTGAAGATTTCTAGTGTTTTTCTGAAGGATATATTTAAATAGTCTCTTTGGATTAAATAGAACCATTTGAATAGCAGTAAGATAATAAGAGAATAAATACAGTGAATATACAATAAATGTACTTAAAACCATCATTTCATGATGAGAGTGGGAAAACATACTACAACAGTCAAATATAATAGATGCTAGGGAACAAAAGAATTATTGTGAAAATTGAGAAATAAAGGACGGAAAAAGGCATTCATCTTGCTTTTTCCTAAAAAAAGTAGCTCAAGGGTAAGTAAAAGTTGAGGAAGACAAATTTCTGTTATAACACAGGAAGAAACAGGAATATGATTAGAATGCAGTGATTTTAGAATGTCTGCAGAATTAATGCACAAGGCAATGATCATCTACAGCTGCTAATATCATTTAAAGAGAGTAGTATAGTATTATATGCCCCTGATGGAGGCTCACAATACCATATGTGAAGCTGTATTAGGAAGGCAGGCAGGCAGGCAATTCTGCAAGTAATAAAAGAAGAAAACTTTGATCACTTGAAAATTTTAAAGAGAATATTCATAGCATCACAAACTTTACAAAACACCTACCAGGTCTCACATATAAGTCAGTGAAATGACTGTATCTAGCCCCTTGCTGGACATCAAAAAAATTATAAGTGCACAAATTTATTGAAGGCACTCCCTTTACATTTGGAAAACTGCTGGAAATACTCTTTGAAAAACTTCAGTAGGAAATATTAATAGAATATTTGTTTCCTAATGAGTATTGAACATACACAGTTATTGATTGAGAGGAGAAATAGAAAAACTCAGTGTACTTAGTGTTTTTCCAAAACAAAATGTATCTGTAGTATAAAAGGAAGAATAATCTGTTACATTGACTATGACTCACTTTAAATTCAGTTTGCAAGCTTCTTTCAAAAATAATCATAATAAGAGATATTTCTAAAGGATTTTTTTTTCTGGTTAAGGTTTGAAAATCAGCATGAGCTGCACAACCCCATGCAGGGGAGAATGAATGTGCTGAGAAGGTGACAAGCTCTTTGTCCACAGGAGAAGAAAAAAACTGTGTCATCCATATCCTTGCAAAAGCCATCCTGCTGAGCAGTAACTTTGCAATGATGACACTCTTTGTCCACCTTCTTGGACTCATGTGGCTCTGATACACATAATACTATTTCCTACATAGTCTATAGTCCATATTGATTGTTGTGTGACGATGTTACAAACTATATCTTAATCATTTTCTGAGAGACTATTCAGAGAGCACAGTCACACACAAACACACACACACACACACAAACACACACACTCCCACTTCATGTGGCACATTTTCAAAACCAGCTTTCTGATTTTAAAGCCAATGCATAAATATAATTCTATTTGTATAAAACAGGCATACCTAAGAAATAACGATGTGAAATGGAGCAGCACATTGGTTTTATGTAAAATTTATTAAGTTTTAACTATCCAATATTGTTTAATTGACTAATGATATTCATTTACATCTTATGATTTCCTTATCATTTACTCAAAGGTTATAAAGGTACAAAACATGCCACCAACTAACTTTACAAAAGAGGGAAAGTCACTTAACCTTTCCAAGTTACTGGGATTTCTGTTTTGTTTTTAGTTTTTTTTTTTTTTTTAAATCTGGGGACTCATGGAGAATTGAAATAAATCATCTCCAAATTACCATCAATTTGAGGGTTCTGAAAATATGATCACCATTTAATATCCTACCCTGAATATCACAGCAATGTCTACCTATGCAGTGTGTGTCTAATTGGCTATTTATATGTCTTCATTTATGATCATGAATACAAACAGGTTTCTTAACACTTTTCACTTGAGAGTCAAAAGGCCATGCCTACTATTACTTGCAGTTAAAGGAGGAAAAATTCTTAAAACTTCAGATACAGATTCTGCCCTAGATGACTCACAGGACACTGGTGATATAGATAATAGTAGCATGCTAGTTAATTTTTGTGACTGTGATCAAAATACCTGACAAGAACAACTTCAAGGAAGAAAATTTTATCCTAGGCTCATGGTTTCAAAGGTCTCAGTCCATGGTTGGCCAGCTTCATTCCTCTGGGCCTGAGTGAGGCAGAACATTATGGTGAAAGGGCATGGCAGAGGAAAGTTGCTCTGCTCATGGCATCCAGAGAGTAGAGAGAAAGAGAGAAAGACGTGAGCCATGTACAAAATGTAATCTCCAAGGGCACACCCCCAGTGACCTTCATCCTACAGCCAGGCCCCACCTACCTCCAGCTACCACACAGTATTTTCAAATTATAACTATAAGAAATGAATTAATCAACCAATGAGGTTACCTTTATAATAATCTAATCATTTCATCTCTGAACATTCCTGAGTTAACGTATGAGCTTTTGAGCAGACATCTCATATCCAAACCATAAAAAAAAGGTAATTTTCGAGGCTCAGGTGCAGTACATCCTATAAAGTCAAAGTATCCTTTCAGGATCAGGGAAGCGTTCACATACCTGGTGATTCTGAACTGAATCTTTAAGTACATAAAAATTCTGATGTAATCTCTCATATATGTTTCCAGATACTGACAGAATTCCTGTCATTATTTTCCAACGTTGTTACCTATTAGAAGCTAAAAATATTTCCTGCACTAATTTCAGAATGGAGAAATTCCAGATTATAAAATTACATCAGCAAAAGTCATAAAAAGTTGCAAAGAAAAAAAAAAAGCTCCAGATGTTAAGAACAAAATGTTTTAAATCTCCCAAAAATGTTATTAATTATAACTTAAAGAGATTTCTGCAAATTTCAGGAAATATTTCAATTTAAAATTGAATACAACCTTGGTAACAAGATCTTATAATAAATCATCTTGATTGTCAGTGTATTTTTGCATATTAATTATGGTTGAATTATTTTAACAATGATTAAATCCATTTCTTACTTCATTTTCTATGGAAATACGCAAAAGTCTTAACCACCCTATTGATTATATAATTAGGATAATATTAAATTTCAAAATGAATGCCATGAGTATGGAGGTAGCAAACAATTTCAAGAATACCAAAAGTATATAAGCTTCATTTTTCCTATTACATATCTTAATTTCTAAATAGATGTCCTAATTGCTTGATATATTACAACCTACAATTGCTGTTTTGGTAGTTAAAATATAGACTTTTTTACCTAGTAAACACTTAATAAAGCTTTCTCAAGTCAATTTGATCTTTCCTCCACTCTACTCCCTTCTTTTCCAAAGTTCTGACCCAACAAAGAGATTAAAAATAGAAAATTTATTCACAGCCCAATAGCCAGAGAGAATAGCTGCTTTAAAAGAGTATTCCAAAACACTTAAAGAGCAGGGATCCTGAAACTGACAATGAATACTTTGCAAATTTGGGAAGTGTTTGAGTCATTTTTCCCAATTACCACCACCATATGATACTCAGTTATTCACAGTGTGAAGTAAGATTGAAAGTTTTTGATTATTCCAGGGGGCCTGGAGAGATCATATGGCAAGAGAGGCTGTAATTGAGCAGGAGCAGTTGCAGCCAGACTCCCCTAAGGTGATTATGAGCAGACAATGCAACCATGACAGCAAGCCATCCACACTAGGGAGGGCAGGGGCATAGCATCTTGGTTGCTTTTTGTGGCCCTCTGGCTGGATGGTCTTGTTCTTCCTCTGCTATTAGACTTCTCTGAGCATTTAAACTGGAAATTTGGCTTTCAATTCTTCTCCCCCACCCCAGTTTTTCTTCAGTAGGAAAAAAACATTCCTTTTTTTTTTAACTACAGGCGTGGAGTACAAAATGACCCTCTAAAGGAGTCAGTGTAACTCTCTAAGGATCAAACATGCAATCAGAGGGCAACAAACCCTAGCAAGAATCAAAGTCAAAAATATTACCAATTTTGAAAAACCTTTGTGAGAGAGTTGGTAATTAGATTAAATGACTTTGAAAGTGTGGACTTCAATGAAAGGGCTCATTATTTCTATTATTGATAGAGCTAGTAAGGGTTATGTCCATTATTCAAGAGCAGAAGAGACAGGGAATTTTTTTTTAAATCACTTCCCTTAGGGTTAGGGTTTAGTTCATAGTTAAAACTTTGATCATATTCTCCTGTTTAATATTAAAACATTGGGCATTTTAAGCCATTTGTATTTCTTCTGTATTTCATATGTGTTTTAAAATACACACACTCACACACACACATACACACACACACACACACATACTTGAGTGAGAGCAAAATTCTAACTCATTATAATATTTATTTCTTTAAGTATTGGATCATTTCTTAGCATGTTTAAGACTTTTTCAAGTTGTATCTTTACAATCTTTGTCTGGGAATAGACTGAAAATCATAACTTCATACAAAGAAACATTTTTAATATTCATTGATAGAACTTATTTAATGGTGCCAAGATGAATTTTCTTCTCAATGAGCAATCTATAGAGTATCAGGACTTTTATAGTTTTATAGTATGTATTGTATCTATGTCTATACTCTTTATTTGATTAATCATCCAAATAGAACATTGATCCTCAAGTTTTAGCATATATCACAATTACCTAGGGAGAGTTTGTTAAAACTCTGATTCCCAGGTCTCATCTAAGAGAAAGCAGGTCTGTGGCAACTTCCATTTCTAACACAGGGCAGGTCATACTGATGATATTGAACTAGGGGGCACATGTGAGACAAACCAACCCAGAAGATAAGAAGTCTGTTACTTTAAGTCTCTATGCAGAAATAATTAAATGTAAAAAAAAACTTAATAATCATCCATGTAAGAGAACCTTACTTTAACAAAGTGTAACCTGAGAGACAATGAATGTTAACAAAACCTTTTAACATGAATAAATAGATCATGTTATAGAAATGATAGAGGAGGTTAGGAAAACAGAGCTGAGGCATTGTTATTAAGAAGTGAATATAGAATCAATTGTATAGGACAATAAACAAAATACAATATCCACGTGTTATTTAAACTATGTCAGGGATTTAACACATGAGATTTGCTGGTGTAGAATAAGCAAATCTCACTACTGTACTAGCCTCAGCAAACACACTACAGATGATGTCACAAAAAAGCAAATTTAAATGTATATCCCAGTTTGTATATGAGTTACGTGCGATCATAAAAGCTATATACACCATTCAATATATTAAACTTTATATCATATAAAGTGGGAATGGCATATATTACTTTAGTGATCACAGGTAGGTAAAATGGTCATCACAACATTTTATAAGCCTTAACAAAACTCCAAATACAATTAGATGCAATTAGAAATCACAGTCTTTAAATTGAGCTTCTTAAATATCTGAAAATGAAAATTATCCATCTGTGTGCTATGAAAAGTTTCTTGAAAGGCCAAAGTAGAAATCCATGATCTGGAACAGCCATTCTTTATGCCTAGGAAAAGAATTTCCATGCGTAGATATTTTTGCAGTTCAACATGTCCTAATTTAAACGGAGTTAGATTATATCATTTTTTTTCTTGGCAATGGACAAGAAAATCAAGAATTTAGCTATATAACTTTGTTATTGGGAGTTGTTCGTGTGTTTTCTCTCTCT
Source organism: Marmota flaviventris (assembly GCF_047511675.1). Lineage (NCBI taxonomy): Eukaryota > Metazoa > Chordata > Mammalia > Rodentia > Sciuridae > Marmota > Marmota flaviventris. The sequence goes on along the minus strand of NC_092504.1, from coordinate 36,129,795 downwards.
TATGTTTGTATTGGGACCTGAAGGATTGTTACACCACCGATGCCTCAATTCCCTATCAGAGTTTTGAGCTAACAGAGACATAGGCAAAGATCCATGCAGATGAAGATCAAAATGACAGCATCATCTTTAAAAGAGCTATTGAGGATTTATGTAGTAATAATGGATTTCTGCAATACTATAGACAAAATTACCTTCTCAATCACAGTAGTGCCAGACACTGAAAGCTCTCCTATACCTTCTTCCCATCATCATAGATTTACAAGAACTTTCTTAAGATATTGATGAAAGTAATTATCTACAACTAACATCTGCAAATAATTTCAGATAGTAATATGCTTTCTGAGGCAAAAGGATCTTCCTAAGACACAAACAGAAAACATGTATTAATTCAATATCAACTAGGTGATGTTTCATACATGCAGGCTTCTGCTTCTTTGACAGTAAGGCTGGGGGTGGGAAAATGGTCTATTTGTGAATGATTGACTTTAGTCAAAAGTTACAAATAATGAAGCATGTACATTCTTGGGTCAGTGTGAGTTTTTTTAAAACTCCACTCAAACGAATCCAAACAAAGTCATATTTTTCACAGGGAAGCATCAGATACAAAGTTAAAAAAATAAGAAATAGGCCCCTGAGTGCTATGTTTATTTTGAAGGTTTTAATGAAATGGAAAGTTGGAGTCCAGAAGGAGAAAGCCACAAGGAAGAAAAATATCAAACTCCTGACTCTTATTTCTGGTAATTCTTACAACCAATACCAGAGCCGTCACAGCTCAGATATATGGCCTTGAATATTTTCAGATTAGTGGCACTGAACACCATATTTCAGAAGTACATGAATGTCCTTCCTGCTGTTAATCTAAAATCCGGGGATGTCTTTGCCAAACATCATGCTTTCTCCTAATAACTCATATATAACTACATCTCCAGCTGAGACCTCTGCTCCTGACTGCAAACACATACTAAGTTGCATAATTATCATCTTCACTTGAAGGCATAAGAGATGTCACAGTAAACATATGCCAAGTGAAGCTCTTCATCTCCCTCTGCTGTTCTCCCTATTTGTTCACCATCTCCCCCACCCCACAGTGAACATACCCCATCCTTAGTATTGTTAGTTTCCCCAAAGACTTCAATTTCGTCTTTCATTCTCCTCATTCTTTGAAAATCCATGTTATGTTAACAAATGTTGTCAACACCAGTTCAAAACACATTCAGATTATGTCCATGTATCACCCCCCATCACTACCAACCTGACAGAAACTATGATATCTATCTACTGTACAGTTAGGTCTATTGCTATAGCCTCAACTAGTCAACCTGCTTCTGTGCAGTCCTCCCCCTTCCATTCTATTCTCATTTCTACAGTCAGAGTAATTCCTCCACAGGATATTCTCCTGTTTATAGCACAGAGATATGGCAATAGAGTATATGTGCACCATATAAGATTATCATATGCTTAGTTCCTTCTCATATTTTCTTACCATTTTTGTCTTCTCAACATAGAGAATTCTAACTTCAGTTTCTTCTACTGCAATGGATCATCCAAGCTTTACTACTTCTTTAGATAATTATGATCCCTCAACTAGAAGCTCCAGATAAGGTGATCAAAGCCTGGAAAAAATGAAAAGAATAAGAATAATTTTCCCCTTTCACCCTCCATGGAATTCAGTTTGGTGCAGTTCTGTGTTAGTTTTGTTTTACTGGAAAAGAAAATAGAGTCTATGCTCTTGAATAAAGGCACCATCATGTTAGGGAGATATGACTCCAGAGGAGGGTATTTCTTAGTGATGATTTTGATTAACCTTAAATATTTGGAAAAACTGAAATTCTAAATGTATATGAGAACTGAGACCTCTTCAAGAAATGGAGAACTTCCACCTGGTTCAGATGATATTTGAGGCAGTCATTCATTTTGGCTTCATCTTTTTGAACCAACTACCAGTAAGGGACTTAAAAATCAAAAGCCATAGGACCAGAGGATAATTCAGTATTTGAGCATCATCTATATGCTGTACACAGTACTGGGTACTGACACACCTTATGTTATGTAATCCTGACAAGAATTCTACAAAATAGGAATCATTCTGTAGCACATATTCAAATGTCTATAGACATGCATAGGTGAGCTAAAGACTGAGGGTTGATGTAAGTATTCAAAAGACAAAAATACTACACACTTTCATCAGAATGTCCTTGTTTATGATAATTTTTCCTAAACCAGTAATAGTGACCTTTGATTTCTTTTCTTTAAAATATCTATCTCAAATGCAGTCATTATGAAATAAAAGTATGTTTAAATGCTGCATGTTTCCACTTACATGAGATGTCTAAAACAGTCAAACTTATAGAAGCAGAGAGTAGAAAGGTTACCATGTAGACAGTTTCAATTCTATGAAATGAGCAAATTCTTGAGATCTAATGTACAGCATTGTGCCTGTAGTGAATAATACTGTAATCTACACTTAAACATTCTTAAGAAAGTATAACTCATGTTAAATGTTCTTACCTTAATAAAAAAACACGTACTTTGTACGTTGTTTTTTTTTTAATTTTTTATTGTTGGCTGTTCAAAACATTACATAGTTCTTGATATATCATATTTCACAATTTGATTCAAGTGGGTTATGAGCTCCCATTTTTACCCCATATACAGATTGCAGAATCACATCAGTTACACATCCATTGATTTACATATTGCCATACTAGTGTCTGTTGTATTCTGCTGCCTTTCCTATCCCCTACTATCCCCCCTTCCCTCCCCTCCCCTCCCCTCTTCTCTCTCTGCCCCCTCTACTGACATTCGTTTGTCCCCCTTGTATTATTTTTCCCCTTCCCCTCACTTCCTCTTGTATGTACTTTTGTATAACTCTGAGGGTCTCCTTCCATTTCCATGCATTTTCCCTTCTCTCTCCCTTTCCCTCCCACCTCTCATCCCTGTTTAATGTTAATCTTCTTCTCATGCTCTTCGACCCTACTCTGTTCTTAGTTACTCTCCTTATATCAAAGAAGACATTTGGCATTTGTTTTTTAGGGATTGGCTAGCTTCACTTAGCATAATCTGCTCTAATGCCATCCATTTCCCTGTAAATTCTATGATTTTGTCATTTTTTAATGCAGAGTAATACTCCATTGTGTATAAATGCCACATTTTTTTTATCCATTCATCCATTGAAGGGCATCTAGGTTGGTTCCACAGTCTAGCTATTGTGAATTGTGCTGCTATGAACATCGATGTAGCAGTGTCCCTGTAGCATGCTCTTTTTAGGTCTTTAGGGAATAGACCGAGAAGGGGAATAGCTGGGTCAAATGGTGGCTCCATTCCCAGCTTTCCAAGAAATCTCCATATTGCTTTCCAAATTGGCTGCACCAATTTGAAGTCCCACCAGCAATGTACAAGTGCTTTGTACGTTTTTTTAAATCATGCATATGCCTGAATTTCACATTATGTTTCACAACTTTAAATGATGATAAAAAGGTATTTTTGTACTTAAACACATCTAACAAAAGGAAAAGTTACAAATAAATGATCACTCATACATAAAATATAATTCTGGAGACCACTATTTTTCCTTTCTGAACACTACCCACCATTAATCTTTGATAATTGTGTTAACTCTATGCAAAATAATGATTTCTCAAAAAGCAATAGAGACAAAAGAGCAGTTCATTACTGAGGAAATTTTGAATTTGGTCTAGCAATTTTTAGCCCTCACTTTCCTTCTCCAACCTCAGTACACTTTGCCACTCTATGATCCTCTTCTCTGGGACAGAGGATGTCAGTTATCCATAATGTCCTATAGGAATGTCAGTGGTCCTTAAGTCAGCAGGACTCTCTCAGTGCCTGGCTTTATATCAACTTTGAAAATCCCATGTACTGTTGTTTAGCTGTACAATACTTTCCATGATAATTGCTTAATGAGCGTTACTATATTCATATTTTATTATATTAGGTGAAATATCCTTAGATCAATTCCATAAACAATTCCAATTATGTCCCTCCTTTGAATTAAACTCTGGGGCTAATTTATAAGAGATTGGCACAACAATGGAAATGGTGGGAACAGAGAATGGTTCCAGTATTTACTGAAGTGTCTCTAAGACCACACTGCAGAATTGACCATTACAGAATGCTTTTTGGATAATAAAATTAATTATTAAAATGGAAACTTGTTAAAATTGCTTGTGATAGGCAGGACTTCAATCATTATTCATAGCTTACAGATGAAGCAGTTAGGTTTAGTGGTATTAAAGGATTTGTCCCAGGTCACTGATTTATTAAATGATAGACTCAAATCAAAACCAAGTTTTATGCTCATATAAGATTGTAAAGAGGAAGGCTAATTGAAATGAATTATAAAATGTTCTTCGAACTTCAATAACTATAATTGAACATCTAGTGATACTTTAAATAACAGTGTAATATAACAAGATGAGTGTGATAAAACCAATATGGTCTATTGGTTAGAATTGGGCAATATTTTGTGTATATGTGTGTGTGCTTCACAGATTTGCTACTTTAAATTATTTTCATTGCAATAGAACCCACTGATTTACATAATTTTTCCTTATATGCCATTGAATATATTTCTTACAGCAATTCTTTCCATGTTCATATCTAAACACCACTTAACACCTATATTTATTATTACATAAATGTTTCTTTGAGTAGGGCATGCACTCTTCACAAGGTGCTTTCTAGCCTCTGGGTTTTAAGACTGAGCAAAACAGTGTTCTTGTTTTCATGGAATTTATATTATTGTGTAAATAAGTAATGTGTAACTACACAAATAATTTATGATAATATCTGCATAAGATATTTTTCAATGATATGTAGTATGAAGGAAAATAAAGCCAAACAAGAAGATAGAATGTACAAAGAGATTGCCCATTTTTGAGATGGACAAACAAAGGCCTTTCTGAGGTTATGACATTCCAGTAGAGATCACAACAAAGCCAGCAAGTGAACTTGTGAATACACAAAGAAAATCTTCCAGGAAAGGCAAGCAAAGTAAATCTGAGGTGGAACCTAATTTGATGTATTTGAGAAAGGGCAAGAAGGTCAACAGAACAGAATCAAACTAGTCACTGGAAGAAAGATAGAAAACGGAGTGGGAGAAACAGCCTTCAGTTTTATTCCATATTTAGTGTGGCATTTTAGACTTTAAAATTTTACTCCTAAATAGGATAGGGCTCCATTGGAAGACTTCAATGAGTGTGTGTGTGTGTGTGTGTGTGTGCGCGCGCGCGCGCACATGCGTGTAGTTAGGAGCTAAGTTGGTTTATGATGTGATTTAGAGTTCTCAATTTGTAAAATGTCTTCATGTATTTGAGTAGAAAATTGTTGTAATGTTCCAGGGCTGACATTTAAGACAGGGTGACTTAAATGACAGAAATTTGTTTCCTCACAAGTCCAAGATAATGATGTCTTCAATGTTGATTTCTTCTGAGGCCTCTCTCCTGGCTTGCAGATTGCTACCTTTTCCATGTGCCTTCATATTGTCTTCCCTGGGACATGACGGTGTCCAGATTTTCTCTCTTTCTAAGCTCACCAATTAGATTGGATTGGGGTCCATTCAAATGACTCCATTTTAGTTTAATTACCTTTTTAAAGATTGTATCTCCAAATACAGTCACACTCTGTGGCATTGGTGGATACAATTTTAATGTATGAATTTGGGGGTAACACACGAAGCAAAGGAGAAAAGAGAAAGATGATGTGGAAGGCTACTGCATTAATCAAAGGACAAGAATAGAGGTCATGAAAATCAATCATTATATAAGCTATATAAAGAATCATGAAGTTCTTTAAGGCTATCGCATGAAAACATTTTAGATTTGCTACTGTTCTCCTGATAGTGACTATAATTCACGTATAGTATCACACAGCTAGAAATTCAGAAGTTTGAATTTAAACATATATGTGTCCAGTTCCAAGGATCACATTCTGTCCTCTATAATGTGCTTCTAAAATATTCAATTTTATCCACTTCTTTATTTAGTACTATGAGTATAGAAATGATCTTAATCAGAAAGTCTGTGATTAAAAACTTAAATAGTGGGAGATTATATATGTTTTCTTAAAGAGATCTTGAATACTTGTCTTTGTACCGAATATGTTTCAGTAGCAACTGGACTTCAAATAAAGGTTTTTGGCTTAATAGTCATATATGTTGGCTCTATTATTTATTGGATTCCATAATAAATTCTGTGGGGAGTCAACAGGATTGGCTAACTTTTCTTTGATGGAATTTCCCATGATGTTGAGAAGAAAGGTGATACACACATAAAAATGGGATATTTGAAGTGTACCAAATGAGTAGACTGACAATTAGCACCAGGGGAGTTTGGAAAAGGAAAGTGGAAAATCATTTCAGGGTTAGAACAAGTAAAAATAGATAAAGTTTAACTTCCAAGAATCTGTACATATTCAATCATCAAATATGCCAATGCCTCACAAGTTCAAGTTTACAAAAGTAGACAGTCTTAATTCCAGGTCGACAGAAGTCTTCTCTTTTGAAGTACTGTGAAAATCTTAGCCTAAGAGTTTAAGGTTTTCAAAGATTGCTGTCGTATACTCAGAGAGCATTCTGTGTTTTGCATTCCCAGGAATCATCATCTGTCCATTTGCTTGCTTAACTCCTGCATCAGTTGGTAACTGTCAGGCATCATTACAGGAGGAAAGTCTCCTGATTTGACTTCTTTTCTTCTCCCAGTGCCCAGCAAGTTGAAAATATGTTAAGCAAATATCAGTGGATTAAATATAAAGATATAAAATGTGGCAAGAATCATAATCAGATGAAACATTTGTACAAAAAAAGATGATTTGGTAGTATTTTTTTTTTCTCAGTCATTTCCCTTGGGAAACTATGGGATGATGTGTCCACTCTTTTATGGACTTTTTGTTGTTGTTATTGAATGGCTTAATTACACGTTATGAGTGACCCCCTACATTAAAAGTGATATAAATATCAGTCTTTTAATGACTCTATATTACTTTATTGGATAATCATAATTCATTCAGAAAATGTTTTATTGTTGAACATTTAGACTGATTCCGATTGCTTCCTCTTATAAAAATGCTATAGGAAATATTTTTGTAGGTATCTTTAAGATGTGAAAAGGCTAGGTCAAGAGTTATGAATAAATATAGCAAATATAGTCAGAATCCTCTCCAGAGAATATATAGAAAACATCTTTTTATTCCAGGAAATAAGAATAACTGCTTTATATATTTACTTCTGAGACTTCTGGCACTTTTTTGTTTGTAAGATTTCTTTTGGTTGATTATCTGGTTTTTTGGAGGTTGTTTTTGTTTTTGTTTTTGTTAAGTAGGTTTCAGAACTACTTAGTATTCAGTGTTCATGGATATTTGAAGACTAATTTCTCTCTTTGGGATTATTTCTCTAACATCTATAAACAAATACCAGCGTATCCGTTCTCTGAAGGAAAATATAAAGCATAGAGAAATTAAATGCTGCTCAAATTCTGAAACTATGAAAATATAACAATGGGGAAAGCAAATAGAAAGTTTTTAGCTACTCAATGACTTTAGCAGCTGGTGGATCCCACCATGCCTATTTTTGCATAGAATGAAAAAGACACAGCAGGTTTCTTTGGAACATCAAACTGAGAAAATTGACTACAGCTTTAACAGTCTTAAAAGAATTTTTGGCAGAATGAATAAGTATGCATAATTGAGAAAAATACCCTAATCTGTGGAAAAAAAATAGATATAAAAAGAGGCTAAACAAGAATGTTGCTGCCTATTCTTTTCACAACAATCTTCCACCTGTCCCTGACTCCAATATTTAGCAAATCAAGTCTTAGAGTGAGAAGAGAATAGGAGGTTGGGGAGCTTAGGATGGAGGCAGGGAGAACTGTGTAAATTGCAGAGAACTTGGAGACAGACAATTTGAGTGACAAGCTTTTGTGGATGGCTGATAGAGGCAGGAAGCCCGGTCTTTATCCCAAATCAGCTACTAACTACTCCTAAGATCCTGGACAAAAGCATTTCCTTTTAGGCTGAGTTTTCACATTTTAACTAAAGATAGCAATTATGCCTTGCTGTCTCAGGGGGTCTGCTTCATATTATTGCTAAATATTAGCCTTTATCCTATTGTATAACTAGATCATGAACTTGGAGTTACTTTATCTCATGTCTCAAATTCAACTGGAAAATGAGTTAGATGATCATGTGATGTCACTTCCAGATTTGAAAGTCTATGATTCTCTGAGAACAACAGCATTACCCTGCTACTGTGGCCACCGGTTTGGATATGACTTGAAGTCAACAAATATGAAAATGAAGCATTGAAGCAAAGTGAGGGACAAAAGGAGAGAGGAGAAATAAGTTAAAGTCACCCTTATAAAAAAAGTTTTGTTAAATATGCAGTTATAATCTCATTCTTGAGTCATGTAAAAATTAGGATTTGCTGCATAGTCAGTAAAGCTACTATAAAATAGGCATTAGTCCATTTTAAGAACAGCACTTTTCCTTTCAGCTTCCCTTCTACCAACAGAAAACAGACTCATAGATGCTTTTCATTTGCAAATGTTTTACTGTCATCATGGTTCCTCTCACAGTACAGAAAATCATAACAATTTTATCTGTCCTATGTACAAAACTGCGTATGATTCACTTAAAATTGAGAAATGGTCCCATGTTGCTAGCTTTTAGCCAAGTCATAATTTCAACCACAAATCAGGTTTGAGTTTCAAGGATCCCATAAAATGTGTATGTAGGCATTCTCTTGGAGAGTGTTCATAGTATTGAAAAGATTACCAAAGGCAGATTTATTGCAAGAAATGTTAAAAATTCTGCCAAACTAAATTATCTCTTGTAAATATTTCTGCAGGGTTTTTTTTTTTTTACTAATTATTCAGAGACTCTCTAATCTCTGTTATAGTGTAGACCCAAATAAATATTGTAGAGTCTATAAATAAATTGAATGAATGATTAACATTTACTTAACAGTGAGACTTTCACTGATAAAATAAAACCCTAGGTCTCCATATTTTCCTTTATTTTTCTCCATTACATTTGTTATGGTTTAGATATGAGAGGTCCCCCAAAAGCTTAGGAGTGAGACAATTAAAGAAAGTTTAGAGATGAAATGATTGGGTTATAGGAAGTTTAACCTAATCAGTACATTAACCCGCTGATAGGAATTAACTTGGTGGTAACTGTAGGGGGAGGTAGGCTGTGGTGAAGAAGAACTTTTGAAGAATTTAGAGGAATCTATAATGTTCAATTTACTTTTTATGCCCTAAACTCAAATTATTAGATACTTTATCAAATGTGTCTTGAGTATTACTATGTAATGGACAATTTTCTATATATTTTACATGCACTATAGTTTATTAAAAAAAAACTCATGAAGTATATTTCAAATCCTAGTTTTAGAGATGAGACAACTAACATCAAGTACATTAACTTGCTCAAAGTTACACAGCTCTGGTGAAGTTGAAATGCAAACCTTTATTTGTGGGAAATCAAAGCCCAGATTTTAAACATGAGTCTCTTCTGCCCTCTGTGTTTTTTCTTAATGATTATTGTTTGGAACTCTTGTTTCTGAATCTGAGCACCTTTCATCTAGGTGATGCCTTGGGCAGCTTTCCTGGGTTCTATCTAGCCTTAGCAGTCTGGAATATCTTAATAGTCTGGCCAAGGAACATTCCTGGTGCAGATTGCCCTAGGACATGGCAATAACCTCTACTGGGTTATATTTCTTCTTGTTTTTCCATGTATACCACAGGATGGACTCTCTAGAAATGAATAATTTTATTATATGACTCAGGCTAACAGCAAAATACCATAGACTGTGAGGATTAAACCTCTATAGGAGAAAATGTTTAAATTCTAGTGTGACCTTCCATGAGTCTCACATTCTGCTAATCGCATTCTTGGATAACACTCTCTCCCATTGCACCAGGTTTGGTCTGTGTGACCAACTGCATGTGGCACAACTATGCCACTTCAGTGCCGGTTCTCAAAAACATGGCTTCTCTGCTTCCATCTTCAAAGTTCTCTCTTTCTTTCTCTCACTCTCTCTCACTCTCTTTCTCTTCTTCTTGTCTGTTCTCCTTCTCCCCTCTATTTCTAGCTCTGGTTGAAGTTAGCTGCCCTACAAGGAAGTTATTTAGGAAGCCTACAGAGAGGCCCATGTGGCAAGGAACAGAGAAGAGCAAACAGCCAGTGAGAAATTGAGGCCAGCCAAGAACCCTGTGAGGGAGCTTAGAAGCAGATTCTCCAGCCCCAGTCTACCCTTGAAACAAGTGCAGCCTTAGCTGACAACTTGACTGCAACTTCATGAGATATCCAAAGCCGGCACCAGTTAGTTAGCCGTGCTGCTCCCAGATTTCTGAGGGCCACAGAAACTCCGTGAGATTATAAATTGTTGTTTTAAGCTGCCAAATTGTGGGGTGATTTGTTATGCAAAAACAGGCAACTCATATAAACGCAAGTTCTCCAATTCTTAAGATAGCAGTTTGTTTCACAATTACGAGAGGTCCAAAGCAAATGTCCTTAATGAGGAGGTAGTTGTCTTTTCCAAGTGCTGACTTAGTAATGAGGCCAATTCTGTCCTGTGGATCCGCCATATTTGTGTGACTTCCAGGTTCATTATTCTCATCTATATAAAGCAAATGAAAGAAGAAACACATGTAGAATCACAAAAGCGATATTTCTTCCACATTTTTTACTGGTGTGTTATAGTTGTAGATATTGATGGGGTTTGTTGTTACATATTCTTACATGCACACAATATAACAAAACAAAAGGGTCATTTTTAATTGGCCAGAGATGGAACTGGAACATAATTGTTTTTTAATTCATTAGTTAGAACTGAATCTTAAAGGCTTACCTAACAGAAGGGAAGCTAAAAAATATAGTCTGTGTATCCAGTCAGAAGAAATAAAGGGATTGGTGATCAACTTGAGATCTCTTTCAAAACTATGGCTGTTACATTGGTCTCTCTTTTGAACTCCAGAGCAAATATCAAACCATGTGCATACTGTCCATCTTCACTTAAAGTATGATTTCTCAACCTCAACATCATTGGCATTTAGTGCCAGAAAGTTCTTTCTGGAGGGTGCTATCCTGTATATTGTAGATTTTAGTAGCTTGCCTGGTCCCCATTCACCACATACCACTAAGACTTGGGATCCCAGCCGTGACAAACAAAAACGTCTTCAGATAGTGACTGACCTTCGAGATAAAAATCAACTGTTTTATGGTACTGAAAAAGTGAGGCTTCACATTTTCAATAATAAAATCATCATCTTCTACAAAAAACTCACTTCTTCTTCTGATTTCCTTATTCAGGGAATAGCAGAAATTAACCTAGTATTTCACCACCATACTAATGTTTAAGCTTGACACTGCTATCTTCTTCAACCCACCATAAAAATAACGAAACTCTGCCTGTCCTGCCACCTTAACATATCTCAGATTTTTTTTATTCTCTTCACTATCAATGCTAATATATTAGTCCATACCTCTCATTATTGAAGGTCTTTGGATTTATCTTCGAGTCTTCACTTTTCTCTTCATTTACCCTAATATTCTACTATCAGATGTTTAAAATAAAAACCTGAGGTTGTTTTCCACTTAGTGATCAGAGTCTCCAACAATTTTAACTTGATTTTCTCCCTAACCTCTCAAAAAAGGAAAATATAGAGGTAAAACATATTTAGTGAAACAACGAATTATAAATAACAGCTATAAATAATTGCCAAAGATAGTCAAGTTTGTAAAATTTCAGATGGATAGATAGAACCTGTGTCTTGCTCCAGACAAGCTGTCAGGGAAAGGCTTTTCTAAAGTAGGCGAGGTCCTTCAGTGAGACACAGTCCATATTTACTTCCCTTGGAACTTGGAATTTGTGAGACAAAGTTAACAGCATAATGATAAAATTCAGTTTTGAAATGGAGACATAAATAATCATTGTTGAAACAATGTGTCTTTAAAGATGGGCTACAGAAAGGTATAAAACATGTCTGCAGTTATTCACAGTATCAGGAAACTAAAGTGATAACAAACAAATGAGATTGCATCAAATTTGAAAGCTTCTGAAAAGCAAAAGAAACAATCAGCAGAGTAATGAGACCTATAGAATGGAGGAAAATCTTTGCAAACTACTTACCGGAAAAGGAGTTGATATTTAGAAAAACTAAGAAACTCCAAACTCAATTGCAAAACAAAACCTGATTACGAAATGAAAAATAGACCTAAATAGACATTTCTCAAAAGAAGATATTCAAATGGTCAACAGGTGTGAGAAAAATCATTCATCACTAATCACTGCGGAAATGCAAATTGAAACTACAATAACATTGGCTATTATCAAAAGAACAAGAGATAAAGCTGGTGAGAATGTGGAGAAAAGGGAACCCTTGCACACTGTTTGTGGAAATGTAAACTAGTGCGTTCATTATGAAAACAGTATAGTTGTTCCTTGATAATTTAAAAACAAGACTACCATATGATTGAGTGATCTTACTACTGGCTACAAAGCCAGAGAAAATAAATGTAATATATTAAAGGGACATAATGAATTTAATACAGTGAAGAGACATGTCCACTTCATGCTCATTGCAGTACTAATCACAATAGATGAAATGGGAACAACCTGAGTATCCATCAACTGGTGAATGAATTAAAAAATGAAATAAATAAAATACCATGTACATATATACAACAGAATATTACCCATTTATAAAAAAATGAAATCCTATCATTTGCACCACCATGGATGAAACTGAAGATGATTATATTAAGTAAAATAAGTCAGGCACAGAAAGGGAGGAACCACGTGATCTTACTCATGTAAATGCTAGAGAAGTTTATCTCATGGAAGTTGAGAGTAGCATGGTGGCTACTAGAGCCTGGGAAAGGAGGGATAAGAAAAATGGTTAATCAATAGGTATAAAGTTACAGTTAGATTGGACAAGAGCAAGAAATTTCCGTATGCTATGCACAATAGGGTTGCTATGGAAAACAGTTTTAAAAAGCTCAAAGAAAGAATTATGCAAGCATTCACCATAAAGAAGTAACAAATGTTTTCTGAAATAGTTCTGTTCAATTGATTTCAACTGAAAAAGCACATGCAGTTATCAAAATATTACACTTTACCCCATTAATATGTACAATTCTTAGACTTTACATATCAGTAAAAATTTAAATATATTTGTGTGCATGAATGCATGTGTATGTATAAATTAAATTACCCCAAATTACCCAGCATCATTTCACAGACTGTCCCAGGTATACTGTATACCACCATAGGGACAGTCACTATCTTTTTCCTTTCCTCTAGGTTACAAAAGTCAACCACATGTTCAGTGGCTCTATCTTTGCTCCTGTTGATTCAGGAAAACATGGGAGTGAGGAGCAGAGGAAGGAGAATAGGAGTGGGAAGGGAGGATGAGAGGGAAAAGGGAGAGGGAAAGGGGAGGAGATCATGAACTGGTATCAATTTCCATGCATGTGTGAGTTTGTCAGGACGAACTCAACCACTACATATAACTATAAAGTCCTAATAAAAAAAAAAGAAAAAAGAAAAGAAAAGAAACCTAAGCCACAGAAGAACTGCACCTGCCAATTTTTGGTCATCTGAAGAATGGATTATACAGTGAGAGATATAAAGGGAAAAAATGCCATCAAGGTTACTTCTGAGTCACTGGGACTTTCCACTTACAGGAAGCCAAATCAAGTCAAAAGGCGGGGTAGGAGCATTGATAAGCAGTTTCGAGACCACAGAAGGAAACTCAAGCTGCCTATGGTAACTTCCCACTCTCCAGGCATTCCCTACATTATTTATAGAAGAATAAATTATCTGTTCCCAGAAGAACTACTCAATTTAAACATAAGGAGTAAGTTAGAAATATCTATGTAAAATTACCATATTAAAAAGAAGAGAAAATCAAAGCAGACGAATATCCCACAAGAAAAAGTTTATATATAACTACTAAAAGTTGTAACTAATCTTTCTTGAGCTAAAACATGACATAAAAGAAAACATGACATCTATAAAAATAAGAACTCAAGACATAGATGCAACGGGTCAGCAAAGAAATTGCAAAAGAACAGAAGACTATGAACAGTGAACTAGTTGTTCAGCAAGAAAAAAGGCAGGAGGTGATTCTAAACTAAAAGTATTAAGGATTTCTGGATGTCCTGGATTTACATGTGGCCTTTTCTGCCCTGGTCCATTTCATTTCTTACGTGGTGGCTATTAGCAAAGTTAATGTCAACACAAAGCTGAAACTGCATGGTAGCAAGCCTTGGAGGCCCCACATCATTTCATTGCATTATAAGGTTGTAAACAATGTACTAAAGTTCATCAAATTCTTTTGGTAGAGGCCATAAATGGCAGGTTGGCAAGGTCTTATTGTAGAAGAGCACATGGAATGGAAGATGTTGTTTCATCTATCTTTGGAAAAATATGGTTTTTCCAGAGCAAGATACATAGAAGCCACATAGAAATAAGTTTGCTAAACATGGTAGACATCCATCAGTTATGTTTTACAGCAAAAACAGAGAAGCAAGCTGAAAATAAATCATTTAGGGAGAGAACGGTTAAGAAAGCTTCTCTTAACGAATTACTTCATTGTTGAGGACAAGGAGTGAAAATTCAATAAAAACTGATAAAGTGAGTAAAACAGGTATACAAATTTCATTTAAGGTATAAATGTCACCATTGACAAGACTAGAAATATTATAACCAGATGTTGAAGAAGATAGAGGGGATCTCGGAGTAAATGAATTTACATATACTACCTTATTCTAGAATGTGACATCACCAAGTGTCTAAAACAGTAACATTGAAATCCATTATTGTTTATTTCCCAGGCCATATTTTAGAATATCCTCCCAGAATATAGAAATAAATCATTTATTTATATCTGGAATATAAATGAGAAATTTATTTTTATATACTTACTGTGAATATTGATAATTTTACATATGAAAACTATATAATAATTTTTATACAAATATCAGGGCTGTGTTTTGTATTTTTAAAATTAATAATAGTATATGATCAAAAATTTTAAGGATTACTGACAGTTATAAAGTTACCTCTTAAACAATGTAGACTATAAAGTTTTACATTTATGTAAAGGAAATACACACAAACTCAAATAAAACGAATATTAAACAATCTTTGATCACAATAAAATTGAACCAGTGTGAGAAAAATAAATTATAAACATAAGCAGAAACTTTTTAGTCATATTAAGATGGAAAAGCATTCATATGCTAAAGGAAAATAATCTCAGAATAAAACCTAGGAATATATTGTGTACAATGATTCAAAAAAGTTTGAAATGTGAACCATGACTTTATTACTAGAGCCTTGACTGATGTTAAATAACAGTAGATTAAGGCTACTTTATACTTTAAAAGAATATTACCAGCATAAATAAGTCATCATTCCTTAAGAATATAAAGTTGAAGTAACAAATTTTATATAAATAATTGACTGTAATAAATACCAAATGTACAAAATCATACTATTGAGACTATTTTAATAAATAACCTGAAACAAATTTTCTAAGTATACCAATGTTTACTTTGTATAGAACAGAATACTTGAAAAGTATATAGCTGCATAAGCCAAGAAAAAAAAAAAACAGAATGAAAATGATAGGAGACAGACAGACATGAGAAGAGGAAACATGAGGTTAAGGGAATAGTTCTATAAAATAGTCTCACTGTGCTGACCCCACATGAGTTCTTTTCCAAGAAGCAATTTACCTGCAGCCCTGCCTGGCTTAAGTGGACAGGATATGTCACATTCCTCAGCAAACTACCTGTTATCGGCAAGAGAAATGCAGGCTCTAAATAATTCCAATAAAATGAACACATTACCCTAAAGGGGGAGTCATCCTTTTACAGACCAGGGGAAAAACTTATCTGTACGAACATGTTCCAATTAGAACCAGTGGGCATGAGCCAAAGTAACCCAGAGTTGTCATGGCAATGGGGACTTGAAGTCTGACATCATCCTTTGTCAGTTAAAAGCAGCACCACATGTAAATAAAATAAAAAATTTCATCAACAACTAATAAAAATATTTTTTTAAAAAAAAGTCAAGAGGTGGACCTAGGCAAGACTCTATAAACTTCCCTGGGACCCCAATAAACCTAGTGGTCAGGAAAGCCACACTGTCCCTCTCCTTTCTGGGAGGAACCACTCTCCCTTGAGAGTGTACCCTTTCCCCCTTTCCTGTCTCTTCATGCCTGTTATTCTGAGCAAGAACTCAAGAAATCTTTCTGACTTGATTACAAGAACTGGGACTTGAAGGGAGGCCTTTGTGCTGCCTCTGCTTCCCAGAAGGCATCAGCCTAATACCAAAAGAATTAGTAAAGTTGAAAAGAGGAATTCATAATTTTTAAGGTACAAATAATAAAATAAATACCCAAAAAGCCATTTTTTAATGAGAAAAACTCAGCAAAATAAAATAGAATATATGAGCAATAAGCAAACAAAGTGGAAAGGCATAAATTTTAAAAAGTATACAAAATCATATATGTCAATGTAAGAAATCTTATTCAAAGTGACCAACATTATGAAATAAATTTGAATAATGACATGAAATAATTTTCTAGGCTGATATAAATTACCAAGGTTTGCTTGACAACAAGTAGAAACTCTCAAATCTTTATTCTGGAGAATCTAGAAATTTGAAAATTAAGAATAATAACTGTCATTTAAGTAAACCCCCAGAATTAACATTTAGATATTTTACCCCTGAACTTTTTAAAAAATATTTACTTAATTTTTAGTTGTGGGCACAATATCTTTATTTTATTTATTTATTTATTTTTATGTGGTGCTGAGGATTGTACCCAGGGCCTCATACTAGGCATGAGGGGAGCACTCTACCACTGAGCCACAACCCCAGCCCCTGAATTTTTGATGAAAAGAGAACATCGTATTTCTCTAAATCCAGCTGGATGAAGAGAGGATCCACATCTATCCATCTTGTACAAGGACAATATGATACTGATTCCAGTGTGGCCTGGGTGACATATTAAAAAAATCCATCAGAAAAATTTAATAAAAATTCAAATAAGTAAAATTAGCAATTAAATTTAAAACTATAAAAGAACTCTGATAGATATAAGCAATTTGAAACCAGTGGTGTACAAAATAGGAAAATAGTTAAACATTTGAAATACAGTATAGAATTGATAAGTGTGAAAACTTTGCAGTCATCCCCATAGTTGCAAAAAAAAAAAAAAAGCCTATATGTACAAATAAGGGACTGTTATCACAGATGAGATAGAAGGGTTTTCTAAATATATAATGGTTCCTCCAAGGTATCCAAAAAAGCAAGATACATAAAAGCTCACAGAAAAAGAAAAACAAAACATGCATGGATTACAATTATGTGAAGAGATGCTCAACTTTGCTCAAACTAAAGCTATGGAAAGAAAATATCAGAGCTCAAATCTTCAACAGTATTCAGTGTTAGCGATAGCCTTAACTGGTAAAAGCCCTTCGAACAGCAATTGAGAGAATATTTAAATTAAATAAACAATTACTATTGAAATTTTATTTCTAATAAATTACTTTACAGAGAAACCCACATAGGCTTGTGAAAGTACAGAATAATCTACCCATGGAAGCCTCTGTTGACTAATTGCTCCAAGACTTGGTTCATTATTTCCTGCTATAAATTGTTTCTGTGTCTTTCTTACTAACCTTCTACCAGTGCTAATCTCCCTTTATCAATTTACCATTCTCTCACCATCTTTGCTTAACTAAGTAACTAATGTATAAAGTACTTGAGGGCAGGAATCATTTCTAAATAATCACATATCCAGTAATCTTCTATAATATCTGCAAAAATTCAGTGGCTAAGAAATCCTTTTGGATAAATATCAAATAAGGACAATATGGGTAAGATATTAATAAAATATGTTATAAAGTTACCAGTTAGGAACCAATATATGAACCAATATATGAATTTTTTTTGTACATAGTCCCACTTGTAGGTTCCATTTTGGATGAATAAGTGCAAATTTATAACTTAGCTTCTGTATTTCTTTATTTCTTTTTCTTTCTTCTTTTCACCTCATTTGAAAGTGAGAAAACAGCTTTCAAATGCTAGAAAGTTTGTGTTTATTATTCACAGAAATAATAACAACACTAGAAATAGCACTCTCCTTGCTTCTTGCTCATAGTTAATTTGTTGTGCTTTATTTTTTTAATAAAAGCCTTTTCTCAAAACCTGCCCGTTTCCTTTACATTAGGTAAGATTGCTTTCTTTTCACTAAAACACAAGAAGAAGTGAGGTAAGTGAGAAACTGAGATATATTTTGCAGAGGTCTTCTTCCATGTCAGGTTAAGGAGGAGCAGAAAGTGATCCTTAAAGGACAGAGAAAGCAGATAGCAGGCATCAGCGAGGAGAAAGTAATAAAATGAGGCATTTGGGTGCACTCAATAATGGTAGTGAGCAATAGGGATTTGGAGAATAGACATAAATATGTTAATGTGAAATCCATATAAATAGTAGAAAGGTAATGGGAAAGTCAAAATATCTGAATTAGTGTTAATTATGATTACTAGGATTTTAAGGAGACCTTGTATTGACCAGAAATGGTACTAATAATCATACATATTTGATTTATAAAAAGTTGCTTATTTAGGAACTAAAAGTACACTTTCCCATTCTCAGCCAAAAACCTTTAGAGTAAAACTGCAAAAGACTCAAAATTTGCATAATGCCTTTTTTCACTTTGTTTAGTAGCCTCAGCTAATTTCTTGAGAATTCCACTGATTAAGCAAGACAGTATTTAAAATCCCTTTTTGCATTGTGTTGTTGTTGTTACACACACCGCTATAGTTTGGAGAAGAGAAAACTTGGGACGTTATTAAGTCATTTCAGCTTTCATAATCTTTTTGAATGTAGGTCTGTGTGAATCAGGCTTACTACTTACAACATCTGGCTCTCTTGATTTAATAGCATCTTGTGCCAAGAAAATTTCCCAAACACATTTCTGGTGAAAGTTTTCACTCTTGTGTTAAATTTTTCATGACTCAAAGGATACTGGTTATAGCCAAAGGAATACAGGGTCCCTACAGGTTCCCAGCCTCATAAACAGAACTGTATAAGACTAAGTCTATGTTTGGGGCCTGATCATGAAAGCTTTTAAGTTTTCCTCAGCCTAAAAACTTTTGACAAAAAAAGATTTTTCCTGACTATGGGCCCCTGATAACAGCACTTCTTTACTTGTAAAAATTTTCATTTGGGAGTTATTTCTGTGTCCTTCAAAATGTAAGTGAATCTTCTAGTAGCAATTATTAAAATCCAGGAATATTTCTCTCAGTGACCTGAAACCTATCTCTTTGAAATATAAACACTGTAGGAAGCAGCAACTCTACCTCCTAGTCTCTGTGGCAAAGTGGAGGATTGACTTCAGTGGAAGCCATCTAGCATACACAGATGGCCTAATCACAGCACCAAAAATTGCAGTCTCAGGAGTAACTTACTATGCTGGATACATCCCTTTGATCAATCTCCTCCGTGCTTTTCCATCAGGTACACCCAATGCTGAAAAACATTCCAGTCTTATATTTCATGGAGTTGATTTTATGCTATCTCTCCTTTTCCAGTAGGCTTGAATATCAAGTTTCTTTTACCTGTTTAACTTTTTCCAGTGCAATTTTATTTTTATAAGACAAGATGAGGGTATATGGGGCTGAGGAACACATATCCACTTGAATGTGGCTTTAGGAATGATATATATTTTGCCAAATATTGATTATATATCTACCATTTTTTCTTTTCCCCAAATACAACATTTCTAAGTCATTCATTCACACAACTTCTATGGTTGTATGACTCCATGAATAGCATATTTTAAGAGACAGTCTCATAAAAGAGATACAGAAAAATACAGAGACATGGACAATGAAGATATTGTATATTCAAAGATCCCTGGAAATTAAGGGAAAAAAATTGCAGTGAAAACTGCTTTAGATTTGGCTTGTTAAAAAGGGTCATTATATTTAAAATCAGAATTTTGATAGTTTTGCACAAATTATCAACTAATATACTATACCTTTTAGAAACAGAAATGCTCTTAAATATGAATATGTATAAGATTGACAACAAATTTGAACTGTAATATTATTGCTTTTAAAATGGAACAACTTTGCTATTAAAAAGGTGATGCCCCCATCTATTCCTTTTTTTTTTTTTTTTGCTTTATTTAAAATTTCTTGATGTGAGTTTTAATACATATTTGTTTTATAATATTTTGTTTTAAGAGGTTAAATGAATATGATATTCCCAAATGTCTTTGGATTGCTATGGCACAAAGAAAAGGATAAATATATCTGTTGACCAACCACTTGGTATGTGTACCAAATCTTAGCTACCTTAATGGAAAGGAGGGAGTTCAATAGTTGAAGAAAATCACTTTTCACATGTTGAAATATTTGTGTTTCATAAACTCATGTAACAACAAATAGCATTTTTCACCTCTAAATACAAGAACAAAAACATTCAGTTTATAAAAGCTACAGATAAAAAAAGAAACCAGAAATGTGTCCTACGCATGAATGAAAAGGCAATAAATGAATCAATTGCGGGTTTTTTTTAATTTTTCTTTTCGAAGAATTAATTTCTTTCTTTTATGTTTCAAAAATATTTTCATTAAAGAGCTGTCACCAAATTAAACTATACTTAGGAAACATAACATGATCTAAAACACACAAAATCTTTAAGGATTTAAAAATCTTCCAAAAACTTTATAAATTACAGGCTTTGGGGTTTGTTCTTCTAGACTCACTTTAATATGAGGCAAACTCTGGTGAGGACACAGCAAAAACTATTTTCAATTTGGGTGTGTGTCTCCTTATAAAGGATTTTCTCTATGTTCAGACAGGGTCAATGTGGCCATTTGAAGATAAACATATTCATAGGTGAGTGGGCACATCTCTCCAAATAGCTTCGACATCTGTTCAAATAACACATTTTCCATTTTCATTACTCAAGTCACACTTTCTAATTGTTTGTTACAGATGCTGCAAGTTTTTTAGTAACACCCTTCTTCTAACTTCTTTTGAAAGTATCACTTTATAATGCATTGCTACTCTGAATCCTTAACGTTTGCTTTGGCTTAAAAGGAGGAGTCAATATGACTCTTATTTATGATTCTATTTTGACGGAAAAAAGTTTTAATATCCACTGAATAGAATTAAATATGTTATACCACATCATCTTAAAGGAACTTATTTACAGTATTTTACCTGAATCCAGTAATTTTATTGTTTATTTCTATATCTACCATCATTTTTTCCTTATTTACCAAACCAGAAATTTATCCAAAATATATTTCAACCCACATAGCTTTTACATCATAATAATACTATATCTCAGAAATTCAACTATATAAACATTGGATAAATGTGAAATTTTCACCATTTTGTATTTTTAAGTGAAAAAATAATAACATTAATCAAACTGTCCAAAGCATACTTATTATGTTAACTTAAAACCGTTATTGCTCTAAACTGGGACTTGGAGCTAGTCTGATCTCAATCCCTGAAGATAATAAAAGATCACTCAAAGTTGATGCAGTGTCCATGCTGACAGATACAAGATGATCTGGACAGACATTAGTCACTGAAACAGCAAAATTCCAGGAAAAAAGAGTGGCAGGGTAAAATAAGCAGCAGTGAGAACCACTTCTTGAACAGGGGATGCAGATGAGATTGAGACAGATGTTTGGTTTATAGAAAGATGAGTAGTTGAAGGAAGAAGATATAGTATTCAGCTCCAAAACAAAAGGGCTATCAAAGCAAGCATTGTCAGTTTTTTAGAAAACTGGGTTGTGGTCCTCCGCAGGATGTCCTATCAACTCTGAATAGAAATGAAGCATGTCAGAACTTTATCATTTTGGTTTGGCAAAAGTGGTATACAAAAAAACAAACAAACAAACAAACAAACATGTGGCTACATTTAATACTCCACAGAGACTAAGACTTACTATATTACTACAAAGCTCAACAATACCACAATGAAATCCGGACCTCAGATTCGGGCTTTTGAACAGTGATGTACTGAAGCTGGCTTGAACAGTGAGGAGAGTTGATAGTTGCTCCCATCTCTTTTCATCTCCATAGTCAGTAACTTTGGGACGGCAGCTCAAAATTGGTCATGGTGGTATTACTATGAGGATAGGAAAAATTCAGGTCTTGCTTTCTTTTATCTTTTTTCCAAAGAGCTTGTCTACTCCAGCTATGTATATATGTTTACCTCCCCTAGTTAGAACCTACTAATGAAAATTTTCATCCCTGACCCAAGTTGACAAAGGCTGGAATCAGAGCTGTGATTTTCTGTCTTTCCAAACTACTGTTTTGTAACAACAAAGTCAACCTGGAAATCCTTAAAATAATCACATTTTTTTTCACATGTGTAACAAAAACAACGCAATGTTACAAAACAATCAAAAAATATCTTAAATCTTGTTGACCCTGTATAATAACAATAACATATATCCACTGCAGATTTTGTTCAGACACATGAGAAAGATAATTACATCTATTGCATCTTAAGGATCAACTATCAGTTACTAATTTACTTTTTCTTAAAGGTACTAATTTTAAGAGAGCACAGAGTTAATAGCTTGAATCCAGTCTTGCCCATGTTTTCAGTGAAACTTGTCCTATTAGGTTTTCTGGGGTTATAAAGAAAGAATTCTATACTGAAATATTTTGAGAAATAAATGTATATGGTTTGGCTAAGATTTGATGCAGTTATAGAAAACCCCCAAATCTTAGGAGTTATTCAGACAAAGGTACAGTTCTGCATGTCTTCATGGTTCAGAACTCAGCCTTAGGGAGCAGCCCCTATCTGCGACATGCTAGGCTGGTGACAGAAAAAAAAAGGTAAAAGTGAAAATATGCTACATCTTAAATTTTTGCTCAGAAGTAGGACAAATTCATTTTTCTAGCCAAAACCAAGCTACTGGTGTAAGAATCAATCATAATCCTCTTAAAGGATGCATTCATAATTAGAACAATAATACATTCTAATTCATTCACCACACTCTAGCCTCCTCTTTGATATTCACATGTTCTGTTAAATGCTTTGAAGAATTATGAAGCAAAGAAAGGCCTTTAAAATCAACTTTATTTCCACTAGATGTATGTTGACATTTATCAGAAATTGCAACTATTTCTAATACATCATTAGGATCTTAGAAAAACACTATGTCATTGTCTGCGTTGCAAGTTAGAATCCCCATACATACATGCATGATCTTTGTTTTCCATTTCATCTTGAAGAACTGAATTTTTCTCTTCCTCAGGAAAAAAACATAGAACATCTTCTTTTTAAGGAAACTTGAAGTCAGCTTGTCCATGTCTCACTTGCCTGTGATATTTAATCACCACCTGTCAAAGTCCATTTTCTGTTGCCTATAACAGAATGCTGGAAACTGGGTGATTTATAGAGAATAGAGACCTATTTAGTTTAGGGTTTCTTCAGGCTGAGAAGATTGTTTTGCCACATCTGGCTAGGGTCTTGTGTCATTACACAGAAGGGCAATTGGTTGTGTAGAAGATACAAAAACACAAAGGATGTCCTCACTTTACAACAACCTACTTTCAAAGCTACTAATTCAGTCCTTTGAGAATGAACAGTCTTGCAAGAAAGGCATTATCCCAGTTAACAATCTAATCACTGTTAAAGGTCATACTTCTCAGGACTCAACTCTGCCATAATGGCAATCAAAATCCATAGCTTCCTGCTTCAGCACCACATCTAGGCACACTTCAAGAAACAGTTGTATTTTCATTACAGAGAAATATGATGCCTGCCATGTTTGGATTTTAATTTGAAATGTACATTTGAATTTTATAATAAGCTAGTTCTTTTTCAGATATGTAACTGATGGGCTCTTTTAAATAATCTTTCAACATTAATTTCTTCTCCTATAAAGTGGGAGTGATGTTGGATTGTCTCTAAGGTATTTAAACTTTCTGGTCTCCCTTGAGTTTATTTTAATCAATTATTTGGTGTGTATGAAGATTATGGCCACACATATTGATAGTAATTATATTAAATTTGTGACAATGTTTTATTATTATATATCCAAATAGCCAACAAATGTCAATCAGTTAAACATGCTGGATGTTTTCCATAAAAGAAAAATACTTTCTTACTATCCACTAGACTCAATGAATGTATTTTTTTTATTGCATGAATTTTGAACTTAAATAAAAAATATGAGTAATTCCTTCACCAAGTATCTAAAAGACCTTTCAATTGTCTAAGTTCATTTGCTATAAAATCACAAGTGATGTCTTCCTGACCCAAGGGAGTTTCTTTTCTAAGTTGCTGTGAATTCCTTCCAATATAGCACAGATCCTCAGTCTTATTTATTTATATTTTGTCTCTAGTAATATACAGCTCTATTCCTTTTCAACTTCCATCCCACAGAAATGCACATCTTTATATTTTCCATTCTCTACTATACTATTTTGGATTCTAAATATTTTTCTTCATTCGTCAATTGATTTTAGGATACCAAAACTTTTCACTTTTCTTTTTGTTCTTTTTATGGCATTTTTGTAGTCCTCTTGACAATTGCTTTCAGTCTTTGTTAATATGAAACTAACACCTGATACCTTTAAATACTAAATGTTAAAGATAAGAACCATCTGCTAAGAAAATGACAATTACAAAGACATCTTTGCTAACACTTTTAGGGTGACTCCCAACAAAGAACACAACTACCACTCTGCTGTGGTTTGGATGGTCGTCCCCCAATGGTCCAAATATAAAGACTTCATCCCTGGAATGGTGATATTGGGAGGTATTGCAGACCTTTAAGAAGTAAGACCTACTGCCAGGTTGTTAGGTTATTGGGGATGTGTATCTTAAGGCAATGTGATAGTCAAACCTGTATGTTCTCTTTCTCCTTGCCTCCTGCCTGAGAGGTAAATACTGTCTCTAACACGCTCATCTGCCAGGATGTGCTACCCTCACCAAATACTCAAGCCAATAATAGGGCTGCCAAGTGTTGGACTTGAACTTCCAGAACCTGAGCCAAAATTGAACTCTCTTTACTTCACAAGCTGCCTGTGTCTAGTGTTTCATTAAAGTGATATGAAGCTAAGAACTTTCCTTCTCTATGTTTTGCCCCACATAGGTGACATTTTGAAATGTGTGGGTTCATATTTAGTTGTCCCCATGACTACAGCAGGGAGTGTTTACTTGTACTTAGTGGAGGACAGGAATGCTGAACTTCTGAAAATGATAAACACAGTCCTACAAAATTAGGAACCCTTCTGCTTGACATGAGAAATGGTGCCATCTATTTCTACCAGTGGCTGAAACTGTTAGAAAATTTAAACAAATAAATTGAGAGGAAATTGAATATCTTTACTAGTTCTATGTGGCTATATCTTCCTCATATAATTTTACTATTTACTTGAAATATAGTGTGTTTTCCCAATATCAAAAGCATTTGGGCTTTATTACAGCAAATCTGTAAAATCTAACTTAAAATTCTAAGAATTTTTCCACTTAGGAAAAACAAATAAATAATATTTCTTGAATCCTAGGGCTTTAAACCATTATTGCAAGTAATTTATAGTTGACTTGAAAACCTATGTAATCTAACCACAATTATGTCTCAGTGATGTTATCAACAGCTGTCAACCAAAACTCTAAATGCTGACAGATCTGTGGTTGCTCATTTTTAATTTAGCATTTCATTATTTAAAGGGACTCAAGATACTCATGGATGATAAAGGTGCCAGAGATAAGACATCTTATCTGACCAAATGGATGCACATGTCAATGAGTGTTTCAACCTGGAGTAGATGACTAGAGACTGCCTTAATGACCAAAGAGGTGGTTTCCATGACAATCGTGCCAATGATCTGTGCAGAAGGGTCCACATTTCAAAGATAATGTTAATTCTTCTTAGGACCAGTACATCAGTGATATTATCCACATTTTGGTCTCTTCAGCTAATTGCTTTATAGCTTTCATTAATCATAGATCTGTCAGTAATCATAATTGCTTTGCATTAGGATCACAACTTAATTAGAATTTGGGAAGGATTAAAATGCAGCAAGAAGTTCTCTAACCTCTGATTGAGGTATCCCAAATGAGGGCACTAGGATCCACACTGGAGGTGAGTAGAGAGAAAGCTAATGTAACCTTAGGGTCCTGTGTCTGAACCCTGGCCAACTAAGGAGAGTCACTCACAAACTATTCATGTTTTTCTCCAGGCTGCATGTTATTAGCATTGATAACATGACATCTTTGTGAAAAGCCAAGGCTAGCATTTTCATTTTGTGAAGAGTATAAACCTACAAGAGGCTGTTCTCTATTCAGTTCAGGAGCAGACTGTTACAGGTAGGAGCGAATTAACTTTAGGATCACTTATTTGGTATAGTATTTGGTATGTATTTCCTCTATACCAGTGTAGAAGGGGGCATTGGGAAAGAGCAAGAAATTAGCCTCCAAGCTTTACCAATTTATAGTCCACCCTAATATAATCCAATATGATGATTATGTCTTCAATGTGTAGTTGAATTCCACAGTATACCATAAACAGATATGGCTTGACTTGGTTTAATAACCCATCTAAATTAGTTATTTCAGTAATTTGTAAAGATCAAGATGTCAAGTTTCTCTAAGCTCTTGTGTATCTTTTCACAAAATTAAAGATATGATTTGTTGAGCTCCTGACTCAAGGGGTTGAAAAAAATTACATAAATTGCTGTAATGTACAGTCAGAAAATGGTATATTTAAGCATTTATTTATACATTTATCAGCTACCTGTGATGAAAGTGCCCTATACAGATATGAATCCTCATATAACCTACAATCTTAAAAAAAAAGTATTGAGAACTCTTCACTTTTGTAATTACAACAACCTTATAAAAATAAAACCACATTATTTTTCTTTCTCATTGGGGTTGATAGAACTAATATGAAAAATTCTCCAAAAGATAAGTACTCAGGATCTAGAGTCTACAATAGTATGAGGATAAAACACATAAGTGAATAAAGAATTAGGATTCTGCAGGTTTGAAAGATAATGTTTAGTGATCAATGTCAGGAAATCCTTGTGCATCCCATAAGGATAAACCTAGGCTTGCTTCTCAGACCAAACAGCTCTTTAAAATTTCTTTCTCTGACTTATCTCAGGCACTAGAGACACAAAGTTCTTCCTTCTGACAGAGCTAATACTCTATACAATGGGAGTTCTTCTCTTTCACTTTTCTTTTTCTGTTCCTCTACAGAAGGTCATACTTGTTTCAAAGATTTCTGTTGTTACTTGTTACAAGAATGTAAGATAATAAAAAAATAGACATCAGCTCCGTGCTGGGGTGCATGGCTGTAATCCCAGCAACTCTGGAAGCTAGGGAAGGAAAATCACAAGTTTGAGGCCAGCTTGGGCAATTTAGTGAGACCCTGTCTCAAAATTTTCAAAGAACTAGGGGTATAACTTAGTGACATAGCATTTTGGTGTTCAATCCACAGCACTGCAAAATAAGTAAATGAAAACAAATAAAATATGGTGCCATAAAAATCATATATTTTAAGAAACATGTCTAAAATTTTATAGAAGTGATTCCAAATTAACTGTTTCTGATTCCCTTGTTATAATGGTAATCTATTCCCATGATCTATTTTTCTTTCTGGGTTAGTAGGAGGAGGGGTTCCCTTCCCTTTCTCCACCACCTCTGAGTGTCTCATCTTGCCCTAAATTTACTGCAAAAACTGAAAATGTATTCAAAAGAGATTGAATCCCATACTGTCTAAGTTGTTCAATTTTTTTTGAGTATTTTAGGATTGAAAGTCATTTATTTCTCTGTTCATGCTACCTATATAACCATGGATATTAAATTTCCCAACTTTATAGTAAAATTTAAACCATTTCAAAGTGGCATGACAGAAAGGCTGCCTGCTGAAACACTATCATCTTTACTACCAGACAGTATCACTGTTCCATAATGCTTTGCATGTCTACCAATTTATTAAATATTGAGCAGCAAGGAATTGACATTTATTTATCTATTGTCAGAAAAAGATATTGAGAGTGAGTGAAAATTAGAACAGTTAGAAGATCTGGGAAATCTAAAAAGAAAATCAAAACAAATACACAACAAAAATTTTGTGGTGCATCCAGCTACATATAGTGATCCAGTTAATTAGTCAGGGTCTGTTATTGAATCCAGTAAAGTTTTAACATTTAGGTGATTTAGGTATAAAGAAATCATTATATTGTTATAGTGATTTATTTTATAAGCCTGTAAATACATCACAATAGAAATTACAAAGAACTAGTTTCTAAACAATTTTTCAAAACAAGTACACAGAGAGAAAAAGTAGGATAGGGGCTCATTTACTGCAATCAAGAATAAATTAAAGTTTCAAGAACAAATAAAAAATAAAAAACAAGAATGTTAACAATGAACATTTTTGTTGTTAGTGATGGGAAAATAACTAGAAATCATTTTTAAGAACACACATAAAAAGAGCTTTTGAGGGTTGGGGTTGTAGCTCAGTGGTGGAGTGCCTTCCTCGAATGCATGAGGACCTGGGTTTCATCCACAGCACAGATAAAAGATAAATACACAAATAAAAATAAAGATATTTTTAAAAAGTCTTTGATGTATATGGGGGTAAGTCAAGGAATCAAGGTCTAGGCTACAGAAAGCAGGGAATTTCCAGTAATTTCAGTACCTGAAGTCTGCAGATTTCTCTGTTAGTTCATTTCCTTACTCTCACCTTCATTTATCTCTCAATATCAACCTCTTATATAAGATGACATTCCTCTTTACATATCTATAGCTCAAGGATAGACATGGACCCTCTGTGTCAGGTATCCAACCCTAGAGTTTGAATGTTAGAGGTGGCAGTACTGTGATTGCCAGTGTCACATTCATGTTGCAGCAGTGGGGGAAGGATAGATTCCCTAAGGGTAAGTGGGGAGTAGACATGACTGTGTAGTGTGACAACCAGTGCAATGGTGTGAATGGTGATTCACTCAAACACCACACATCAAGGATGGGTCCTTATTTTTCCAGTCTTTGCACTGAATAAAACATCCTGGACAGGAAGGCCAGTTGATGCAATCAGAACCAATATGGTATAACAAAAAAATCTGCTGAGGCTTCAAGGGGGCTGGTATAGTCACCTCCACTAAACTTGAACCTAAAAGTTTATAACTGAACAATTACTATAATCTTGCCACTACATGTAAGCCTTTAGTAAAGCCAAGACACTTATGGGATTTGAATGAGAGAACAAGAAAAACTTGTTTTGATGAAATTGTTTGAACTCAAAGACCTGTACTCAAAGCGAGTGGTAGCCCTGACATTTTTGATAAAATAACCCAAACATTTATTTTTGTTTATATCCATTTGAGTTTCATTTTCTGTCTCTTGCTTCAAAACTATCCTGATACAATTATACTTGCTTTGTTCTTTTGCAAAAGAAGTGTGGGGGGGATGCCTAACATTCCTTTTCCTACCAACCTTTATGCACAAACACCTACACACACACACACACACACACACTCAGGGAGAGTTTCATCACTGCATACAAAACAAAAGCAAATCAAAATTAAAAGTAAGCTTATCTTGGTGTGAGAGTATAACTTAATTGTTCTTAAGACACACTTGAAAAACATCAAGATCAATCTTAATGTCTGCCATTTTATGTTATATTTTATCTTAATGTGGGTCATTTTATAAATGAGCAAGCAGAAGAGATTTGAAAACATGGAAACAAACATTTCAAAGTGAGAACTGAATAATTATTATATTCCTACGCTCACATGATCCAAGGAACCTGAGGCAGAAGACTGTTTAAGAGATGCCTATTTTCCTTAACCTATGTACACCCACTGATCTGTAAAAGAATTCAAGGTGGGAGTCCAGGAATGCATTGATTGGTAGTTTAAAATGTAATTTCCTTTTATTCCCCTCACTACCATTCCCAAAAGACAGACAAATAAATTCATGGTTGAACATTATGTTGGTTAATTTTATGTATCCACCTGCATGGGTTTAGAGATGCCCAGGTAGCTGGTAACATTATTTCTGGGAGTCTATGAGGGTGTTATCAGGAAAGTAACATTTGAATCAGTAGACTGAGGAAAAAGATTACAATCACCAAGGGGTGAATAGGCATATACAATCCTTTAAAGGCCTAAATAAGAACAAAAATGGAGAAGAAATACACATTAACTCCCATTGCTTGGGCTGAACCATACATCCTCTCCTGCTCTCCGTCCTGATACTCAGGACTTTAGACTCTGAATTGGACTTTTTTTTTTTTTTAGATTTTTTATGTAATTTTTATTTATATATGACAGCAGAATACATTACAATTTTTATTACATATATAGAGCACAATTATTCATATCTCTGGTTGTATACATAGTATATTCACACCAATTTGTGTCTTCTTTTTTTTTTTTTTTTTAATTTTTTATTGTTGGCTGTTCAAAACATTACATAGTTCTTGATATATCATATTTCACAATTTGATTCAAGTGGGTTATGAGCTCCCATTTTTACCCCATATACAGATTGCAGAATCACGTCAGTTACACATCCATTGATTTACATATTGCCATACTAGTGTCTGTTGTATTCTGCTGTCTTTCCTATCCTCTACTATCCCCCCTCCCCTCCCCTCCCCTCCCCTCCCCTCTTCTTTCTCTGCCCCCTTTACTGACATTCGTTTGTCCCCCTTGTATTATTTTTCCCCTTCCCCTCACTTCCTCTTGTATGTACTTTTGTATACCTCTGAGGGTCTCCTTCCATTTCCATGCATTTTCCCTTCTCTCTCCCTTTCCCTCCCACCTCTCATCCCTGTTTAATGTTCATCTTCTTCTCATGCTCTTCGACCCTACTCTGTTCTTAGCTACTCTCCTTATATCAAAGAAGACATTAGACATTTGTTTTTTAGGGATTGGCTAGCTTCACTTAGCATAATCTGCTCTAATGCCATCCATTTCCCTGTAAATTCTATGATTTTGTCATTTTTTAATGCAGAGTAATACTCCATTGTGTATAAATGCCACATTTTTTTTATCCATTCATCCATTGAAGGGCATCTAGGTTGGTTCCACAGTCTAGCTATTGTGAATTGTGCTGCTATGAACATCGATGTAGCAGTGTCCCTGTAGCATGCTCTTTTTAGGTCTTTAGGGAATAGACCGAGAAGGGGAATAGCTGGGTCAAATGGTGGCTCCATTCCCAGCTTTCCAAGAAATCTCCATACTGCTTTCCAAATTGGCTGCACCAATTTGCAGTCCCACCAGCAATGTACAAGTGTACCCTTTTCCCCACATCCTCGCCAGCACTTGTTGTTGTTTGACTTCATAATGGCTGCCAATCTAACTGGAGTGAGATGGTATCTTAGGGTGGTTTTGATTTGCATTTCTCGGACTGCTAGAGATGGTGAGCATTTTTTCATGTACTTGTTGATTGACTGTATGTCCTCCTCTGAGAAGTGTCTGTTCAGGTCCTTGGCCCATTTGTTGATTGGGTTGTTTGTTCTCTTATTGTCTAATTTTTTGAGCTCTTTGTATACTCTGGATATTAGGGCTCTATCTGAGGTGTGAGGAGTAAAGATTTGTTCCCAGGATGTAGGCTCTCTATTTACCTCTCTTATTGTATCTTTTGCTGAGAAAAAACTTTTTAGTTTGAGTAAGTCCCATTTGTTGATTCTAGTTATTAACTTTTGTGCTATGGGTGTCTTATTGAGGAATTTGGAGCCCGACCCCACCGACTGTAGATCGTAGCCAACTTTCTCTTCTATCAGACGGCGCGTCTCTGATTTGATATCAAGCTCCTTGATCCATTTTGAATTAACTTTTGTGCATGGCGAGAGAAAGGGATTCAGTTTCATTTTGTTGCATATGGATTTCCAGTTTTCCCAGCACCATTTGTTGAAGATGCTATCCTTCCTCCATTGCATGCTTTTAGACCCTTTATCAAATATAAGATAGTTGTAGTTTTGTGGATTGGTTTCTGTGTCCTCTATTCTGTACCATTGGTCCACCCGCCTGTTTTGGTACCAGTACCATGCTGTTTTTGTTACTATTGCTCTGTAATATAGTTTGAAGTCTGGTATCGCTATACCGCCTGATTCACACTTCCTGCTTAGCATTGTTTTTGCTATTCTGGGTCTTTTATTTTTCCATATGAATTTCATGATTGCTTTCTCTATTTCTACAAGAAATGCCGTTGGGATTTTGATTGGCATTGCATTAAACCTATAGAGAACTTTTGGTAATATCGCCATTTTGATGATGTTAGTTCTGCCTATCCATGAACAGGGTATATTTTTCCATCTTCTAAGATCTTCTTCTATTTCTCTCTTTAGGGTTCTGTAGTTTTCATTGTATAAGTCTTTCACCTCTTTTGTTAGGTTGATTCCCAAGTATTTTATTTTTTTTGAAGATATTGTGAATGGAGTGGTTGTCCTCATTTCCAGCAGAGTTTTACAAAACCTTTAAAGAGGAACTAATACCAATACTTTTCAAGCTACTTCGGGAAATAGAAAAAGAGGGAGAACTTCCAAATTCATTCTACGAGGCCAACATCACCCTGATACCTAAACCAGACAAAGACACTTCAAAGAAAGAAAACTACAGACCAATATCTCTAATGAACCTAGATGCAAAAATCCTCAATAAAATTCTGGCCACTCGGATACAAAGGCACATCAAAAAAATTGTGCACCATGATCAAGTAGGATTCATCCCTGGGATGCAAGGCTGGTTCAATATAAGGAAATCAATAAATGTTATTCACCACATCAATAGACTTAAAAATAAGAACCATATGATCATCTCGATAGATGCGGAAAAAGCATTCGACAAAGTACAGCATCCCTTTATGTTCAAAACTCTAGAAAAACTAGGGATAACAGGAACATACCTCAATATTGTAAAAGCAATCTATGCTAAGCCTCAGGCTAGCATCATTCTGAATGGAGAAAAATTGAAGGCATTCCCTCTAAAATCTGGAACAAGACAGGGATGCCCTCTCTCACCACTTCTGTTCAACATAGTTCTCGAAACACTGGCCAGAGCAATTAGACAGACGAAAGAAATTAAAGGCATCAAAATAGGAAAAGAAGAACTTAAATTATCACTATTTGCAGATGACATGATTCTATACCTAGCAGACCCAAAAGGGTCTACAAAGAAACTATTAGAGCTAATAAATGAATTCAGCAAAGTGGCAGGATATAAAATCAACACGCATAAATCAAAGGCATTCCTGTATATCAGCGACAAATCCTCTGAATTGGACTTAACACCATCATTTTCCTAGTCCTTGGGCCTGAGTTGGACAATAACCAGATCACTGGCTTTCTTAAACCTTCAATTTTCAGAGAGAAAATTATGGAACTTCTCAACCCTCTCAACTTTTCATCTTCCATAATCATGTGAGCCAATTCCTAATAATAATAATTCCTTATAATACATCTCTTTCAATATATCTATATCTATCTATATCTATAGCTTCATCTATACGCACTACTAGTTTTCTTTCTCTGGAGAATACTAACACAGTTATTAGATATTGGTCATTTGTTATTTTCAAGTAATCAGATTGAGGGCTGACATTTTTACAATAATAAATGATGGATTTACTACATCTCTGGGTGGGTTGTTTAATAAGTCTTTTTCCATTTTCCTCTGTAAACGGTGTTAATTATACTTCCTATCTCCCATAAGTGCTATGATAATTACTGTTGGTAAAGCACTTAGGTTTCCATGGAGAAGAGAAATGGTGTAAGGGCAATGTATTACCATCATAATTATCATTGCCCTGGGCATCTGCTCATTAATGACTGCATTTGAGTAAAAACCCATGAAAGGTTTAATTGATATGAGGCAGAAATTGGTCAACCTTAGCCATATTCACTGCCAAGTTTTAGTCCAGAGAGAAAAACTTTTCTCTAATTAGATCATCTCAAATATCATCACAAAGAGGAATACAAGAGTTTCAAGTGTTTTAACAATTTAGTATTCACTCATTTAACAAATATTTGTTAAATACCTGGTGTGTGCCAGGTGCTGCTCTGAGTTCCAGGTATCTAATGATGAAGAAAAAAAACAGGTGCCTTTGTGGAGCTTATGTTCTAGAGTTTAAAATGTGCCCAGGGCTACAGTTTTTCCTCTTCTGATCCAAATCCTATATTTTTTTTTTCTTCATCAAGCACTCTATCCCTAATGCCACCTTTTGCAACACATCACCAACCTCTTGCGTTATTTCCTTCTGGTGAAATCGATCCTAAATATTTATTTTCCCAAAAAAACAAATTGCCAACCATTATGTAAAACAGCTTCATATATGCTTGTCCTTTTCTCCCTAAAACCATTGGATTTTTTCCAATTGTCTGTGACATCACTTACAATACCATATACATAGTGTACTAAGAAGTAATTCCTTAATTAAATTAAACAAGTTATATGACTCCCTAATATTTTAAAAATCAATAGAAGCTTAGATGATTTGCCAATATGTGTCATCTATTTTTTACTTGGCAAAGCAAGGCTAGTTATGGTTTAGATATGAGGTGTCCTCCAATGCTCGTATGACACAATGTAAGGTTGAGAGTTGTAATCGTTGTGTTAACCTTAACCATATCAGTGTATTAATTCTTCATAGGGATTAGTTGGGTGGTAACTGTAAGCAGGTAGGGTGTGGCTGGAGCAGGTGGGGATATGCCTTTCTGGTTTATATTTTATCATGATGAAGACAGCCAACTCTTTCTCTGCTTCCTGATGGCCATGTCCTGAGTGGCTTTCCTACATCTCACATTTATGCCATGGTCTGCCTCACCTAGGGGCCATGAGGAATGGAATTGACCATCTATGGATGGAGACCTTGGAAACTGTGAGTGACAAGCTTTTTCTCCTCCAAAATCATTCTTATTAGGCCTTCTGGTCAAAGCATCAAAAAAAAAAAGCTGATAAAACACGAGGGTTTGAAAGAAAGAATAGATTTTGGGTGGAAAAATATAACACACACACACACATACACACACACACACACACACACTGCTAGTTCTGCCATTCCAGTACTCACCTGCTATGGCAGGACTTTCAACTTCTAGAAAGGGGTGACCTGTCAAAATCACTCCAGGCATCCTGTGGTGTTATTTCCTGGATACTCATATTAATTAGCAACAATAGTACATCCAAGAATGATTTCTTCTATTCTGGTCTTCTTTGATACTGTCAACTGCAGAGTCCCCAGTTATTTCTAAAGCTGCATAATGAAGGTAGGTACCTTATCTCTTTTTAGGTTGAGCTTTCTTTTCTTAAATACCATTGACCCCACTTCTTCTGGGCAACACTATAATTACAATATCCTAGAGCACTGGCAATAACAAACTAATATGCAACTTTATCCAAGGTTAGGGTTTCAAATCCATATTGCCAGTTCAATAGAAAAAAAAAGGATAAATGTACATTCCCTTTCTTTTTGTTGTTCATTGCCCCCAGAACACCAATGAAATACATAAAAATCTTTTTTTTTTTTGGAGGGGTGGGTACTATGTAGGAATTCTGTGTTTGGGATTGGGGTCTAAAAACTTCATGATTGTGATATGCTTGGTGACTAGGAAGTTTCTGTGCAAAGACACAGAATGCCTGGCTACTAGGAGATACCTAGCTACTGGGAAACTCCTGTGCAAAAGCACGGGATGCCTGGCTGCCATAGCATTATCCTTCTCAAGTTTACCCTGCATCCCAGACCTAGGATGCCCAGCCATCTCCCTCTAAAATAACTAATCAGGCATGATCTGGTCTCCATGGTAATGCCCCTGGAGAATAGGGGCTCCATGTTTATTCTAACCTGGACCTTATCTCAGCTAGCACTCTGGGTTACAGAAATACTAATTAGAATATAGTCATGGTAACCAGAGGTATAGGTTCTTTGTGTGAAAAAAACTCTCAGGCAGGGAGGAGCAGACACTTCACTTCTGCACTTCTTCTTCACCACTTCACATCACTCTCTCCACTCCATCCTGTCTGTCTGCTTGTACTTTTGGTGTCTGTGTCTGTTCTTTGTGTGTCTCCTCACAGGTGTACCTCCACAGGTGTTCCTTTACAGTACTGTGAATTGAGCCCAGGGGCACTTAACCACTGAGCCACATCCCCATCTCTTTTTTGTATTTTATTTAGAGGTAGAGTCCACTGAGTTGCTTAGGGCCTCACTAAATTGCTGAGGCTGGCTTTGAACTTGTGATCCTCCTGCGTTAGCCACTGGGATTACAGGTGTGCGCCACTGTGCTCAGCTACGTAAGGGTAAGGATTCTTTAGACAAACTTTCTCCATCAGTTTCTACATTTCTAGGCTGAATTTTCCCTATTCTCTTTTCCACCCTTCTCTCTGCTCCCCACATCAAATAAACGACTATATAATCAGACTAAATTCTTGCCTCTAAAAATGTGTTAGAAGGCCCAGTTTATTTAATTATTTTAAAGTAGCATTGTCTTCTCAAAGTTCTTCCTTGCAAATGATTTTCTCACATGGTAATCCACATTATCTTTCCCAAATGGACATATATCAAACTTAGGTTGAACCCTTAGAACAATGACTTTTGGTCTCCTCTCCTTCTTTGTTGGATCAACAAACTGGGAAATTATAGATCAAGTAGTTACTGTGTTTTGGTCACTAAACCACACCAATTTCCCAAAATTTTTGGATATTTGAGAGTTGTGGAAAAGAAAGTAAATTTTGTGTTGCTTTCAATAAATGAGAACTATCAAAAATAGATCAATTTGAACTAGTTTTATGCTATAAAGTTGTCATTAATATTGTGCACATTACAAACAATGGGGGTGACGTTACTCAATATTAGGTCAAGAATACCAAATTATTGGTCATCAGTTGAGACATTGCACCTCCAAATTCCAACCACAAACTTTCCAAAAGCATTATTCTCAAGGAACATCAGCAAAATGAAAATAAAATACTATCCAAAATACTTATTGTAAGACTCTGCTAAAAACTGAGTTTAAACACATGCTTTAGTCTTGAGAGCAAAAGACTTCTGCTCCCTCCAACACTTTCACATTTCCTCCTTTCTCAAATCTAAATCTTGAGTTCCTGCCACATTCTTATCAGTTATGTGAAGGAGGTTAGAAGTCAAGAATAAAGAGGAAGCAAGATGGCTGAGATTAATTTTATCAATGCAACTTCATGGACAAGTCATTTAATTTCTTTTTGCCTCATTTTCTCATCTGTGAAGTGGAAGCAATAATCATATCCATCCCATAGTCAAATCCTGAGTAATTAGTGTGCTTACTCGTGTAAAACACCTTAAGCAGTGATTAATAGCAAGCAGCCAATGAGTATTAGGTATCATGAGATGATAATTATCATCACCATGGTATCATCTCCATTACTACATCAGGCATGCATCCCTATAATGATTTAGATGAAGGAGAAAAAAAGAGAGATTCATTCTGAGTCCCTTGACCCATTGAACCATGTCATGTGGAATTGAGCAAACAGGAGATGTTTTCTCTCACTTGCACAAAGTATCCACATCCAGGTAACCTAGTCAAATGTTATAAATTTGAACTAATCAAATTGTCATATTCTCTTCCTTTCCAGAAGATAATTTCCAGTCAAGCAGAGATGTACCTGGATGTGAAGAGGGACTGTAGAATAACCCCCCTCTACAAATCAGAGATATCAAATGATGGCATGCAGATGCCTCAAAACTATTGAATCAGAAATTAGAAGGTCAACTTGGGAAGGCTGAGAGAGACATCCCAGCAGTAGTATGGAGTTAAATTGATGTTCTCAAGGGTGTAAGTTGTAGAAGCAGAGGCATGATTCATTATGACTGGGGCTGTGTTAGTGGCAAGGCTGTATCAGGGAACAAAGACTCAATGTGAATACAAAAATGCATTTTGTAAATGGGTAGGGGACTTTGGTTTGTGCAAGTGGAAAAATGTCTCCTCTGAGTGTTTGTATATTCATTTTGCATGTGTCTCTGTGTCATAGGAATGAGAGTACAAAGAGTATAGTCTGATATGTCTAATGATTAATATCAAACACAAATACTTTTCAAGCATATGCTGGTTAATCTACAATTTATCTTTTAGCACTAAACTTTCAGGCCTTCCAAATGACCCAATATTTTGAAATCACAGCCCCCAAATTCTCCTGCAAGACATTTAACACTATTGCAATATCATATCTGCACTACCTTTAGTCATCCAGAGCCTTTCAGTCTGGTAGAAAATCAATGATTGCCTTTCAATAGTCCTCAAGAGAACATTCAGGTTTCTGTCTCTTCAACAGAGATGTATGTCTGAGACAGCAATGACTGCTCTGTAGATTCTTGTAGAATGGAATCGTTCACATCACCTCTAATACAAATAACAAAGATGTCGAGAATAAAACAGAAGATTGCTGATCTTACTTTACTAGTGAATGTCCCCAGGGAGGCAAAATCAGATTAATTGTCCAATCTCTCGGGAAACTGTGCCCAAGGAAAAGGACAGCAAGACCATATTTCCTGTCACTCCATACAAAACATAGCAAGCCATCAAAGTAATCACAGAATCCAGTCTCCAAGAAGAAGACTACCTTGAAAAGGAGAATAAGTGATAAAGAGAAGCTATTTTATGTTGTATTGTGGTAGTTCTATTTTCTTATATCAATTCCTTCTCAGAAAAGTGATAGCTTAAGTGTTGAATATATGTGTGTGCGTGTATGTAAGTGTGTGTGTCTATTCCTAGGGTAATCTTAACCCATTCACTTTAGTGACTCATATTTTGAAAAATGCCAACTTTCTTTTCCTCTTTAACAGGAGGGTACCTCCTTTCTTTGGTTTCTGACCTCTGCTTGTAAGATGTAAAAAGTGATTTGTGTCACACTGAGGTAGAACTATTTGTTATTGTTATAGTGTTGGACAGTGGTGTTGCAGTAGGACACCATCATCAGACTAAAATGTTTTTCTTAACACATCTGTATTTTTTAAATAAAGCTGTTTGGAAATGAGTCATAAGAAAAAGATATCCAGCATATCTACCCAGGATATACAATCTGTTAATTTCAAGTCAATATATATTATCAAGAACTGGTATCCAGATGAATAAGAGAAACAAACTGAATTCTTATGATAATCTAGGCTGAGAATATTTTCCTCTAGTATGCAATTTTGAAAACCTTGGTTAATTGCCTCTTATGTATTTAGAAAATCTGACATTCTATGTTTGATCTTGTACTGCCTTCTTCTCTTCCTCAAAGATGTATGTGACATTGTTTTTAATTTAAATTAAGCTATCTTTAAACCTCCTTTTAAGAAATTTGAAGATATCAACAGGAAAAAGATAAAATTTGGAAAATAGGTTGACCCAGAGTTTAAAAGAGGGGAAAAAAAATATATAGTCTAAAAGTGTTTCTTTCTTTCCAGACTACCATTTTCCCTTTTCAACTTTAATCTCTCTCCTGATACATCATATAGTTGGACTGCCATCTTTTCCCTTGTAGAGAAACTATTATGGACAACTGATAGTTATCTGGACTGGCATTTTATGTAAAACCTTAACTCATATACAATGACTTTTTTTTACAAATGATTTTAAACAGAATTTCACACCAAAGAAGTATATTTGTATACTTGAGATTATATGCAGATCATTTTCTCCTCACAAATTTTAGACAACTTAAATCAT
Organism: Marmota flaviventris; assembly: GCF_047511675.1. NCBI lineage: Eukaryota > Metazoa > Chordata > Mammalia > Rodentia > Sciuridae > Marmota > Marmota flaviventris. Next base: position 36,090,073 of record NC_092504.1, on the reverse strand, counting down.
GCATTGCTCTTGATTCTTCCTGGTATTCTAGAACTCTGTAAATGGCAGTTAAGGATTTTTAGCATCTCTTTCATTATTATTATTATTATTATTATTATTATTATTATTATTATCATCATCATTATTATTATTATTATTTTGCCATGCTGGAAGGATGAAACCCAGGGCCTCACACATGCTGGGCAAGTGCTCTAACCCTGAGCTATATATCATTAGGCAATTAGCCTTTCTTATAGATGTATCTTACTAACCCAATCAAGATGTAGAAATTATTATCTATATTTAGCTATAACCAAGTGGTGGGTAATATGAACCAGTGTATATAATATGAAGTAAAGTGACCACAAGGAGAAATGGCAAATGAAATTAGGTCAAAGAGCAGTAATGAAATCTTGCATGAATGAATGAAGAGAATTGTTGGGTTTTGCACAAAGTTACAAAAGAGTTCTTAGGGGTGTTTATAATAAATGCTTAAGGATTATTATACTCTAGATTTCCTATATTTCATTTTCAATGCCAACTTTTGGATTTTATTTCATATACAAAACATTTTTAAGTACATTTTGAATCAAATGACTTTTAAGAATAAATTTTGTTTGAAAAAAGAATTTTCATGTTAATATGGTAAATAGAAAATGAATGTCATCAGCCATAGATAGAAATTAATATAAATAAATAAATGCAATAAGAGTGATGTTAATTTTCCACTTTGTTTACTTCAGGCAAGAATCGTCCCTAATACCATTTTGTATTGACTTTACATCTTCATATTTGACAAGTGTTTACATCAACTCAAATTCTTGATTGTAAACCACTAAGTAATCTGAAGTTTCTCAACCTCCTGGAAGCTCTGCCAAACCTTTCCTGCTGCATCTAAGCAATTACCATTAAACATGATGTGGCAATTTCTCCTTCAGTACAGTGACAGCTCAGGCTCCCTTGGGGTACTAATGATATCTTCCAAAGAGGAAATCCACTGTACCATCTCTACAAGGAAATTAAGAAATTAAAGCACCTCATTGGACTATGTTCCATTCTGAATAATAAACATTGTTTAAAGTCTAGTGTCCAGACAGAAGACTGTCAGACAACCAAAATAGATATCCCTTGCTTTTATCAATAGGTTTCCATGTTCTTTTTAAGGTTAAGATTTTAGGCAAATATTTATCTGCCTCAAATAAAGCTGACCAAGTTTTAACTAATTACTGGAAATACCTAGCTGCCCTAACCAAACCAAAGCTTCTACCTGAAAACTAACAGATGAATGGACATGTTTCAGTGAAAATCTCTATCAAAGCATTTAAATATTAGAAACATAGATAATATATCTAAAGAAAATTTCAGATAACAAGATTTTTTTTCCTTTGTTTTGTTTGGACATGTATGCTTACATCAGCATCATTCACAATAGCCAAAGACAGAAACAGCCTAAATTTCCACCAACAAACTAATAAACAAAATGTAGTATATCTACACATCTGAATATTTGTAAAAAAGAAATAATGAACTTACATTCTGTAACATGGGTGAACCTTGAAAACATCACACAATGTGAAAAAAGCCAGTTACAAAAGACTACACATTATGTAATTCCATTCATCAGAAAGTCCATATAAGAGAAATCAGTAGAGATAAAAAGTAGATTAGTAGATGTTTAGAGCTGGAGACAGGGACTGAGGGCATAGAATTATATTACCTAAAAGCTACAATATTTCCTATTGAGGTGATGGAAATGTTCTAAAATTGACTACAGCAATGACTGTGAATATATTAAAAAAAAACAATGAATTATAGACCATAAATGGGTTGAGTACATGGTATGAGAATTCTATCTCAGTAAAACTGTTGAAAAAAGAAGAGAGCTGTCTGCTCCAGCTGTTCCTAAAATCTTTTGTTTAAAAAGTAATACCTTTCATTTTTTTCAGGGATATTATTCATATTTCTTCTGAGCACGATAAAGCAAAACAGTATGAGAATTTTCTTTATCTTTGAGTGTGTGCGGAAAATAAGGCAAACAATAAATCTGAATTAATATTGTGTAAATAATTTATTTATTCAAAGTCATATATTAAGAGTTTTTCATGTATCAGGAAACAGGCTATGGGCCCCAATTAGGTAATCAGTACACAGTGTTAAAACAATGTGCTGTCTTAGAACACAGAATATAAGGATTCTATTGCTATTTGAAGAAAATAGAATATCTTACTTTTGCCTCATCTAAAAAGATTTTCACAGTGTTATCATTTTAAATCAAACGTATCATAGCAAAACCCCTTATCATGACTAAGGCAGGGGAAAAATCAAAGCAGCATCAACAGCAGCTAAAAGAAATGGAGCATACAGTGAAAGCTAGATTTTTCAAAAATTCAGTTCACAAAGGTTTCCATGGCATGTAATTTATTCATGGCTCCTGCTGGATTGAGTTAATAGCAGCTGCTTCTCCTTTTGGTCCTGATAGTCATCCCCTAAAATGTCTCAGCTCATATCCCAAGAAAGGAGGCACTGCTGCTCATCTACAGTGTGATCCTTCCAAAACAGTATTATGTACATCGAGAGGCTGTTGGAGGCACAAAGACCCTAATCTAACATATGCCCTTTACTTTATGTTTTTTTTTATTTAGAAATCATTTTAAAAGGAAAGTCAAAATGATTATCTGATTACACAAAGAAAGAAAAAGATTCCATAACATACAAATTAGAGATTGAATTTCTACTTATGTTTTGTGATATTCCTATGTATCATCATCATGAGTTTAAAAGAATTTATAACCTAATGACAACAAGTCACTTTGGAAACAAGACACCTATTCTCACAATAAAAACATGTACCTATTTATATAATATTTGTTAAGTGTTTATAGAAATATAATTTTATTTATATTTATATGTATTTGTATTATAATTGCAGCAGTCCCGTAAGGAGATATCTTTATTCCTAAACTTTAGCTGAGGTAATGAAGTCTCACAAATATACTCAGTCAGTATATATAGGACCTGAATTGAACTAAGTTGGTAATATTCCAATCCACTCTTCTTTCTGTTATATTCTTGCTCCCACTTGTCTCAGAATCTGGCTACATGATTCAATACTGAACAGAAATTGGAGATATGGGTGGGGCTAAGTAATTGAAAAGTGTCTTTCACTGATCTCAGGTATGTCCATTGCATCTCCTAGTCAGATGGGTAAAGAGTAAAGAGTCCCACTCAGGCAGGAAATGGGATTGTCTCTAGATTTGAATTAGTTGGAAGCTACCTGATACAATCTTAAAAATTCTTTGAAAAGTGAACGTCCATCATTGAGACCACATTATGCCCAGGGAAATCATGACCTGGATCACTCAATGAGAGATCCAAGTGAAAAGTACTACCTACGTCCAAATGAGGATTATCCTTAAAACTGGTTATTGTATGCAAATAGCAAAGATACATCACTAAAGGAAGAGGAAATTTGTGTACACTCAGGATATTATGAGACCCAAGAGAAAGCCATATTTAGAGTAGCAAAAGCAGCATCTGCCATATCAGAAAGGAAGTACCTATATGAATTCAGTAGGAAGGGGCCTCCCTCATTTAAGGAAGGATTGGCAAATAAAATGAACTTATAGGGAAAGAGCAGTCAAGAATAGGCCTGTAAGGACAGGTATAATCTCAGAGAACAGTACTGAGGATTGAGTTAGAAAGTATGGCCTGGGGAGAATTCAGAATCTTACAAATTAAAAATAAATATATATGATCAGCAGCTCCACTTGGTTCTAGGACTTTACATTTATATCTTCAGCATTTAAGTCAATGCAGCATTTAAAAAAATGACTATAGTAGTAGTCATATTACATGTACTATGTTAGTGGCTTTATTCTTTTGTTATAGTATTAATGAATTATTTAATTAGTAGTGTTGACCAACTTGATATCCCTGTATTAGAGGAAAGTAAGTTAAAACAAATAGACTTCAAAATATCTAGTGCACCAGTCATGTTGTAAGTTTAATTTTCACTTCCATAAATAATCCAAAGAGGTATTCCCAGGAAAGATTAGGTTCATTTTACTCCTTGGTTTAAGGATCCAGGCTTGTTAACATTTAGGAATCCTGCCATTTGCTCAACCAGTGAGAGGGAAAGAGAGTAAAGACAAGCACATTCATTTCCCAAAAGAGTTCAGCAAGAGATGTATACATATCTTTTAGCTCAAAGTCTGTCATATGGCCATATCTAATAATAAGATTAGAAAATATAAGCTTGCTGGGGTTCCAAACAGGACAGAGAATTGTGAATTCAGTGGCTATGTAGCATTTTTTTGATGTTTTTTTCTTCATTTACATCTATGTATAGACAGTGAGCATTGAGTGTAATAATGGCAATGAGCAAAGGCTACAACACATTTAATGTGAAGGACACCCAAACAGAACCAAAGTATAATATGGTAGGCAGCAACCAATTCAAGAAAGCTAAGGAAATTTCTAATGAAAAAAAAAAAAAAAAAGCCATGACTTGGATTTCTTTTCAATTCTAACATAAATGCTTGTTTTTCTTCTTAATCCCTATGCTATATTTTAATATCTATGGATAGGGACATTCACAGATAAAATGCTTCTTTGGGTCATATATATATGACTTTTCATGATTAAAGAAATTAAGCACCATAGTCTAAATATTGGGATGCCATATGCAATCTAGAAATAGCTAGAAATACCTGTGAAGTTTCTCAGTATTAATAGATTAACATTAATTCTATATCTTGTTATCAGCCGAAAAGAAATACAGGAAGATTTAAATAAGATTTAAATTTAAATCCACACAGGATATGCATCTCCAATTAGCAGACAAGGTGGTAGGGTGAAAGAAAGAAGGTTAGATTTACAAATGGGTTCCTCTGGTCTTCTATAGTAATTCCAGGTATTTGGAGGCAACTAAATGAGAGGTTGTTTGGTAAAGTTGATAAGGATTTTATTTATGTAAATTCACTCCTTTAAGGTAAGATTGAAATTTTTGCCTTATTTATTCCTATGACAACATGATTTTGAGGCCTGGAAGACAGCAATATCAATAACAGAAAATTTCCAAAATCCAGGGAGACAATTAATGTAATTTAAACAGACAATGAAAACTCAGTAGTTAGAGAATTAAGGCCTTCCATTGTACTTGTATAGTCCACATGAGGTTATAAATCATTTGACCACTTGTCTCAAGCCTGTGTATCTCTATTTAAAAAAAAGGCTGATCAATACCTGCAGAGAGAAACAACCTATATATCAATGTAGACCCCTATCAAAACATTAAAAGGTATTATAGAAATTAAGTCAGCAGCAATACCAAGTCTTTTATTCTTTCATTCTTATTTCTTCTGATGTGAGTATCATTAGGACTATGATCACCAACGTTTAGAAAACAGAGTATTTTTCCATTTCAATTTTTTGTGTATTCCACCCTCAAAAAGTATTTTTTTATTAATTTTCTTTTCCTTTTTATTGGTGCATTATAATTATATATAACAGTTGGATTTGTTATAATATATTCATAGTGCACACAATAAAAGAGTATAATTTGATCAATTTCATTCCCCAGTACTTCCAAATTCCTTCCCCTCCCTCTCCCTGATCCGCTTCTTCTATTCTACAGGTCTTCCTTCTATTTTTTTAATTTGTTCTAATTAGTTATAGATGACAGTAGAATGTACCTTGATACATTGTATACAAGTGGAATACAACTTCTCCTTCCTCTGGCTGTATATGCAGAGTCACACCAGTTGTGTAATCATACATACATATAGGATAGTAATGTCTATCGCATGTTACTGTCCTTCCCATCCCCACAGTCCCACACCTCACCTCACTTCTCTCTGCACAAACCAAAATACCTTTATACTTCCCTACTTCTCCCCACAAACTACGGATCAGCATCGGCTTATCAAAGAAAACATTCAGCCTTTATTTTGGGGGGATTGGCTTATTTCAATTACTATGATTTTCTCTAGTTCCATCCATTTGCCTGCAGATGCCATAATTTCATTTGTCTTTAAGGCTGAGTAATATTCCAATATGTTTATGTAGCACATTTTCTTTATTCATTCATCTGTTGAAGGGCATACAGCTAAGTTGGTTACATAGTTTCACTGTTGTGAATTGTGCTGCTGCATCACTGATGTGGCTGCATCATTGTAGTGTGCTGATTTTAAGTCTTTGGGGTATAAACCAAGGAGCAAGGTAGCTCGGTCAAATGATGGTTCCATTCCAAGTTTTCTGAGGAATTTTAATACTGTTTTCCAAAGTGGTTGCACCAATTTACAGTCGCACCAGAAATGTATGAGTATACCTTTTTCTTCATATCCTTGCAACATTTATTGTTGTTTGTATTCTTGATAATGGACATTCTGATAGAGTCAGATGAAATCTTAGAGAGCTTTGATTTGCATTTCTCTAATTGCTAAAGATGATGAACATTTTTCCATATGTTGGTTGATTGATTGTATTACAAAATAGAAGACAAAAAGCAAACACATATAAATACAGTTGTCTCATACTAGACAAAGGCATCAAGAACATACATTGAAGAAAAGATAGCCTATTCAAAAATGGTTCTGGGAAAACTGAAAATTATTATGTAGCAAAATTAAATCAAAACTCTCTCTCTCACCCTGCACCAAAAAAAAAAAAAAAAAAAAAAAAGTGGTCTTTTTTCACTAAACACTAGAAAGAGACCCTGCACCTAATAGAAGAAAAAGTAGGCCCGAATCTTCATCATGTCAGCTTAGGACCTGACTTCCTTAACAAGACTCCTAAAGCACAAAAAGTAAAATTAAGAATCAATAAATGGGATGGTTCAAACTGAAAAGTTTCTCCATTTCTCCTCAGGAATGAAAACAATCAATAACGTGAAGAGAGTCTACAGAATGGTAAAAAATCTTTACTACATGCACCTCAGATAGAGCACTCATCTCTAGGATATGTAAAGTTCTCAAAAAATTTAACACCAAAAAAACAAATAACCCAATCAATAAATGGGCTAAGGAACTGAACAGACACTTCACAGAAATAGAAACACAATCAACCAAAAAACATGTAGAAAAATGTTCATCATCTCTAGCAATTAGAGAAATGCAAATCAAAACTACTCTAAGATTTCACCTCACTCCAGAGTACTTTTTAAGAAAAAAAATAAATTTGATGTCTATCTCTGGATAGCAGGTAATAGAGTTGATGTGGATTGGGGAATTGAAGAATATTATAGCATTCCTCGAAATTGATGGAGACATCATAAGGTGCACTCTTTGAGTCACTTAAGTTTGATTTCGGAGTTATATTCAATAATTTTGTTTATTTTTCCAAGTTATACCTGACTTTGATTTCTAGATTTTTCTAGCCATTTTAGAACAAATAGACTTTTTCCTGAGGAAATGTTCCATCTGAGAAAAGTCATGTCAATGGATATTCAACATATTAGTATAGATTATTAATTATATTTGACATTGAGCATAAAGAAACCTTAGTAAACTGGCACAGTAAACTGGTTCAAGGAAGTTAAAAATTGTTTTCATGTCAAAAGGAGGTTTCTGATTTAATTAGAGCCTATAATATTCCATTCTAAAATACAACAACAACAACAGCAAAAACACTCAAAACAGCAATCTAGGGCTAGCTCAATGATAGGGAACTTGTGTAGTATGCATGAGACTCTGAGGCTAGAGGTTTGACCTTCAGCACAGAAAAAGAAAAAGAAAAAAAAGCTAAATTTGCCAAAATACCAAAATAGCTGAATGAATTTCATCAAAAATTTTAAGACACATTAAAATATCTGATTTTTGCTAAACATATGTGTCATTTTTCTTAAATCTTATTTTTCTTTCCTGGAAACTCTACTCACATTGCAAATATACAAATGAGAACTCCCAAGATTCTGGCATGACAAAATTGTAAGATGTTTGTAAATAAAATTCACTACAGCAAAACAATTTCAATTCCTGTATTCCTTAATAAATAAGCTAAAAAAGAATTTGAACTTCATATTTTAAGCTTCATTCTTAATATTTTAAGTTTTCATTCTTACTGTGTTGGTGAATAACTATGTAGAACTCTGTTGTATAAATTTGGCAGACATCAGTGATAGCTACATAATAGACAATAATTTTAGATCTTTTGTTTACATTATGTTAAGTAAATAGTATAATTTTTGCCTAATATTAATTCTGGATCAAACCAATAAAAATAAATTGCCTTTCAACTTATTTATCTTCTCAAAGAGCCTTGGGTTATTTGATTCCAAAAAAAAAAAAAAAAAAAAAAAAAAGTTTCAAATGAAAGCAAGAGGAATTTCTAAGAATTTCTAGTACCTAATACAAATTTGAGATGGTAAAATAATGTTTTATATTATAAGTAGATATTGATAAATAGAACAAAAAATATATAATGTCAATATATTTCATATTAGATTTAAAGTTTATGTTTTGTTCTAGTTTTATTTGACATGTAATAATTGTACATATTTATGAAACACAAAAAATGTTTCAATACATATATTATATGTGTGTGTATTGATAAAATCAGTGTATTTAGCATATCCATCACCTCAAACATTTATCATTTTTGTGAGGTTCAAATGTTGAGTTAATTTCTACTTGGTTTGAATATTATTTTATTGCTACAGAATAAACTCTGTTTTATTATTCAGTAAAAGTATCACTGTTCTAAGTTTTCTAATTTAAAAAAATATAAAGAACCTATTTTTCCCCTATTTGTTGTGATTATCATATATTTCAATAATAACAACAACAGAAAACGTTCTCTAATCTAGTATGGTGACAACAGTTTTGGATGAAATGTTTGTATTACTACTGCAGCACTTGACTTTCAACTCATTGAAGCATGAACATCTTTTTGGCTGTATAATTGGGTTTTGCATGAGAAATAACGTTTTGAATTGGTACTAGAGTGCAAATTTAATTAAGATAAAGTTCCTGTAATGATCAGAACATCAGTGTCATGGCTAAATAGTTCTCATTGCTTACATTTCTAAGACTTTATTTTGGACCCTACATAAGGTTCATTTAGCTGCTGATATTGGACAGCTATTAGCAACTTTTAAATCTTTTGAAGCAATTTGGTGACTATTAATAGCTCATGTAAAGTTCATTATAACAAATAAGTAAAAATTGTTAGTGTTGATATTTTTATAAGTCAAAAATCATGGTTATTTAATTGCCAATATTTAATTCAAATATTTACTTGAGATTTTTAGTCAAGTATGCTTTTAACTGATACATAATAACATAAAAATTGTATAGACCTATGAAATAACATGATAACAACCGGGTGTATATATCTATGGAATAACATGATTTTAAGCCACACATAATGTATAATTTGTTACTGCTTTTACTGATGAAATTGCTGATCCTACTGTGTCTAAATATTATTCCAATTGCCACTAGATATCAAAATTGGAACTAAGGACCTATTCTACTGCTATATATTGTTTGCATACATTGTTGCTATCATTCCCTCTTTCACTAAATCTGTTAGGTACTAGTAAGATAGAGGGATACTTTAAAATCACAAGGTAGAAACTCTACAGCATTAGATATATCTAGATAGATGGGTAGATACACAAATATGAAAAGCAAGGCATCAAACCATCCCAAATAAGACAGACTACCTTAACAATAAACTGCATTGACACCACAGTAGAGGAAATGTCAGAGACGAAATTTAGAAAGTTCACCGTTAAACAGATCTATCAGGTAAAAGATGGTATAAGAAATGAAATCAGAGAGAAACTGTAAGAAGTGAAAGGTCCTTTCAATAAGAAGATAGATATTCTGAATAAGAATCAGTCAAAATCCTCAAAATGAAGAAATCAATAAATCAATAAAAAATTCAGTGGAAAGCATCACCAACAGACTAGATCACTTCAAAGACAGAGTTTCAGGAAATGAAGACAAAATACAATAATCTAGGAAAAAAGTTGACCATGGAGAAAAGATGTTAAGAGACCATGAACAGAAATTCCAAGTAATGTGGGATAACCTCAAATCACCAAACTTAAGATTTATCAGGATAGATGAAGGCTCAGAGATACAAACCAAAGGAACGTGCAAACTTTTCAATGAAATAATATCATAAAATTTCTAAACCTTAAGAGTGAAGTGGAAAACCAAATATAGGAAGTTTACAAAATGACAAATGTACAAAATGACAACAAACCCACCCCAAGCCACATTATTATGAAAATGCCTAACATAAAGAGTAAGGATAGAATTTTAAAGGCTTCCAGAGGAAAGCAACAGGTAATATCTAGAGGGAAATCAATCCAAATTTCAGCTGAGTTTTCAACCCATACCCCCAAAGCTAGGAGATATTGGAATAATTTATACCAAATTCTGAAAGAAAATGTATGACAGCCAAGAATGCTATACCCAACAAAATAAAGATCCAGATTTGATGATGAAATAAAAACCTTCCATGATGAACAAAAGTTAAAAGAATTTACAAAAAAAAAATATAGAAAGCCTGCTATATATTCAATGCTTTCATATTCAATAAAATATTTAATAAATATTTATAATTTTTATATTTTATAAATATTTTATGAAGAAGAAATAAAAAATAAAAGTGAAAAGCAGTAGAGGGAGGAACTACACTAGAAGAATAGTCAATCAAAGAAGAAACTAATTCAAATTAAAAACCATAAACAAAAATGACAGGGAATAAAAACCATATCTTAATAATAACATTGAATATAAACAGCCTAAATTCATAAATCAAAAGACATAGACTTGCATAGTGGATTAGAAAACAATACCCAACAATATGCTGTCTCCAAGAAACTCATCTTATAAGCACAGACATCCGCAGATTGAAGATAAAAGGGTGGGTAAAAAACATACCATTCACATGGATCTCATAAACAAGCAGGTGTTATATCCTCATATCATATAAAGTGGCAACAAGCCAAAGTTAATTTGAAGAGACCAAGAAGGTCTTATCCCAATAGTGATAACATCTTGCATTCTATCAGATCATAATGAAAGTAAATTAGAAATCAATGATAAAATAAAAAAATAGAAGCTAATCTAACACCTGGAAATTAAATACTATGCTGTTGAATGACCAATGAATAGTAGAAGAAATCAGGGATGAAATAAAATACTTAGAGGTAAATGAGAATTATGCAAAATTATCAAAATCTCTGGGACACTGTGAAGCCAGTTCTAAAAGGAAAGTTCATTGCACTGAGCTTATTCTTTAAAAGAATAGAAAGTCACCAAATAAATAACCTAACATAACATCTCAAAGCCTTAGTGGGGAAAAATCAACATTAAAAGCAGAAGACAGAAAATAATTAAAATCAGAGCTTAAATTAATGAAATTGAAACAAGAAAAAATTTAATGAAATTGAAACAAAGAAAAAGAGAAAACTCAAATCACTAAAATTTTTGATGAAAAAGGAGAATCACCGCAAACCTTATTGAAATATAGAAATAGTCAGAGACTACTTTGAAAATCCATATTCCAATAAAATAGAAAATCATGAAGACATTGTCAAATTTCTAGAGACACATGACCTACCCAAATTGAAACAGGAGGTCATACTGAAGCCAGATTTAAAGTTAGGTAGCCAGTGTAGTTAGATAAATCGGGTCTAATGCCGAGTGAAATCTAAAATGGAGACCATGCGGAGAATGACTCAGGGAAAACACAGGACAACTCATGGAATGTTAATGAAGTCCCGAAAAGGCCCTAGGCCAAAGTCCACCTCAAAGAAATGTTAATGAACAGCCCCCAGCAAAAAGGTGCTGACTCAGAAGTCCTTCCTGACCAGATTACTTCTTTGGCCCACCTGTGTCCCACCCCTCAGGCCTTCCAACCTACATTCCATCACCAGAACTATAAAAAGGGGAGACAACATCCCTTCCATGGATTCCACCTCTTGGGTCCCCTTCTTCCTCCGGGAGAAGTCTTTTCTGCTGTCCTTTAATAAACTTCTAATTTCTAAACTTCTAATTTCTACTCTGACCTTGCCTCGGCGTGCTTCTTTGGTTTATTCTTCAACATTGGGGAAGCAAGAACTCGTCACCGGTCAACAGCGGTAACAATACAAAATTTAAACATATTGATTACAAGCAATGAAATTGAAAATGCCATCAAAAGACTACCAACAAAGAAAAGCTCAGGACCAGATAGATGGATTCTCAGCTGCACTCTACAAGACTTTCAAAGAAGAATTTACATCAATATTCCTAAAATTATTCCATGAAATAAAAAAGGAGGAAATTCTTCCAAACTCATTGTATAAGGCTAATATCACCCTGATACCAATACCAGACAGATACATCAAGGAAAGAAAACTTCAGAGCAATATCCCTGATGAACATAGAGGCAAAAATTCTTAATAAAATACTGGCAAATTTCATACAAAAAATGCGTTTAAATTGCATATATAAAGATAGTGTACACTATGGTTAAGTGGAGTTCACTTCAGGTATGTAATGTTGGTTCAATATATGGAAAACAGTAAATATAATTCATCACTCAATAGACTTAAAGAAAAGAGCCACATTTTTATGTTAATATATGCAGAAAAAGGATTTGACAAAAGTCAACATCCATTCATGTTCAAAATACTAGAAAAACTAGGATAGTAGGAATATATATTAACATTGTAAAAGCTATACATATTAAATCCAAGGTCAACATCATTCTAAATGTAGAAATATTGAAAGCATTTTCTCTAAAAACTGGAACAAGTCAGGAATACCCTCTTTCAATCCTATTCAACATAGTCCTTGAAACCCTAGCCAGAGCAATTAGACAAAAGAAAGCAATTAAAGGGATACAAATAGGAAAAGAAAAGCTCCAACTATCCCTATTTGCTGATGACAAGATTCTATATTTAGAAGACCCAGAAAGCTCCTTGAACTCATAAACAAATTCAGCAGAGTAGCAGGATATAAAATTAACACCCATAAATCAATTGCATTCTTATACACCAGTGAAAAATCAGCTGAAAGAAAAATCAGAAAAACTATCCTATTTCACAATAACCTCAAAAATTAATAAAATAAAATACTTGGGAATCAATCTAACAAAGGAAGTAAAACACCTCTACAATGAAAAGTTTAGAACACTAAAGAAAGAAATTGAAGAAGACCTTAGAAAATGGAAAGATTTCCCATGTTCTAGGATAGGCAGAATTAATATTTTCGAAATGGTTATGATAACAAAAGCTCTATACAGATGTAATGCAATTCCCATTAAAATTCCAATGATATTCTTTATAAAAATAGAAAAAGCAGTTGTGAAATTTATTTGGAAAAATAAGAGGCCCAGAATAGCCATAACAATCCTTAGCAACAAAAGTAATACAGGAGACATCACCATACCAGACCTTAAATTATACTACAGAGCTATTATACTACAGAATCTATTCTGTTGTCAGAAAAAAATATCTTCATATCTAGTAACAAAAATGGCATGGTAATGGCACAAAAATAACATTGAAGACTAATGGAACAGAATAGAAGACACGGAGACATGACCAAATAAATATCGTTATCTCATACTAGATAAAGTTGATTTTAACAAATTTTGATACTGGAAAAAAATAAAGTAAAAGAATAATATAATCTGAGCTACAGAAGTGTATTCTAGTTTCTTTCTTCTTTCATCTTTATGATGAAAGAGAAAGTTGTTAGCTAACATTTGAATAGGATACATATCTATATATATGATATATAGATATATACACATATAGACATATGCATGTATATAAAATTGAAGAAAATTTCTATTTCTCAGGTTGCATTTAATCAGGGAAAAAATAAAATATACTGAGTGATTTGGGGTTTTGAAAAAGAGTAGGTATTCAGGGGAAGGTCACAGAGGATAGGTGCCAATGTTCTGAGGAAAGATGTTCTAAAAATACAGAAATTAGCCAGAAAACCTGGTGAGAAAATATCCACTTCTATGTTTTGATACCTTAACGATGCCCCAAATCATTTATTTTTTTCACTTTTAGAAGGATGCTTTCAATACAGTAGATGAGGGTAGATATCTTTGAAAATAATGTATCTTAAAAAGCAATCAGGAACTGAGCAGTTTAGAAAGTGTAAGGACACAGACATGTGAATACATATGTGTTGTCACAGCTGATGTTCTAACATAGACAAGTGGAGTGTGGAATCCTGGCCAACCCAAAATACCATCAATTGGAATCTATTGTGTATTCAGAAAATTTTTCTTCATAACAACTATAAAAGAGACAGGCAAAAGAAAAACCTTTGATATACTTATCTGCCCAACACTGTTGCAGGCACATAGAATCCAAAGAACAGTAACTTGATCTAAAAGAATTTATATAAAAAATCAGAACATACTTTTGAAAATATTGGTGCAATGTGTTCTTTTTCACACCTTGAAACAGAAGTATCATGAGGATAGGCATATTTTCCTCTTCTTTCTTCATCACTATACCCTTAGTCCATAAAAGGATGCCTAGGATTAAATGCATCCTGAATAAATATGTATCATTCAAATGAAAGAATAGGAAAACATACTTGGAAAAGGTGAGTACATTTTTCTTAATGATGGTCAGGATGAAATATAATTTTTAATATACCAACTACCCTTGATATGATCCTATGCTAATCAAAGAACCATTTGATTAGCATAGGATCATATTCTATGCTAGGGAGACACTCTTCCAAGCAAAAATTGTTATATATACTTACTGAAGTTAGACCTTCCATTACAAGGTATTAATTTGTATTCTATTCACTTGCTCAATAATTCAGAAAATGTCCTCTCTGAACCAGGGAAGGCATCCCTTTTGTTGATATATTTAAACACTTCATATTTTTCATCAAAGCCAAGATTTCCAAGCCAGCACCTCAAGAGAAAGAAAAGCTATGACAGGAACAAAGAATAAAGCTACGAGAAAGGAATAAAAAACTTTAAGAGCTTGTAAAAATTGATTTTTGTGGGAAATCCTCAAACTTTTTCTTCTACTTTATTTCACATTTTGTTCTAAAATCAAATTATTATTTTTGGTGATACAATTCAATGATTTATATACATAAATACAGAAAATAAATAAGAAAACAACGACATGCTCTGTTGATACTCAGTGTAGCCATTTGACCGGAGTAATTTATCTTAAAGACTTGAGCCAATGACAATTTCACTTCTTTCAGATTTGACATTTCAGACCTCAGAAGATTATGGTTGTATGTAGGACACTCAGAACATAATCTTAAAGGTCTCTTCATTATGACAAAGGAATTCTGAAACAGATTGTAAGAAATGGCTTTGAGGTTGGTTGATCACATTATAAGATGCTCTATATATAAGTTCTACTCACTCTCTTACTTTTTCCAAATAATGACCAATTAACACTTGTTCCAGTTTTATTCACTCATTGAAGATTTCCCAGGACACCCTTCTTATAAAAAAAATACATATTTTTCTCCACAATTCTAATCACTGTATTCCATGGCACAACACCAAGAAATGTGGAAAGAAATATCATCTGCCCCTGAAACCCCAATGCCATGGAATGAATGAATGTATCTTCCCCAAAATTCATACATTGAAATCCTAATCCTCAATGTGATCATATCAAGAGGTGGGGCTCCTAGAGGTGATTAAGGCATGAAGGCAGTCTTCACTAATGATATTAATGTCCTCATAAAAAATAATCAAGAGGGCCCCTTGCACCTTTCATGATCTGAGGACACAGTAAAAAGCCATTATCTATGAACCAGAAAGAAGGCCTTCACCAGGCAGCACATCTGCCAGCAACTTGATCTTGGACTTTACAGCTTCCAGAACTGAGAGAAATAAATGTCTGTTTTTCATAACTTCCCCATTTTATGAACTTTTGTGATAGCAGCCAAAATGGACTCCGACACCTGTAATAAAATAACAGTCCAGATTCAAATGGAAAACTGAAGTTTTTTTTTGACAGATTAGCCAAAATTTTCTCAATCCATACTGTTGTCTGGTTTAAAGATTTCATTGGAGTCCACTATTTTTCTAAGGTTTAAATTTTGGTATTAAGACAAATAAAATTAAGTAATTAAAAAAGCTATTAAAATGGCCTTATAGACCTCCAAATATGCCAGACTCACCTTATGTCAAATTTATACATTTACTAATTTATACTGCTTAGAATAACTTCCCCCCCAGAGTCTGAGTTCACTCTCTTACTTTTTCCACATAATGACCTCTTAACTTTTGTTCTAATTCATTCACTCATTGAAGATTTCCCTGGACACCCTCCTTATAAAAGAAAAGCACAAAATCTCCTATTTACTTAGCCTCATGATATTTTTCCCCACAACTTTAATCACTGTATACTATGTAAAATATATATTAAGTAATAATTTGTTGTTATTTGTTTTGATTATTATCTATTTCTCCTATTAAAAAGTAGTTTGCATGATGATGGAACTTTTGTCTACTTGGTCTTTTGCTATATCCCCAACAAATCAGACTATTAACTAGCACATAGCAAGCATGAAATAATATTATCAAATGAATAAATGAACAAATAGACATATGAATATTAGTTATTCCTTAGAAATCTTGTTGTTTCTCAGCAAAACAACTACAGGCTTATATTCTTCTCTAGTTTGTAAAGTCAGGACCAAAGTCCTGGACCATAGAAATCATCCCAAGTTCCAACGGCTCTAAATATCTTAACAACATGAAATCTTTCTGTTTGTTAACTTTATGAGATGATATTGTACTTTCCTGAATTCTGTATGTTTAAATTGCTTTTGAAATGTTAGTTCACTATTAGTTTAGATAATAGAAATAATAAGAATATGGGCATGTTTTGTACTGCTTGTGCACACTATTTTCACATTTGTAAAATATGATATAAAAGTGGTTTGAAATGCAAACAAAGTAATGTAAAAACAAATTAATTAAATTATTATAAATATTTTATTTTGTTATTTTATATATGCAAATTGTTTCTCCCCATTCCTTAAATAAACATTTATTGAGCATCTGCTGTATTTCAAAATATCCTAGCAATGGGGAAATGAAGAAAATATATATTTCATGCTCTTCCAAGGCTTACATTATAGTATATGTACTCAGGAGATGTAAAAAACATATAATGACAAGCATGTACATCATTATTATTAGTTATTATTGCTATTTTTATTATCTTATAGTTTTTACAGGTTAAAAATCCACAGCAGGATTCACTGAGCTAAAGTCTAGGAGTTGACAAAGTCATGTTCCTCTCTGGATGCACCAGGATTGTTTCTTTGCCATCTCCTGCTTCTAGAAGCTTCTGATATTCCTTGCTTCATGACTTCCCCTCTTCATATTCAAAACCAACAATCTTCTCCTTTCTGTCTCCTCATAGTCACATCTCCTTCTGTCTGCAGCAAGGAGAGGTTGCATAGTAGATTTGGATAACCCAAGACAATTTCCCCCATCAAAAGGTTCTTAATTTATTCACATCTGCAAAGCCCCTTTTGGCATGTGAAATAACATATTCTCAGGGTCTGAGGATAGAACGAAGACATCTTTGAGAGCCATTATTCCTCCTACTCCACCATGGCAGACAATAAAGAGGGCTATAAAGAAAAATAAAGAGCAAAGCAGCAAGAAAGCAGTTGGGGGGAGCATATTTTCTTTTCTTAGCTCTGCTGATCTAACATTACAGATCCACACTTTTCATAAATACTTGTTTTATATTTAATAATCAGAAGACAGAATGTGTCACTTATCAAAATATGTAAAGGGTAGACTTGTGGTAATCAGAGCCTACAGCTCCACCACCTGCCTTTAGTTTAAATCTGTGCCTAATGCCTTGTGCCAGGCACTTTCCTTGGTGTCCATACCACCATGTGAATCCAGCAAATCTACTTTTGTCCTCTTCAAGAAAATTCCACCTTTGCAGCATGAAGAGATGTCCTGCACATTTATGAGTCAATCTGCTATGGTGGCCAGGAGCCAGCAGAGCTAGAAGTTCTTGCCATAATCACTGGCTGTTTATTTGGATCTTCTTCAAATCACATTCACATACCCTTTCCAAATCTGCATAAGGGTGGGCTAATCCCCATAAGGACTGTTGCTAGACATCACGGCATTTCTCCTGATTTTTGTTCTCTTTGTTCTCTTAACCAGAATATTATCTTCTGCCTTGATTTCTTCTAATGATCTTTTACCTTTTCATAAATGATTCTACTCTATAATTTTTTCTAACCTATTAAGCTTTCTTGCTTTATATTTTTAACTGACTCATTGTACCTGTTTATAGGGCTCTGTGTGATATTTCAATATACGAATATGATATATAAAAATCAGATACAGATAACTGGCATGCCCATTATCTCAAACATTTATTACCTCTAGGAGGCTGGGACATTCAAAATTCTTTCTACTAGCTATTTTGAAGTATCCAATTAATTCCTTTTTACCATAACTACCCTACTGAGTATTAGAAGTTGTTCCTCATATTCAGCTACATCCCTCCACCTGTTAACCAGCTTCACTCCATCCCCACTCCATCCTAATCCACCTCTCCCCTGCTTTCCAAAATCTGGTAACCACTATTCTTATTAAGCTTTTGTACACTATTAAAACCAGGAATTATATTATTGTTACAAATTAGAAGGTATCACAATGTAATTAGAAAGATAACTAAAGTTTAACTTTTCCTTTACCTAAATTTTTAAATTAATAATTTTAACTTTTAAAAATGGAAAGTACATTGCATATTTTATTTAAGTTGAAGGTACAAAAAATAACTACTCTTTTCTTGAATGGAGGATATTATTGCAGCAATTCATTGCTGTCTTATGCTGCAATGGTGTTTTTTCCCCCACCCTTTTCCACGATGCCATCATATCCATTGATTCATTTACAATTTACCTGGGCTTCATAATCATCAGTTTCAAATAAATTATATATATGAATGAATGCATACAAAATGGATTTAGTTTAAAAACCCTTGACTAACAACAAGAAAAGAAAATGGCCTTAGAGATTTCCTAAAAATGTAGAGTATGAATTTGAAGGCACATAGCTCTCTACTTTGAAAAGGGAAATATTATTTCATATTACTTCTGTGGTTAAAATTGTAGCAATTACCTTTACTCCTCTTGCAACATTAATTTGAACTGGTTATTTTCAGCCTGCTTTGTGAGTTATGTGGGAGTTCTGTGTTTGGGATTGGGGTCTACAAACTTCATGATTGTGATATGCTTGGTGACTAGGAAGTTTCTGTGCAAAGACACAGAATACCTGGCTGCTAGGAGATACCTAGCTACTGGGAAACTCCTGTGCAAAAGCACGGGATGCCTGGCTGCCATAGCATTGTCCTTCACAAGTTTACCCTGCATCCCAGACCTAGGATGCCCAGCCATCTCCCTCTAAGATAACTAATCAGGCATGATCTGGTCTCCATGGTAATGCCCCTGGAGAATAGGGGCTCCATGTTTATTCTAATCTGGACCTTATCTCAGCTAGCACTCTGGGTTACAGAAATACTAATTAGAATATAGTCATGGGAGTGGGAGGTATAGGTTCTTTGTGTGAATAAACTCCCAGGCAGGGAGGAGCAGACACTTCACTTCTGCACTTCTTCACCACTTCACTTCACTCTCTCCGCTCCTTCCTGTCTGCCTGCTTGAACTTTTTGTGTCTCTGTCTGTTCTTTGTGTGTCTCCTCACAGGTGTTTCTTTATAGAGTTATGTGAATAAATGAACTCCCCTACATTGCTACCTTCCTAAAGACACAGAGGGTTACAAAAGATTCCCCACTCAGAAGAAAAGAAAGCTGTTTCTACTTAGAAAAGGGGTTATCATTCATGGGGTAGAGAGATTAAGGGATTTGTGAAACAACTAAAGAGAGCAGACCATGTGAGGAGAAGGATAGGCTGGTATGGGAAAACTAAAATTAATTTAAATGTTCCTAAATTCTAAATGTTTGGACTACATTCCCTAATTTATTCCATAAATTTAACATAAATTATAGAAAGCATGGTAATTTAGAAGTTGTTAAAGATAAAGAAATTTTCAGACAAAGAAAACATGGCAAATGGCATTTGAGATTTCCTCAGTGATGCACATTAGCTTATATGCCAAACTGGCAGCATGAATCAATTCATGAAGCATTAAGGGAGGTGTGAAATGACATCCTTTAAGCTTCTCCACATCTTGGTGTTTCACTGTGTTCTGGCCTAGCAATCATATACCTCCTCTTTGGGGAGTGCCCCTTGGCTCCTTAGTCTTAGTAACCAGCACAGTACACACTCATTAGATCTTCCCCTGTGCTTTTCCTCCTCTAAGAAGCCTCCTGAGTCCAGCATAGAACTCTCAACCTCTCAACTACAATAACACTGCCTGGCCACCTCTATGAACCAGAAAGAAGGCCTTCACCAGGCAGCACATCTGCCAGCAACTTGATCTTGGACTTTACAGCTTCCAGAACTGAGAGAAATAAATGTCTGTTTTTCATAACTTCCCCATTTTATGAACTTTTGTGATAGCAGCCAAAATGGACTCCGACACCTGTAATAAAATAACAGCATTCCCTTCTAGAATGTAAACTCCATGAAAGCAGACAAATGTTTTCTTGTGGCTGTTCCAGCACTAATTAGCAGTTACCCAGCAAGTGCCACGCACTTAATTCTCACACGTTGTTTGTGACAAGGTGATAAATGTTAATTCTCCAACTCATACTTGGACTTGGCCTTTATATGGATTATAGCCCTCTTGGCAAGGAAAAGAGATTTGGAAGCCATGGTGCCTGCTGGGAGGAGGACACCTGTACAGTCACAGGTGTACAATTCTAAGATGTTAATTTCTATCGTATCATATCTTTTCCTGTGACAAAAAATATTGGGAAAGGATGTGCAAAGAATGAAAACTGTGCCTTTTATTACCTTTGAACTAATTTATAACTCTGTAAATTGTAGTAAACTAGCAGTAATGCAAATGAATTGCATTCAGTGGACTGCAATTGATAACTGTCTTATGTATATGAACAAGTTTTCCATTTATTTGTAAATGTGCTCATAGCCTTGATTGCTTTCATATGGGTGTTGTAATGAATTTTTTTCCTTAAACTTAATAATTTATTACTTACTGAAATTGCATATATATATATATATATATATATATATATATATATATGCTGCATTTTTGTAAGATTTATGATTTTATCCTTAACACTTATCTTTTGATACATGCCAAACTTACAAAAGTAAATTTTTAACTCTTTAAGAAAATCAATTTAAGCCAGGTGTGGTGGCATACACCTATTATCCTAGCAACTCTAAGAGGCTACGACAGGGGAATAGCAAGTTTGAGGCCAGCCTCAGCAAATTAGTGAGGCTTGTCTCAAAATAAAAAGGACTGTGGATGAACTTCAGTGGTAAGGCACCCCTCCAAGTTCAATCCCCCCATGCAAAAAAAAAAAAAAATTAACTTCAAATAAATAACTAAATGAGAGGCCTAAAGTATGTTATAAGCATCTTTTTCTAAGGGTCACATGATTCTGATACAAAAAATTAAAATTATTTAAAAAATTGAAGCTGATAGTACAAGCATCCTCCTGTCTTCTGATAACACTGATATAATCACCTTCTCTAACTAATAACAGCAGTCTAGCCACATGCTTTTTAATGACAACATGCTATTTAATCTTCATTTTAAAAGGGACATTAATAATGCAGTTCCATGAAAATAAATGAAGGTGAGGATGTATGCCAACATCAATTTACAACTTTCTTCTGTTTAATTAATATTATTGCATGTTTTCATTTGAAGTGTGTTTTGCTCATCAACATGAGATGTTTAATTTATATGAAACTTCATTCAAAAGACTGCCTCCAGAGAAGCAACAATTTATTCTGGGCTATGTATACACACTTTGAATAAAGTATTCAGTTCACAGAGGACTTTGCTGTAAGCATCATTCACAATTAAATTGAGCTTACAATG
Source organism: Marmota flaviventris (assembly GCF_047511675.1). Classification (NCBI taxonomy): domain Eukaryota; kingdom Metazoa; phylum Chordata; class Mammalia; order Rodentia; family Sciuridae; genus Marmota; species Marmota flaviventris. Next base: position 36,068,116 of record NC_092504.1, on the reverse strand, counting down.
ATACAGGCTTATTCTTAATAAATAAATTACTTGAATATAATTGATAGCAAACACAAATAGGGGGACTCCCAGTGTCTGATTTATCTTCAATTTCTTCATCTATATTTCCTTTTATTGCCTGAATTTAATTTTCTACTGATTTCAACTGGCAACACTTTATGCAAATTCTTCATTGTCTTTGCTCAGATCATAGGAGTTATCTTCCGCCTCATCTCCCAAACTCTGCCTTTGATACCTGGAACACAGCCCAGTAGTCACTCCATTTAGCTTAGCATCTTCTATATTCTCTGTAATTCCTGGTTTGTTTGTTGTTTGTTCATGCTTTGTTTGTTTTTTAGTTTTAAAGTATACAAATATGACAATGTTGATATTCTACTTAAAAAGTTCTTTGATGATTTCTCTCATCACTTATTCCAAACCTCTCTCATACCTGTGCTCTTTCTGCATGGTTCTATTGTGACTCTCAAACCTTTCTTCACAGCTCTGCATATCCTCTGCCTATAATATTCTGCAACATCTCATACTCTTTACTGTTCGAATTCCTGCTCATCCTTCAAATCTTGATCCAAGAACAGCTTCCTTTTTGAGTATTCCATAACTATCTGATATAGACTTTTTTTCTAATTGCTACAAGAAATTTTATTTCTTTTTTATTACACTTAAACAGAAAAAAATTTTTTATATTTCTGGATGTATATAAACTATGTCCACACCAATTTGTGTCTTCATACATGTACTTTGGATATGATGACCATCATATTTTACCATCATTTATAACCCCATGCCCCCTCTTCCCCTCCAACACCTCTGCCCTATCTAGAGTTCATCTATTCCTCCCATGCTCCCCCTCTCTACCCCACTCCTTATATTAAAGAAAACTTTAAGATATCATCTCACTCCTGTCAGAATGGCAGCTATTATGCATACAAACAACAATAAGAGTTGGTGAGGGTGTGGGGAAAACGGTACACTCATACACTGCTGGTGACACTGTAAATTGGTGCAGGCAATATGGAAAGCAGTATGGAGATTTCTTGGAAAATTGGGAATGGAACCACCATTTGACCCAGCTATTCCTCTTCTTGAACTATACCCAAAGGTCCTAAAAAACAGCATACTACAGGAACACAGCCACATCAATGTTTAAAGCAGCACAATTCACAATAGCTAGACTGTGGAGCCAACTTAGATGCCCTTCAGTGGATGAATAGATTAAAAACAATGTGGTGTATATACACAATGAAATATTACTCAGCATTAAAAGAGAATAAAATCATGGCATTTGCAGATAAATGGATGGAGTTGGAGAAGATAATGCTAAGTGAAGTTAGCCAATCCCATAAAGCCAAATGCTGAATGTTTTCTTTGATATAAAGTGGTTGATTCATAGTGGCGTAGGGAGGGGGAGCATGGGAGAAATAGATGAACTCTAGATAGGGCAGAGGTGTTGAAGGGGAAGGGATGGGGCATGGGGTTATAAATGATGGTGGAATGTGATGAATATTATTATTCAAAGTACATGTATAAAGACACAAACAGTGTGACTCTACTTTGTGTGCAACCAGAGAAATGATAAATTGTGCTCCATGTGTGTACTATGACCTGAAATGCATTCTTCTGCTAAAACAAATTAGAATAAATAAGTAAATAAATAAATAAATTTTTAAAATTGTTTTTATTGTTGCATTCCAGTTATAAACAATATTGGGGTTCATTTTAAATAAACATAATTTGCTCCACTTTGTTCCCAGAAATTCTTCTTTATATCCTGTCTTCCCTGCCGTGATCCCTTACTTCTACTCTACTTGTTTTTCTTCTACTTATCTGTATTTTTTAAATCCACTGTGATGTATTCATATATATGTAACATCGTTTGGTAAAGTTCATTCTACCACTCCTCCCTCTTCCTGTCCCTCTTCCTTCCCCCTTTATCCCCTTTGCTTTATCCCCTTCCTTTACTAATTTCCCTCTATTTTCATGAGATCCCCCTCTTAAATATTGTAAAAATGGACATACTATCTTAAGGGTTATGCAGATTCAATATGACAATGCAACCTCCATCAACAATATCAATGACATTCTTCACAGAACTAGAAACAAACAGACCTAAAATCCATTTGGAAGAATAAAAGACCCAGAACAAGAAGACTGATATTGGAGTCATCACAACAACTGATCTCAAAATACACTCTTGAGCTATGGTAACAAAAAAGAGTATACTATTGTCCCTCAAACAGACATGAAAACCAATGGAATAGAATAGCAGGCACAGAGACAAATCCACATGGGTAAAATCATCTGATACTAGAACAAGGTGCCAGAAACATACAATAGATAAAAGAGAATCTTTTTACAAATGGTACTGCAAAAACTGGATATCCATATGTAAAAGAATACAATCAGATCCCTATATTTCACCCTGCACAAAACTCAGTCAACGTGTATTAAAGACCTATGAAGTAGAACAGAAACTTTGCTACTGCTAGAAGAAAACATAGGCTTAATACTCCAACATATTGGTGCAGGTACCACTTCCTTAACAAGACTCCTTGATTTCAAGAAATAAGAACAAGGATCAATAAGTGTGACTGCATGAAATTAAAAATCTTCTGCATAGCAAAAGAACAATTAAGAGCATAAAGAGAAAACCTACAGCATAAGAGAAGATTTTTTTCCCTAAATATACTTTTTGTAAATACAAGCCTGATATACTTTATGCAACCAAATTAAAATAACCAATTATGATATTTATATACAAGAGCACTGAAAAACCAATTTCAAGAGTTTCATTTTGAAGTGGACAAAAACAATTTCAAGAAGTGGAAAACAGAAGTAATAGTGAATTCATTCTTTTAAACTTTTATTATCTTCAGGAAAATTATGCCGAAGTATGAAAAACTTGTCATATTTTAGGATGATTGTATATTTATATATTTTATATGCCTTATCTAAGAAATACTAATTCCATTAATTGTATTGAGGCCTTATTGTCAATCATATATTCAGGATCTAAATATTAAGATACCTCCCTATCAATTGGTTTCCTTCCCTCATATTAAATTGGTCCACATTAAATTGTGATTTTAGTATGTCAAAAGCAATTGAATACTGGATATTTAATATAGTTCAAAGCTTATATTATGAAAATAGATATTGAACTTAAAATATCAAAAGTAGACTATCACAAGACATTAAACAAAGTAAGAAATACAAAGTAAGGAAACAAAATGGAGGAAAACAATCTTAATTTAAAATGGAATTCAGAAAGGCAGCAGAATACAACATACACTAGTATGGCAGTATGTAAAAAAGTGGATGTGTAACTGATTTGATTCTGCAATATGTATACGAGGTAAAAATGGGAGTTCATAATCCGCTTGAATCAAATGTATGAAATATGATGTCAAGAGCTTTGTAATGTTTTGAACAACTAATAATAAAAAAATTAAAAAATAAATAAATAAAATAAAATAAAATGGAATTCAGAAAAGCCACAAATATGCATTGGGCCCTAGGGTTGATCATGAAGAATTTGTACAATTTCAATTGATTAAAAAAGGTGAAAATGGCATTTCAATTAGAAGTTCCATTAAGAATATTTTAAATGAAAATTGACAAGTCTCATCAAAGCTATTTTGAGTGAAACAAATGAAAGTATATTCAATAGTTCAACTAAAGGGGATTATAACAAACTACAACTTGGTCTGATAGAAATTGGAATTGGAAGTTGAAATAAAAGCTTCACTTACCGTATCTCTGGTTTAATTAATTGCTCTGGTTTAACCAGATTGCCTGAGTTCAAATCTCAGCTACCTCTTATCCACAAGACCTCAGGTAAGTTATTTAACTTCTTTAAAATGTGTAAATAGAGCTGTTAAGAGAATTAAATGATGTCAACATATTCAGGGTGCATCTCAATAAGGCAAGGTATACAATAAATGCTACATAAAAAATTATTGATAGTCTTGCTGACCTATTCCATTTTTTAAAAAAATCTTCATTTACTGATTCCACTATTCATCTTGCATGAGAGCCTCCTAACTCCTCTGTACAGGATGAAACTGCTTTCCCTCTGGCAAGATAATGCACTGGCTGGTTTTAGGTCAGATGTGTTATGAGGTCATATTAGCTGTGAGTATAAAATGAATGATATCCTATGATATGTCTAAATTTAAGAAAAGTGGTCAGATCTAACAATAAAATATAGCTTAAAGGAAATATGCATATGTAATGTAACAAAAGTGCTGGGGATGATTGAGACTTTGTGTCTAATCCATGATAGTTTTTAAAGTATATAAAAATGATTAATTAAAGCCGAATCCTGAAGGCTATGACTATCCTGATAAGTTTACACTTCATTCAAAGAAAATGGGAAGAATCAAAGACTACGTACAAGACAGTGTATTTTAATAGGTTAACCCTGAAGGCAATGTAGACATAGAAATGCACTGTAGACAGAGGGAAGTATATGGGAGGAAAGAAGGCAGGACATGACTATAGTTTGTGATTTGACCACCATGATCCACATAGAGAAATTAATAATCCTGGGGAAAGCCAAATTTCTGTTATGTTACTACTATGGGAACCAGTCTACCTGTAACTAAATTTTGAATATAGTCCTCATTTGAAAAAGATAAGCAGAAATACTTTAATGTATTCACTTTTTAGGTTTGTTCTAAAGATCAAATTAGATATGTGTCTATATATTTGGAAGAAACTGAAGTATGATATGATTAGAGAGCACTGATTGATATTATTTAAAATCTAAATAAAGCCTACTTTGCAATAAAATCAATTCCCAAGGGCAATATTATATAATGTGGTCAAAAATAGTAGCAGCCATATCTAACCCCACCATTTCTACAGCTATAATGTACCAATAAAGAATATGTAAAGAAAAAAATAAATAGCTCTTCCAAAAATATACATACTCAGATCTCAAAAAAAAAAATACTAGGAGGTCAACTATCACTTAGATTCCTCACTGAAAATGTAGAGCCAAACACATTGCAATATAACTTCAAGTTGAAACCAAATTTTTCCCAGAACATTTATTTTCTACATTCCATCATTGTAGTAGTAGGAATTAGCACTTCAGAGTCTTCAGAATTCACCTTTTGGTAATCTCAAAATATGCCCTGTTACGCATGGCTTTTTTCTGTTTCTGAGAATCCTTAAACCCATCAAATATGTATGCCTTTAAAACCACTTGAAGAACCTTAAATCAATAAATATTCAAAGGGTGGATACTACTCTGTCCCGTTTCATCTATTTGTGAGTTTGGTGCCATCATTTCATTCATTCCACTCTTTGCCTACATTTCTTAGAGGTATTACCTCTAGGATGAAAACCTTCTTTTTCATAATTTCTTTTTGGTTATGTCAAAAGCATTCTAAAATATTTTGCTCTAGAAAATATGAGAATAATAAAAAGCATTCCCTAGTGTTACTGTTTCTAAAATTTTGGTCAGTTTTACCATATGTTGGCTTGATCTTTTTGTACAATATTTGAACACTGAAGGCCATATTCAGGCAACTTTTGTTGATGTTTTAATCACACATATGGCTGCAGGATTCTAGCTGGTTCAAGAATCCTGCAAAGAGTATCCTGTTCTTTTGGAGTAGCTTCATTACTGGGTAGTGCACCAACCGCATTCCAAGAGCCTTAACTGCTCGAAGTTAATGGAACGGAGTGCTCCCTCTCCAGAGACTGCTCCCAGAGAGGCTTCCATATGTTGGTCACATCTCACTGCCACTCCAAATGTGACATATAGCCAATGTCTGAGTAATATGAGTCACAAAAAGCCAGCCATCTCCTTTACTTTCTTGCCTACAGACTTTTCCTGAAGAACATATCCACAACACACCTCATAAACCGAGTTTCTATGTCCGGGTATGCTTCTTAGGAATGTTATTCACAGGATATCTAAAAGATTTCTCCTTAGCATATAAGGGTGGATCACAATAAGAGTATGTATTAGAATACTTTTTCATTGACAACTTTTGAAAGTTAAAAGACTTTTTGTCAAAGATCAATAATTATTTATGTAACAGCAACTATTTAAAATACCCAGTGCTTAGAAGCAAAATCTTCATAAATAATGTCCATTATTTTTAGTCTGTTACTAGAAATACATCCCATCATTTTGCTTCAAGACAAATAAGAAAACCATTATTTTCATGTTAGGTGTATACACACATACTAAGCTAGAACAAGCACAAATTTTTCAGTCATGGGTCCCCTAAAATACCTTGGCCTTACTGATATTAAAAGTATTAGGAGTAATGTGTGGTCATATAGTTATGCATTAATCCAATTTCAAATTAAACTTAAACATTTTACTAAAATGATTTTTTTAATTTTGTACTTTTCAAGGTTAGCAGAATGTTCACAAGTTATTTTTTACCAAGTCAACATTGTTGTTTTAACTAGTCCTGAATATTTCAGAAGTGTTAATCAGGCATAGTTTCAATATTAGAGCATAAATTGCATTCATCCTTAGTGTTTTGAGACGTAAAGAAAAAGAACGTTTGTCATTGTCTTTTTCTTTCTTTTTTGAAAATGCTTGTATAGTTAATATAATTTTTGTTCTGAGTCTATGGGAAATGTAATTTTCTGAAATTGTACATAGTTAAAACTTACCACGTGCCTATCTATGTTCTAAGTGCTTTATATATTTGAATGCATTTAATCCTCACAAAAATCCTATTTAAAAGGCACTTTAGTGTTGCCATATTATACATTGAAAAACAAAGGCACAGAGGTGTTAAATAATTGGCTTGAGATGATACAGCTATAATCCAGGCTGCTGATTCCAGTGTCTACATCCTTACCATCTGCTCTATAATATTTTATTGATCACAAAGAAAAAATTTGGTTATGATACAAAATATATTGAAGTAATATTATTAAAGTAGTAGTTTCTTAGCCAATTGTAAAAGCTAAGAAGGATGTCTTAAGAGCTATATTTCTGTTAAAAACTTGGAAATCTTGGCTTTGACTCAATAGTATAATATGTTGTATATACATACATATACATATATATGTATGTATATACGTATATGTATGTGTATATATATGTGCATACATATACATACATATACATATATATATTTATAGGAGGCAAAAACGAACTATCACAAGCTTTAATTATTTTGACTGACTAAAAATAAGTTTAGACCAGAGGCCACAGTCTCAAGTATTAACGAATAAGAAAATTAATGAAAATCTTTAAGAACTTATTCACATAAGTGATTTTGAAAATGCTGAGGACATACTGAAGAATGAGATTTTTGTTCACATTAATAGAAAAAAACATGTTCCACAGTATTTACCGCAGTGTTTATGTTAAATTTATTCTTTTGCTGCATCTAGTTAATGCAAAGTTAAGTTTCTCTCGAACTATACTAACTTAAGGACAAAAATCTATGATGCCATTTAATGACTATTGAGTCATAGCTTTGAGATTATTAATTCCTATTGTAAAAACTCCATTTGTTAAAATACTTACTACAGAAATTACTTGTTATAAATTTCAAGTTGTAAATCTCCTGTCATAGAAAGTTGATTTTTCACTATCCTCATGAATATTAACCCACTGACTCTGAACTTGCTGGTCTTCTCATGACCAGTTGAATCAATTAAAGAAAACTGCAATGCCCTTAAGTAGGAGATATTCCTTTAGTTCTTCCTTCATGTAAAAGAACAACAAACAAATTTATTAGATAAACTTAATGATTGAGTGACTTTGACAGGTTTATCTTAAAACCCTATGAATAATCTTGGTTTTTCCTCCTCAGCAAGACACTGATATCCTAGAGGTGAATTGAAATAAATGACCCAGTGAAAGTGGCTGCAAACTATGTTCTGGGATGAAGAGTTGAAATAAGTGAAATTACTTAATCTAAAGGAAAAAGAACCTCAGAATGGAGAATAATGACAGTTACTTCGAACTCACGGTTGAAGTGAAATCAGTTTTTCATCCTTATTAAAGATACCATGCTTCTTTTGATGCAATCAAAGATTAACATAAACCATTTGGCTATGTACACATATGTGCATACTGATAAAGATGTATTAATTTATTTACTTCCACATAATCTTAAGTTGTATTATGGTTACTATTATATTTTATGGTAATCTTTTTATAAAAATTTAAAACTAATCTATATAACTAATAAATAGAGGAATTAGAATTTGAACCAGACAGTCTAGTTCAGGGGCCACTTTCTACATGGCTACTGTCTCTCTCAAGATAGAAAAGTTTTAAATAGCTGAAGTTCTGACATGTCAAAAGAGTAGTCAATTTCAATAAGAAGACAATTCATGCCAGCTCATCTTAGCTTCAGAACTAGAGAGAACCCAGTAAAAGATGAACAGAGACCTACTGGGACCAGCCTCTTTCTGACTGAAAGCAGGATCAATACTTTGAAGCAGTGTTTTTCAACCTTAGTACTATTTATATTTGGGAGCAGATAAGGCTTGTGTAGGGTGGCCTCTGCGTATTCCAGGATATTTAGCAGACTTTCTGACCTCCAACCCCTAGCTACCAGTAGCAACCCCTCAGTTACAATACAAAAAATAAAAAAATGTCACCAGACATTACCAAAGGTCCCCTGACAATCAAAATCACTCCCTGTTGAGAACTACTGCACTCAGGACAATAATAGAGAATCTCCTCTCCATACAAGAAAAAAAAAGAAAAGAAAAGAAAGAAATCCCGAGAATAGAAAATTTGAGGTAAGAGCCAAGCACTATAGACAATAAAAATGTATCACAAAGAGAAAAGCTATATACAGTCAGAGACCTGATAAAGAGTAAAAAGTAGTACCAAATGTAACTGATACACATTCAAAACCCAAAGAAGGAAAGAAAAGTCTCTAATTCCAAGGTCTTATTTCCCTCCTTCACTTACTGCTATTTAAGAATGACAAGGACTCAAACTGTTTTTTATAAATGCGGGAAAAAAGCAACAAAGTTTTCATGTGCTCTAAGCACATTTCCGAGCAAAATGGCATTTATTCTCTCATATGCCTCATTCTCCATCAAAGATGGGAGGTGCACAAAAGTGCCCCCCCACCCTGCCACTTGCAGCCATAGCAGTGTCACCACTGGATGGCCCAGTTTCCCTGCCATGTGTAGATGTAGCCTCATATTCCCCCCTCAACACTGCATTTGAGGCAGAACCTATCGCTAATCAGAGTTGACATGTGAAATAAAATCAATTTTTCATACCTGTTACGGATGCTGAGTTTCTCTTGATGCATTCTAAAATGAACACAGCTATTTTGGCAATCACATAAATCTATTAACTCACAGTGAGCTTCTCTTTCTTACAGGTACCTTAGCATTCTTTCATTCATGTTGCTATGCAGCTATGTTGGAAAGTTCAGGGCTTTGTGGAATGTTATCTTACCAAACAAGCTCTTTTTTAAAACTTGTATTTAAACCCATGGAGATCTGAGAATCTGGCTCCCATGAGACAGTTTTCAATTACATTTTCCGTCTTGAATCGTGAAAATTTGATAAGAATTATTTTTACCTCTTCAAATTAATTAATAAAAATCTCCAACAGATTCCTGTTTCTTAAGAAGCCTCATAATTTTATAGCAGTCTACCTTTGGATACACTTGTCTCCATATTTAATCAACAAACATCTGCTAGCAGGAATTCTTAACAGTTTGCTTTGGCTCCTACCCTAAAGATACCCATCATCTTGCTATAAACACACTTTTCTAAATAAAAGAGGGAGAAAATTCATGTACTTACCAAGAAAAGATAGTACGAATGACTAAAGTAAACTGGTTGTAGAGAAAAGCAGTATAACTCCAATGAAATATGGCAGCTGACAACCTTCTCAGTGTTGGGAAGAAAACAGGAACTGATTTGGACCATGGCAAACTGTAAAGGGCATGCTTGCTCGAAGAGAGACAGCTGTTATTTAGTTACAAAGTTTGACGTGTGGGCACATTGATCTGGTCTCTTGAGAGAATCTGGGAATTCAAAGTTTGTGTGAAATCTTCTAAATTTAAAATATTGGTTAATTTTAATATATATATCATTCAGATCAAAGTAAACAGCTATGGCTGCATAAAGCCTGGGGGAAACCAGTAGGCAACCACTATTCTAAACAAAAACATGCCTTTTCCAGTTAATCTTGGTGCCAGCTGTTAAGCAAATAAAATTTTCACGAACACCCACATTATCCACATTCTAAATGCCAAGAGAAAGCAGTTCATAGAGATGTAGCTAGTAATTTGCAAATTTCAAAGCTAACACAAGAAGAAGCCAGTATGAAGTGGGCATAGAATTTCCAAGTTTATTTTATCCAGTTCAGTTTATTTTAGATGAACATTCCTTTAAATTTTTCTTTGAAAGGGTAGAATGATTATTTTCATTGTTAGCACAAAAATGCATCCTTTTTGAGGTGAAGCAATGACACAAATGGACAGCTCCTTTTTGACCTTTTTGTTGCCACTTTTCTCAGTAATAAAAGTATTGCTGTGCCCCCATCTTCTGTCCCTACTGGGCCTGGAGGGTTCAAGTGAGCAGCTTTCAATTGCAATTCATGACTTAATAGTCTAACATGCAACACTCCCTTCACCATCACATAGAAGAATAACTCTTAAAATATGCAAAGACTAAAAGATACTCTCTAGTACCTTCAAAAAATTCTTTCTTTACTCTTTCTGTTGACCTCTGCATTCCTGCATTTCTCTAACCCTTTCAGCACTCATTGATTCTTCTATTTAGTCATCATATTCTGTGATGAGAAAGGATTTAGCCTTCGCTTCATGATAGTTCTCTGAACACTAATTGCTCTTCCTAGAAAAAAGTACTGTATGATTTTAATAAATGGGCACATTACATAATTGGAGGGAACATTCTCTAAAATTCCTGTGTAACTTATAACAAGCTCTCATCACAGGTCAAGCTGAAGCCAATATTCAAAGACACTAAATATCTTTCTATTTTTTTTATTCACACCAAAGATAAAATTCATACAACGTGCATTTCTTATTCCCTGAGAGTAAAAATAGACAAATTTCACAAACATATCTCAGTCTGCACAAGATAAAATACTTCGTACCCTCTAATTCCTTTGAGACACACTATTTTTATCTCTCTTCCTCTCTGAAATACCTTTTGCATTTTTAAGTACCTTGATTATTTTTGCAGCTAATAATAATTACAATCATGATAATGGCAAAAGTCTTAGGCAGTAAATGAAAGATAAAATTAACTACTGAGTTTCTGGAAAGGCAGCACATTGTTTCCAGTTAAGGATCAAGGAAAAAAATTGCTATTAATAACAATGTTTAACACAGCTATGAACATTTTCATGCCTACCTGCGCAGTGCCAAGACAAAAAGGCAAGCCAAGAGGAGATCCTGCAAGAAGGTGAAGTCTCATCAAAACTGCTTTTATGTTTGTTTAACATCTTACCAGGCTTACCCAGAGATTTCCATGTATGTGATAATACCAAGTATACTGCAGGAAAGCACTTTATTTTCTATTAGTTGAGTAAAAACCAAGATTAATGTAAAGGACTAAAACTCAAATTTATTGGCTCCGAGCCTGTTCAGTGGACTCCAGAGCTGTCAGAATGGTATTTTCTGAACCAATTGGTCATTCTTCCAATGTCATTTAAGTATCCTAGTTGAACCTATGGGATCCCACTCACTGTTGGGTCCTTTTATTGTGTAGAACCTGATAAGAAAATGAAACCTGATTATGGTTGTGATACAAAGGGGAGTCCTAGTAGTTTTGCAGGTTAATGTGGCAGAGCAAAGCCTACGGCTATTTAAGCAGAAGCTATTAGTACCATAGCCTAATGGTCTGTCAGTATTTGTCTGGTCCTAGCCTCCATCCATCTGTTCAGAATCTGCATCCAACTCCATACTGGCTGTCCTGAAACTCTCCCAGAGATAATTAGAGGGAACTGGTCAGTATTTCAATAACCCTCACCCCCGCACATACTAGTTAGGGAGATGTCATTAAAAAATACATGTTCTTCCATTGCCAAAGAAAAAGCTCCACTCATGTGATTAAGACCCCTCTCTACTACTGAGTTCCCCAGACGTAGACAAATTTCCTGGAGCTTTATCTCTTGCAGGCTGCCAAATGCTTCTTCTGCCATGCTCCTGCCAAAAGAGCCACCTGTCTGCCTGGCTGTTCCTGAACTTCCTTGGTGACAATTGATCTGTCTGCACTCCTCATCAAGCGGCCTCGGTGACTCCGATTCTCAAGCTATTTCATCCCACTACCAATAACAGTGTCTAGATGCTAACATTTAAGGAAAGTCTGACATTAAATTTCTAATATAGAACTAAAAGGCATTAGATGTCTTGACATCCAGACAGGCCTGAATTTACTTCAGTCTGACTCAGCAACCACTCAAAGAATTGAGTCTACTCTTAATCCATAATTTATTTTTAAAGGTATATCCCTGGTTGTAATCTTATTATGAAACAACAAGACTTTCTTTTAAGGAAATATGACTAGCATTTTGAGAAAAGTTTACTCTATTTTTGAATTAAAGTCTTTGCCCGTTAGGGTAGTTGTTGTAGGTTTTTTAGTCTCTATAAGTGTGCCTACAAAATTAAAAAAATGCATGGATGCATTCCATGAATACAATTAATAAATTGCAGGAGGTTTTGGAAATACACGACTTAGCTTGAAAATGTCATTACAGGGTCAGATAGTCAAGAAAATATCCTGTCTTGTCCTATACTGCCACCAGCTGGACAAAATTAATAAAACATTCTAGCAACAACAATTTGAGGTCTTTTTATTACTTGCTTTGAAACTCAGAGAATCCTATATCCAGTGTGCCCTGGAAAAGCCAGGTTTACCCTTTTCACCACAGCATAATCAATAACAGGACCATATTACTTTAAAAGAGTCTTGGTTTAGATAATGCATAACTTGGACGAATAGAGGCTTTCTGTCCAGGTGTTGTCTACTCTGCCCATCTCATCTCTCTAGTTCAGTATACTCCAGCCACATTCATCTTGTTCTTCCCTGAAAAGGCCTAGCTGCTGCCTGCTGTTCATCTACTTGGAATTCCTTCTCTCTTCTCACAGTTGGAAATAAAGCTGTGCCTGCTCATTGCTCAGTTTCAGCTCAAAACTGGGCCTCTTCCTCCACAGTCCAACTCTGCTTACTCTGTGCCGTGAATTGAGCAAACCTAATCTTATTAAGCCCTTTATCCCTTTGCATGGCTGTCACTTCAAGAAGCCCCAGATTCCAGGGCACCTCATTTTTCACACTGTAATCCTCATAAGGCACTGAGGACAGAAATGGTTCCTGTTTATCTTTACTGCCCTGTATATATTCATGGCACTCCCTTCCACTTCAGAAACATCCTGTTTAGAAGTTAAGTGATATATTCACCTTGCCTGCTCTATATCGTTCTCTGATCCCCACTTAATTCCTAAAAACTCCAGTGTACCCTCTAAGATGCATAGTTCATCATCAGCAAAAGTCCTCTCCGTGCAGTCTCAAACTCTTACTATTCCCTTGAGTTTCCTGCTGAAGGAAATTTGGTTCTTTCCTGAGGGCAACACTTCCCTGTATCTGTCTAAGGCAAAATACATGTCCTGAGTTCTCATTCCTAAGTTCTAGAATGTTCACAACCCCCTTCCTATTAATAATGGAGCTTTAAATCACATGTCATCAGACAATAACTTGCCTGTCACCATGATCTAACACTCCTGTAATTAACACCTTGTCAAATATCTCAGAAATTAAGAATCCTAGCTACCACTTTGGTCTGTGCCGCTCTTGAGATCCTAGAAATATTGTGACAATGGATTACCAGAAGAATTCAGTGAGAAAGCTACATGTTACCTAGGAAAATATCTTCTCAGCTATTTTCTGTTGCTTGGGCTACTTGAAGTTCCTCTGAACATGTCTCCATATTTCCAGTTTTACTCACATAGAGTTTATCTTCAGCACAGAAACTGAGGTTGCCTTTGTAAGCATAACTTCCTCTAAATTTAACAATTCTTATTTCAATTAAAGAAAAAAACAAAGTCTTTAAAATGGTTCAGAAAGTCCTTCATCTGTGTCTCCACCCCTCACAGCAGTCCAGCCACAATGGTCTCCTTATGGCCAGAAAGCATGCCTTGGAGGATCCCAGATTACATCTCATTCTGGACCTCACTTCCCAACTATCTATATGGATAGCTTCCTCCTGATTTTGAAGAATTGATTCAAATCCACCTTTTCAATATGCCATCCTTGATCTCCTATTAAAAATTACAACCACCATTAGCATCTTCTACTGACCATTAATATTTTCCTTTTCCGTGGTACTTTTAGAAATCATTTGTTATTTGTTTCCTCACCTTGGTGGAGAGAAAACCCCATAAAGATGAAGATTTTCACCTAACTTGTCATCAAGACAAAAACCTAGAACTTAGCCCAGGACATAATAGGTATGAAATAACTATTTTCATAGATTAATATAATATTATGACAATTTATAGCTATTCGTTCCAATGGAAACATAATATAACCAGAATTTGTAGAATTGTTAGATACTTCATCTATTGTATCTCAGTCAGTCCTGCCAGAGACAAATATATAATTTCATGGACATTAAATTCCAAGGTTGTAAGCTATATTTTATTTAGCTGGCAAAGTGCCTTTCAACTTTGTATTTGAAAGCCTTTAAGTAACATAGTAGTGCGTATTTTTCAGTTGAATAGCCCCACAACAAACCATTTTATACTCATGTGATTCTGCTGATTTTGGGGGGGGGAGAGGGGTTCTATTTGTCCTTATATCTTATTATGCATTTGTTTTTGTGATCCCTGGTTTTTATTTCTAACATAGTGGCCAGAGAACACTTTCTTAAAGCACAGCTGGATATTCATTCTCAGTGAACTCTTAAAAGAGCAAATAGAGGTCAGTGTCCATCCCGTATATGAACTTCCTATATTGAAAAACCATAAGAAAGCTTCATTAGAGTCTTAGTTGTGGCTTCTGAGTCGGCAAACTCCTGAGCATAGAGTATGTCTGAGTCACCACTGAAGACTTTACAGCTCTGCACCAGACAGGTGGGGGCCACCCAAGGACCACACTGTCTTATTGGCCATGGTATCCCTAACACTTAAAAGAGGCCTTTACCCATGGGAGGTACTGTACTTGTTGAATGAGGGGAAAGGTGTTTACTAAGTAAGTAGATTTACAAGCTCCAGCCTCTGAATGGGATTAAATGCCCTTTTTAACTATGCCCCCCACCTTGCTCTAATATCAGTCTACCTCAGTTTCTGGAAATACTTTGACACTTGAGTGCAATAGTTGAGCAAGAATGTTACACTTATGTGAGAGAAATGCCTTATAAGCTATTGCTTATTAACATCAAAGTAAGGATTAGTTAGCCTACTAGTTTATATATTATGGTTAATGGTAGATAGAAGTGTTCAAATAAACAGGACCCAGAAAGACATGCTTGAAGAAGGTACAATGAAGAGTGGTTAGATGATGCAGTTGTTCGAGAGGAGGTCCACAGTGGGAGAGAACAGGTGAGATTAAGTAGAGCCAGTTTGAAATGATACTGTGGGCAAAGTCAAGGATGAGAGTAGAAAAAAAAAGATTTATCAATTTTTCCAAATCTGCCTTTGATCTTTACATATTGTGAAATATATTTACTGAAATTTAATTGAAAACTTTGATTTTCTTTAGCATTATTTCTTCTCCAGAGCCAGAGGGCCATAGCATACCATTCTTTTAAGTCCTGGCATCTAATGCATGAAGGTATTCACTACCTGTTGTAAATATGGTTAAATAATAAATCACTTAAATGTAGGGTTCCGTTTTTTGTGTTTGTATTGGAAAGTTACTTTTCTTTAACAATTCATTGATATGGGTTGTAGTCAGGATTAATTGAGATGTCTTATGTAAAATATTTTGCATGGTGCTGGGTACAGCAGAGTCACATGAGTATAAGATGGTTTGTTGTTGGGCTATTAAATTGGGTACAGGTGCTGGCCAAAACTTAACATTAACAGTACGTTAACAGTTAATCATAGTATTAGGATCTATCTTTTTTTTTCTTTAAGTATCTTAAAAAGAGATCAGTCAACAGTCACAGGACCTGGGCTATCCATGTTGGTATGGCAACAGCTTAAGCACTTTCACCTGGGCTTCAGCTCATGAGCAGATAAAGGGCAGAAGGCTCTCCGAAAATTAGTTCATATGTAGAAAAGCAACATCTTTCTTCAGTTGTCAGAAGATAAACAAATCCATATTGAAAGGATTATCATTATTTTATATGAAATTTCAGTTACATTTAAATTCTATCACTATAAATGGTTCTATGTTTTAGAAATTAAAGTAGATATTAATTGTAGAAATAAATTTAGCTAATGTCTTCGTATTTAGCTCCATCTATCAGTTTAATAACTTTACAGTTAAAGTAAGTCATTTTACCAGGTCCATTGTCTCAGAAGGCTGAAACAGGAGGATTGCGAGTTTAAAGTCAGCTTTAGCAACTTATGGAGGTCCTAAGCAAATCAACAAGACCCTGTCTCTACATAAAATTCAAAAAGGGCTGGGGATAGGATTCAGTGATTAAGTGCCACTGAAGTCAATCCCCAGTACCAAATAAATAAATAAATAAATAGAATGAGTCATTTCATATTATGGATTCTTGAGTAATATTTAACCTAAGTTTTTGAATATTTTTAATGTGGCCAAGACTTAATTTTTTTCTTAGTAATTTCTTTCATCATTTACCCCTAAAATAGCTTTTACCAATTTTAGATCAGAGATAGCATCCTACATTTCTCTGATTTTTTCCTCTTATACATGGACTTTTATGAATATTAAACACTTAGAATTCACTCAAATTCCTACTTCGCACACTGTCTTACCTAAAAAATGTAGCTACATCATTTATCAAATGTTTCTTACATTTTTCAATTTTATAAGATCACAAATCAACAAATGAGAACATTATTTTTTTTGTCAATATATCACACCAAAGGCTGTTTCCATCAGTACAGGACTCATGTAAATCAATAAGATTATTATGAATAGCGGAGGAGAAAAATATGAAAATGACATGAACAGATCTCAAAAGAACACATACCATCAAAAACAAATAACTGCAGGAAGAAATTCAGTCTTTCTTTTAATCCAAGAAGTTCACCATTTAAGCAACAGGTATATTTTAAAGATTACAATAAGTGATTTCTTACTATTTTTGAATATGTGTAAACACAAATAAAACATTATTTGGGGGACATAATTTGCATGTTATTTCTGGCAAACAATTTGACAGTATACAACAGGAATATTTGCTATTTTAATTTTGCATATATAATTATATAAATTAATCATTTGTAACAAGTCAGATATACACACAAATGACTATATGAGTGGATGCTTATTTCAAGTAGTAAAATCTTGAAATATCCGGTCTGGGGTTGTGGCTCAGCTGTAGAGCACTCACTTAGCATGTGCGAGGTGTGGGTTCGATCCTCAGCACCACATAAAAATAAATAAATAAATAGACAGATAGAGAGATAAATAAATAAATAAATAAATAAATAAAAGGTATTGTGCCAAACTACAACTAAAAAAAAATCTTGAACCATCCTAAATATTCAGCAGCAGGTAAATTTTTAAATAAACTTTGGGTTTATAAAAACTTTGAAACAGGCAAATATCAGAAGAAAGTTCTAAGGAAGATTTACTAATAGCATAAATATGCATGATATATTAATAAAATAATATTTTATTCTTATATTTGTTTCATATTTTTATTCTTATATTTATTCACATATTTGTTTTTCTTATAGATTTTATTCTTATATTTATGCATATTTCAATAATATTCATATTAATTACACATGTATTCTAGAGAAAAAAACACACTTAAAAGGTTATAAATATATGCATCGAAGTGCTAGCAAAATTTTATCTGGGTGGTGGTTCATTAAGATTTGTATTCAAGTTCTCTCTATTATACCAATTCTAACACAGAATAAGAGGGGAGGGAAGAATAGAAGTTCATTGGTTAGACAAAGGGAAATGAAGAGAAGGGAAGAGAGATGAGAATAAGAAAGACAGTGGAATGAATCTGACATAACATTTCCGGGTTCCTATGTGAATATACCACCAGTAAAACTCTACATCATGCACAACCACAAGAATGGAATCCTAATTGTAATAAGTATGATCCATGTATATATGTCAAAATACACTCTACTGTCATGTATATCTAAAAAGAACAAATAAAAAAGATTTGTATTCAATATGTTATACTTTCCCATATGTTATCATTGTTCTATGATGTTTATACTATTTTTATACTTTTTATACTCAGAAAAAAATAAGCATTAATTTTAATTTAGAATTGTATTTAAATTGACTACTGTAACATAGTAGTTAAAAGAATAAACAGGAGTTATTGACTATATGTCTATAAATTATGCTTCAAAACAATTTTCTTTTGAAGAAGGAGCAGCTAAGCTACTATAACACAGCAGACACTGAGTTAAGACTGGACATGCTAATAGATGTTTGGTTGTTACTTTAATAAAGCTGAACAAATGTATGGATCTGCATAAAAATTGCTAAATACAAACAACATGTGAATTAAGGAACTAGAAGCTTTATATATCTGCATTGGAACATAGTAACTTATCCAAGAATTAATTCATTTCACCCATATTTTTCCTAAAAGTAAGGATTTAAAATCTATATTCTGAATTACAACACATATACATTTTATTATACAAGTGGAATTTACTGTAAGAAAATAAAACTTTAAGAAAAAAGGGTTAGTAAACTGTAGATAGGGCAAAGGAGTGAGAGGGGAAGGGAGGGGACACGGGGATAGAAAAGACAGTGAAATGAGATGGACACTATTACCATAAATACATGTATGAAGACACGAATGGTGTGAATGCACTTTGTATACAACAAGAGATGTGAAAAATTGTGCTCTATATGTGTAATATGAACCGTAATGCATTCTGCTGTCATATATAACAAATTAGAATAAAAAAATTAAAATTTAAAAAAAGAAGCGAAAAAGAAAAGAAAACTTCATAAAAGTTCAAGAAATTTCCTAGATAATAATTTTTTTTGCTTAACACATTTTAAATGTTCTTTCTTCCATATGAAACATTAGTTTTCCTCTGACCCCTTAAACTCCCATACCCTGCACTGAAGGAATTTGAACTTGCCCTCTATGCTATGTGCAATTATCATTATCTTAATTTAGTCTGCTTTTACCTTCTAGGGTAAGACTCCCAGTTACAGGTTGCTATAATAACCCACATTTCCTCATAGCATTTATACTAATTGTTAAATCATATATGTTTACGTTAGTGTATTCCTGGAACTTGATAACTATTTGTTGAATGGATTAATTAGTGAATGACCCATAACAAATTTATATGCTTTCTTTATATTCTCATAATAGTCCTTTGAAGTTGCCAGTAAAATATTATTAATTCTATTTTGTATATGAGTAAGTAAATATTAAATATTAAATTCCCCAAAGATCACATGGTAAATAAAAATTAAAGAGATTAAATTCACAAGATCATATGGTTGGGAGTATGATATAAATATGCTTCACTACTAATTTGGTGTTTAATATGGTTTAATAATTATTAATTGAATAAATATACTCATTCATTCATTCAATGAAGATCACTTGCTTTTGTAAAATATTTTTCTTTTATCTATGATAACTACTGCAATATCCATGTGGAATTTTTATATACTGAATACCATTTACAGTCCACTTCTCTGCATTGGAACTGCCATGGATAATGAAGAGCTCAGGACATTTTTTCCCTGACACCTTTTAGATAGGGTCTTTCCTTTTTATTCTTGCTCAAAAGTTTAAATCTCTGGACCAGTAGGTCTCCTTATCGCTGTCACCACACAGCCACTGAAGTTGTAGATGTATCCAGTGCTAAAAAATAGCTCGATTGGATTGTCCAAGCCCAGACATTGGCTTGAAATGCCAGGCCCTAAGCTCACCTCTAGTTTTCATCCTGTGAACACTGATAACTTTGTACAAAGTGCAGTGAGAGCCTGAGTATGCTCAGACTCTTCTTCATAATCCCAAACCAAAGCATCTTATTGTAAGGAAAGATTTAACAAGTTGTCAGTTAGGTCTGCTTAGGATTTTTTTTTTCCTTGACTTTTGGGAGAATGTATGATTTCTCATTTTCATGGAAATTTATCCATTGTTTTTCTTAGCAATAAACTGTGAAAGTGGAATAAATTGCTTAGTGATTTTACTGTTGATCTAATTTGTATCAGTAATCAGATTCAGAAACCAATTAACAGTCCTACTGGGATGTGAAGAGAAAGTTCTGCCCTAAAAAGCGTCTTAGGGTCTCTGAACAGGACATCTGACTGTGTGATGTAATGAAATAGCAGTAAGAAAAAATTTAATATATTTGATTTGCTTTTTGCTTAGTTCATCGTGTGGCACTATTTTTAAAGATAATTATTATGATTATCCCATGCTGGGAAAAGAAATAAAAATGAACCTAAAACCAGTTTTTATTCATAAAACTGGCAAAAATTTGAAGTTTCATACCAAATGTTACCAAGATTATGAAAAACAACAATGCTGCAAGTATTATTACTTAAGAGAGTAATTGTACCCAGTGACCTTTCATTGTTACCTCTTGATATACATTTTTGAAAAATCCTGGGATCTGAACTTAAGGATCCAGGTTTAGGGATGTTCATTGAGCCTTTCTCTCTAATACTTAAAAGTTGAAAATAATATAATGACTAATAATAGAAGAATGTACACTATATTCTGAACTATAGTACAGAGGTTAAAAAGAAATGAAGTAGTTCTCTATGATTTAAGCTCAAGAGATCTATGTCATGTTATTGGAGGTGGGGAAAGCAAAATGCATCATTTTAGTGTATTTCTTATATTTGAATCACAAAAATAGAAAATCTACATTATTATGTTATTTTAATATTAAAACACTTCATATGTCTGTAGTTACATTTGGTGAAAAATGAAGGGAACCAAGATTGTGGTCATGATAAAGGGATTGAGATGTAATTATTGGCAAAGCCAATGCAATTAATATGCTACTTAGATAATTAAAATTACTATAAAAGATTTACTCTAAATATCATTTGCCTCAAGAGAATAAATGAATAATAAATGCCTCAAGATAAAATGCAGTTGATCATCAATAACCAACCACAGCAATAGCCTAGGTCCTATTTCTTCTAAAATTTGTTTTCTGAAGCAATATAAAGCAGTTGGTCTAATAATAGCACTCTGCTTCTCGGAATAAATCTGAGAAGAAAATAAGTCATTATTTTCTGGAGTGCTTATCCTGGGGAATTGGTCCATTCAGGATCATATGGCTCTTCCAGGCAGGGTAGAGAGGAAGATAGGAGGGAGGAAGGGGCACTCAGTTGGCAAAATGGCACAGTAACCCTAGCTGTAAACACACTGAAGGAAACCACCTGCCAGACCAAGCCTATCAAAATGGCAAATCAGGTGAATGTGCTATTTAAAATTCCCTCTCTCCTTCTTTTCTTAATCCCTCACTACACTGAACAAATGGGCCTACTTTTTTACTTTCAACATTGCCAATGATAATAAATTTTAAAAATTCAAGAGGGTAGAAGGTAGGTCTTTTTCTGCTTCCTCTTTTTAATCCAGAAAAATAATCTAGGACAAGAGTAATTATTAAAACTTGAGAATGTTTGGATATTTTCATTTTTTAGATCAAAGTCACTTTCTAAAATACGCTCTTTCCAGCTTTGGAGGTAGCATGATGTAATGGATATATTTGGGAGATTGACAACATAAGACTGAATTATTGTGTAATATTTACTAGGAGGCTTAACATTGTCCACTCACTAAAATAGTTTAAACTACTTTTTAACTCTGTTTTTAAAAAGAGGTTGAGGATCATTAATCCCCAGCACCATGATCTCACAGGGTCTTTGAAGGATGAAAGCACAAAGAGGTTTGAAAATCGTAAATCATTTTACAAGTTAATAGTAGATTAAGTCCAGCTGTGTTTTAGAAATACACAATTTGCAGCAGGAGAGACTAATTAAAAATAGAACGGAGAAATTCTGAACATCTTTTTATTCCTCAAAAGGAAAAAAAATAAGGTGGAGATGATCATGGTTTTTAAAATTTCATTTTTTATTTCACAAGATAGGAATACCAAGAATTCAAATAGATTTGCTGAAACATTTTTAATAGTGACCCTATGATCAATTTTTTTTAAGAAATCAACCATATTAAGTGAAATAGAAAGCAGAAAAAGAATATGTAGCAAGGAAGCTATGAAGGATGGATGGAGACATCAGTTGAGGTAATAGTAAACTAAGAATTTCTCATGTTCATTCATAGTTCTTGGAGAAGGACAGCAAAGAAATACATCAGGAGACATGAAATTGGCTGAATGTTCCAGAAAGTTAATTTTAGATGAAATTTTCAAAAAGCTTTTCAGTTCCAGAAGATGCATAGTACAGATTCCAAAACTTGGAAAAACTGACAAAAGACTGAAACTAGTAGTAGAGCCCCATTTGGGAGTGAGTCCAGAGAGAAAGCCATCCTCTCCAGATAAAGTAGCAATGGAAGGGTAATGGTTATCGACTGCAAGTCAATAAAATCTTTCTAGCTTGACTTGACACAGATGCCACTTTCAGTCTGTTATCACTCAAAGCATAAATTATCATTATAACTTATTAATCTTGATGCTCAGATATCAACTCTTATGAGAAAGAATATTTGCCTCAATGAAAAAAATTACAAATCATTGATAATCAAAATGTCAACACAATTAACAGTGGGTTTATTTTATTTTATTTTTTTAAATACTTATTTTTTTTAGTTATAGGTGAACTCAATACCTTTATTTTATTTTTATGTGGTGATGAGGATTGAACTCAGTGCCTCACGCATGCTAGGCGAGAGCTGTACCACTGAGCCACGGTTTCAACTCCAACAGTGGGTTTTTAAATGCTTTATATTTAATTCTCTTAACAAGTCTTTGAAATATGTACTATGTATATGTGTGTGTATATATATATATATATATATATATATATATATACACACACACACACACATATATACATATAAATTCACATATATATACATACAAATATATAAAATATATATGCTTAGACACATATATATGTGATTGCAAAATATATATGTATTGTAGATACATATATAATTGTATATTTATTTTTATTTATTTTACCTATTTTATTTATTAATAAATTTATTTTATTTATAATAACTTTATTATAGTTTTCATTATTAACCTAATAGTATAGCAGATTACTTTTGGAAATGAAAACATTACATGACACACACATTTTGCCAAGGCAAAATGCATTGCCACCATTCATATCATACAAAATGGCATATTTTCATTTTTTATTTCTTATTTTCTTTAATAAATATATACTGAAAAAAATAGGTTTTTTTCATTACCCTTTCATTATAGAAAAGCAAAGCATTGTATTTCCAGTTAATACTAGGAGTACTGCTTGAAAAAACACATTGGAAATTAGCAACCGGCAAATAACCCACTGAGCTTTTCAAAAATTGCAAATGTTACTTCATTTGCTTTGGGCAACTAACCACTTCTGCCTTTCTTCAAAGAATCTTTTTCTCTATGCAGAATGAAAAGAGGTTGTGACACTTCTGATTGTGGATTCATTACTTTTATTATTAGTGACTACAGTATGTTGAACACTAATGATTTAATGAACATTGAAGGACAGTGGGGAGACAGTGTGTACAGCAACTGTACAGTGTGCTAAGAGCTAAGATGATGGAAGTGCCAGGGAACCGAAGAGCAATGGTCCTCAGCGGACCCAGGGGCATGTGTGTGTGCACATGCATGTGGTATGTGTAAAAGCCATGTTTTCTCCTGAAGGATAAGTAACTAGGTGAGGAAAAAATGTGGGAGAGCATGGGACTTTGTTACAGAGCATCCTTTAAGCACGGTAATGACTAATCCTAGGAAGACCATTTGTCCACACACAGGTCCTACCTTATGAAAACTGAATTAGATGACAGAAATGATGTAAGGTGGATCACAAAAGACAATCTGAAAAACCTGAGCCACTGAGATAGAAGTTACAAGAATTCCATCTACTCTTGATGGCTGGGATCCTAGACACTCAGATTTGATAATGACTTGTAATTTTGTTTTCAGTTTTGTATAAAGCAGTCATTCTTCTTGTTATTTCCATGGACATGTGAAGATATATGTGTAAAAGGCACAGGGAACACTAAATACATGTGGTATGATAAAAGCGTGCAGAGGGAGGGTGTCATGGTTTGTACAGTCTTGATTATGATTATTCAAAGAATTAAGTTTCTGACATCTCATATCTTCAGCTTCTTAAAATCCTTGGGCTTCAAAGAAGATTGCTTTATATTCACATTAAAATTGAATGTATTCAATAGCCAAAAATATTGAAGTTGGGAAGATGTATTAATAGAAAATAAATATAAATGTATCAATATAGGAATAGCTTATCCTACTGAAATACAGTGGCCAGTTCAAAATATCTACCATGCAACAGCTAAATACTCAAACTTTCTGGTCCCAGTCATACATATAAATTAGGAGTATCATGCTTTTTATTATCATGCATGTTAATAAATGGAGTTTGATTAGGACATAAAATGAGAAGGCTGCTTGCATTTTCAAATATTTCAATTTCAGTTTTCAGAGCAATCCAGTCACTTTTAACCTAGCTTTTATATCTAGTCTTTTACTCACTCAAAATACAGATGAGGTCTGAATTTTAAATTAACATATAAATGACTTTATGTTGATTTAGAAGAACTAAGCTGACCCTCAGGTCTTTTAACCATCAGTAAAGACTAATGAAATAAAGAGCATTATAAGGTATGGGGAAAGTGTTACCACATTTTGATTGGTTCATTCAGTAAGTATTCATAGGGCACACAGTTCTGGGGAATATAAAATTAATTGCACTCAATGTCCCTATCACATTTCTAAAGATATAAAAATCACAATTAAAAAATGTTAAATATTAATTGTATCAGGGTTCTTTAAGAAAACAGAGTCAAGAGGATAAATGCACATATATATGTATAACTAGAGATTCATTTAAAGATATTGGTTCACAGGATTGGTGAGAGGCCAGTAACTCAAACGTGTAGGGAGAGCAGGCTGGAAACTCAGGCAAGAGAGACCTGCTTTCTCCACAGCATGTTCTTGTTTGGGTTTGCCCAGCGGCCTTGAGTCCTTGGGCCCCACTCAGGGAATATGTGGAGGCACTGAATGAGGAGATGTCACCTGGAGGCAGTGTGCAACCTTCCAAATAAACTCATAATAAAAGAATCCACCTCAAAACAGAGCTTGAGGACAACTCTTCACAGGTTTGAAAATATAAAAGAAAGTGTACTGTCATGTCACCCGGGAGGGTCATAGGAGAAGCCCCAGGAAACCATACAAGCACTCAGAGGGAATGGCACTCACACAAAGTCAAGCTCTTCCTCCTGAAGTCTGGAAAATGGATGGACTTGTGAAAAACATTCCCAAGCCCTTCAGTCAGCGTGTTCTCACCAGATTCCACAAACACGCTTTGCACGTTAGAAGTCTCCATAATGATATAAACAATCACTTGAAGAGTAGTGATGAGAAGTCATGTAAAAGTAAGAAATGTGGAAAACCTCCCAGGACTTTTTTTTTTTTTCCTTATTCCACATACCAGAACCCAACCAGAAGATAATACCTGTGAATTACTGAGCATGGCTTCATCTTTTTTTAGAGGGTATCCAAAATTTAGTGTGGAAATTAAGAAAGTAAGAAAATATTTGGGGATAAAGAATATAGACCACTTTTAAATGTTGAGAATATAGACCAAATTTAAATGTTGCAATACCTCCAAATGAACATCAGAAATTTCCAGTTGAGGACAATCAACATACATGGAGTCCAGCCTCCTGTGGCACAAGCCCTCCAACATGACGTCTTACTGAAGAGAAATTCTGCAATTTTCCTCAGTACTTTGTAACCTTTCCATCTCTTCCTCTGTTTGTTTCTCCCCATTTCTTGTGCCACTTTTGCCAGTTTCTGCTTTTTCTCCTTTTTCTCCCCACTGTTCCCAAGCTCTCCTGTCTCTCTATTCATATATTCCATATCCCTTTTATTTTTTACTCAGGAGCCATATTTTTTTCTAGTTAGTGCTGCTTTCATTTATTTTTCCTGTCTCTTGTTGTCAGAAAAAGGAGTGTGTATCTTCAGAACCACTCAGTTTTATTGATTTTTAATTTGATTTAATTTTAAGTAAGGATATTAAAAAACAACTACTATGACTGCTTTTTAGTAAAAGAAATTTATAACATCAGAAGGGAGGAAGGAAATAATCTCAAAATAAAGGACAGTTTTTTGCCAACACACAACTTTTAGCAAACTCATGCCAACAACAACAACACACACACACATTATTGTCTTTGTTTTTCATTTTGCCACAGAATAACAAAATATTCACCTTAGACTGGCTATCAGATGAGATGATCTCTCATGTGTTTTTGAATTCTATGATTTTACTGATTTTTTAAAATTATATATATATATATATATATATATATATATATATATATATATATATATATATATATTCTATGTATTATTTATCCAGGGTTCTCTAGAGGAACAGAATCAACAGGAAGTATAATTATAAAAAGGGGCTGTATTAGGCTGGCTTAGGCAACCAGAAGCTGGATATTCTGCAATGGCCATCTGCAGCCTGGTGAGCTGGAAGAACCAGTAGCTGCACAGCCCCAGAGGCTAAAGCCCAAGAACCAGATGGTTCAATGTCACTATCCTAGTCCCAAACTGAAGGCTTCTGGGGAATCACTGGCAGAGTCCGCTTTGGAAGAGTTGAAGAAGTGAGAGTCGGATATCCTCAGACCATTGCAGCAGCAATCAAGAACCCATTCAAGAAGAAACTGGTTTGCATCTGCTGCTGCTTCCTTGTTCTTCCAACTTTAATTCCATCCATGCCTTCATCCTATTGGATGGTGCTGTCCACAGTTAGGGAGGGTCTCCATTTCAGTTGGCTATTCCACATGCCAATCATTCCTAGACACACCCTCACTGACATAAGCCTCTTAATTATTGGCATCTCTGAATCCAATCAGGTTGACAATTCAAATTAACAATTACATTCTATATAATAGGCCTCTCTTAAATTTTCATTATTTATCTCCTTACTGTGGATTATGGATATCATTTTCTAATTTCAAGCAGGCTCCCTCTTCCCCTGCTATTTTTAAATTGAAATTCTTATGGAGATGTAGGATTTTGTGCAGTTACGGTGCAGTTTACATGTAGTTATAAGAAGTGACAGAAAGAGTGATGTTCACCAGAGCCAGTACAGCAAACTGATGACATACTGTAAAATAGAGCCAGTGTATTCAAATCCACATGTGGTGTTTTGCTTTCTCCAGTTTTACTTGTACTTACTTGCATGCTCATATTTATTTCTATACAATTTTATCTCTTGTGTAGATTTGTATATCCACTACAACAGTTGGGATTCTGAAGAATTCCACCACCACAAGGATCCATGGTGTTGCCTTTTATGGCCACACACACCACCCCAGGCTAGACCCCATCCCTAACCCCTAGCAGTTTTTTTTTTTTTTTTTTAATTTCAAAAATATTATGGAAGTGGAATAATGGCCTATTATATAGAAAGTAATTGTTAATTTGAATTGTCAAACTGATTGGATTCAGAGATGCCAATGATTAATGGAATAATAATAAGTTGAATAATAATCTTTGGAACTGACTTATTTCACTTGGAATACTCTCTGTAGAGTTACCCAAGTTGCTGTGCAGATGTATAAATATTTGGTTTCTCTTGTTGAGTAGTATTTCATGGTATATGCCATGGATTGTTTGACTGTTCATCCCATGAAGAAAATCTGGATTGATTCCAGAGTCTGGCTATTAAAAATGAAGCCACTTTGAATAGCTGTGGGAAGAAAATAAGAGAAGAACAAATGAAATCTTTTGTAGAGCTTTGTCATCATGTGTAGGTAGAACACCTTTATTCATATCTACTGTTCTTACCCAGATTAGTGTGCTGTTTTCATCCCAGGCATTATTCAAAATGATTTCAAATCACTTAACCTTCAGAAAAATCCTATAAAGGAAGTACCATTTTATGGAGGAAACTAAGGCAGAATTGTTAAGTAACTTGTTCAAGTTCATATAAATGATAAGTGGCCAAGCTGGAACATGAGCCAAAGAATCTTTACCCTGTATATCATTATCATAATTGTGATTTAATGCAAAATCAGGGGGGAAAATTGAAATAGTTTTTGATATTTATGCCCCTTTCCCAACACTTCTAAATTTGATTGTGGACATATCTGCTATGGTTTGGATATGGTTTGAATGTGTCTCTTAAAGTTTCATGTGTTGTAAGCTTAGTCCCCAGTATGATAAAGGGGAAGGTGATGGAATCTTTAATAGCAGGGACTAGTTGGGAGATGTTTAGGACTTTGAGGATACTGACACAGGAAGACAAAAATAGTTCTTGTTTGACCCAGTTAGTTTCTCAGAGATGAGTTGTTACAGAAGAGCAAGACTGGCCTCTCCCTGCTCTCTGGTTGCCAGTCTTATCATGTGATCCCTCTCTTTCACACATACATGCTTCTTGCCATAAAACTATCCTGCCATGATGTGGTGCAGTCAAGTTGTGGGGCATTGGGCGGGTCTTGCAAGTAGATACCATGCTGTTGGAATTTTCAGGTTCAAAAACTAACTATATAAATCTTTTTTTTTTTTCTTTCTAAAAGAAGCTTCAGGTATTTTGCTACAGAAACCAAAAATGAACTAATGCAATGTCACTTGAACTCACCAGATCTAAACATTTAAAGATAAAACAGAGTGGATAGTTTTCATTACATATATGCTCCACTTCAGAGCTGATGTTTTCGTTTTTACAATGGGAAGTCATGCTAAGTGGGAACTTTTGGCTGCTGGACTTGAGAAGTCTCAACAATTTCAGGGCACTCTGATGTATTTTCAACACAAAGCAAAAGAGCATTCTATGTTTCTTATTTTCTTTAAAACAGATTATTTTACAATGCTCTTATCTATGACAGAAATACATTTCCTCTGAGAAAAAATTTCAGTTCTTACTTTAAGGCAAGAATTTTACAAATATTTATGCCAATGTTCCCTGAAAAACCACCTCCAAAATTTTATGGGCTACAAAGTTATCATAAAAATAGAATCAAAATATACCTTTCTATTTTCCAGTATACTCAAAATTGAATTTAAAAATTAATAAATAAAGAATAATAAGCATATTCTTATACTTTTTCATGTATATGTATTCCTTTAATTGACAGTAAAGAGATACAATTTTTAAGGTTAATTTTACCTCAGAATTTGTTTTCTTTAGTGTCTTTTTAAAATTTAAAGTTATTTCAAAGGCATTATTAAACTAAAATATAATACAGTATATAATGCTATACAGATGATGTATAAATTGAAAAAACTACACAACAAAATGGTAGACATGTTTATCTGTATCAAAGAAGATGAACATTATGCCCCTAGGGCAAAATGTTATATATTATACTTTAAAGCACAAGCAGGATATTTTTCTTAAAGAGCAATAGTAAATTCTATTACAATCTGTGGGAATACCTCATTAGTCTAGTTTTGAACCATTTTTTTTCAGATATAATAAAAAAAAATACCTTTGTGTTTCAGAAGGTAAAGCTTGAAATACATGTCTCCTTAGAGATGTTCACATGGGAAGCTTCAAAAAGAAAATTCACCTTTATTCTATTCCCATGGAATTGGATGAAACATTGGTCAGGAGTTGAAGTTCCATATAAAAGTATAGAAAGAAATTGACATTTTTTTCCCTAATAGTCAAAAATCTGAAAAACACTATGTAGAAATAATGCTTGCTTCCAGAGTCTTTTATAAAGTTGTTTCTAAAGCACACACAGACAACAAATCACAGCCATTTTATAACATGCAGTTACGGACACATTGAAAAAAAAAAGTTTCCCCTAGAGGAGCTTCTCTTTTTTTATTAAATGCTATGCCCAATTAAGTTCAGTTAATCGTTTTGGTGTAAAATGAGTTGCTGTGGAGTTGTTTTCCCCAAGGGAGTAAGCAGCTATCTAGCTCTGGATTATAGAACAAATAGCTGATAGCAATCAAATATCATTCCATCTCCAGAAGAAGTTTGTTCTTAAAATGAATATCAGATCACTTTGCCTAGATGCCATTGGCTAATAAGGCTAATAACATGTTTCTTTAAATGACTGAAAGTGGTATGGAGAGGTTTTGTTTGGTTGGTTTTTCTAAGTGCCTCCTTGTTCTACAGAACAGTTGCCTAGAAAGTAGGGAGTCTCAACAGCTTAGATTAAACTTAGACTTAAACACACTAGTGTTTTTAAAGAACAGTAACAGGAAGGGGTCAACTTTAGCAAACTTATGTTGGGTGCAAAGAATTTAAATGTATGTTAATGCTCAATGTAATCATTTTTCCTTGGATTCTTTCTCAATACCAGGGTTTTGCATCCCTTATAACACATGTCAGTGATGCTACATTGTTTTATATTTGCTTAAGAAATTAGGACCCCAACATCTTTTCAATTATATGCAGCCATTTAAAAAGTTCTTAGTTATTTTAACTATAGTATTCAAAACTTTGAATTGCCAAATATAATGCTCTAAAAGGACTGGAGATTGAAGACAAAATTACATTTTTATTCTTATAAAGATCAAAGTCAGATTAAGAACATTCCTCTTTATCAATAGATCTCTAAAACAATGGGTATGGAACTCATTCAACAAGAAAATATTAAATTAATATTATATGCAAAACAATGGCACCTCCTTTATAGTTTCTAATTTAGAAATAAAAATTGATATATAAAAGCAATGAATACATTGTTGTATTTGTAGCTATCAGTAACAATGTATACCAAACAAAAGAAACCAAAGCTCAAAGAGATTAAATAGCTGTCCAAGAACATATAAATGTTAAGCTATTAGCCAGACTTCATGGCTCCCAATTCTAAACTTTCATAGTGATCACAGCAATCTGGTGAAGAAGGCATTACCAGACTCATTGAGAAAGTTAGGCCTCTTGCCCACTCAATAGGTGATGGATCCACAATCTGTGTACACTCAGCCTGGGTATGCTTTCAGTTCACCACACTCTTCTCTTCAGAGTAGAAAAATAGATGGGATAGTACTGTTGGCATGCAAATATCACATATAATACATTATCTAATACTGCTAAGTAAGGGCCCCTTTCTTTTTTTTTTTTCTTTTTTTTTATTGGTTGTTCAAAACATTACAAAGCTCTTGACATATCATATTTCATACATTAGATTCAAGTGGGTTATGAACTCCCATTTTTACCCCAAATACAGATTGCAGAATCACATCAGTTACCCTTTCTAGTTACTAAATGCCTTCTCCAAAGGTAACATTGCTTTGATTTGTAATATTATAATATAATTTTGCATGTTATTGAATTTGATATAAATGTGACTAAAAGTCATATAATTTTTGTTGTTCAGCTTCTTCTGTTCAATATTTGGTTTGTGAGTTTTATCCATATTGTTGAAATGGCAGTAGTTCATCATTTTCACTGTTGAATAGTGTTTTGATATAATAATTAGCCATGGCTTATATATTAATTTTATATAAATACACATGTTGATGCACACACACAATAAAAAAAGGGAGGGGGAAGGGCCCGGGTGTGGTAGTGTTGCACACCTGTAATCGAAGCAACTTAAAGAGATGAGGCAGGTGGATCCTAAGTTCAAATCCAGCCTCAGCAATTTAGCAAACACTAAGCAACATAATAAAACCCTGTCTTAAAAGTAAAAATAAAAAGGGCTGGGGATGTAGCTCAGAGGTAAAACAACACCCAGAGTTAAATCCCCAGTACAAAAAAAGGGGAAAAAAAGGAGTACCTTATATTTAAGGAATTTCAAATTAGTTAACATATTTCAGGATGTTCTGATGATTTTTTAAATTTTATAACATAAAGGGACTTCAACTAATTCATATTTTTACAAAATGACTAATTTCAAATTAGTGCATAAAATAATCTAGTGTTGTCAGAATTAAAGTAAACAAAATGGCATATAGATGTTAATAAAATAAGAGATGTTTAACTTTGAATTTTTAAGTCATATTGTCATGTACAAATATTTAAAAATTCTTTATAGAATTGTTGTTGCCAAAAATGTCTTACTTCAACTTCATCATATTGTGGCCAGAGAGAAGTATGGGGAATTATGAAAGTTGGCAGAATCTAAAAATAACATGGAGTGGTCAGAAGAAGAGCAGGAGGCAGAAGGGCATCAGGACAGATCCAAGATCTGCAAACCTGAGGGAGGTGTTGAGACTGAGGGTGTTGTCTCAGAGGCAATCTCTTAAGGGGCAGTCAGAAGCCAAAACACAATCCCTGGGAGTTTCTTTCATCTCAAGCATTGTTCAGGTTAGAATAAAAATTAAAAGATCCAATAGGTGCCATGTTCATGGGAACTGGCAGCTCCCTTAGAGAGTTCTTACAAAGATACAAATGTTTCTCAGGAGAGTATAGGGAAGAATTTTAACTGAAGCCAAAGAAGGGCATGAAATCTATAATTGGGAAGCTACAAAAGAGCCTTAAGATCATCTTCCATCTCTTTTTCTCCTGTCTACTGATTTGCTTCACTCTTCTCCTGCTCTGGAAATGAACTTTATCTGTTTTATATCATACATGATTAAACATGATCATCACTAATAGGCCCCAGCTTATGTTCTCACTTTGAGAATGATTCAATTTTGCATATAGTGGAGTAACAGGGATGTCTAAGCAATGAAAACTACCTGGAAATCAAGCAAATACACAATGATTTCTATATTTCTTCTATAAAGGAGAGTCTTATCTAAAGAATGTGTTCTAGGACAAAGTTTCAGAATGGAAAAGAGAACTGGCAAAAATAAGGGGAGTCACCAAAGACCCCACAACTTGGATAATTTTCTGCTAAGTCCATTAATGTTAGAGTGATTCCAGGGTAACTGGCAAGAATTATTTATCAATCAACCATGAAAGTGACCTGGTAGACTTGAGGTAGAAAGAAGAAAGGAGTAAATGAACAAGGAGAGTGAGAAGGCTTGTCCAGTGGAGGATAAAACCTAGACCTGAGCCTTCTACATATGTGGAATTAGGGATAAGTACACAAAGTTTTAAAACTAATTGTATAAAGACAGTTTAGGGAGACTCTAGAGTCCAGAAGTTGTAGGTAATTATCGAGGACTGATTTTGAGAAAATCATTCTATCTCATAGAAAAGAATAACTTTTGGAGCTATTCACACACACTCATTGGTAAAATTTTTTTCACAAATATAAAAGTTGAAGGAGTTTGTTACAAATACCCTGAATAACAAGAAATACTAAAGGAATTCTGAAGGAAACTGATAACAAGTGAAAACCTGTGTCAACAGAAAGGAATGAGGAAAACTGAAGTTAAAACTACATAGGTGAACATAAAGACTTTATTTCTACATATATTTTTTAAATTAAATTTGCAATTCTACAAAGTCTCACAAAGGAAACAGTAGGTCTATATGACTTTACCATTTTACCAAATATCAAAAGAAGAAACAATGCCAACACTTCACAATCTTTTCCCAAGAATAGAAAGAAAACACAATGTAATTAATTTCATGGAGCCAACATGAATACTAAAACCAGACAGACAGTTCAGAGTGAAAAAGAGAAACCCTACAGCACAATAAGTAGGTCTCATAAATATTTGATGCAAAATTCCTAACAAATTTTATCAATTGAAATCCCAAAAAGAAAAAGCATAATGCTTATGGACAAGTGAGGTTTATTCTAGAAATGAAAGATTGTCTCAATATTTGAAAATCAATGTAATTCACCATATTAAAAATAAGAAGAAGGGAAAAAACCACAATCATCTCAATAGATAGATGCAGGAAAATATTTGGCAAAATAATGCATCAATTCCTTTGTAAAAACAAACAAAAGCTCTCAGTAAACTGAGAATAGTAGGAGATCCTCACCCTGATAAATGGCATCTTTGAAAAATCTGTAGCTGTCATATTTGATGGTAAATGGATGCCTTCTCCAGAGGATCAAGAAATATAACATGGATGTCCATTCTTATCCCTTCTCTTCAGCATATTCTGAGGATTCTAGTGAATGTTCGGGGGGGAAATGAGGAAATCTATACAAAAACTATTAGAAACAATTAGGGAATTTAAGTGAATTGCAGGATTCAAAATCAACATGTAAAAGCTATATTTTTATAAACTAACTTTGAGCATTTTAAAATTAAGATGATTTAATATCTTAATTTACCATATCTAATAATACTATTTATAGTATCAAAACCTACAAAATTCTAGGAGTAAATTGACAAAAAATGTGACACTTGTACACTAAATACTACAAAACACTATCTAGAAAAATTAAAAAGTTAAATAGAGAACTATAGTGCTTATATCAGCATGATTGATATTGTTAAGGCATCAGCTCTCCCAATTTTATATTTAATATAATCCATGTTAAAATAATGATAGGCATTTTTGTTGAGATGACAAATTCTAAAGTGCATATTAAAATTCAAAGAACTAGGAAGAGTTAAAATTTTAATGGGACAAATCTAAGGTGCTTCTCTGTCTGATATCATTTTATTATGAAGTTATAGTAATCAATGGGTTATATGTATAAAGAACAGGCAAATAGCTCAATGAAAAAAAAAAGCAAAAAACAGAATCCAAAAATTGATCTATTTAAAAGGGACAAAGGTAACTAAAGAAATACTGGTTCTTTCAGCAACTAGGGGAAAAAATAAATTTTTTCTTTAAAAAAGTTTTTAAGAAAAAAATTGAAAACAGAATATCAATCCATAGTTCTACAATTTGGATGGGAGGTATCCCCCAAAAGTTCCCATGTTAATGCAGGAATGTTTGCAAGTGAAATGATTGGTTTGTGAGAGTGCAAACCTAATGGATCCATCCTAATTTGATTGGACTGAGTGTGTCAACTGTAAGCAGCTGGGGTGTGTCTGGAGATTGTGGGTCACTAGGGGCATTCCCTGAAAGAGTTTATTTTATCTGTGGTCTATTTATCTAGCTAGATAGCTAGCTATCTCTATCTTTATCTCTCACTCTCCTTCCTGCTTGCCCTGAATTAATCAATACTCCTCTACCAGGGCACTTCTGCCACGATGTTCTGTCTCACCTCAAGTCCAGAGCAATGAACTTGGCCAATCATGAACTAAATATCTGTAATCATGGGCTAAAGAAAACTTTTCCTCCTCTAAGTTATTCTTATTAGCTTTTTTGATTACAACAATAAAAAAAAATGACTAACACGGGCATTGGTATTAAGAAGTGGGGTCGTTGTTGATATTAACCTGGCCATGTGATGTGGTTCAGAAATCTTTGAAAATAATTTGCAAGAGAAGTTTGGAAAAGTTTGGAGATGCAATCCAGTGAAGCCACAGAACGTTGTAGACAGAGCTTAATGGCAATTCTGATAGGAGCTCAGAACATCAGAATGCTGAAAAGAACATGGGCTGTGCTCATGAGGTTTCACGAGAAAATGAGGATTCTGTTGGGAATTGCACTAGAGGCCATTCATGCTATATTCTGGCAAATAACTTGATAGATTTTTGCCCATGTCCTTTTATTTTATGTGAGGCTGAATTTAAAGTGATGAGCTAATTAATCTGGTTATAAATTTCAAAGCAGAACAGCATTCAGTTAGTTGCATGGATTTTGCTGGCAGCTGTTAGCCAGATTTACTGTGAGAATTGGAAGCAAAAAAGCAGAACTAATGAATTTTAAAATCTTGCAGTTTGGCAAAAAAAAAAAAAATGCATGTAAAATTGGGGCCAAGGAAGATGTGATCCTTAAGAAGATTACAGCCACTAAAGAGTTGCCAAGCTCTTTGAATAGAAACAATAGGAAGAATGGATTAAGGGTGTCTTAGGAATTTTCAAGATCACCCCCATTGCAGGTTCCATAGAATAGAAGGGAAAATTCCTTTGAGAAGTGATTATGAGGGCACTCTACTTGCCCAGGGATGCCTAAGAAATTGTTTCACTGGGCTTAGCTTCAGGGGCATTCAGAAGCCACTTTACCTCTGATTCTAAGGGGCCCAATTACTGCCTTAGATGGCAGTGGACCTTGGAATCATCCATGTGGTGATGGTCCTGAAAGAATGCAGGACACTAGAGTTAGGGTGTTATGAAAGCTTTCATTAAGATTTCAAAGGAAGGTCTGGGATGTCAGGCAAAGTGTAGCACGTATGATTGAAATCCATACAGGCTGCCCTTGAGATGGTGATGTGTGAAGTTGTGAAAGTGAAGTTAAGCTTGAATGGTGACCTCAGGAATTAAAAGATGTCAGTAACATGAACTGGCTATTAAAAAAAAAAAAAAAACTGCTGGCTATGGACAGAACCTGGCTAAAAGACAGCCCCTTTATGCTACATTTTGCTGCAGTCAGCAATACCAAAGGGAGGGGCTTCCCAAGACCTTTGGAGAGAATATCTTGCCATCATATGTTCTAGATGCTATATGAGGAGTTACAAGACCTGTCTAGCTGAGTTTCAATCTTGTGTTGATCTCATCCCTTATTTCTTTGCCTCTATTGCACTCTTTTGGAATAGGAATGTTTGTGGCACTGCATGTTAGATATAGGTAACTTCTTTTGATCCTTACAGGGACTCACAGCAAAGAGTCTGGTTTGAATCTCAGGTAAGATTTGGGACTTGAACTCTTGGGCAATGCTAAAAATAATAGCACTATGGGACTACTGGAGCTGGACTAAATACATTTTTGTACAGTGACATGGACATGAGCATTTAGTGGTTCACGGAAGAATGTTACAGTTTGGATATGAGATGTCTCTCAAACATTTCTACATCGATGAGGGAATGTTTGAGGTAAAATGATTGAATTATGAGAAATGCAACCCAACTAGTCCATCTTAATTTGAATGGACTGAGTGATGACTGTATGCAGGGAACATGGCTTGAGAAGGGCATCTGTGGGATTGTGGCCTGAAAAGGTTTTTCCCTACGGTCCCTTCCTCTGTCTCTTTCTCTTTCTGCTTTCTGATTGCCATGAATGGTGCAATGTTCCTTCATCATGTCCTTCCATCATGATGCTCTTACTCATCTTGAGTCCAGAGCAACCATGAACCATGATTCTGAAACCATAAACCTAAACAAACATTTTTTTTCCTCTAGTCTTGCCAGGTATTTTGGTCAAAGTGACAAAAACTAAAACATACAATTTACCCTAACTACAAAAAATAACTCAAATAGACCGCAGATCTAACCTAACAGTAAATACTAAATTATGAAACTTCCAGAAAAAAGCATAAAAGAAAATATTTTTGAAATTGAATTAGGCAAAAATCTTGTAGATAGAAAACAATATTGCTCAGAACCATAAATTTCTACTCTTCAAATGACACTAATAAGAGAAAAAAATAGGAAAGCCAAACACTGGAAGAAATTTTTTGCACATGATATATCTGATAAAGAATTTGTATCCAGACTAGGTAAAGAATTTTAAAAACTCAGTAATAATGAGTAAAAATTTTTAAAATCAGGGAAATATTTAAATTAGACATAGCAAAAGAAGATATACATATGGCAAAGAAAGCTCATGGAAAAAATGCTCAGCATCATTAGTCATGAAGGAAATGTGAATTGTAGTCCACTGTATAAAAGTCTGTACCAAGTGTTGGTGAGAACACAGAGCAACTAGAGATTTCATATATTTCTGGTAGAAAGAGAAAATGGTAACAACTTTGGCAAACAGCTGTTTTCTTAAACAACAAGATATCTTAATTATCTATAAATATTTAAGTATAAATTCTATGTACACACCACACACACACACACACACACACAC
Organism: Marmota flaviventris; assembly: GCF_047511675.1. Taxonomy (NCBI): domain Eukaryota; kingdom Metazoa; phylum Chordata; class Mammalia; order Rodentia; family Sciuridae; genus Marmota; species Marmota flaviventris. The sequence continues at coordinate 36,030,128 of NC_092504.1, read as the reverse complement.
ACACACACACAGCAGATATATTTGCCACATCAACCAGCCACTCCACATCTACATATTTACTGAAGAACATGAGATCATATATTTATATAAAGACTTGTGCACATAAACATGGTACCCACACATTCATAATCATCATCAGAAACTGCAAACACAAATGTACCCCAACAATGAATGGAAAGACAAACTATAGTGTTTACATGCATGGGAATACTACTTTGCAATATAAACAAATGAACTATAGATATATATAACAAATAGACATCTAAAAATCATTATACTGACTGAAAGAAACCATACAAAAATGATGCATACTAGAATTATATAAAATTTCATGTACAGACTAGAATGTACAGACTAGTAGTTGATAGGGAAAGGAAGGGAGCAGAATTAACAGAGAAGCAAGGTCAGAGATAGAGAATGTTCACTGTCTTGATTGTGATGGCTTTGTGAGTGTAGGCATTTTCCAAAATCTATATGCTTTATGTACACTTTATTGGCTTTAAAGTATACTTCCTTTAGAACATAACAAAGGAGAACAGAACGCTGCTTGTAAACATAATATGTAACAGAAAAAAATCATTATGATAATAAACTTGATTTTTTTAAAAAAAGATAGTTTCTTGAAATATTGATTTAAAGATTTTTTTTCCAAATGAGACCATGAATTCCATGAATAAAGTGCTATGTAGCAAAGATATATTTGTCACAGCATGCCTGGCACACAGTAGTTGGTTAGTAAATATTGGAATACTAAATTATTTGCCATTTCTTTTGCGGCAGAAAGGAGTCCATGGAATGAGACATGTTTAAAACTGACTCGTTGATGATTGTTTGAACACCATCTTCAAGCTGTTTCATTTCTGAATCCTTAGAAGAAATAAACAACATCTGTCCCTCTGTGCATTATTGGTTCAAAGAACTCAGTGTTTAAAGATGATAATGTTCATTAAATATGCAAATTATTTCCCGTTTAGCAAAAAATGACTAAAAATTAGTAAGAATTAACTATTAGAGTCAAGTCCTTTAAACATTTTAAATTAAATCACATAATTTTTAATTCTTTTCTTATGAAGAAGATAAAATGCCAAACCCCTGTCCCTCCCCTCACAATAAAGTGTATGCCAGAGACTCAAGGAAAAATCCTTCAAGCAATATGTTAACCTTCCTACCAAAGTCATTTATCTGTTCTGTCTATATTCATTGGTTAAAGCTCAAATTATGTCAACTGAGAAAGAATTATTTTAGAATATAAGCATATTTCTTTTACGTATGTTGCCTCAATTTGGCAAATAAATTAGGGAAAAACAAAACAAAAATAAAATGATCAAGCTTATCTTTTCCAACTCCACTACAAACTCTCATATTCCAAGACATATAGTATCTGATAAGCTGACTTAAAACACAATTCTTCATTTTCATTATAGAAAGCATGTATACCCATTATGCTAATATATTCAAACTATGCCTTCGCTAATATTTTAGAAGAACTGTTTTTTTGTACCGAGTACTGCATTTGAATCATTCTCATCTTGTCTTCAGATATGATGAGCATTTGTTTAAAATTTCAGGGGAGGGAAACTCCCTTTAGTTAAGAAAAAAAAATGCTTGATGAAGGACGCAGAAAAATACCATAACACTTTTGCAGGTACATTTTTATTACAAAATAAGATTTGCTTTTCTGCCAGAATTTACCATATTGAGCTGTTTCTGTCTTGACTTTTAAGTGAAATTGTATGCCTTTAAAAAACATATTGGTTGTGAGTTAGAAAAGAACTGTCAACTTGGCTTTTTACACATGATGAAATGGAGTATTTGAAATCCTTTAAATCATTTTCAAAATCAGAAGAATAGGTAGTACTTTGGAGCAGAGCCCCAACCTGCCCTTTACCTGAGACTTGGACCTTGAACTAGCACTTAGAACTGTGTGAGAAAACAAGGGCTGCCCTGCACTGCCCTGCTGCACTCTGGAGCAGTCTCCAAGGGCTCAGAAAACAAAACCAACAGGGACCAAAACAGAGGGTGAACACAATTATGAAAGTTTGAGGGTCCTTGTTTTGGGGGGACTCTATGTTCATTGGTATTTTTTATTTATCTTTCTCCTCTGGGTTCTGGAGTTTGTGATGTATTAAGACAGAGCATTATTAGAAGCTGGGGCCTAAGCTCTGTGTAAGGCCACTGTTTTGTGGTCACATGACTTTTTGGTTGGCTTCTTGGCAAACACTTTACCTTTCCAAAGTATATGCCTATCATTTAAATATTTTTCCAGGTGGCGGTTGTGACTCAGTGGTAGAGCACTTGCCTAGCACATGTGAGGCACTGGGTCCAATCCTCAGTACCATGTAATAAATAAATGTTTAAAAAAAATAAAATTTTTTCCATGTTTATAAAATAATACATGAATCAGCCTATTTTTAAGTAAAACAATAGACAAATGTGCAAACGATTTATTTTCCTTAGCCAACATTTCACTTGTGCTTTTGTTTGTTTGCTTGAGCTTTCTAGAAGATAGCAAAGCAAGATTAGAGAAGTTATAAAATTCAAAACAGGTTGTATCTATTTTTTGCTTGACACAAGTTGAGAAGTCCCACATAATCTGAACTCTGTTTCCAATTAAATGGCACACTTTATTTTCCATTTCCCTGACACATAAGATCTCAGTCTTCCTAGGGCCTTTGAACATGAATTTCCTTCTGACTGAACTGCTCTTCCTGCTGCCTCTAGAAGCATCTCTCTAGGGCCTGCAGATCTCTCTTAAAACCAAACCTACAGTTGATTCTTCCTACCCTTGTGTCATGTGGACTATATTGTGCTGCTTTGTTTTTGTTTGTTTGTTTGTTTTGTTTTGTTTTTTGTTGTTGTTGTTGTTTTAAGAGAGAGAGAGAGAGAGAGAGAGAGAGAGAGAGAAATTTTTAATATTTATTTTTTAGTTTTTGGCAGACACAACATCTTTGTTTGTATGTGGTGCTGAGGATCGAACCTGGGCCGTACGCATGCCAGGCGAGTGCGCTTCCGCTTGAGCCACATCCCCAGCCCTATTGAGCTGCTTTGTAAGAGTAGACAGCAGAATTTTTATTTACACTTTTCCACTAGACTATAAGATCCATCAAAGTAGAAACCACATTGATTTGGTTATGCTTAAATAATCAACTCATGGTGAGTGATGGGCTCAGATAAAATACTTGATTAGTATTTATTGAATAAATATGCTGATCATTTTTTTCATTTAGTACAAAAGAAAGTACTTTCTTATAAGACTTAGACTTTGAAATAACACTTAGAACTGTGTGAGAAAACAAGGGCTGCCCTGCCCTGCCCTGTGCTCTAGAGCAGTCTGAAAGGGCTCAGAGAACAAAACCAACAGGGACCAAAACAGAGGGTGGACATGGTTACAAAAGTTTGAGGGTCCTTGTTTTGGGGGGACTCTATGTTGTTCATTGGGATTTTTTATTTATCTTTCTCCTCTGGGTTCTGAAATTTATGATATATGAAGATAGAGCATATTAGAAGTTGGGGCTTAAGCTCTGTGTAGGGCCCACTGTTTATTTCTTTATTTCTACCAAGAGTACTGTTCATATATCTCTGGTAATTTACAATCATATAGCAAGCTTCAATTGTGAATGTAAAAGTATAAATTGCTGGTTTAAAATAATAAATATTTAAATAAGAATTTTTTATCAAAACTTGTCTTGGTAATCAGAATTTTAACAAATTTTGAATTGTGGTATTAAATAATAATAATGTATGTAAATTCTCATTGGAATCATTCTTAGAGTCAGGTTAAGAAAAATACCAGAAAAGAAACAAGTCATTGCTTCTATTTTGGGTTGTAAATATTTTTTTAAAAGTGGTTGTCTAACTTACTTCCCCTGTAGCTTTTGGATTATTTCTGAAGTAAAGAAATACTATAAAAGAAGCAATTATATACTCCGCCAGCCATCTTTTATTCAATACCCTTGTGTAGAAATCTATGGAAAATATGACTCTATGACAGAAAATTGTTCCAAAATAGAAATTGCTATTTCTATGTCAAAATGGAGGGTCTTTGTGGCAAAGTTCATGAGCTACCATAGATCTTGTGCCCACTGGAAGGTTAAATGTTTGCTGAAACTGGGTCTCTTCTTCTTTGCCTCATATCTTAATACCCAATGTATCTGCAAGACTGTTGGCCTTGACATTAGGTACATCTGGAATATGAATTATCTCACCACATCACTACCAGAAATTTACACCAATCCACCATGATGTATTGCTTGGACAATTTCAGTTGCCTTGGGCTAATCATAAATTTAATGGATATTAACTCTGAGGGTTAAGCACTCTAACAGCTTTTGTGTTTTTAAAAGGTCAAGGTTATTGAATTAAAAAGCTTCAGCTGCAATAGGAAAATGTCATAGACTGAGCAGCTAAAACACTAGACATTTTTTTTCACTATTCTGGAGGTTAGTACTCATGACCAAGATCTGGAAGAGTCATGCTCAGAGAGAGCTCTTTTGGGCTTGTATATCACCACCTCTTACTAGGTCTTCTCATGGCCTTTCCTGTGTGCTCCCTGAGAGAGTGGGGACAGGGGTTGGTATCTCTTCTTCTAAAGATACCAATCATATTGGACCCAGACCCCATCCTTATGACCCCATTTAATTTTAATACTTCCTTAGAGGCACTGTCTCCAAATATATCCATACTGGAGGTAAATATTTCAATACATACATGTTTGATGGCAGGAGAGGGAGTAAAATCTTCAGTCCATAACAGTTACAAAAGGAGAGAGAGAGAGAGAGAGAGAGAGAGAGAGAGAGAGAGAGAGAGAGAGAGAGAGAGAGGGGAGAGAGAGAGAGAGAGAGAGAGAGAGAGAGAGAGAGAGAGAGATTGACTGAAGAACTATTCCATTTTAAAGGAGACTAAAGGAATATGACAACAAATATATGATCCCAGATCCTAGATGGAGTGTTACTGTGCAATTGAATTGACAAGACTTTAATTAAAGTCCTACATTTAATTTTTTTTTTTTTAGTTTTCGATGGACCTTCATTTTATTTATTTGTATGTGGTGCTGAGAATTGAACCCAGTGCCTCACATATGTGAGGCAAGCGCTCCATCACTGAGCCACAACCCCAGCCCAGGCATACATTTTAAATATTAATTCTGAGATAATTAGTTCTAAATCCCTGAATTTTATAATTGTACTATTGTTATGAAAGAGAGTGCCCTTGTTTCAGAATATAAAAACTGAAAATTTTAATTGCAAAAGGTCATAATGCCTGCAGCTTACTCTCATATGGTTTGGGAAAAAAACACATTTCCAAAAGCAGCAAAATGTTAACATTTTGGAAATTTGGATGAAGATACTTTATAAAACTTTTGCAACTTTAATTATTCAATCAAGATTAACCTGTATCTGTGAGTTCAGCACCTGCAGATCCAACCAACCAGAAAATAAATATTTGGAAAAAAAATTTTGTCTGTATTAAACATGTATAGATATTCTCTTGTCATTATGCCCTAAGCAACACTGCATAACACATATTTACATAGAATTTGCAGTATACTATGTATGAGTAATCAAGAGGTGATTTAAAGTATATGGGAGGATGTGCATAGGTTACATGCAAGTATTGTGCCATTTTTTATAAGGGACTTGAGCATTCTGATATATTGCGATCAAGGGAGGTCCTGGTACCAAACTCCTCTGGACAGAGGGAAAACTATATCTTAAATATAAGTTTTATAAAAAAGATAATTCCATAACTCTCTTAAGATAAAGTAACCTACTTGGTTTTCACAGCAAGAGTATTAAATTGCTACAGATAAACAAAGCATTTACCAGCTGAGTTGATGAATTCAGAAAATGAGCTTTGCTTGGTTTGTAGAGCTCTTGAATTTGGAACGTACTTCACATGGAATGTACACTTTTTTCCCCAGAAAGTTTCATGTTTATATTAAATGAATGAGATCTAAAATATAGCAACATATTTTCCAAGAGTATGGTTAAACTGTAAAAAGAGATTTGAAGTAAACGAATAATTCCATATTTTATCTCAGTGGTTCTCAACCTAGGGTGAGTTGAGTTTTACCCAGTGAGCAAAAATTATTTTTATTTGTCACAAACCTGGGAAGTAAGACTACTACTGGCATCCAATGAATAGAGACCAGAGAAGCTGTGAAATTTCCTTGAATAAAAGCACATTACCCTCATCCAACAAAGATTTAACTGATTCAAAATATTAGTAGTTCTCAGGTTGAAAATCTTTGCCTATTTAAATATATCAAGATCACTGCTTTTTTCCAAATGTACTCTTACAAATCTGCAACAAGATATCATTTGTTATCCAGGTAGATTTTTAATGCCCTAGAATTGCCACAGTCCACTATTTCCATTCAATATTGACCAGATTGTTGTTATTATGTGTGTGTGTGTGTTTGTGTGTTGTGTTAATCCTATAAAGTTGGTTGAGTCTTTAAGTAGAAACTGCATCATTCAATGGATCCTTTGCACTACTATTTTAAATTGCTGAATTAGTCTAATGCCAATTTAAGTATAATTTATATTTTCCTCATAATTCAAAGCTCTAAAGGGGCAGTGGCCATAATATTTACCAGTGCCACATACAAAGAAATTATTTAAAAATTAGATCTTTAAATGACTTTCTAATCTGGGTGTGGTGGCATGCAGCTTTAATCTAAGCATCTTGGGAGCCTGAGGTCCTAAGAAACTTAGCAAGACATTGTCTCAAGATTAAAAAATAAAAAGGGCTAGGGATGTGGCTCACTGTCTAAGCACCCCTGGATTCAATGACCAATACAAAAACAAAATTAAAATAAAGTAAAATGGTATTCTATGGTCTTACTTGGACTTTCCCTGTTATTTGATCACACTAGTAGTCCCTTGTCCATCCATCTTTTGTCTAGCCATCTCTGCTTCTCAAAATTGTGCCCATTATTCAATCCAACCACAAATACCACTTCTTCAGAAAAGCTTCTGAGATGATTTTAACTTGAATTAATCTGTCCCTAATCAAAATACCAAAAGCAAAAATATGGAAAGTCTTACTATTGCACTTTGCACAGTAATAATTGTTTTGGATTCCCCACAGTCACAAACACACACTATATTAAAAACCACAGAGGAAAGAGACCATGTTTTTTATTTTTCTTTCTTGCAGAGCACCTAGCACAGTGTGTCACCCATTGTACGTACTTGACTTTGTTTTGAATTCTTATGACGAAGTATGCTAGTAACTACTAAACATGTATAAATAAAATCAATAAGAAAAAAGAGGAATATGCAAATAATGATATAGAAAAAATAGAACTGGCTAAGGAACAGAATTAGTTTTCAACCTTAATGGCAATTTATGCCAATTAAGCAATAATAATTGCAAACCTCTTCTTATTTTGTTCCAGGTACCATATTAAGCACCATACACATTCTTATTCATAAATTTTCACAATGACATTTTGCAGCATACATGTATTATCCTTTCACAAGGGAAAGAAGGAACTGTGGCAGAAAAAGGGGAAACAATTTTCCCAGTGACACGTGGAAAGTAACAAATCTAATTTGTAAACTCAGCCAGTCTGGCTCCAGAAACCAAACTTTCAACCACCAAGATATGCCATTTTGCCCATGCATTTGACAAATATCTATTTGATTATAAATCCAGAAAATATAAATTGATATTTTAGGTTAAATAAAATTGTTAGATATTAACTTCTAAGCAAAAGAGTCAAAGATAAGTAATATGAAAATATTTAAGTCCAAGAAACTTGGTTTTTATTTGTAGTGGGATAGGAATCAACTTTGGTTAAATTCATTTAATTTCACTTAGAATCTCCATGACCTATATGGCACCTTTGACAATCTGATTAAGATGGTGACTATCTACATCTGTTCATACTGAGAAAGCGATAGTAAAGAGAAAGACCATTCTCAACCAGAGAACAGAAAGGAGCATAAGAAAAAAAAAAAGTTCTGACTAAATTTAATGTTATATTTATGTGAAAGTTTAGAATAAATCTACTATGTGTGACTTGTCTGAGGATTCAGTTTGGGGATTTTATGGTTAGTCAGTTTTCTACTATTGTAACAAATATGTGAAATAATAAGTTTATAAAGAAGAAAATTTATTTTGGCCAAAGTTTTCAGCAATGAGCCCACTGCTTTTGGGCTTGTGGTGAGTAATCCTGGTGGAAAAGGCATGTTGGAGAACAACTGTTCTCCTCCTGAGGAAAAGTGAAAGGGAAGAAGAAGAGGGTCTGGGTCGCACTATTTCGGTTAAAGATACACCCTGCAATGACCCAAAGACCTTCCACTGGAACCCACCCCTTCAAGCATCCTCCACTTCTCAATAGCACAAGGCTAAGGACTCAGGCTTTGACAAATGGGCCTATCAGGGGCTTTCTAAAGTTTCTCTCTTCAAACTTTTGCCATAAGTATACACTACACATACAATTGTTTTGTTTTTCAGATTGATTCTGGGATTGGAAAATTCTCGGTATTTATATGCACACAATTACCAGTTGTGATGTTATCTATGACATTCATTATTCCTGGGACAGTTTGTAATACTCAAAGTTTAAGTAATAACTTTGGACTTGGGTAAAGAGCAATCCTTCTAACAAGTCTAGATTTCTGGGGTTAATGTTGTTTTTAGTTTTGAAATACAATTGCTATCTTCACTTCCAACCCATTAAACAAATCACAACCAATAAAAATGGATCATAGATTCTTTTTATCTTTGCAAAAATTTATTCTAGATATAGTCATCATTAATTACTTTATGGGACCATTTGTCTGAGAGTCATTATCTGACATTTAGATTTCCAATTTAAAGTTCTAAAGGGAGAAAGTACTACATAAAAAGTTCAATTCATATAACTTGGTTAGACAATTTTAAATATTAATGAAATAGGTCTTCAACACTCTTCCAATAAAGAAAAGCATATAAAAGAACTATTTTACATTATTTTGATCAAATGAAAATTGTGGTTATGAGAGACAATATAAACACATTAAAATCACCATTTTTCCTTGTCAAAAGTTGCAATTTTTTGATGGAATAGTTTGTTTTCACTCTTTCATGGAAAGCAGACAAAACCAGGCATATGTCTTTGACCTTAAATTTGTCTAACTGAAAAATGAACTACCAACAACAAACTGAAAGGAATGTGTATGGCAGTATAGAAAATAAGCCTATGGTATCTGATATAGAAAAAGTAGGTTCTCATCTTTGAACGGCCATTTATTTTCCTTGAAACTTAGCTAAATCATTAAACCTGGCAAGATCTCTATTTCATATATAAAATGAGATGACTGGTCCCTTTCAAGTTTTCAGAACTTTTAACACAATCAATTAATTATGTAGAAATCAGAGAACAACCTGTACCCTTTTTATCTATTATTAAAGTTATGCAATAAGGTAGCCAAGAGACATTCTTAACTCCTTGAGAAAACACTTTTCTTTTGGTGTTTTCTGTTAGTTGAGCACTCAGTTTATTGCTTTGCAAAGGGTTAATCCTTCCAAAACTCTAGGAGACATTGAGCAAGCTACTTAATCCCTCTGTGCCTTAATTAACTTCTGTGAGATGGAGATAACATTTGAACCTCACCATAAGGTTTCTGTGAGGATTTAACATTTTCATAATATAAAGCTTTGAAAATAAAGCTTCACATATATCAAGTGTCTGATTACTGATGGTTTTTACTTGGCTAATTTCATTTAACAGCTGAAAAAAAAAAAGAAACTTGCAGATATTAATCAATATGTCCCAAGTTTGGAAATGGTAGAGAAAGGATTTGAGGCCAGGTATTGACTCCAAATCCCATTTCTAACCATTGCTCCATAGTGTCTCCCAACATCCTAGTCTAGATAATGAGGAAAATATGCTCTAATTTGCATATTTATTGACAGAACATAAAAGACAGATAAGGGACTACACAATATTCTATGAGATACTACATTAAAAATAATAGGAGCCAGTCATGGTGGCACATGCCTGTAATCCCAGTGGCTTGAGAGGTTGAGGCAAGAGGATTGCAAGTTCAAAGGTAACATCAAAAAAAGTGAGGTACTAAACAATTCAGGGAGACCCTGTCTCTAAATAAAATACAAAATGGGACTGGGGATGTGGCTCAGTGGTCAAGTGCTCCTGAGTTTGATACCTATTACCATCCCCCCCTCCAAAAAAAAAGAAAATAGGAGAGTCATGTTATATAAAAGAAAGGCTGAAAACTCATATTTCCACAGTAAATGTGGTAGCTGTAGGATTTTCCTTGTTCCCACTAGAGAAACATCCAGAGATTTCAAAAGGGAAGGCTGTCATAAATCAGAGCTGAATAATCAATCCAGACCATGAGCAAATGCCAACCACTCCTAAGTGCATCTGTCTCAAAGCTTCAATGACTGAAATATAGTCTCACAAATGCTATGCAATATAAGGTATAAATTATGCTGCTTTCTTTTAAAAATTAGTTTAAGTACAAGTTGGAAGGATTCCCTATGCTTTGGCTAATAGAAACAGTAAATGTAGAAACTTTGAAGGGAAGTAAAATACTAATAAAGTCTTCTACACTAATACTGTAATTATCCATGCATAAATGACAGCATTTAATCTTTCTATGACTAAACAGAAAATGAATATGAAAAGTGTCTCTGGGAAAATTATTCTAAACTCTTTTGAGAAATCCAGTATTTCCCATAGATGAATACTTAGATATACATGCTAAGACATAAAATGAAATAATGATTTTGACATATACATTCTAGTATTATATTTTAAATGCATTTAGATGTCATATATAAAATTATATATATCTTAGTAGGTGGAATGTAGGTTTACCAAGCCAATGTGAATGTAGGCTTCGCTTTAGTCAGTAATAGAAACCAGATTTATAAGGAGAGAATTAAGGTATAATATATAATTAAGAGTTAAAATAGTACTCAGTAGTTAGAATAAACATTAATATTAGACTCAAGTTAGTCAGATGGGAATACAAATTCCTTCTCCATTTCTTGCTACAAGCTATATGACCTCAAACAAGTTACTTAATACTTTCCAAAAAAATTACAATGATAATAAACCTATCTTGCAGGTTTGTGAGAATTAAATGCATTAATATTTATAGAGTACTTAGAATACCATCTGTCATATAGTTATATATTCAATAAATAGCAGTTAATATTGCTACTTAATAGTAGTATTAGTCCCTGAATTAAGAATGGCACATGTGTAAATGAGGTCAGAGGATTTCAAGAGATGGCAAATTATACAGCTGTCACTCAGGAGCATGGCAGGGATTGCCTTATATCCTCATCTACAGTAACAGAACAGGTTTTGCCCAGACTGGCCTCAAACTCAAATCATCCTCCTGCCTCACCCAGTCTCCCAAGGAACTAGCACAGTGGGTCAAGCCACTCTGCCCAGGAGGGGGCACACTCTTTAAAACTGGAGAACTTGGATTCTTCCTACAATATTTAAAGTTCATTTTTAAGTATAAAGCTATTCATTTATACGAATGACATCCAAATGGTAACATGATTAAGACACTTATTGATACATGTTAGCAATAATTGGTAAAAGGAAACACTTAGCAACACGGTTCTTATCATATAAAACAAGTTGAAATGTAGGAATAAACATATTTGGAAAACTAATTAAAGTCATAAATTTCTAAAGTTCAGAAGAAATCTGAAATCATAGATATTTCTCAGTGGGGTGCAGATGAGAAAAGTGAGCCGTAGTTTTTTAATGACTATCAAGAGATAATCTAAGAAATACATGCAGCCTGATAATACAAAGGAGTATGATAGACCTACAATCTCTTATAAATAGTAAGCATTCAATAGATATTTCTTAAATGAATGATTTAATTAAGAAATCAGTAATAGGTTGATAAGAATACAGAACTTAAAAGATGAGAGAATATCAGATGGAAGAAATTTAAAGGACACTTTAAACCAAATCACACAAATAACATACTAGAATCAGAAGGGTTAAAAAAAGAAAACAGTTCTGTGGTACTTAATTAATTAATGACCAGACTGCCACAAAATTTCCAAACCCCAATTTTCAATTTAACTGGGAGATGCATGCAATTTGAATTACAAATACATTTTATAGAAAATGCCCATGGAACTGTAATGCATCAAAAGTTTGCAAGTAGTTTCATGTCAAATACAATTATTGATAATAAACTAATACCTTGTAATTCCATAATGCTCTAGAGGAAATGGAAAAAGCTTGAAGAAGAACAACCAATATCTTAGTTTCAGTTCTGATTTTCTATAAAGGCCTAAGTGAACTTCAGTTTTTAAAGAAAAAAAAAGATAAAGATATTTATGTGAATAATGCAATCTAAAAAGAAAATGTGTTAAGTACTCACTATATCTCATTCACTGAACTAGATGTTGAAGGTACACAGAGAAATAAGAGATCATACTTTGAGAAGCTGATGTATGAGAGAGGGTAGACTTAAATTCAAATTTTGTCACTTAAACTCTTGGCTCTGCCACTTACTAAGTAAATGGCACTATTTAATGTCTTTTAGCCTCAGTTTTCTCCTCCAAAAAGTGGAAAAATTATGATAATGCATTTTTATGGAGCGTTATGATGACTAAGTTACATACATAGCACTCACAATAATGCCTGCCATTGTTGTGTAAATATTAGCTGTTTTTACTAACTATAAGAAATGTATAACATTACAGAGTAAATAAGAATATATATGTAACTATAATTGGCATGAGCTATGATAATGTGGAGTGATTAAAATATACTGTCATAAGAGTTTTAGAAATAGCTTTATTCCAATTTTTTTAAAAGTAATATTTAATGTAGGCGTTTTTTTTTTTTTCTGTGAAGGATATGATAACTCCAGAGAAGAAGGTGAAGAATAAAGTCAGAGAAATTTGTAAGATGAGTTATGAAGAGTGACTGAAATATTTAGAATAACTATCATCTGAAGGTCATTTTCACCTTTTAGAAACATCTACTCCCATGGAAAGGACAGGCAGATCATAAGATACCAACGAAAGAAGATAAATATGAGAGGCAATTATGGGATATATTTTTAAATTAATTATTCATTGATTTACTCACTAGTGAAGTCAATAAATATGAGGGTCTCCTATGAACAATAGTCCTAGCACTGTGGTAGATGTCTGCTAGAGGTGTTCATACCTCAGGTAGACTGTCACACAGCAATCCCTAATCTCCTGGATCTCAGTGTATAGAAGAGGGTCCTCAGTAGAGAGAGAACAGATGTCAAAAACCTGAGAAGTCTAATAGTAGTGTAGTTCAAAGATAAGACCAAGCTTTAAAGCATGTTATAGCTTGTAAACCAGCACAAGAGAATTGGAGTCTGGAGTTCAGTTAACCTCAAGAGGGGAAGGAAGATTGATGATGTTAAAATGAGTTTCCACAAGACCCGGGAGAGGAAAGGAAAAGCAGGTATTGTGGGTGTCCAGAAAAGGATTGGACTGTAGTTTAGCAGAGTGAAGCACAATAGATCATAGGCATTGGGAGAAGTAAAGGAGAGGACAAAGGTGAACAAAGAAGACCCAAGTAGTAAGGATCTGACTGAGCCCACTGTGGCAGAACTAGGTGGCTCCTAGTAAAAACAACAATTCTTAGGTAATCCCTAAAATGTGCTCCATTCTTTGTGAGTCTCTCAAAAGAAGAAATGCAGCTGCACGTCTCTGAATACACATGTGTTTCCATGTGATTCATTAATGAGCAATACTCTATTGTTAAGGTGTGGCCTTAGTGGCCCATTTGGATTTCTAGGTTTCTGGTTTCTGTAATTAAGCACAGCTGCTTAACCTCAACTGTCAAACCAAAACTCTCAGTAGACTTTTAATTAGCATAAGTGCTGAAAATTGTTGGAAGTTATGGCAAATACAAGCCACTAATTTCTAAGACCTATTTCAGCATTTGAACTGTAGAAAGCAAATTTAGTCTTGAAGAATAAATCTAGCAAGAAAATAATCAAATTTTTGAAAATATATCCTAAAATCAAATGCAAACCTAATAATAATAAAGTAACTTCTTTATAAATGTGATGTTCCATAGCTTACAGAATCCACAGATTGGAAAAGCTGTTCAATTCTTGCCACCCACCTACCCAGTCAGGTTGGTTTCATTACAACCAACGAACATAATTTTATAGTTGCTGACATTATAGTTATTATAAGGAGCAGATAAGGATCAGGGCACAGCATTTTCACATCACACTGGGAACTTCTGCAAGGCCCAGAGAAAATCCTTACAATGATAGACTTTAGAGTTCTCGATAAAGTCTATAAAAAATAACAAAGAAATCTAAAACTTTTTTCTCCAAAGTGGGAAAGAGTGAAAAAAGAAACACATACATAATACCAGCACAAGCACTGAAACCATCCTAATGAGAATGAAAACCTACTCGTTAGGCTATCCTTATAAGCAAACAAGAAAACTTTCTATGGACTTATAAAGGTCATAACCCCCTTTCTCAAGATACTTGTAGTTCCAACCAGGACAGAACATAATAGCAACATAAGAGTAGGTTCCATGGCAGACTGTGATCCCTCTGTAATTAATACACACATATACGCACATATATTGTGTAAAACTTTATGTATTATATAAATTTTATACATAAGTATATAAATACATATATTACATAAATTTTTATTATGTCACACCAAGGCATGAGATAGTTATAGAGGAAAAGAACAATGAACTGCAAGGAAATGTCAGAAGGACATTTTGTGTTTCCTGAAGGAGAATTATGATACTGGACATTTTCTTCTATGATAGGGTTTCCAGGTAAAATAAAAGCAACCCTATTCAGTGGAAACATTTGCTAATTTTAGAGGCAAGCGAGGGCGGCTTGGTCTGCACAAGGGTACTCTACTGAGGGAAAGTAAAATCAAAAACGATTTCAACAGTCCTACCGAGCTAGTGTAATAATTTGGAAATGTCATGAGCCCTAAAGGTACAATTAGCTTTTTTCCATAGTACCTTTATTATCTTTCAGGGATGGAGAAGTAATGACTATTGTTCAGAGGAAAGAAAACTACAAGAGTCTTGATTAACCTGCAATCAAGCCCTGACTTAACCCAGTCTATGCCTAGATTGGATTGATCAGCCCTCACCCTTCTTTCTTTTTTTAAAAAAAATGTATTACTTATTTTTTTGAATGACACCTAAATATACAGGCAACAAAAACAAAAACTGACAAGTAAAGCCACATGAAACTCACCCTAACTTTCTAATAAAAGGAAGCCAAGTCTCTTAGGTAAAAGTCATTTGAAGCTTCAACAAAACGTTTCTTTAAACATAAATCCCATCCATATGATCACATTAGTAAACCTGTATAAAAGCAAAAATTGTGATAACCAAGCAAAACCCAAACAAGAAAAATAAACCCAGAGAAACACTCTTGAGTTTGTAACCAATACAGTATGGCAGAAATGGCAGAGCATGACTTCCAAGGTTAAGTCTTAAAAGACTTGGCAGCTTCTATCACATGAACTTTTAGATCATTATCACTAGGGGAAGCCACATGCTGTGTCATGAAAATCTCCTGGCATCCCAGCAGGTCTCCTGCCAACAGCCAGCAAGGGGCTACAGATGCCTATTAACAGCCATCCCTATTGAAAATCCATCATCCACTTCCGTAAAAGCTTCAGATGACTGCCAACCTGATTGCTATCTTGACAGTTACCCCTGGAAAGACACCATGCTGCAACCATGCAGCTAAGCACCTGCTGAATTCCGACTACCATTACTGTGTGAGATTGTAGAATTATTATTGTTCAAGCCATGAAATTTCGTGACAATTTATTATGTAATAATAAGTAACTAAATGGATTTCGATACTTAAAGTAGAGTCCAACTGTAGCATGCATACATACATACACACTCACCTATGTACGTAAAGGAGTTGCTGCAGATACAAGGAGTTTGAAGAAAATGTTATCGAAAGCTTGAAGAGCATTGAAGAGAGACGTAGTAGAAATCTAATGGCCTTTATAGAGGCTCCAGTGGAGTCACTAAAGTCCAAATATCCATAAATAATACTATACACTTTAGAAAACCTGGATGAAGGGAGTTTGAAGAATATTGTCTAGCCTTTGGGCACCCAAGCACAAATATTAATGAACATAACCTATGTACACAGACTGCTGGTTACTTGGGGAATTCTGTACTACAACAGATCCCCCGTTAATTAGCAATTTTCAGGGGAAAGCTGCAACAACAAACAAATCAAAGCATCACTTTGCCTAAAAATAGTAGTTTTTAATTGGCTGGGGTGGAGATGGTGGCAGGGTTTGCCCCTCAGGAGACATTTGATCATATGTGGTGACATTTTAAGGTGCCAACTGAAAGGACTCTGAATTCTAGCGGGCAGAAGTCTGAGCTACTGCTGAACATCCTGCAATGCACAAAGGAGCAACAGAGAATTTTGTGACCCAAAATGTTAATAGTGTCAACTCTGCGAAACCCTTCACAAGAAAGATATGCAGTTATCTGTTCAGGATTATAATCTACTCACTAAATTGTTTTTTATATAGTATTTTTGTAATAGGTTACAGATATTTGCTAGCAAAAACCTAAGGTGGGTGTTTCTACTCTCGCTTGCACTTGAGTCCTAAATTACCCACTCTGAAGCTTCTAGAGGGGCTTCCAAACACCACTGATTTACCTTGTTAAGTGGTAAAGTTTGGGGACAATTTATTATGTAATAACAGGTAACCAAATGGATTTTGGTACTTAAAATGGAGTGCAGCCATAACCAACGTTATGATTTTAAAACAAAATTTTATATATGTAATTCAACTCTGGCTCAGAATGCTGATATACATTGTTTTGCATTTTTCCTAAGTTAAAATAACTGCAAAAGCTTTGAAATAGTAAACATTTTTGACTCACTGTGAGCAAAGTACATATTGTACAAAGTACACAATGATTGAAGAAAGAAACTTGAGAATTTTTTAATAAAATATGTTCAACACTTCTTACTCCTTCTGAAAAAAAGAAGTATCTATGGTATCAACTAATTTGTTCTTAAAAGACATTATTAATGCCTAGTTTCACCATATGTGTTTATTGATGAATAATAAATATCTTTTTGTGCTACTCAATGATTCACTCAAGCACAATAAATGGACAATAACAGGAAAAAGGAACCTGACTACTTTATTGCTGCCATTTAAATGGAGTTCATTTTTAACTGCTTATTAGTGATATTAAAAAGTTCATGTGGGCTGGGGTTGTGACTCAGTGATAGAGCACTTGCCTAGCACATGTGAGGCACTGGGTTCGATTCTCAGCACCACATATAAATAAATATAATAAAGGTCCATTGACAACTAAAAAATATTTTTTAAAAAAGTTCATGTTTCCTAAGGGCGGGCAGAGTAAGCATGAAAAAGTATAGCTGATCCTACATGGTTATTTTACTAATGATAACTGCAAAAATGTTTGATTTGGCATTTGTATGTAAAAGACTTTATAATTTTTTTCTGACAGTCAATTTTATATCTACCAAGACAGAAAAAAAAAGTATTAGGGGCAGTTGTGAACTTTTGAGGTGCAATTATGGTAAAGACATCTGGATTCAATGGATTTAAAATATAGCAAGGTAAATTTAAGACACTATCATGCAAAACAAGGTATACCTATCTCTAGCCTTCTTACTTTACCATTTCTAAGAGATGAGAATAATACAGTAAAAGAAATATGGAAAAAGGAAGGATATTACTCAAGGAAAGTTATAAAATCAAAGTGTGTAGATGCATGGAAATTGAATCATTTCCTTTAGTAAATTTATCCAGTACTGCAAGTTGTTACAGAATTGTAGATTTATAGGGGATGGGAGATCACCATGTCTTATTTCTTCATTTCACTAGAGAGGAAATGAATCTGATAGGGATTACTTGACTCATGTTCTGAAATTGAAACAGACTGAGAATTATAACTTCTACTTCCCAATACTTTGTTCACTAATAACTTCACATTGTTATAAAGCTTTTGAGAAAATTAATTTGAAGACAAAGTTTATACAAAATTCTGGCAAATTTTGGAAGGGGATTTTACATAACTCTCAAGGTAATATAGGGGACAATCAAGCAAAAACAGCCAGCCCCTGCATGATCTTAGTAGCTCCTCACTTGGTAGCCCAGAGTTAGCTCTTTCAACTGGGTGGTTGTGAGTGACAAGGCCTTCAGTTAAAACCAGAGCTGTTCTGCAAGGAGGCATCTGAGTATAGCAAATTTTCATGTTGTCAACACGAATGAAATCCAGATTCTTAAGCTTAGAGTATTCCATTTGGGATAATTCTGCAAAATCCTTTCACATATGAGTGGGCACAGGCTAATCAAGTCTCCCTGAGCAAAAACCTAAGGAGTATATTCTCTTGGCCAAGAGAGTCCTATGCACTGCTAGCACTGTACCTGCAAATTTCTTCAAGTGTGAAATATGTGTCATCTGTACCCTGGACCCATTTTTCTTAGTTCAACAGAAACACAAGGAAGGTTAATAAAAATACTAATGATAGCATTACACTATACAATGAGATACAGAATTATAAGATATATATGGCTATTCCTAGCTACACACTTGAATATACACTATGACTTCAGCACACTCCCAGGAGCAAGATGTTTGCTTCAACCCTACTTTAAGGATATAATATATTTTGTTTATTTTATGTAATAGTCACCCATAAATGGACTTGCTAGATTTTAAGGGGAAAATTACAGGAATACAAGGTGGGACTGTAGAACATTAAGCTCCCCAACAAAATGAGTAAACATGGACTCCTGTCATGGCAAAACTTCTTCAGGAAGCATTCAAATACAAGTTGTTATTTTCTTATTAAAATACAGGAATTTTTGCCAATGAATTATTGTTTAGAGAGACAAGAAGATCTCAGAGGACTGCAACAAGTAATTTTGGCAAGTGCACAGTGGCATGGGAAAAAATATCTTTAATTTAAATAGATTTCAGTATTATTAGCAAAGAGGAACACAAGTAGACATTAAAGACAAACTGAAATTTCAGTAATTATTGTACCAATAATACAGTAATAATTGTACCAATGCTAAGTGGTGATTCACTCTCTTTTGCTTCTTTTGTGAAATATCTTCTTTGGAGAAGAAGTAGTCCTGGAAAATGAGGCTAACTCTTTTGTGGGCATATGTGTTACCCTCTCAGGGAAAACTTTCTTAACCAAAGATCTCTCCACTCTGTAATAGCACCCTTAAAACTCTTGTCCCTGCCCTGCTGCAGAGTTTGTCACAACCCTTTAATCGTGACCCCTTGTTAGTTTGCTTTTTTTCTTTTTTTAATCACCTGTCTTCTCCACAGGAATGTGACCTCCACAGGCATAAGGATATTGATTTGCTCTTTGGTTTTCTGCAGTAACTAGAAGAATGTATATAGTTGTCTTTTAGCATGTACTTGTAGAATAAAATTTATATATCAGACAAGACTGGATGTTAGATAATCTTATTAAAGATAAGTCATGTATATATAGCATGGGGAAGAAATTACCAAATCCAAAGGGAAAAGAGTAACATATGTTGAAAGTCACTGATAGTTGGAAAGAAAATGCCTTTACAAAATTTTGACATTTTATGAATCTTATGAATGTTTGAATTTATCCAAAACTTGTGAATCTTACTTAACAAAACTGTTACATGAAAACCTTTATTTTTATGTATTTGCAATGCCTTTGCCTTCAGGTGCAAGTATGTTTATGATGTTCTTCTTAAAGCTTTGAGTAAAGTATGTTATATGATGCCTATAAAATAGAATATATTTAGACATATTTATTTCCCAAACTGATTCTTGTTCCAATATTTTCAATCAAGAAAAATGAGATCAACTAGAATTCTACTTTATCATCAACCCCTTGTGTGTACATTCTAAGAATGATTTAACTAATGTATGGATTCAAGGAAATAAATAGTAGGAGTTGCTGCAAATTATGTTAAGGAGTGACTTTGTGCAAAGAAGGGAATCATTTATAAAAGGGATCTGTCATTGCTTGTTCTTCAAAGCATAAGTAAGAAGGCATTATTTGATTTCCTCAGTTATTGCTGACCAGGATGCAGCAAGGATGAAAGAGTTATGGAAAAGGAGTTATTTTTAAAGAGCAGTTTTGCAATTTACCATCATATACACAGTTAAAATAGTATGGGACAGTTCCTTATGGCTCCCTGTTGAGTCTGTTTACAAAAATAAGTCTAATGAGCCTTCCGTTGTTGCTATTGGAATGTTTTGCAATTGATAAGATTCCTCTGGTGCATAGCTATCAAAAGGAAGACATATTCCAGAGAAAGGTTTCATTCTGATTTTGAGACAGTAAGTAAAAAAAAAAATAAAAATAGAACAGCTAACATCTTTTTTTTAATAACTCAAGCCATAGTGGCTGGATTTTCTTCCTTCATTCATAGACCATGCCTTGATTTAGATATTTCATGGAAAGAAGCAATATACGGTAGAGAAATACATAGGTATGGAATGTCCAAAGACCTAAACTAAAATTTGTCACTGTCATCTGTCACTGATTAGTTGTCAGTTTCTTTAGCCTCATCACATGCTAGTGTCCTCATGTTGTTGATATGTATATCTAGAAAAAATCTAACATAATGAATTTTGGATACTACTTAATACAGTGCTCAGAACACTACAAATGCTTAATAAATGTTCTCTCTTATCATTAGCCCTTGCTCTCCACTCTCTTGGCTACTCCCTTTGATAAATTCCTTCCTTGTTACTTCATGAACAGATCATTGACATAACCTACTAGCTAGAGCCCCTACCTACAATTTGTCTCCTTTCTCACCTTTTCCATAGGCACTTACATACTTCAACAGCAAAATTTCAAGAACAAAGAAAGCCAGAGTCAGAAACAAAATAATACAGGAAGAGAAAGGAGGAGAGAAAAATAATGATAGGTAGCACTTATTAAGCACTTCTGTGACAGGAACCTTTAAAATTCTCTCCCAGTGAGATAGATATCAATTTTATACCTCAGTTGAGAAAAAAGACATAGATGAAATAAGTTACTTAACCAAAGGCCAACAGCTGGTCAGAGGTGACATTCAAAAAATATAAGAGCACAGACACTGACCATCAGAATAGAGATGAACCATCCTGAAGTAGTAATCAACCAACTCTTATCCCAGAGCTAATAAACCCATGTCCTCTGGATACAGAGCACCTGCTCTTAGTCATGCTACTCAATGAGAAGGAAAAATCACCTCACAGCTAACAGGACAGGTCCGTTTGTTTCTTAGGGAAAATAATCTCTCTTATCAGGTAGCTATTTTGAATCATCACATAGTGAGGATTCAGGAGAGAAGATTAATTCTCACTCATTTTTATAAAAACGGCTATGCTTGCACCCAAAATAGCATGCTCTTCTAAACAAATATGCAATTTGCTATCCACAAATAAATCTGATTTGAGAGTTTCTTCAAATTCTTATTAGAAATGCAGTAGGAAAGGTCTCTAGTTGAAGATGAAAAAAATGAAACTTGTCATTCAAATGAATACATGGGATTATATATCCTGACTAGAAAAGAGCTTTCTGGAGCATGAATTTCCTGATTTTTTGGTTTTTGACTCTTTCAACCAGTGTTAAATTGGACTAATACATATACTCAAATAAGGAACTCTTTTCTTAACTTTCAAGACAGATAGGGGTATATTAGAAAGTAAAGTTAAAATAGTAGATACTATTGGTAGAAAACCATGGTGAATATGTTGGGAAAAATTCACAAGGCCCCAGACACTAAACAATTACCAACTCCCTTCTGTCCTTGAGGTCACCAGTTTCCCAGTGTCCACTACCATTTGTTTAACCTCTAAATAGACAGCTGTAGGAGTAGGGATGGCAAGACTGAAAAATCAGAAAAACAGTGGGGGTGTGGAGACTGTCTGAAATTCAGCTGTAATTATTGTCAACAAACCTCTTATTCTTTGCTTTTCCTCTCTCAACTCTCCAGTCAGAAATTTTGTACAAATTCCAGGTTTCTGTAGAATCAAATTGCTCATGTAACCCTAAGATTATCAGAGGTAGTTAATAAAATAATGCTGAGCTTTTTCTTAAGAGATTCTGACTCTTGTGCTCAAATATTCAACACTGTATTTAGCTTAAATTATTCTCTTTATCAGTTTTAGATACCATTCAGACATCAGATAAAACTTTAAGTAACATTCATCATTATTTATATTATTTATTAATTCATGCATAGCCCTTAAAACTATGAACTATGCTTTCATGTATATTATTTCATCTACATGCAAACCACTGTGAAATAGAATTATTTCTTATCTACAGATGAGGATAAGGAAGCTTATCAAGGCTTAATAACATGCCAGAGATAACACCAGATATAAAAAAACCCTCCATCAGTTTTGTAGCACTAATGATAATCATTCTCTCCCAATTTAGGTTGTCTTATGTCAGGGTCCTTCCTCACATCCATTCCAGTAGAACTCCTCTATTCCTGCATGTCTTTATCCTCTTCCCTCATTTCCAAGGATCTCCTGGCTCAGATTTTGCATGCTATGAGGTCCTTCCCTCAGGCTCTATCACTCTCCTATCCTTTCTTCCAGGCAGCACGGCTTTCTTGTATCCCAGCTCATGAGGCCACTAAGCTCCACTTTGCAAAAGAATGTTGATATGAAAAAGCATCCTGCATTTTAAGAAGTTGTGGTCATATGTTATCTGTTACAGACTTCACAATGGTATTGTAAGAATTATCTGTGACCACAAAGACTTGAAAAAGATTTTTTAAATTTTGATAAAATTTTTAGCAGTGTCCTCTACCCCTGCCTATTCTTTAGAATTATTAAGAATATGATTTTTCCTGTTTTATTTAAACATGAAAATAGATATCAGTAGTAAGATATAGAAGTATAATGAAGTAGGACACTTGAGGAATTTTCAGGAAGCAGGTTTATTGACTGCAAGGTTCAGAGGTGGCTCTCACCTAAGAATTCTTCCTCTGAACAATGAGTATAGAAATTCCTTGAACTTTACAGCCAGTGGGGGTGGGGGGCTAGGAGGTCTTACATCCACTAGACAGACAGGCATTTCACAAGTTGTTTCTGCAAACCTGGCATTTATAAACAAAGAAGAAGTTACAAACCACAATGCCTTCTACAGATTTTTGCTGATAGCTAATGTCCTGTGCAAAAAGCTCTCTGATAAGAAGAGGAACTTACATGCCACAAATATGGTGGGGGTTTCTGTTTAATTATGCTAAGTGTCTTCTGGGTGGGGATCTCTGGACTGCTTCAATAAAACTTCCATGATTGGCTTTTAGGATGCTGTCTTATTACATAACACACATACGTAATAGTCATATTTATTTATTCTGTTATAGTTCTTGCAAGACTTCTCATTCTTGTTTGGGTGTACATCACATCAATTTTTTCTGCCAAAGTCAGCACCAGCTTAGAAATTAGCTGATAATCTAAATTTTTTTGTCAAAGAACTGTTAAGTACTCTGAATCCATGTGCATCACACAGGAGGACAGAAGCAATAAAATTTAAAAAAATAAATAAATAAAACCTGAAGTATGCAAAAACAAAAAAACCTGAAAATCAAGAAATAAATTTTTAAAATTGTAAGTAAGTAATAATTCTTCTCATGGAAGAAAAATGGTATTTAAAGTTCTAAAGGCTATTCTAATAAAAAGAGAATTTCAAAAGGGATCTGGGAAGTATTAGCCTTTCTGGATTAAGTTTGCCTCTTCCTCAAATTATGAATTTTGTGAAATCTTATTTAATTTGATGACAACACCATATCATGTGTATTGTTGAAGCTCCTATTCAATATATATTAAGAATCTATAATACTTGCAATTTGTGATCATTTAGAGTTTTCTTAAACCCATGGTTGGTTTGATTGGATTTCTTCCCATTTCCCTTAGTTATAACTCTAAAGCTGAAAGGATAAACCCCATTCTTCATCCACATATCACTAGGTCAAATGGTTCAAAACAATTGCTTTTTTTCTTTTACCTTTCTAAGTTTGACCATTTTTCTTCCACTATTACACTCTTCATGGTTCTCTCTCCTGTACACTTATATAGACATTTGGGGTATTTTTATGAAAATCAAAATAACAACAAAGACTCCTTTCTCTGAGAGGAGTTCATGTGAAATCCTTTAAATTTCCTGATGGAAGAAATCAACAATGATCATTTTAAAATATAATGTTTAAAACAACATATAAGTAGTTGAGCTTATGGACTGAGGCTAAATGACCACATATGTTCAGTTCTACAACTTTTACAATTTACTATATTCTGTGGCACCAAAGATAAAATATATATATTAAATAATCAGAAAATTCTAAGCAAACACTGGTTCACACATTTTAATATAGAAATGTCTTGTGTAATATTAGGTGCAAAGTTTGACAGTTGGCATTGAAGAAATGATGTCAAGAAAAGAGGGAGATGGGAAAGCTTTTACTTTGCAATGCAAAAAAATAAAAGCAAGTTGATTTCTAATTTGACTTTACTGTAGGTAATTCACAACTGCGTGAGAATTTTCAACTGAAGAACTTGGCAAAAAGGCAAATCTTTTATGGGCAAAGAAAAACATTTCATTTCTACAAAATAAAACATTTTAGAGTCTCTTTAGTTACAAAAATAAAAATTTAACCAAAATATGACCATAGTAGGTAGACAAAATCCTGGGAAGAATATACCACAGAACATTTTTCTTCTGAGTTTTAATAAATGTTGATCTTGGAAAATCCCTTCATTGTAGAGATGAGATAGAAGAGAGAAAATGGAATCTATTTGTCCAAAGGTCCTCAGTGCCCTCTGGGGTATTTTTTGTATAGCCATCTTAGCCAATTTACAGAAGGGCTTTGGAAAACATGCTCTCCTTGTTTGACGGACAATTTCACCAGCAGCTTCCTGGTGAAGGGATTCTTTGAATATTTTAGCTGACTAATTTCATGAAAAAAATCCTAGTCTCAGTCTTCCAGTCCAAGTTTTGGCCTGCTTTTTCTTTAGTCAGTACATTGTTAACAATTCAAAAACTCACAAGTTGTTTAATGACTTTAGCATGAATCTACATGGCGTGATGGTCACATTGGTATTCCACGAGGATGAGGAGATTTCTTTATAGCTCCTGCTTATCAGTTCTTACTCAGTGCTCCAGCAACTCATGATTGTATAGTGGGCATATGGGCATATAATGTGGTAAAATATAATAATAAATACATATTAAACAGTCACTAGTCTTCTATTATGTAAGACTAATGAATCTATTGACTCTTGAAGATAATAATAACATAATAAAATAATAAATTGGGGAAATGGCACTTTAGTGCCATTTTTTTTCAAAATTACAATTAGATTTTTAATGAACTCTTTAGTTTATCTGCTTCCTAAAAACAAAAATTTTACTTCCAAAAATAAGAATGACCCTGTGTTATTTAGATCTAGGGCTGGATAACATTGTACTGTGTTTTAGTTTTTCAATGATGTAGATGGATTTGCTCAGGAAATACTGGTGCAATGAGGATTAGCCTAAAGATAAACATGAAGATAGCAAATGTGCACATATATTCAAAGCTAAAACTACATTCACTGAAAGTTCACTATGTACAAGGTATTATAGGATTAAAAAGAATTTTTTTCCTCCAGATTACTTTTTTAGGAGATCTAAATTGAAAGAATTAGATTATCTCTTTCTCTTCTAAATCCAAATAATCTATTTCAGAAACACAAGTTGGAATTCCATTTGGTGACCATCATGTGTTACTGAATCTGACATAAGAACCTCTCTTCCCTTGAGTTTCTCCAAAGATAAATGAGGTTAAGAAACGGTCACACAGTTGCTCCTTGTGTTGTGACTTTGGTCAAAATGCTTGAACATGAGTGAACAGATCTATTCTTGCCTAGTTGTGAGGACCTGAAGGTCTCAGAGACATCCCATTACAACCTGAAAACACCCACATTGACTTCTCCAAATTCCTTCTTGTTTCCAAATTAATTTCACAAAACTTAACTTTTGTAGAAGCCTATAGGAATTCTTTGAATATTTTAGCTGAATAATTTCATGAAAAAAATATTGCTCTATATCAATAATAGTACAGTAAAATATTAAAACAGTAACTCATAATGCTGTATTTTAGATCCTTTAAAATAGCAGCTTGTAATTTTAAATTATATTTAAAATAGAGCAAATTGTTATTTTATACAACAATCATTTCCATTTTTAATTTGCTTGATTACTTGAAATGACAGGTTTTTATTTTTAATTTTTTTTAGTTTTTCCAATTTTAAGTAAACATCTGGCATTATTTGATATCAGTTTTCTACCTGTTTTTTTTAAACTTTAATACTAGGGGAAAAATTTAATTTTAACTATAAGTTTTACAGATCGCAACTACATCTGCTGATGGGGGACAAAAGCTCTACCTAAAATTTGACATTCGCAGATAATTATAACCATAGAAATACAGAAACATAACACTAACAGATCTTATTTAAATACTCCAGATAGTTTGAATGGTTGACAAGAATGACACAATCACAGACAAGCAATAATGCAGGAAGAAAAATTGCTGCCATATGGAAGGTACACATGGGTTCTTACTTCAGTGTATTATTTCCATTTCCATTTGAAAAAATGCTCAGTTAGATTTGACACCAGTACTAGAAAGCCAAAACACTGATTATATAGTGGAAAGTTCAAGCTTCTCGTTCTTCCACAATCTAGTGATATTTTTTTTAACTGATTGCTCTTCCTATTAAATCTACCCAAAACTCTAACCAAAATGCACATAACTTCTCATACATACACCCCCTATGCTTTACTATTTTTATATCTTGGCTAATGTTTTCCCATTGCATAGAATTCTTGTCAGTGCTTTCTTATTTTGAAGAAGATTGGTTTCCTATTGCAGTTTGTCTGGGTCACTCCTGGTTTTAGCACTGAAAAGTTCTGCATTGGAAGAAAACCATCCACAGCAGCAAACTGCAACATTTCACTCTACCTTTGAGACCAATCCCAGTGACTTTACTCTTTATTTCATTCCCCTCCTCACTTCACTGCATTCTAGAATTTGTCATTCTACAAGTCTGCTTCACCACTGAACTCTTAAAACCCCTTCTCTCTATCTCCAGTTTTTAAAAAGCAACATAAATTTTACACTTCTTTACAATTAAAAAATAATCTCAAACCAATTTGCTCCTCCTTTTTGTCACATACTTTCAGTTTTCCATATGAATCTACACTCGGCTTGTCTGAAACCTCTTCCCTGTCCTAGCAGATTTTGTTTATATATACTGTATCAATCAGTATCCCTTCAAACTCTGGTTTATGTATGAGTTCAATCAATAAGTCACAGGCATGATACCAGAGGGTGGGAGGAGAATGAGTTTGAGGAATTTAGTCTCTAGTCTCCTACCAATACCAAAGAGGCCACATTCCATGCTCAGTGGCCTTCGCCTAAAGTAAAATCCTCTCACTCATATTCTGTCTCTCTACCCATCTCCCCTACAGGATGCAGCAGCACTGTGCTATTGATTTCTCAGCAAAGCTTTATTATGCTATGCTTTACTGATTGCCTAATTATTAGTATATAAGCCCTACCTAACCTCTTACCTCTTTTAAGAATGCCATATGTTTTCTATTGGAATCTGATCAATGTATCCATTTCTTCAAGTCTATAAAAGCTGTTTGATCTATGTACTTCCTTGCATAAAAAATTCAATTTGAGCATTCCTTATTTTAGTCTCTGTATCATTGAATCCTTAATCATCTCACTTCCTAGTACTGGTTGTGGCCATTTGGCAATATCTCTAAAAAAATAAAAATAAAGTGTCAAACCAATCTCATGCTTCCTCTCTTGTGTTTACTACAGTGATTGAACACCTTTGGTAAATATCACACGCTTGAGCAGATTATTGTGTGACTTTTCTAATAGAGAAGAATGGCAAGAAGTTTCTGGTTGAAAGGCTGAGGAAGTCAGAGGAATAGTAGGGAAGTTTCCCCTCTGCTCTTCCCTCCTGGAGTAAAATCCAAACAAATGTCATCTTCAGGGGACGATGCTGAACAATTACTCACCCTGAACAAAATTATGATGACGTAACAGAAAAGATAACTTTATACTCATTATACTCATCTGGCTGTTTATAAGTTACTTTCTTAGGTCCAGAGTGCCCTCAAGCACAAAGCATAGCTTATCATTTAGGTGGGATCACGTAATGAAAAAGAAAAAGAAAGAGGAAGGGAGAAGAGGTAGGTGGAGCCTCTAGGAGTTTTCTTCTCTGCAAGAAAGAGATAAATGGGTGAATTAATCAGAATCTAACATCAACCTCTAACCCCAGCTTATATTTGCATTCATAAAATGACTGATGGACCAGAAAGGATTAGAGAAAACAAATTAAAGAGTACTCAGTGACTTAAGCTAACGTCATTAAAGAGCTAGAGAAAACTCTTCCCTCTCATCCTTGCTGTTGATCCAAGCATGTCTTCAAACGAAGGCACTCCCTGCGTCAATAGTATTTGGAAAGATTTCAAAAGAAGTGACTGTATTTTTATTTAAAATGAAACTAGTTAATGATGTTCCCACTAACTGAGGTTTAGTTGCCATTTGAGTAACATTAGATAAGATTTCATGTTTCTTAGCTAACACAGGGAAGAAATACACACATTATTTAATTTCTTCAGAGAAAAATTAATGCTTAATCCTGTGCACCATTATTCCTAGAAACCCTTCTGGCATGGTTCCTGTTTAGGTATCACTAATACATGCCTCTTAGAAATCAAGAAGCTGTTATCTTTCTATTTAGCCAATACATAGGATTTAGCTGATGATATTTTGTTAAAGCCTTCAGATATCCTCCTGGAATTACCTGTGATGTCATTGAATATAGCCATCCTCCCACAGTAGATGGTTTTCTGAATTATTTGAGTGAGCAGAGGGATTTTCAATTCACTGAAAACTACCAGAAAACCTGAAGGTTAGTGGTATCCTCCTGATCTTTACTCTTCCAGCTCCTCCAATAATTTTACTGTACTAAGGACCTTCTTCCTTTCAACATTTAAAGTAGTTTCTGTTTTCCTGTCAAATCCTGAGAGAGATTAGCTGCCCTTTGAATGATGATATAGCTAATCAAACTCTTATTCCATAAAACGGACATATAACCACCAAGCAAAATACCAAATAATATACCCAGTTTCAGTAACACGCTTGGAATGAAAAAGACTGTTTTATCAGAAAAGAGGGCAAAAGGAGGCAGAAGCAAAAATTGCTATGCTTTCTGGGCACAGTGGCACAAATCTATAACCTCAGCAACTCAGGAGCTGAGGTAGGAGGATCACAAGTTCAAAGCCAGCCTCAGCAAATTAGCTAGACCTTAAGCAATTTAGGAAGATCCTGTCTCGAAATAAAAAAAAATAAAAAATAAAAAGGGCTGGAATGTGGCTCAGAGTTAGAGCACCCCTGGGTTAAATCCCTGGTACCAAGAAGGTAGGGAACCCTGCTACCCTCTCCCTGAAAGGGGATTGAAAGTCAAAGCCTGGGAACGAGCAAGGAGATGATAAGTTAGTTAGTTCTCAGGAAATATTGGAAAATGCAGACAGTTACATCAAAAATGAGTAAAAAAAATAATTGAATAATAATTTGCTAAAAGAATTTTGTTTTCTGAGAGTCTTGGTCTGAGGTTCACATATGGGTCATTTGTTCCCATCAAAATTGAATCACTTTCTCTATAAAATTCCATGGTTGTTCACCTCACTGGTGTCTTTTCCATGTTCTCTGGAAAGCAGAGTGGGTAGTCAAGAGACAATGTATGGATTATGTCACTGGCTATTTAGTTGAGTTTTCTAGTGTGATTAATGTAGCTACAGATTTAGAAGAAAATGGTAAAGTATGTGTGTCAGTTTTGTATCACTGTGACAAAAATACCTGAGGAGAACAACTTAGAGGAAAGAAAGTTGATTTTGTCCCATGGTTTTAGAGGTTTAGTCCGTGGTTGGCAGAGTTCATTGCTTTGGGTCCAAGGTGGGGAAGAACATCATGGCAGAAGGGCATGGTGAAGGAATGCTGATTAACTCATGTTGGCCAGGAAGCAGGGAGAGAGAAGGGGCAGAGGGATCAAAGAGAAGATGAACTCTTGCAGGTCACATACCCAGTGACCCCCTCCTCTAGCCACACCCCAGTTGTGTACAGTTTCACATGAGGATAGACTGATTGGGTTACAGCCCTCACAATCCAATCATTTCATGTTTGAACACTCCTGCATTAATATAGCAGCATTTATGGACATTTCATAGCAGTCTTATGGTAATTTCCTTTTTTTTTTTCCATTGGCTTGTTTTTCTTTAAGGAAAATTAGAGATCACATTGATGTAATTGAAGTTCAGTGATAATTTTTTCCCTAGAAATGCATCTGTCAAGAAGAATGTGTCATATTTCTAATATTATTTTGCATAACTAAGTAAGTTGAAGGAATTGAATAAATTAGATCCTTATTCTTCTAATCAGGACTCTCAAGTAATTGAAACTGTAAGAGATGAGTCTTCATTTCCGTATCTGATAATTAGCCTTGGAGGGAAGGAGCTATTTACAAAAGTTTTGCGTCTCATACACAGGTGTTGGAAATTGGGAAACCCGAGGGAAAGGGGAAATGCTATTAGCTGTAGGAATTCCTGTTAAAGAACAGGTGGCTACCATGAACATTTAGAAGATGCTTTGAGAGCCAACTTCAGCCATGCTCAATTTATCCAAAGAATAAAAACAAAGTACAGCACAGGGACCCTATTCAACCAAGTCATATCACAGTTATTGGCAGTGTATGTATCCTAGGAAGAAAGGTAGAAAGCCTGTACAGTGAAAGTCAACTCCCTTTAACCCAAGAGCAGAAGAATCAGGGATGGAGTAATAATATTCTCATTTTTCCTTTTTTTTTTTTTTTTCGGTCACTCAAGTAAAAAGGCCTCCTAACATTTCTGATGTGTGGTTTTAAGATTGTTTAATTCAGTGAAAATATGATGGAAAATTAGAGAGTACAAAATTAGCTGTTAAAAGTAGACCAGCCCAGGAGTTATTCTGCTCCAGTGCACATGTAGATTTCCCTCCTTTGGAGGTCTCTCTCTTCTACAGTTACCCTATTCTATCAAGATTTTAAAACAGTGTATAAGGAACAGTAAATTCCCAGTAATTCCTTTTCACAAGGAAGTGATTAAACCACTCTTTCTGGCAATGTAATGAGAAAGCTGGTTCTGGAGTTAGCAGAAACGGAGACCACAGATTGCTTTTACTCTAGCAAAGTCTTTGCAGGCTGAACTATTTGTTGTGGCATACTCAGAGAAGAGTGAGGGACTGACATTTTTCTTGCAGAGATAATTTTTGTATGCCCCATGTTGCAAGCTGGTTTTGCAGAAGCTGACACTGAGAAGGAGCTGGGCATGAAGTATAACTACTAGACTGTGTAGAAGGAGAGGCAAACAGCACTAGACTAAGTAAGCAGTTGAACAGCAATGCAGTCCCAATTAATTTGTTTTGGCCCAAAATCATAAATAATAATACTAGAATATATAGACAGTTTAAGTTTTTGGTATTATCCTCTTTCCAAATTGGGTATATAAAATAGTTACTGTACTATTAATTTCCAAAAAAGTGGGGTTTATAAGCCTTCCTATGACATTTGAAAACCAGTTCGATTTTACTACATAATTTCCCTGAACCAACTATTGGCTTTGGATGGTTTGTATTGAATCTACTCTTGGCTTTGAAACATGTATTTGATTTATCAGGTCTGTCAAGTCCAAAATAGATCTCTCTTTTAAAAAATGGTGCCATGTTTAGTGATATGTGAAGCATGATTTACTGTGCAATGCCATTAGCCACTGCCATTGCTGATGTGAAGTCTGCAAAATTCTGCACACTGAATGTTCAGTGAATGGAGCTTATTCAGTTCAAAATGCAGGCAGAACACAAAGAGCCTGTGCTCATTTATGCAGCCAACAGTGCACTGTAAGGTCACCACTGAAAAGAGCCCAAGGGCTTGAACAGCATTCTTTTAGTGGCCTTTTTATTAACTTTATATTGTCTAGTGGTTTCAACATGAAATAACATAAAATGTGTTTGTGTGAGAGTTTAAAACTATGACTAGGTCTCCTCCCTTATTAAGGTTATATACTCGTAAAATTTACATTGTGTTGATCATTTTCTCCTTTTTATAAAAATTCAAAACAGTTCACTTTGAAACTTTCACATTTGAAGGGAAGTTATTTCAGACTTTTCCAAATATCTTGCCAGTGCTCAGCAATGTTCTGCTGGTTATGATTTCATGAGTTGATTTTTTTCTTTTTCCTTTTTTTGACCATTCCATTATAATTATCCCTTTGTGTTTAGATCTTTAAAAAGATTAACTCTTGGGCTGGGGAGGTAGCTCAGTTAGTAGAGTGCTTGCCTTGCAGGCACAGGGCAAAGGGTTCAATCCCTAACACCATAAAAAAAAAAATATATATATATATATATATATATATATATATATATATATATATATATACACTTTTTTATAACCCAGGGTCTAATTTCTATCCTATTGTTTATAGTATACTTGTTCTGTTCTTGAAATTTTCTCAATTTATTCATAGTATGTATATAAAAATGAGACATTTCATTTCAGAAATGAAGACTCTTTATATCATTTGCTCCTCTTACAAATGGATGGAAGCAGATTTCTAAAATATCTGGCCCAATTCAATCATTGTGTTTTGGACATAGAATGACTGATACCGGTAAAGGACTGGTACACAATACCAATGCCATTGACTACAACATGAAAACTAATTTCAGAGATATGAAATTCTGTGACACACTGATTAAATACAGCAAAGTATTGATACACTTATTGCCCCAGAGTATTATTTTTCCTCAATAGTTATAATTAAAGGAAGTTTTTATGATACGTTTTATATGCATAATCTCTTACTTATTGTTGCAGATATCAAACTCTATGAAGGGTAGAGTGAATTATGAGTGGCTTTGCAGTTGTATGGGTATGAGCAGATAATACATTGTCAGTGATAAAACCAATAAAAATTTCAATAGAATCCAGAATCAGCACACTTACAATAATAATGTTTATTAAAACATCTTTTTCAACTTTATAATATTGGGGAACGCTAAGTAGAATTCGGAGTCATTAGTCAAATATAAAGCTACTCTAATGATTGTAATGACTGTAACAGGGCCAAATTACACTGTGAGTCTGAACACTCAAGTATTAAAAAGATGTAGGAAAGGTGGATTGTACCTGTGAAAGGGTCCTTTTTGTGCTTGGAGTGTGAACCTCATTACTCAATTGCTGATAGCTTATTTTAAAAACTGACAGGTGCTCCACACACACACATACACACACACACACACACCTCTATCTCTTCTTCTCCTTCCTCCCCTCCCTAACTGCAGGAGAAGTAAGATTAACCTTCTGCCTGTCCCATACTGGGTTATCATGCCATTCAACTCACTGACTGCAAGAATGAGGGAATCTACCTGTCAAGGTGGCGCACACCTATAATCCCGGTAGCTTGGGAGGCTGAGGCAGGAGGATCACAAGTTCAAAGAAAGCCTTAGCCAGGTACCAGTGCAATTCACGGAGACCTAGTGTCTAAATAAAATATATTTTAAAAGGCTGTGGATGTGGCTCACTGGTTAAGCACCACTGGGTTCAGTCCCTGGTACCGAAAACAAAAACAAACAAAAAAATGAAAGAATCTGTGTCAGCAAGACTTGCAGATCTGGAAACTGGTGCCAACAGGTCTGAGCAATGACTGCTCAAGGCCACCATTTAGACAGGAACCAGTCTCCAGGAGCCTAGACCCTGAATTTCCCTGGTAAAATTTCTTTGTTCCCCCTTGTGAGACATAAGCTTTTGCAGTATTACTCTGTCCATCTCATTTGCTGGCAAATGAATAAAACTTCTTTTTCCTTTATCTCAGTACCTTGTTCTTATTACTTAGATGAACACCAGGTATGAGGACAGAG
The DNA here is from genome assembly GCF_047511675.1 of Marmota flaviventris. Taxonomy (NCBI): domain Eukaryota; kingdom Metazoa; phylum Chordata; class Mammalia; order Rodentia; family Sciuridae; genus Marmota; species Marmota flaviventris. The sequence goes on along the minus strand of NC_092504.1, from coordinate 35,996,096 downwards.
CTTTTGGTGACACACTGACTCTTAGTACTTAGGAGAGCTCCAAAGAAGTTACTGCTTTTGTTAAAACATCAACTCACTTTCTCATAAACAGAGAGAGAAATTAAAAAGAGAGAGGGAGATTTTATGTTGAGTATTTTATGCATCTGTGGTGGAATCTTGTTGTTCTGAATGGAGTATATCCTTTCAATAAAATGTCAGCTTTCTAAGGAATAGAAATGTCTCCTTTTTTCCACCTAGGAATATTTGGAATGTATGCCTAGAGAAAATCCACTTTGTCTATTCAGCAATTCTTTCATTGCATTGAATTCAGGTTTAAAAAAAAAATGGTTTTTGGCTTCTTAGAATGAATCCCTGGGTAGGCGGGCCTGCAACCCACCTGAAGAAGAGGAGCACCGGCCTGCTGAGAGGCAGAGCCGCCCCCCACCCCCCGCGCCTGCCAGGTAGGCGGAACTGTGACCACCAACAGAAAAGGCCCAGTGGCCCGTGGCGGGACAGAGCTTCCAATCACACCTGCAAGGTAGGCGGGCCTGCGACCCACCGGCAGAAGAGGAGCAGTGGCCTGCTGAGAGGCAGAGCCGCCCCCTCCCCCTGCGCCGGCAAGGTAGAGGGAACTGTGACCACCCACAGAGCAGGCCCAGCGGCCTGCTGAGGGGCAGAGCCGCCCCCTCCCCCTGTGCCGGCAAGGTAGACGGAATTGTGACCACCATCAGAACAGGCCAGACCTGCAACCGACAGACAGAACAGGCCCAGTGGCCTGAGGAAGAGTAGAACCGCCCCGCCACCCGCACCTACAAGGTAGGCGGACCTGCGACCCACTGGCAGAACAGCCCCAGAGGCCTGCAGAGAGGCAGTGCCGCTGCCTGCGCCTGCAAAGTAGGCAGAACTGCGACCACCAACAGAATAAGCCTAGCAGCCCGCAGAGGGACAGAGACGCCGCCCGAGCCTGCAAGGTAGGCGGACCTGCTACCGACCGGCAGAGCAGGCCCAGTGGCCTGCCGGCGTGGTAGGCACATTGCCCCAATTGGAGGAGGGGCAGAGCCGCCGCCCGTGCCTGCGAGGGAGACTTTGCAACTATACAAGACCAATATAAATATATAGGGGGAAAATTCAATAGCACAACAGTTTCACCAAGTAGAAAGGAACGCGAACAGTATGAAGAGACAAGGAAAGAAAGGACCACAAGCAATGCAGGTCAACTCAACTTTAGAAGAGGTAATAGCTGCAGCAGATGGAATGTCAGATAAAGAATTCAGGATATACATGCTTCAGATGATCTGGAGTCTCAAGGAAGACATCAGACAGCAAAATCAGACAATGAAAGATCACTTCAACAATGAATTACATAAACAAATCCAAGAAGCAAAAGATCAACTATACAGGGAGATAGAGGTTATAAAAAACAAACAAACAGAAATCCTAGAAATGCAGGAAGCAATAAACCAACTTAAAAACTCAATTGAGAATACTACCAGCAGAGTAGAACACTTAGAAGATAGAACATCAGACAATGAATATAAAGTATTTCAACTTGAAAAGAACATAGACAGCTCAGCAAGACTGTTAAGAAACCATGAGCAGAACATCCAAGAAATATGGGATAACATCAAGAGACCAAATTTAAGAGTCATTGGGATACAGGAAGGGACAGTTTCAAACAAAAGGAATGAGCAATCTATTCAATGAAATAATACGAGAAAACTTCCCAGACTTGAAGAATGAGACAGAATCCCAAATCCTAGAAGCCTACAGGACGCCGAATGTGCAAAATCATAAGAGACCCACACCTAGACACATTATACTGAAGATGCCCAAAATACAGAATAAGGAGAGAATTTTAAAAGCTACAAGAGAAAGGAAGCAGATCACATTTAGGGGTAAGCCAATCAGGATAACAGCTGATCTTTCAACACAGACTCTGAAAGCTAGAAGATCCTGGAATAACATTTCAAACACTGAAAGAAAATGGGTTCCAACCAAGAATTGTGTTTCCAGCGAAATTAAGCTTCAGGATGGAAGATGAAATTAAAACCTTCCACGATAAACAAAAGTTAAAAGAATTTGCAGCTAGAAAACCATCTCTTCAAAACATCCTTGGCAAAACATTACAGGAAGAGGAAATGGAAAATAACAATGAAAACCAACAGTGGGAGGTAGGATAGTAAAGGGGGGAAAAATAATCAAAGAGGAAAACAAACCATGTTTAGCAACATAAATAAACAAATATGGCTGGAAGAACAACCCATATCTCAATAATAACCCTAAATGTTAACGGCTTAAACTCACCAATCAAGAGACACAGGCTAGTAGAATGGATCACAAAACAAGACCCAACAATATGCTGCCTACAGGAGTCGCATTTGATAGGAAAAGACATACATAGGCTGAAGGTGAAAGGTTGGGAAAAATCATATCACTCATATGGACTTCGGAAACAAGCAGGAGTGTCCATACTCATATCAAATAAAATAGATTTCAAGCCAAAGTTAATCAAAAGGGATAAAGAGGGACACTACATACTGCTTAAGGGAACCATACACAAACAAGACATAACAATCATAAATATATATGCCCCAAACAATGGTGCAGCTATGTTCATCAAACAAACTCTTCTCAAGTTCAAGAGTCTAATAGACCACCATACAATAATCATGGGAGACTTCAACACACCTCTCTCGCCACTGGACAGATCTTCCAAACAAAAGTTGAATAGGGAAACTATAGAACTAAATAACACAATTAATAACCTAGACTTAATTGACATATATAGAATATACCACCCAACATCAAGCAGTTACACTTTTTTCTCAGCAGCACATGGATCCTTCTCAAAAATAGATCATATATTATGTTACAGGGAAACTCTTAGACAATACAAAGGAGTAGAGATAATACCATGCATCCTATCTGATCATAATGGAATGGAACTGAAAATCAACGATAAAAGAAGGAAGGAAAAAGAATACATCACTTGGAGAATGAACAATAGGTTACTGAATGATCAATGGGTTATAGAAGACATCAAGGAGGAAATTAAAAAATTCTTAGAGATTAATGAAAACACTGACACAACATATCGGAATCTATGGGACACATTGAAAGCAGTTCTAAGAGGAAAATTCATTGCTTGGAGTTCATTCCTTCAAAAAAGTAAAAACCAACAAATAAATGATCTCATACTTCATCTCAAAATCCTAGAAAAAGAAGAGCAAAACAACAGCAAAAGAAGTAGAAGGCAAGAAATAATTAAAATCAGAGCTGAAATTAATGAAATTGAAACAAAAGAAACAATTGAAAAAATTGACAAAACTAAAAGTTGGTTCTTTGAAAAAATAAACAAAATTGACAGACCCTTAGCGATGCTAGCGAAGAGAAGAAGAGAGAGAACTCAAATTACTAGCATACGGGATGAAAAAGGCAATATCACAAAAGACACCTCAGATATACAGAAGATAATCAAAAATTATTTTGAATCCTTATACTCCAATAAATTAGAAAATAGTGAAGGCATCGATAAATTTCTTAAGTCATATAATCTGCCCAGATTGAGTCAGGAGGATATAGACAACCTAAACAGACCAATATCAATTGAGGAAATAGAAGAAACCATCAAAAGACTACCAACTAAGAAAAGCCCAGGACCGGATGGGTATACAGCAGAGTTTTACAAAACCTTTAAAGAGGAACTAATACCAATACTTTTCAAGCTACTTCAGGAAATAGAAAAAGAGGGAGAACTTCCAAATTCATTCTACAAGGCCAACATCACCCTGATACCTAAACCAGACAAGGACACTTCAAAGAAAGAAAACTACAGACCAATATCTCTAATGAACTTAGATGCAAAAATCCTCAATAAAATTCTGGCGAATCGGATACAAAAACATATCAAAAAAATTGTGCACCATGATCAAGTAGGATTCATCCCTGGGATGCAAGGCTGGTTCAATATAGGGAAATCAATAAATGTTATTCACCACATCAATAGACTTAAAAATAAGAACCATATGATCATCTCGATAGATGCGGAAAAAGCATTCGACAAAGTACAGCATCCCTTTATGTTCAAAACTCTAGAAAAACTAGGGATAACAGGAACATACCTCAATATTGTAAAAGCAATCTATGCTAAGCCTCAGGCTAGCATCATTCTGAATGGAGAAAAACTGAAGGCATTCCCTCTAAAATCTGGAACAAGACAGGGATGCCCTCTCTCTCCACTTCTGTTCAACATAGTTCTCGAAACACTGGCCAGAGCAATTAGACAGACGAAAGAAATTAAAGGCATCAAAATAGGAAAAGAAGAACTTAAATTATCACTATTTGCAGATGACATGATTCTATACCTAGCAGACCCAAAAGGCTCTACAAAGAAACTATTAGAGCTAATAAATGAATTCAGCAAAGTGGCAGGATATAAAATCAACACCCATAAATCAAAGGCATTCCTGTATACCAGCGACAAATCCTCTGAAATGGAAATGAGGACAACCACTCCATTCACAATATCTTCAAAAAAAATAAAATACTTGGGAATCAGCCTAACAAAAGAGGTGAAAGACTTATACAATGAAAACTACAGAACCCTAAAGAGAGAAATAGAAGAAGATCTTAGAAGATGGAAAAATATACCCTGTTCATGGATAGGCAGAACTAACATCATCAAAATGGCGATATTACCAAAAGTTCTCTATAGGTTTAATGAAATGCCAATCAAAATCCCAACGGCATTTCTTGTAGAAATAGAGAAAGCAATCATGAAATTCATATGGAAAAATAAAAGACCCAGAATAGCAAAAACAATGCTAAGCAGGAAGTGTGAATCAGGTGGTATAGCGATACCAGACTTCAAACTATACTACACAGCAATAGTAACAAAAACAGCATGGTACTGGTACCAAAACAGGCGGGTGGACCAATGGTACAGAATAGAGGACACAGAAACCAATCCACAAAACTACAACTACCTTATATTTGATAAAGGGGCTAAAAGCATGCAATGGAGGAAGGATAGCATCTTCAACAAATGGTGCTGGGAAAACTGGAAATCCATATGCAACAAAATGAAACTGAATCCCTTTCTCTCGCCATGCACAAAAGTGAATTCAAAATGGATCAAGGAGCTTGATATCAAATCAGAGACACGCCGTCTGATAGAAGAAAAAGTTGGCTACGATCTACATACTGTGGGGTCGGGCTCCAAATCCCTCAATAGGACACCCATAGCACAAAAGTTAATAACTAGAATCAACAAATGGGACTTACTCAAACTAAGAAGTTTTTTCTCAGCAAAAGAAACAATAAGAGAGGTAAATAGAGAGCCTACATCCTGGGAACAAATCTTTACTCCTCACACTTCAGATAGAGCCCTAATATCCAGAGTATACAAAGAACTCAAAAAATTAGACAATAAGAGAACAAACAACCCAATCAACAAATGGGCCAAGGACCTGAACAGACACTTCTCAGAGGAGGACATACAATCAATCAACAAGTACATGAAAAAATGCTCACCATCTCTAGCTGTCAGAGAAATGCAAATCAAAACCACCCTAAGATACCATCTCACTCCAGTTAGATTGGCAGCCATTATGAAGTCAAACAACAACAAGTGCTGGCGAGGATGTGGGGAAAAGGGTACACTTGTACATTGCTGGTGGGACTGCAAATTGGTGCAGCCAATTTGGAAAGCAGTATGGAGATTTCTTGGAAAGCTGGGAATTGAGCCACCATTTGACCCAGCTATTCCCCTTCTCGGTCTATTCCCTAAAGACCTAAAAAGAGCATGCTACAGGGACACTGCTACATCGATGTTCATAGCAGCACAATTCACAATAGCAAGACTTTGGAACCAACCTAGATGCCCTTCAATAGATGAATGGATTAAAAAAATGTGGCATTTATACACAATGGAGTATTACTCTGCATTAAAAAATGACAAAATCATAGAATTTACAGGGAAATGGATGGCATTAGAGCAGATTATGCTAAGTGAAGCTAGCCAATCCCTAAAAAACAAATGCCAAATGTCTTCTTTGATATAAGGAGAGTAACTAAGAACAGAGTAGGGTCGAAGAGCATGAGAAGAAGATTAACATTAAACAGGGATGAGAGGTGGGAGGGAAAGGGAGAGAGAAGGGAAATTGCATGGAAATGGAAGGAGACCCCTCAGAGTTATACAAAAGTACATACAAGAGGAAGTGAGGGGAAAGGGAAAAATAATACAAGGGGGACAAATGAATGCCAGTAGAGGGGGCAGAGAGAGAAGAGGGGAGGGGAGGGGAGGGGAGGGGGGATAGTAGGGGATAGGAAAGGCAGCAGAACACAACAGACACTAGTATGGCAATATGTAAATCAATGGATGTGTAACTGATGTAATTCTGCAATCTGTATATGGGGTAAAAATGGGAGCTCATAACCCACTTGAATCAAAGTGTGAAATATGATATATCAAGAACTATGTAATGTTTTGAACAGCCAACAATAAAAAATTAAAAAAAAAAAAAGAATGAATCCCTGTCTCCTGGTATCAGACAGACTCATGGGTCATTATCATAGGAACCCTCAGAGTCATTTTGCTGGAGTATGCATGTCCCAAGACATGCCACTGTTCAGGGGTTATTACTGAGTCAGTCCATAGTTTAAAATTGTGGACAAAGGTAAAGAAAATTAAACCTTGTCATCATATATACCTTGAATAACACTGAGTCACAGAAACATCTATGTATCCAATTAGTAAAGACCGTCTACGCAAAAATAATTTGGCCTTATGACAATTAAAGGGAAGCATAAAATTTTGTAATGATAGACCATATTCCAATACCTCTCACAATCAATTATATTCATATATCACTATCTAAGAAAAAGGAGATACTTAGGGTTAATTGCACAAAGTGTGTCCTTATTCTTAAAATAAGACTGGAAGTGAAAAGATGAAAAGATAACATAACAAGAAAGATAGAAGAGGTTACAATGTAAGACAGGTAGGTAAATTCTATGTCATGGATAATTGAAACACTGTGAAAAGAATTCATGCCTCAAAATCATTCTGGAGAGCAGTGAAAAGAATAAGTTAGAGAGCAAATTCAATGAAGTAATGTGTGTATTAAATAAATGAGAAACAAAGACTTTAGAAAATCACTTTCTGCCATATCTACAGCACTAATTAATTTAATACTACCTTCTAGAAGTGCTACGCCATGGATATAGGTTAACCAACTCTAAGAAAATATGGTATTTAAAATAAAATTTAATTGGCAAAGATTTATTTGTTCTTTTTAGATATATATGAAAATAGAGTGTATTTTGTCATGTTATATATACATGGAGTATAACTTATTCTAATTAGGCTCCAATTCTTGCAGTTTTACATAATGTGGACTATCACTGGTTGTGTATTCATATATGAACATAGGAAAGTTATATCTGATTCATTCTACTGTCTTTCCTATTTCTATCCTTCCTCCCTTCCCTTTGTCTGATCCAGTGAATTTCTAATATTCCCCCAACCACTTTATTGTACACTAGCATCCACATATTAGAGAGAACATTCAGTCTGTGGTTTGGGGAGACTGGCTTATTTCACTTAGCATTATAATATACAGTTCCATCCATTTACCAGTAAATGCGTTAGTTTCATTATTATTTATGGCTGAGTAATATTCCACAGTGTATATACACCACATTTTCTTAATACATTCATCTGCTGAAGGGCATCTACATTGGTTTCATAGCTTAGCCATTGTGAACTGAGCTGCTATAAACATTGATGTGGCTGCATCTCTATAGTATGTAATTTAAATTCTCTTAGGTATATACCAAGGAGTGGGACAACTGTGTCAAATAGTGGTTCTATTCCAAGCTTCCTGAGGAATCTCCAAGAAAAGGTAGTCATGAAATTCATTTGGAAAAACAAGAAGCCCAGAATAGACAAAGCAATTCTTAGAAAAATGAAGTGGGAGACATCATAGTACCAAACATTAAATTTTCCTACAGGACTATAGTAATAAAAATGGCTTGGTATTGGCACCAAAATAGACATGTAGACCAATGGTACAAAATAGAAGTCACAGAGACAAATACAGTTAACTCATTCTAGACAAAGGCACTATAAACATACATTGGAGAAAAGATAGCCTCGTCAACAAATGGTATTGGGAAAACTGGACATCCATATGTAATAGAATGAAATTTAATTATGATCTCTCACCCTACACAAAAGTCAACTCAAACTGGATCAAGAACCCAGGCATTAGACCAGAGACTCTGAGCCTCCATCATGTTGGCTTAGAACCCACTTCCTCAACAAGACTCCTAAGTGCAGGAAGTAAAATCAAGAATCAATAAATGGGATGGTATCAAACTAAAAAGATTCTTCATAGCAAAGGAAACAACCAAGAATGTGAAGAAAGCCTGCAGAATGAGAGAAAATCTTTGCCACATGCATCTCAGATAGAGCATTAATCTCCAGAATATATAAAGAACTAAAGAAATGTAACACCAAAAAATCACTCAAACAAACAAATGACCCAATTCATAAATGGGCAAAGGAACTGAACAGGCACCTCACAGAAGAAGAAATATGAATGGACAATAAAAACAAAAAATAACACCTCCAGCAATTAGAAAAATGCAAATTAAAACTACATTAAGATTCAATCACACTCCAGCCAGAATGGCAATTATCAAGAATACAAATAACAATAAATGTTGGTGAGGATGTGGAGAAAAAACTTCAGTCATACATCAGTTGGCACTTTCTAAATTTCTCATCTCACAGAATCCCCCCTTTTGTTTGGTTTTCCAATATTCCTGTGTATATAGGAAAAGTGAATTGTATTTTCCATCACAGTACTCTTTCCATCAATATATTTTCTGTAGCATTTACCACTATGATATTGTCACTTTATCCCTGAGTATATGAAGGAACAAATTAAATATGGCAACACATTGTTTTAAAGACAACACTTAAAGGGCTATAAAGGGAACATATCTCTTGTGGTAAAGAGGAAAAAGTTGCCATAAAACTGCTTACATTTACTTTGCTGCATTTTTCTTTTAAGTATGTCTGAAAAAATATTTGTAAAAGTTAAAATGGTTTCTCATAGGATTTTCATAATAAACCATCTCCATTATTTAATATTTGCTCTGGGTGCTAAATTGATGCCAGTTATGACAAGTTGATGCATTTTCCAAAGTTACTGAAAGATAATTAGATACCCTAGGCTGTAAATCTTCCTATAACAGAGTTTCTATTTAATTTAAATTTTAAAACTTTGCATTCACTAGATATGGATAAATTCTAGCCCAAAGAAGAAGATATTGTTCAAACATAATGATAGTTACCAGAGTGTCATTATTCAAAACTAGTACAGCACCTTATATTTAGCTATTTTCTAAATAAGTCTATTATATTTAAAATACAGCGCATGATTTAATGTGCTGTCTTCCCCTTTCTATTCCAGAACTTATTTACCTTAAGTTAAAAGAAATCTGCTGCTATCTAATCACCTTCTGTAAACATGATCAAATAATTAAATATCATTAGAAATTTGACGACCTCTTTGGTGAAAAATAAATATCAATCTGAGCTAACACAATACAGAGCTCAAACTATAAGAGATGATTTTGAAGGATATGTCAATATCAAATATTTTTGAGAGAATTACCTCAAACCTTGACTTCTTTTTATGGTCACTAGGATTCTTTGTCTTGACCAGTCTGATTACTCTTCAAGCTTGAAGTCATTTGCTGACATTCATTTTCACCACAGTCATCCGGAGGCCCAGGCAGCAAACTGATGGCCAGAAGTTCAGGGAACACAACATCAAGGTGAGAAACAGGACTACTGCTGTGTAGAGAGGTAGCTTTGCCACCACCTTCAGTGAGAGAAGTTACAAGGAAGCATATGTCTTCATCTTATTTGTTTATTTATCTATTTATTTTCTGAATGCTAATGGTTGAACCAGGGACACAAGCATGATATACATGGACTCTGCCACTGAGCTACACGCACAGCCCCAAGGAAGCATGTCCTCAAAGCAATGTTTGAAGACTTGAACCCACATTTTCAGTGAAGTTTGTATTGAGACCTATCACTGCCTTTTCCCAAGCAGCACATCACTATGGAGAAGATGCTACCAAGAACAAATTACCTCTTTTCTTTCCTACAAAATGTCACACCCATAGAACTTCAGTCTATATAATAATAAAGAGTCAATAAATCTATCTAGTTAAGCCTCTTCACTGTCACCAAGAATCATGTTGGAATTTCTCCTCACATGTGCCTGTATAATTTTACTTTGTATCTCTGAAATTAAAAGTTTTTGTAAGAAAAAGATACAATTAACATACTCAGCACTACTGAAACCATAGAATTAGTAGAGGTCATAATAAAGGAAAAAAAAAGCAGAAGGAAAAAATACTTTTTAACATGAAGAATGTGATAACCATAACTTAAAATTCTCTAGAAGAAAAATTAATTACATAGAGATGATGATAAAATTATTTTTCCCAAGCTAGAGCTGAGGAAATCTGTCAGAATATCTAAATTAGAGTATATTTAATGAAGATTTTTGCCTGATTTCTGTTATATTTTCAGAGCCTAGAGTTCAATATTTACTTAAGATAGAGTAAAAAAATATATATTTTTATATATTTATAAATTAATGAAAAATTGTAAAGCCAAAAGATAAAATATGTGTCAAATAAGAAGACAGATTTGATGTAAAAGGGATACACAGTATCTAAGAGGAATTCTTGAAATTAAGAATGGGGAGAAAGAACACATTTTTAATAATATACATTTCTTGTGAGGATTGGAAGTGCAATTTCCAGACTAAAAGACTCCTAATTTGTGCCAAAGCACAAATAAAAATGACTTCATGTAGATGAATATCCTCGTGGAATTACAACACCAAACTAACATAAATATGCTTACAATAAAAGCTTCTAAGTGGCACCAAGCTTCTCATTAACCAAATAGAAGGCTGAAAGTTAATGGACAGATGCCTTTGGGATTTGTGAGATAAAATAACTTTAAACCTTTAAACCCGCAGACATTCTTAACAGAATAAAATAAAGAAGAAGTCACTTGAATTTTTGTTCTGAAAAGAGAAAAAGAAATAAAGAAAAGCACATTTAGATTCTTTGGAAGCATGCAATGGTGTCTCTGTGCAATCAATAAAATTAAAAATAAGAACTCTGGGATATCTATAGAAATGCCTAAAGGGGAAAATGGATTCTACTCAACAACTGGTGTGATTAATACTTTGAATATCTTACTAATATGAGTAAGTCCATGTGGTGTCAGTATAAAAATGAATAGAATTATAAACTCTTTGGAGACCAAAAAGCTGAGTAAGAAACTCATAGAACACATATAGAGCACTCTAAAATATAATATGATTTTGAATATTAAGAACTTGGAATGTTTTCTTTTGTTTCCAACAGTTTAAATTATGAAGGATTCTATACCTTTTTCAATGGATCCCCTTACAATGCTTTGACTGAAATGATGTTTACATGTTTTAATATTGTTTGTATATAACGCCTCAAGTTTTATGGAGTTTATTTGTTTATAATTTTTAAAATCAACCTCTAATGAAAACACAGAAGACAGCATCAAGCTTGGAGAAGTGAAACAGAACATAAGTTGACAACATCAAACAATTGGCATGGTTGATAGAATTGAGGACAGGACAAGAGCACGAATAGTAAAGAAATATGTAATGTTTTTCTTGCTTTGTATAAGGTGAGTGCAGTTGGCTCTCTGAATGTCATGGATCAAGAAACATTTGTAGAGAAATATTATGTAAAGTCAAATATGATATTAAATGAATGTTAAAGGTATAAAATTTGACCACTAGAAATGGAGAAAGTGAAGTTACTGTGATGAGTTAATTCAACTTTCATAACAAGCTAGTAGATTTGTCAAAGTTGATCAACCCAGAAATAGAAATAAAAAATATAGAGAGCCAGTGATAAACACACATTAACTAAAAACATTAACTAAAAAATTAAGGTGGTTACAACTACACATTGCAGCTAGAATGACAACAGAGGAAGAAATAAAATTTCATTTTTAAAAATTTTTTTATTAAAATATCTGAAGATATAGATATGTAAATACACACATAATTTTCTCATTATTTTCTTTCTCCAAGAAGATGTAATAATTTCTTTTAACATTATCTTAGCACCTACTTGACTATCAATTCTTCTCTATTGACCAAATAAATTAAAACAGCAATTCCTTTTAGTTATTACTATAATTGTAGTTACTGTCTTATATTTTATAGCATTCTGCAAACTCTTATGCACATTCTCTCAGTTAATCTAATAAGGAACTTCTTATCCACAATCTCTAAGTGGCAAAACTGTGTTTCAGATCAGTTAAATAATTTTCTTAAATCATTCAAAGTTTCAAAAATATGTATACTAGAAGCTGTGATAGGCCTTGGGGAACCAACAGTCAAGGACACAAATGTAGGACACAAGGACACAAACTCCTGCTCTCAGGGAGTTAACAACGAGGTCCAGTGGCCAAGGTTAATCATGCAAATGAACATTTAATTAAAAAGTGGAGACAAGTTACCCAAAGGAAAACATGGCTTCACAAAACTTAGGTAAATTACTCTGTTCTCAGTGGGAGTCGTAGAAGTTTAAAAAGCAAGGAAAGAAGAGGTGTTTGGGAAGGAAAATAGCAAGTGCAGGGATCCTGAGGAATGGAGCATTGTCCAGCATATCCAGATGTGTAGGCTGGAGCAAAGCGCACCAGGAATCCACACTGAGAGATGGAGCTGGGCCCTGCAGGATTGTGGCCATGTCAAAGATTCTTCTCTGAAAGGGCGCAGTGATGCTCCCTAGAATCCCAGCAGCTCCTGGAGGCTAAGGCAGGAGGATTATGAGTTCAAATCCAACCTCAGAAACTTAATGAGGTACTGAGCAACTTAGTGAGACCCTGTCTCTAGATAAAATGTTTTAAAAGGGCTGTGGCTGTGGCTCAGTGATTAAGTGCCCCTGGGTTCAATTCCCCAGTACCAAAACAAAAGACTCTTCTCTTAGTCCTATGAAAAATCAGAAACCACTAAAGAAGAAGGAGGTGTAATATGATCATATTTTCATTTTAAAAAATGATAGTGACTATAGTATGGAGAAGCCTGTAGTTGGAGGGCTGGGGTTTCAATGCAGATACTAGGGCTCCAGGTCCAGTACTCTATACTACAACTATCTTTGTGGGTGAGCACCTTCTATTAGATAATTTATTAACTTTTAGATTGTCTCCTTTAGCAAAATTTCCAGTAAGATGTGAAGAGCTGAACACTATCATCCTTGTTAAATATTGCCCAGAACAGGACCTTGCTCAGAGAAGAAGACAAATTCCAGGTGAATAAATGAATCTGTTGGTTTTTTGTAACTTTCAAAATAATTATGCCAAAGATGGAATCCATAGGTCTCTTTTCTTTCCAGGGAATATCATTATTTCTCTTTGCTCTTCTATTCCCCCAGGTAAAACAAAAATGTGTCTTGGATATTGTGAACCCACAATAGTAAAAAAGTACAAAAGAACAAGTTAAAATGAAGGGAAGCAGGAAACAAAAAGAACTCTGAATTATGAAATTGTTATCTAAGATAGGCTTACATCATTGAAAATGCTGAACCTGTATTTGGGAGCTGAACTGAAAAGAAAGAGAAACAAAACAAGAAATAGAATCATGCAGAAGTAGCAATTAGCAGGCATGGAATGCCATGTAAGATACACAAATGCAGTCACATGCAAGGCCCATACAAATCCTTAAAACATGCAATGCATGGACATGTGTGTTTACACAAACCTGCACACATACAAATCTTATCATCAGTCAGAAGCTCATCATTACACACATATAAAACAGCCAAGCACCCAACTGAGTGCAAACAAAGCTGGTATTGCCTACAAAAGTCCATTTGTGTACCTACGTGTACAGAGATATTTAAAGTGACTATCCATACCTACAACAAAACTCAGAATGCAAACACATGGTAAAAGGCAGCCGTTTTTCTGCTTGTAATATACTGAGACTCCATCTCCAAATGAAATTTGGTCCAGTCTTTTATCTTATTAAGCCTGGTTCATCTTGTGACATGTAATGCATTTACATGAACTATCCCACAAAAGTAATCATTTCAACAAAAGACTGACACATTAATTTGGTGGAAAAATGTTTAGGAAGCACCTTGTATGAATATTCTTACATTTGCTTCTCAGCTGAGGGTGTCTTGAACACCCACGCATGCACTTTCAGTTAACAATGTGCCAGAAACTATTATCCTTGCTTTTACCTGCCCACGCATAATTGTATCCCTTCTTCCCCTAAGCTTGTTTTTCAGGTTGCAAAAGATTAGAACACAATGTCTATTTCTATTAGCATTGAAGACAAAAAAAAAAAAAAAAACTAATAACATATACTTACAGCTGAGAAAGTACATTTTAGAAGTTGGTGTTCATGGTTAATAACAATGAAATCAGGAACACTGAATCATTTGAAGTGGATTTAAATTAAAGAATCTTTTTTATTGCAAAGGAAGTTTTTGTATATACTAATATGTAAGAATCTTTTTCAGTATATGACACAGTGAGATATTTATCAAAGACCTGGATTTCTGAGGATATTTATTAGAATGTTGACAGTTCATAATAGTGCATAAGATTTTGAGACGTATTTTTGGCCTTCACATTTAAAGAACTAAATTACGATTTTAGTACATTAAACAAATTGACAAGTCTTCTATGACTCAGTCTAGTTCTAATTGATCCAGATTTGTAACAGGGGTATTTTTTTAAGTACTAAGTGTATGATAGCAGAAACTAATAAAAGAAGGAGAACTTGGCTCTAAGGAAGGCCTCCAACATTCATCTGAAGGATCTCCTCACTCCCTGAGGTCAGTGATCCAACTTCCTGATAAATTAAAAATAAATAAAATTAAATAAAAAATAAGCAGGTTTCCTGATTCATTTATCTATATAACACATGTTGTGTATTAAATCCATACATTTACCTAAGAAACAGAAAAGATCAGAAAGAATGACTAACAACACTGTAAAAAAAAAAAAAAAACCCTAGAAGAAAAAGAAATTTATAGATGAGCCTTGTAATATATTGAGACTCCATCTTCTAATAAAATTTGGTCCAGTCCTTTATCTTATTAACCATGGGTCATCTTGTGATATATAATGCATTTACATGGACTATCACACACAAATAACAAGCATCACTTCAACAAAAGACTGATTCAGGGTTAACAATGGAAACTTATAGAGGCAGCAACAGAAATTTATAGATGATCCAATGGAACTAATTAGGTCATACAAATACATTTTTAAAATCTGTATACATATGCTCATGTGAGAGTAAAATTCCTGATCACTGGTTTAGTCACCTTCTGTGTTAGTCAACTTTTATCGCTGTGACCAAAATACCTGATATAAATAACTTAAAGAAGGAACAGTGTGTCTGGGGTCATGATTTAAGAGGGAGGTTCAACAGAAGTATTTCTCATCAGTGAGATAAGTGACAAGGCAATTCAATGAAATTCAATATCACAGAGTAAAATAATCATAGAGACACAAATTCAACATCTCTGTACGCAGAACAAGAAATAATACTTTAGAAAAGGGCTAGTTTTGCTGGTGGTGGCATCAGTACCTCAGTTCACCCAGAGGGGTGGGGTAACAGAGGCAGAAAGAGAGAAAAGCACTGTGAATACATTTGGCACAGGAGAACCTGTGGAATGCAGTGGGAGAGTGATTTTAAGTGACCTGAGATGCTGGGGCAAGCTGATGATGGAAAAGTGCTCCAAATCTCTTGGTGGTAAGTGGAGAGTTGAGGTAGGAAGTGCCCACATGGCAACTTCAGCAGCAGGAGCTTGGGAGTTTGTGGAAATCACTGCCAGCCTGACCCAGAAAATGTCTGAGGTGGGATCCAGAGTATTCTTGGTTCAGCACAACTGGAACAGGCACAGAGAAGATTGTAGCCTGGGGATCCAAGCTGGGGATACAAAAGGGAAGGAGGCTTGCCTTCCTTGTTTCTGGTGGGCCATGCTATCATTTGGGGAGAGGCCAGAATCTGAACAGGAAGACCATCTGCATTACAGCTCTGATCTTGGAAAACCCACATTCATGGTGGTAGAATATCTGAGACCTGTGGAGGGTTAGTTCTCCCAGTCTAAGGAGAATTTTCAGAATGAATTTTCAGGAGGTCCTTAAGGTGCCCAGTAGAGATGATTATCTGCCCAGCAAGAGGGGCCATGGATCCACCTCTCTGGAGGAAATGCCTCTAGACAGAGTGCCAAAGAATGGTCAGAACTAAACATCAGCTGGTGGAACTTCCCATTCAGAACTCTGCATCAGCCCCACTCTGACAGATCATCAACCTGCTCTGTCAAAGCAAAACTCCAGTTGTCAGCCCTCCCTGTCAGCCCTACCTTATACTGTGAGACGAGAAGCTGTAGAGCTACTACAAACAGCTTTGCTTCCAGGCCATACCAGCTGGAAGTTTGGTGAGAATCACAAAGTGTTTGGATTTACCAACCTCAGCCTTTGATGCAAGGGGTGGCTTAAAAAGAAACACAAAGAAGGGTTCAATAGCCCAGGCAGAGAATTCATCCTTGCCAACCATTTTGACCACCTCAGCAGAGTCGATCCCTCTGTTATTCATTAAGAGTTTTTTTTTTTTTTCTCTTTTTCTATTGTGTGTGTTTAAGTGTGTGTTCCCACTACACTGATTATCTTGAGAATATATGATTTGTCTTTCATTTTTATCATTTTCTGACATGTCTTATATTTAGCTTTGTTTTCACTTTGAAGGGATAGAATTTTTTGTGAGTTTGTTTTGGTTTAATATTTTAGTTGTTCTTACCATTGGTTTTGCTTCTCTTTTTACTCCTTCTTCAATATTCTCCCCCTTTAATGGTTAAATTATCCTGTTCCCTATTCCTTTCTCTTTTTATTGTTTCGTTACTTTTAGTTAGTTTTTACTTCTCCTTCTTTATAGCCATCACCAGCTGCCTATCTCCTGCTTTCATTCTCTTCATTTTTTAATATTTCAAACTTTCTCTTATCTTTTTGTTTGTTTTTTTAATATATGACAGTGGGATGCATTATAATTCATATTACACATATAGAGCACAATTTTTCATATCTCTGGTTATATACAAAGCATATTCACACCAATTTATGTCTTCGTATATGTAGTTTGGATAATAATGTCCATCACATTCCACCATCATTTCTAACCCCATGCCTCCACTCTTCCCCTCCCACCCCTCTGTCCTATCTAGAGTTCGTCTATTCCTCCCATGCTCTCCCTCCCTACCCCATATGAATCAATCTCCTCATATCAGAAAAAACATTTGGCATTTGTTTTTTGGGGATTGGCTGACTTCACTTAGCATTATCTTTTCTAACTCCATCCATTTACCTGCAAATGCCATGATTTTATTCTCTTTTATTGCTAAGTAATATTCCATTGTGTATATATGTCACGCTATTTTTTTACCCATTCATCTACTGAAGGGCATCTAGGTTGGTTCCACAATATAGCTCTTGTGAATTGTGCTGCTATAAACACTGATGTGGCTGTGCCCCTTTAATATGCTGTTTTTAAGTCCTGTGGGTATAGACCAAGGAGAGGGATAGCTGGGTCAAATAGTGGTTCCATTCCCAGTTTTCCAAGGAATCTCTATATTGCTTTCCATATTGGCTACACCAATTTGCAGTCCCACCAGCAGTGTATGTGTATGCCTTTTTACCCACATCCTCACCAACACTTATTGTTGTTTGTCTTTATAATAGCTGCCATTCTGACAGGAGTGAGGTGAAATCTTAGAGTAGTTTTTATTTGCATTTCTCTGATTGCTAGAGATGATGAACATTTTTTCATATATTTGTTAATTGATTGTATATTCTCTTCTGAGAAGTGTCTATTCATTCCTTGGCCCATTTGTTGATTGGGTCATTTATTTTTTAGTATTTAGCTTTTTGAGTTCTTTATATACCCTAGAGTTTAGTGCTCTATCTGATGTGTGAGGGGTAAAAATTTGCTCCCAAGATGCAGGCTCTCTATTAGCCTCACGGATTGTTTCTTTTGCTGAGAAAAAAACTTTTTAGTTTGAATTCATCCAATTTATTGATTCTTGATTTTAATTCTTGCGCTATATTATTAAGGATGTTGGGATCTAATCTGACATGATGAAGATTAAGGCCTACTTTTTCTTCTATTAGACGCAGGGTCTCTGATTTAATTCCTAGGTCCTTGACCCACTTTGAGTTGAGTCAAACTTTCTTTTATCTTCCTGGCTAATTTTCTCTTCATTTAAGGAACTGTAATTTCACGATATTTTAACTATTTAGTTTATATAGTTCTTGCCTTCAACGATTCCTGTTGTGGTGGTTATTAATATGGTAAACATAGTTGACATTTGCTGTTTAATGCTAGATCTAGATTGTGTCTGTCTATTGTTGTTGATAATTTTAAATATTGACCCCACCATTCCTCTTTGTTTAGAAATTAGTGTTATAGATGTCATAGTAGGTATAAAGTAGTAGGTATAAAGATGTATTTTAAAGCTATCTACTAGTCACCACCATTATTGCTACTGCTTGAGTCCCCTTTTCCTAAGAAGAGCTGAGAAATGATTAGGATACTTCAAGTTCACAGGGCAGACATCCTGCTCCTAAGCTATACTCAAAACTCATTTAAGTAACAGTGAACTCGCTCTACCCACAGGCTATCTCCACTTGAGCTCTAACCATATTTCAACACATAGAATAGAGGAGAGAAAAATAAAACTCAAAACAATGACCAGGCCTCAACTAGAAACAGCTATAGGGAGACTTCATGACCCATACCTGGACTTATACAAGTACAGCAAAAGCAGAAAGATGTCACAAGACAATAACTCAAAGGAACTCATACTACAGCAGAGCTCTCCAAGAATGTATGCAATTCTACAGCAGCGAACTAAGCATAACTGAAAGTTGAAATTAACACTTGAGTTGCACTGAGCCTAGTTGATACCAACTACACAGTATTAACCATAAAAAAAGATAACATATGAATAAAAGGCCAAACATACAATAGAGAAAGAGGAATTCATCAACAGATGGGAAAGTCCACAACCTCTGAAAAACATCAGAAAACAGGCAAAAAGTCTCCCTCTAAAATTTACAACCCCCCAACAAAGCAACCAAAAAATATGGAAATAGATAAAATTTCAGAGAAGTCTTTAAAAATTTGATTGAAATTGTTGAATGAGTTGAATAGAATAAGAAGTGAATTAATAGAGCAAACACAGAAGGTGAAAGAACATTTCAGTAAAAACAGGGACACTGAAAAGAAACTAACCAGAACTCCTGGAAATGAAAAACAGTGAATCCAAAAATTCACTTGAAAGTATCACCAACAGACTAGATTATGTAGAAAATGGAGTTTTAGGCATGGAAGACAGAACTTCAGGCCTTGAAAACAGGGTGTGCGAATGTGAATAATGAGCATGTAATAAGGGAAAAGAAATGAACAACCATGATCAGAATATACAATAATAATGGGACAACATCAAAAAAACAAATTTGTCTTTGGAATAGAAGAGAACATAGAGATACAGGCTAATGACACTAATTAATTTACTTTTCAGTTAAATAATAACAGAAAATGAAATGAATATTCACATACAGGATGCATGTAGAACCCCAAATAGATAAGATCAAAAGAGGACCTCTCTGAGACACATCATATTCAGAATGTCTATAGATGGTACCTTTTAGTTTTACCATCTAGTTTGAATCCATCCCATTTATTGATTCTTGATTTTAATTCTTGTGCCTATAGGAGTCTTATTAAGGAAGTTAGGATCTAATCTGACATGATGAAGATTAAGTCCTAATATTTAGTTGGTATCTTTTAGTTTCACCACATAAAAAATAAGGAAATAATATTAAAAGTTGAAAGAGAAAAGCATCAGGTCATATTTTAAAAGAAACCAATATATCTCACTTTTAACTTCTCAACTCAGATCCTAAAATCAAGGAGGGCTTGGAATGACATATTCCAAGTTCTGAAAGAAAACAATTGCTAGAAAAGCTATTATTCCCAATTGAAGAAGAAATTGAAACTTTCCAAGAAAAGTATAAACTAAAAGAACTCATGACCACTAAGCCAGCACTACAAAAAATACTTAAGGACATATTGCACACGAAGAACTGAAAAAGAAACCCTTGAGCTCTCTAATGGATGAAAGTCTCTAGAAGAGCAATTTAAATAAATGAAAATTAAGACTGAATTAAATATAGAAAATAAGCCAAAATTTCAGGAACCATTAAAGATCTGTTCATGATAACACTTAATATAAATGGTGGTCTAGACTCTCCAGTTAAGACATACATTGGCAGAATGGATTTAAAAACAAGATCTAACTATATGCTGTTTGCAAGAGTCTCATCTCAGAGGAAAAGAAACCATAGGCTGAAAGTAAAATGATGAAACTGATATTTCATAGAAATGAAGTCTGAAAACAAGTAAGAGTAACTATTCTGATATCTGACAAAGCAGACTTTAAGCAAAAATGAATGATAGTCAAAAAGGTCACTACTTTCTGATAAAGGGAACAAGCCAAAATAAAGACATAAAGATAGCAAATATTTGTGTCCCAAATTTTGGTGCATCTAATTACAAAAAAAGAAAAGACAACTTCTTGATATTAAATCCAAGATAGGACTGAATATAGTAATATCGAATTATTTCAATACACCACTATCACCAATGGAAAGGTCATCCAGACACAAAATTAATAAAGATACTTCTGAACCAAGTAATACCATAAATCAAAAGGATGTAACAGACATCTACAGAATATTTCACCCCAAAACAGCTGAATTCATTTTCTTCTCAACAACTTATGGAATCTTTTCCAAAATAGACAGCAAGAAGGTGACATTTATGAACCAGAATGTGGGGCCTCACTAAATATTTGAATTTGCTGGAGTCTTGATCTTGATTAGCCTTTAGAAGTGTGAAAAATAAATTTTGTTGTTTATAAGCAACATTGTGGGATTTTGTTAAAACCCTATAGAAAACCACATGTGGGGGGAAAAACAGTTATTGTGATACCCTTTAATCAATAGTATGAAATTGCTAGCCATGGCGTGAATTGCCTTAGAAATATTTTATCCAGGGCCAGTGAAGCCTTCAGATAATTCCACCTCAGCACACATCTGACTGCAATTTTGTAAGAGGCATGTTTTAGTCAGCTTCTCATTTCCATGATTGAAATACCTGCCAAGAACAACTTAGAGGAGGAAAAGCTTATTTTGGCTCATGGTTTCAGAGGTTTAGTCCATGGTTGGCCAACTCCATAACTCTGGGAACAAGGTAAAGCAGAACATCACAGAAGAAGTGCATTGCAGAGAGAAGCAGCTCAGGACATGACAACCAGGAAGCAGAGAGACAGCTCCTCTCACCAGGAACAAAATATTAACCCGGAAGTCACGACCCTAGTGACCTACTACTTCCCACAGCCACTCCCTACCTGTCTATAGTTAGTGCCCAATTAATCCATATTAGTGGATTAATCCACTGATTATGCTTTAACTCTCATATTCTAATCACTTTACCTTTGAAATTTCTTGCATTATATCACACATGAGCTTTGTGGAGGACACCTCATCTAAACCATAAAGGGCCTGAGCCAGAAACTGCCCAGTTAGGCTATTTCAATTGCCTGACTCAAAGAACTGGTGAAAATCTTAAATAGTTATTGTTGTTTTAACCAATAATTAATCCACTGGGATTTAAGCTAATTAGTTAAATAGTAATAGATAATTCATACACTGACTTATAGCCACCAATGGAAAACAAAAATATGAGAGGTTTATGAATAAGTCAGATAAGTGAGAATTAGGGAGTAGACATATTTAACCAACAAGTACCTATTAAATAGTGAGTCAGTATCATACATTAATTACGAAAATGGGTTTTCTAGCTAGACCATTTGAGTTAGTATTCTAGTTACTCTAGCAGGCTAAATTCAGCCAATTACTTGTCTCTTTAAAGGAATTTTTTTCTCTAATTTTGGGGATGGGATGGTAAAAGTGATACTTAATTTAGTTGTAAAGATCACATGACATTAGCCAACAAAACACTTAGAATTTTGAGTGTAATACATATAATACATGTTCTATGTAATATATGAGTGCATGCACGCACATGTACAGGCACTGACATACATCTGTATACTCATTTAATCCTTAAAACCACCAAATGAAATATGTACTAATATACTTTCCATTTTACATATGAAGAAACTAAGGCACAGCTTATAAGGTATACAGCCAGGCTTCAAATCCAAACAGTTGTTTTTAGTGTTAGCACTTTCAAAGATTATAACACAGTGTCTACTAATTAATTATGACTTGTTTAATAAATACTTGAAACTATTGAGGAGTCATGGTGGCTGAGGTTATTTTAGTCTAATCTTGACTAATCTTAGTCTAATCATGGATCACAATTCTGAAGACTGAGAAATCCAAGATCAATAAATAGACAGATTCAATGTTTTATGTTTTGAATATTACGTATTCCTCAAAAAAGTCATGTTAGGCAATGTAGCAATGTTCAGAGGTGAAATGATTAGATGATGAGAGTTGTAACATCGTAATTCATAATTTGAATGGATTACTGAGTGGTAACTGTAAACCAATGGGGAATGGCTGGAGGAGGAAGTAGGTCTCTAGAGTTATGCCACTGGGAATATAATTATATTATGTCCCAGGATTCTCTCTCTCTCTCTCTCTCTCTCTCTCTCTCTCTCTCTCACACACACACACACACACACACACACACACACACAGTAACTTTCCTTACCATGATGATTTCCTTCACCTTGGGCCCAAAGAAATAGAATCAGCTGACTATGACTAAGCCTCTGAAACTATGTGCCCAAAAATATACTTTTTCCCCAAGTTCTTATTAGGTGTTCTTCTGGTCACAGCAATGAAAACACACAAGGTTGAGTAAGACCTCACTCTCTGCTTCCAACATGGTGCCCTCTTGCAATGTCCTCAAAAGGCAGAAGGGTTGACAGACTATTCTTTATATTGAAAAGGAACTAGAGGTTCCTGCAACCTTTTATAAGGGCAAGAATCTCCTTTATAAGGACTTTTTGAGACACTTCCCAAAAGACCCTTTCTCTAGACACCACCACATTTGGATTTTATATTTCAACACATAAATTTTGGAGAGACACAAACATTTGGATCACAGTAATATGTATCATTTTTTTTTTCTCAAGGAAGTTACATTTTAAGTGAAATATTAAATTTGATTCTAAGAAAACCAAATGTTATTAGGAATATTTTACTTTATATGAAAGAAATGTATGTTCATTGTAGAGAATTTTTAAAATACAGATAAGCAAATGGCACAAAAGTTATTCATGAATTCATTATCCAGAGTTAACTACTGCCAAAATTTCATTGTATTCACCTGGTTTGTGTCTGTCATGTGTTGTGTGTGTGTGTGTGTATATGTGTATCTTCTATTTTTATTAATTCAATCACAAACAAAATTTTGTGAAATGTATTTCTCAATTTTAGATATAATTTATATAAAACATTCTCAAAATATTGGATATATAAATCGACCCAGTTTTCTACTATTTTATACAATGCTTTTCTACTACTTTATACAAGTAATATAACTTACTCACCAATTGGAAAAGTTGACTTGTGCAACGTTGATAATCAGAGTTGACCCTAATTTTTTTTATTATTGCTGTATGGTTCCACCTGTGTTTTTCTGTATTTTTCAGCCTTATGTTTTGATATGAAATAATGTCTATACTTGGCTTTTTCAAACTTCTCTTGTCTTTATTAAGCAACCTCATACTCCAAGTCAATGTTTGCTGCCATATTAACAGTGAGATATCATTATGAGCCCAGGACAATTCATGAGGAAGGCTCCATTAAAGTGAACAAATTTGAGGAAAACCTTTCAGAGAGGATAGGACTTGAAGAGACAGTGTACATTAGGTGAACTGGCATGAGAAGTAACATGGATTACCAGAACAAAGAATATAGATTATATGTTAGATATAATGGGGTGACATCAAAGACATTTGATTATGACTGAATATGCTCAAACTAGAGATTCAGAAAGGTTAATCTGTCAATGTTGTACAAAAATTTCATTAAAGACTGAAGGCTTTAATAATGAAGGGCTAATTGGGAAGATATATAATTGGGAAGATTGAAATACAGTCAATATATCTCCTAGTTCATAGCACACTTAGGTGACTAAGTGCATTGCAACTTGATAGTGGCAGACAAAAGGATTTCTTGGTCATGAGGTTTCAGTTATCACAGTGTCCTTGCAAAGTGATTCCTTTTCAAAGTTTTCCATGTATTCCAAATAGGGGAAGTCAAGAAGGTTGCTCTTAGGATCAGCAAAGAGGTTGTTTGATTAATGGACTCCTAACCTAATCCTGATGCCCTAAAGATAGAGGAGAAATTTATGGAGTATATTTGTAATCTATTCAAAGCTGACTGAAAGCTTGTACATGACAAGAGCAAACTACCTCAGACTCTTGTAGCTTAAATTCTATCAGTAGCCTCTAAATTCCTTTTTCCTTTCCTCTATGTTGACTGTCCATATTTTTATAATTTAATTTACCTCTGTAATCATGTGCAAAGTATTCCAGTACCTATAAAATTATTTTTTGTTTTATATTAACACATTGGAATTCTCTTCAATGCTATTTTTACTCTTTTGTTATATCTCACTGTGTATGTGTTTTCCAAACCTTAACCAGAGACAATTTCTGGAAATTTGAACAGATATCCGGACCTTGAAATTATCCACAAAATCTAATATGGTATGCTCCCTCCAGCTCTAGTCAATATTTCTTTGAACAATGCTATAGGTTTTATGTATAAATTAGTTCAATGGACTAGAATGGACTTGCTAAATGATATTTCAAATCATACTGCTAAAAATGAAGATGTCAACTTTATAGAAATTGTATTTAAAGAATCATTAAAATGCAGGAGGATATTTCTTTCTCAAAATGTAGGTTAAATGCACCTACATTTAAATATAGGCTAAAGCAGCCTTTCTAGGGAAAGCCTTCGGAAAGTTTTAAAGATATTTCAGGAGCCCAGGAACTTCTGGGTGATTATTCTGGGCTCAAGTTGGAAGCAAGAAGCTGCAATGGTTAAGTTACCAGGGAAAGCATGGGAGGTCTGAAAACCAAGGATCCCTGCCTTGCCTGGTAATAACATAAGCAGTCACTGCCGTCTCCTAAATCTTAAGGGAAAACAAGTGTGTGATTCCACCTGAAAATCTCATTACTTGAACCAAATACAGGTGTTAATCCAAGGTCAGAGCCACAGCAGAGAAAATAGATTGGTCCCTGTTGGAGTCCCCAAGCATCGTGCATCACACATGAGTCAGAGGTCCATGGCACCACTCTATTGAATTGTGTTTACAGGTGACCGCAGATTAGGTTATAAATGTGCTCTTGGTAAATGAAGAGAAAAGGACACTTAACAATTAAAATATTTAGAACAAACTGTGCTCTACATCCTATTCTTCATTGCTTGTTATCTGACATTTACAAAAGGGAGGAGCAGAGGAACAAGAAGGTCATGACTATAGAATTTAGACATAATTTGATTTTTTTCTATAAAAATAACTAAAGTTTTTTGATTCCTGAAAATTCTTCAGTTGGCCTGTGATGAGTCACAGAACCACAGTGCAGTGTTACAAGAGATTATTAAATTTATTCCCTTGCCTTTGAATAAAGAAAATTTGAGAAAGATGTCTATTTTTTTCAGTTATGTAACATAAGCAAAGTGCTAGGAGTATCTCATAAGCCCTCACTAAAAATTTGTTCCTTCTACAGTCAATATAGAAACTTTCCCTTTTCTTCCTCCTCCTTCTTCCTTATTTACTGTAACTATTGGAAAGAAATTGTTTTGACAGTTCTAGAGTTTCACAATATGCGCATTCAAAAACAATTCCTATGTTCTTGTCCATTTCCCTTTGTCCTGGGCTTGGTGATACTAGTTCTAATAACTAGGTAGAAAACATCATACTAAGGCATTATTTCCTCAATTCTCCTTTCCATAGAACATGAAGACACATCCTTTAGGATTTCTTTATGTCCTTGTGTTATTATTTTTCTTGTTCTCTGCTATGGCCTAAAGGTCTCTGTCCTACAAAAAATTCTAGATGTTGAGATCCCTTCCTCTAAGTTGAGGGTATTAGGAGATGGGGCATTTTGGGAAGGAGATTAAAGTCGTGAAGGCACAGTCTTCCTGGGGTTGGTGACCTTATCAAAGAGACCCCAGAAATCTTCCATACCCTTCAGCCACATGAGGACACATTGAGAAGTCACCATCTATAAGCCAAGAAGCAGGCATTTACCAGCCACCAAACATGCCTACACCTCGATCTTGGGACTTCCCATCTTCTGCAGTGGAGAAAAATTAATCTCTGTGTTCTGTAAACAGCCCATTCTGTCATACCTTGTTATAGCAAATTCAATGAGTAAAGACATTTTCATTAGAGACTCCATGGATTTTTTTTATATTTTTTTATTTAAAGAAAAAAAAAACCCTGCATTATGGCAGTATATCAGACATGAGAGCTGACCAAATGAGCTCCTAAAGGCCAGAGATGGAACAATTTGAACAATAAAATTTATAAATCAGTGCTGTATGACAACACAAGAAAAAATATAAATATCCATGAGTTCATACTGCTATAATAATTGAATAAATACATAGGAAAGAAGATACAAAACTCCCCTGCATAAATATTTCAAATTATTTATATAGATAGTGTGATCTCAAAGAGATGGGGCATAATTCCCACTCTTCAAGTATGCTCATAGTGATTTCCTTCTAAACAACACAATGTGGAAAAGGGAGTGGGTGGGCACTTTTTTTTTCTCCACTTTACAATGGAGAAAATGGAAAACACTATCCAGCCAGGTGAACAAGGTTAATATCAACAATGAGAAGTCATGCTCATAGAATGTGCCCTTGATATGATATGATGAGATTGACATCTTACCTCTGTAGTCTTCCTTCACATATTTATAACCCCAGTCCAAACAAGAGGAAAAAAAATTAGTGAAGCTCAAATTGAGACACTCCCCATAAAATAGCTGACCAGTACTCCACAATACTGTCAAAGTCATCCAAAGCAAGAAAAGGATGAAAAACTGTCACAGCCTCAAGAGACAAGACATGTAAACATAGCATGGTATATTGGATGGAATCTAGGAAGAGAGAAAAAACATGAATATTAGCTAAAAACAAAGAAAAGCTGAACATGGACTGTACTTAATGATAATGTATATATGTACATATATTAACTTAGTAATAGGCATATGTGCCTATTATTAATTTTTAGAAACATATCATATTAATATAAGATATTAATACTAAAAATGAATGTAAAGTATGTAGGAAAAAAAGAAAATTTTCCTGAAATAATTGGATAAAAATATTTTTAAAAAGTACCCTACTTTATATCATATATATCCAAATTAAGTGTAAATGTATATAAATGTAAAAGACAAACCTATTTATTTTCAAAATATAATATAAGACAATATCTTCAAGATCTTATGAAAGGTCTTGAAATAGGAAAAATATTTTTTAAACAGAGCATAAAAAAGCAATAAATTTAAAAATTTTAAGACAAAGAAAACTTTTTTTTCTATTTTCTTTTTTGTCAAGCTGAGGATTGAAAAATTTAAAGATTCAAAAACTAGACTATGTAAAAATTAAAAATTTATATCTTTCAAAATATATCACCAGGGGAGAAAAAGGCAAACCTCATACCGAAGAAAATTGCCCACACATCTGAAAATATGAAGAACTCCTACAAATAAGAATAAAACCTGGTTAATCCAAAAGCAAAATAAGCAAGACTATAAAACAGTTGCTTCATAAATACAACTCTATTGGCCAATAAATATATAAAATTATTTTCAATCTGAGAAGTGATCAGGGAAATGCAAATTAAAAGTCAAAAGAGATACCACGAAAACCCCAGGAATATCTAAAACTAAGACTTACAACCAAGTGTTAGCAAAAATGGAGAGCAGAACCAGCATACAATGCTGGTAAAATTTTAAACTGGGACAACCGTTTTGGGAACAGTTTGGAACATGCTACAAGAATTGAGCATATGCACCCACTATAACAGGAATTCCACTCCTACATATATATCAAAAAAAAAATTGTGCACATGTGCATCAAGAGACATATAAAATTATGTGTATTATTTATAAACACCTCAAATTGGAAAATGTCCAAATACCTACCAACATTAAAAGGGAAAATGCAAACAACCAAGTAGCACACATCAAGAAAGGTGAGCAAACTATAGCATCATATAAACGCAGATAAGTCACACAAACATAACTTTGAGCAAAAGAAACCAGGTAAAATGAATTCTTTATTATATTATTTGATCTATATAGAGTTCAACAGATAAACTATAGTATAATGATTAGAAATTTGTGCTTCAATAAAAAAATTCAAGGAAAAGAGAATATTATAAAGTTTAAAAGTGTGCTTACTGGGTAATGATGCAGTGTTAAATGATTTGTATTAGACAAGCCAGAGAATTCTGTGGTGTTGGTGATTTTCCGGTCCTTAAACCCATGGGGATTTCATGGTTGTTCATTTTGTATTTCATAATTCATTGAGTTGCAATTTTTTGTGCATGCTTAAATAGAATATTTTTTAAATTTGAAAATGCAAATTATTTTGCATTTACAAATGTCTTTTCACATATTAAAAGTTTTATAATAAGTTACTATGCAATGTTATTTTCTTATTCATTTTGTTTCAGGTCACAGATCAAGACTCCAGAATCCCATTCCCAGATATACCTAACTTGCAAAATGTTTAATCAAAATGGAAGTGAAATAGAATTTTATGCTAGAAGGAAGATATATTTACCAAGGATGATTGGAACATCTTCTTTAATTACAAACTGCTCATGGTTTCCAATAAAGTATCTTTCTGCAGAAGGCAAGACTATAATCACTCTCAGTACCATGCAGTGTCCCCATTGTGCTCTTAGACAGGATGGTAATTAAGATGGTCACAACTATAACTGTCAAGCACAAAAGCAATGCTGAGTGTATTTCTGACCCAGCTGCTGTCAGCATGAAGTACAAGGATTGAAAATATTGCCAAGAAATCAATCTCCTCCATCAAAACCGAACTGACTCTGAGCAGTAGTTCAGTAGCTTCATTGTAATAAACACAAGTACAACTGATTGCCACCTAGAAATTAATAAAGAAGCCTCAATTCCATATTTTGCCTATGGTTTATATAAAGGCATTGTACATGCCTGCCAAGAAAGTAATTCTCTGGAAGAAAGAAAGATGTAAATGGCATCTTTCTGAATACACAAAAGGAAAACATCAATTGGCAAAATAAATTACAATCAGGGTCATTGCTTTATTTTCAATACTATTTTGTTAGATAAAGTTTCTCTTTTTCTAGAAATTAATAATGAATGTTATCACCAAAACCAATTTGGCAATGATGGATTATTGGTATGGGAGAAAGAATAAGATGCCAGCAATCCCCAGATGAATTGCGTGTAGAGTAAGAAGACTCTGCTGCTCTCAGTAAATGAGTCCCAAGACCTTTTATAAAATTTATTTTGGGCAAGTTTTCTTTCTATAAAGACAGTTTGATTAAAAATGCATCACTAAAATGCATGGGTCTGTGAAATATGTTATAAGAAGAAAGACTGGACAAGGAAGAATTTTAAATGCAATGCAGGCCTGACAAATTCTTGGCCAATCTGATGGAAAATTCAAAAAGAGCATTGGCTTTCAGAGTGCTCTGTGTCAGGCCAAAGTGGCCAGGTTTCAGGTGCCCTATCTTCAGTCATCAATTGTAGGCTTTCCTGGAAAAGTGTGAACTGCTATGGAATACGATTGGGCAACTGAGGAAAGTCTAGAAGAAAATGGAAGCTGGAGGTTGTTGCTGACTCCACGCCTATAGCCAAGCAGCAAGCTCTCCTGAAGGAGAATCTGCAGGCTTCATCTCCATGACAACAATAGCCTGCTCCTGGTGCTCCTTATACCTACTTCTTCATAAACATTCAGAAGGTGTCCTTTTTAGGATTGCTGCAGGCTTCTTTTCTTGAAGAAAAATTAAGAGAGGGGTGCAAAGTTTAGTCCTAGGATTGCAACTGATACTTGTTGTCTTTCTCCTCTGCTGTTCCCTCTAAATTCCCTCCTCCACAGCTTCCAAATCTGCTTGGAAACTTCCATTAAAGGAAACACTTATCTCTGAAGTCCCCAAATTATTGTCACTATGCTCTTCAAATAACTGTTCGATTATAATCACAAAAAAGAAACAAGAGTCACTGTGTTAGTCTGGGCTGCTATTAAAAAAAAATAACTGAGGTCACACAGCTAAAACAACACATATTTATTTGTCATAGTACTGGATGCCTGTAAATCTGGCATCTAGTGAGGACCTGCTTCCTGATTTTCAGACTGCTCCCTTCATGTTACTTATTCAGAGAGAGAGAGGGAACAAGCTCAATGCTGTTTCTTAAATCCCATTATAAGGACCTCCACCCCCATGACATTATTGCCTTCCAAAGGTCACATGTCCAAATACCACCATTTTGGGGAACAGGGTTTCAATATATAAATTTCTGGGTGATACAAAACATCATACCGAGCACTCATGTATATGATTATATTTTATACCTTTTTTTCTCTGTCCCTATTGCAAGTTAAAATTTCTAAAAGATTGCCCAATAGACCCCATTATTTCCTGCTAGTTCCTGGAGGGACAGAGCTCAACCAGACAGCATTGGTAGTTTATAATTCAATCTTGCTGTTACTGTGCCTCTGATGGAAAAGTTCTTCCTTTTGAAAACCAGTACTCCTAACTCTGAAGAACTAGAGATGTGAAAACAAATTCCTTCAGTCAGTCATTGAAAGTGATGGTGTAAGATGCTATTCTTTCTGCTCAATGTTTCCTGGACTCATGCATTCCTTCCATAGAAAATAGCACAATTTTTATTTAACAGAAATAAATAAATACATTTTATTTAAATGTGCAATGAATCTTAGAGCATGATACTTCATCTTCATAGGATATTTCCTTCAAACTAGCACATCTACCACATTTTCAACAGGCTTTTTCAATTCTCTCTCAATCAGGCAACTTCTAAGTGATGAGGTGTGTGATATACCAATAGGTCTTGTAGACACAGACTCCTTCTCATTTTTCCCTTGCTGAAGAGTGGGTCATCTAGTGTGACACAATTTATGTGGGGCCACATACCAGTGAATAAAGCATTCTTTAAATCTTTGGATAAGGCACTAATTAAAATTGTGTTGGCAAGAAAAGGAAAATCAATAAGCAGAATGCATGTTTATAAGAACAAACCACTGCCTACCTATTCCAGGATAGAGGGACCCAATATATCAACTTCTCACCAAGCAGCAGATTGGTCTTCTCAGGAATGGTTTCTACTAGGGGCTCCATTTCTAGTAGGTAGGAAGGGCATTCAGGGGCTGCAGTAGTCAGATCAGCCATAAGTTAAGTTCATGATTTGAGGTTAGACATAGTTCTTAAATCTACTGCAATAGCTTCTTTATCCATGAACCTACTTTCCAGCACTTTGAAGGTTAAGGAGAAAGCTTAGCTGACAACAAGTGGATAGGTTATTTGGTCTACTGGTTGTTTAGTGTCTCTTCAATGGTGGATATTCACTGATGGGTACTATGTGCAATACAAAGATCGTCACACTTCATTCATTGTTATGTTTATCCATATACCTTTACCTTCTTCCATGTGTGTATGCATGTGTGGGTGGGGATGTGTATCTGTGTGGAAAAGGGGTGGATGGGTGGGTGTGTATGTGTGTGTACAAAAGCGGAGATTATAGTACAACTGCTGTCCATATTTGGCCTACATCTACATACTAAACCAATACATCTGTAAGCCAAACTCAGGAATTGCCCTATCCCTTCTTCTGATCAAACAGAACTTTCCTTATAGCCATAGGAAGGAACTATATCCAAGAAAAAAATTAAATGAGCTGAAGGAGGAGGGTTGGTATTCCTATTGGTGGTTTCCATTGGGACCTGAACTGTATTCATGAGGACTTCTTGTATTCTCTGAACATGTATGTGTTAATCTTAGATGTAACTCTGTCATCTTATAATAAATTATTGCCAGTATTACCTGATTGTAAGTCTTAGTAGGACTTTTTCCATATTTCTAGGAACAATCTTAGTAGCAAGTTTTTACCATAATCAGGGACCTACACTAATTAAAACAATAAACTCTTTTCAATTCATTTTTTTCAGGACCACCTTGTTCAAATACATGCGGAAGGAAGCTGGTTCCATACACAATACACCAGTTCCTGCCAACAGATATCCCCTACATTTTAATTTTTTTTCTTGGATATAGTTCCTTGCTTCCCTTATCAGACCCAACATATAGCTTCTAGTTATATGCTAGCTACATGTATCCTAGTCATCATCCTGAAAGGAATGGCTAAGTTCTAAGGTATACATTGTCTTGTGCATCATCTTAAGAAAAGAGAATCCTAATAGGAAGAGGCAGAACCCATCTGCAGTCTCACTATATTCAGAGGAGTCAAGGAGAAAATATATTATGAAAATTCACCCAGATCTCTCTGACATATTTTTCAGGGCTCCAGGTTTTCTTAATTAAAGTCCTAATCTTAACATTACAGGTTTGCTTTGGTTGGGGTTTTTAATCATCTTCAAAGTTAACCCTCTTAGTCTGCTGCTTTCTTCACTCCCTGGGTAGAAATGATGACAGCTTCTTTGGGTACAACCAGAGAGCTCTTTGGTTTCATACCTAGCTTTCTGTTGCCTGTTATTTTTCCTCCTATCTTTATTATATATCTGAGAATTATCATTGTAATTTAGAAATAACCATTCTAACCCATGATCTTTATAGCTACTATTTTCTCCATAGATCTTAAACTTCTGATACATTTTATTCCCTTGGGAAGCGCTCCCAATTCATCACCAGGAAATGTTTTAAAACTTAAGCTCATCTTATCTACTGCTTTCCCACAATACTCCTGATCCCAACTGTAAGAAGTTAAGTGATGTGGAAGTAGATGACTTCTGGGATAGAATTTGGAGATTTAGAAGGTTTACTAGGGACCAACTCCTCTGAGAAAAATATATAGGAAAAATGACTGTAAGGAAAACAAAGTAAAATACGTGATACAGTTCTCATATAGCCTTGGCCAACAGAACAAATTCTCTAGAGCAAAAATTGCCTGTCATTATTTCTCCCATTGGTCCAAAAGTTCTGAAACCTCTTTTCATATACACCTGCTTTGTTCCACAGCCAGATTCAAATTAGCAAGGGAATGCACTGCCTTGGAGAAACTTAAACACTATGGCTGAGCCTGACTCTGAAGGAACTGAGCATAAAGAGTTCTCAGTTGACTGTGTTCCTCAAAATTGGACAATGATCACTTCTTTGATGGAAGACTCGGGTCACGCAAATCCTTGTCTATGATAATAGACTAAAATTGAGATATCGCTATAAACAAGTTCCTGATGTTAAGAGGAAAATAATGTATCACAGAATGATAGGCTGCCAGAAACCAGGAAGATGTGGTTTCAAAAGGAAAGAAAAATGTTGTCAAAGGCCCTGCAGGACGAAAATAATCAAAGATGAGAGATTTCTAGCACCATTGTATGAACTAACCAAAAACAACACTCTGCCCCTCACACCTCTCCTTCCCCAAAATGTTGTGTGTTTTAAATAGATATCAACTTCATAGCAATCTACAATGCTTTTTCCCAGACTGAATGCTGCTTTTTCACCTCTTTTACAAAAAAAAAAAAAAAAAAAAAATTAAAGTCAAAATGTTTTGTCAACCATAGTTAAGAATTTATATTTTATTTTAATATTATAAGATTCTATTCAAGAGTTTTAGTCAGGGGAGAAATATGATTTAATTTATAGTTTTACAAACTCACTTAGATTTCTCTATAAAGAGTAGACTGTGAGGAGAAATAAGTGGTAAGAAAAAAATTCCAGTTAAAAGAATACCACTCAAGAGTTCAGTAATTGAAAAATAAGTCTACTCTTAACACAAATGCAGAACACTGGCAAAAATTGTCATCATCAACGTTTTCAGAACTCAGAATATTTCTTAGCCAAAGGGTTGCAACATTCTAAAGAGCATTTTCTGAAGAAAAAATAGCTGAATTTTGATAATGGTAGCTATATCTTTGATGTTTTAATTTTCCCTATTTCCACCCCCCTTCCCTTTCACAGCTCCTGCATATTATATATGAAGACTGAATTTTTGCAACTACAGTGATGGTAAGAATTAATAGTCTAGCCACTACTGGAAACCTCCCAAAAATAATACACAAAGAATTGTCATTGTTTGACTTGTGTAGCATCTCCTTAGAGAACCTCCATCCATAGAGTGTGTCTTTGTTTTATGTGAATCTTCATTCACTCAGTGACATAAGTGCTATTCCCAGGGTATTTTTCAAAAACAATCAGTGATAACTGTATATCACTTCTGCCTGAGCAACAATACTAGCTGAAGCAAACAGTCAACTAACAACCTTTTAAAAGTTTTAAAACTTTAAGGAAGATGGGGAATGAAAAATTCTTAGGAAGTTATTTAACTAAGGATCTAGAAACCTGTGCACATGTCCAGAACAATGCGTGACTAGAAACAATCCTAAAAGACTAATCTCTTACCTCTGGCTGAACACAAGTCTCTACAAAGCAAGAAGTGAAGACTATGGCTGAGTTTTCAACTTATAAAACAATGAATCCAAACAATGCACATGTATACACACACACACACAGAGAGAGAGAGAGAGAGAGAGAGAGAGAGAGAGAGAGAGAGAATCTTGCTGCAAAGACTAGAGGACATACAAATTCAATACCTTTAGTGAAATCTGAGTAAAACCATTAAATGACCACTGAGCTAATGAAACAGAGATTTCCATGGCTGCTATACACAACAAAAAATATGGATTTTACAGATTTATTCCAAGAAAGTCAATAAAAAACTAACTGAATACAGCAACAACAACAAATATGGGAGTGAGGAATCATGATGTCCAAATTTTCAATATCACATTATTTAAATTATCCTATTTCCCCCAAAAGTTAGAAAACACACAAAGAAATGGAAAAGGATAGCCTATATTCAGGAAAAAATGTAGTCAATAGAAACTATGGCTGAAGAAGTTTAGGTGTTGCATTTTTATGCACATTTTTACGTATGTGTGTGTGCTCCAACTACTAAAAAACACCACATCTGAAGACTTAAAGTATGAGAACAATATCTTATCAAATAGGAAATACAAATGCAGTGATATAAATCATTTAGGAAGCAAACGTAAGTTCTTGAATTAAAAAGTAAAATAATAAGAATCGAATTTAACTACGGGAGCTCAACAGAAGATTTGAGCTGGCAGAATAAGCCAGCCGGAAAAAGGTCAATTGATATCCAGTCTAAGAAACAAGATGAAAATGAATAGAAAGGTAAATAGAGTTGCAGAGCAATAAGGTATATGAACAAGCATACAACACATACGTATTATGGAAGTCTCAAGAAGAGAAGAGAAAGAAAGAAAAAGACATAAAGAATATCTGAAGGAATAATGTTCAAAAACAACCCAAATTTCATGCAAATGTTTAATGTAAACATTCTTGAATTTCAATAAGTAGAAGATATTCAAAGAGACCCACACATAGACATATCATAATCAAAATGTCAAAAATGAAAGTGAATAATCATATACAGAGATACTTAGTATCACTACCCTAATTTATCAGAGACCATGCAGGTCAGAAAGCAGTGAGAGTACTGATTCAAAGTATTGAAAGAAAAAGAATGTGAACCAAGATTTCCATGCTAGGCAAAACTATTTTCAAAAGTCATAAATTCAAGATATTCCAGAAAAATAAAATCTGAGAAGATTTTTTCCCATATAATAAACTACAAGAAATATACAAGGAAAGATTTTAGACAAAATGAAAAGAACACTCAACAGTGATTTGAATATACACAAAGACACAAAAAGCATACTTACATACATAGGTAAAAATAAAAAGAATAAATGTATTTCCACTTGAGACTTTTTTCTACTATTAGATTTCAAAGACAATTTCATACAGCAATAACTATAAAATACTGTTGATTGGCCTGTAATGCATGAGAATAAAATTTGCAAAAAAACAAAAAAGGAGAAAATGAAACTATATCAATAAATATCAATACATAAATATGTTGACATGTGTCAACATATATTTAAACATATAAGTAAATATATATGATTATATATTTTATTAAAATTAAGCTTTTATTGGTTTGAATAATATGGTTTTATGGCATTAATTTTAATTTCTAATTCCATTTATAAAGAAGTAAATCCTCAAATATAACAAAATAAACAATGAAAAAAATTAAAACAATCAATTTTAAGATATTTACTTAATGTAAAAGAAGGCAGTAAGGGAGGATTAGAGAAATAACAACTGAAACAAATTAATATTGAAAAGAATAATTACATTAAATATAAATGAATTAGACATTCCAATCAAAAGACAGAGATTAGCAGGAAGAATGGAAAAAATCATGATTCAACTCTATGTAGTTCACAAGAAATACACTGTAGTTGAAAGACAAAAATAGAGTGAAAGTTAAAAGTTTAGAAAAGGTAGGTTATCCAAATAATAACCAAAAAAGAACTGTAATAGCTATGATAATAAATATCAGACAAAATAAACTCTCAAACAAAAAAAAAAGAGACTGGAAAAGACATTTTACAATTAACAAATGAAACACTCAACATAATATGATTATAAATATATTTATTCTTTAAAACAGAGTCCCAAAATACATGAATAAAAAAACTGATATAATTGAAGGTAATTGTGAACCGAACAACAGTTGTAGACACTTCAATATCCCACATTCCATACTGGATGAAACAGCTAGTAAGAAGGCCTTCAAGGAACATTCTTTAGGAACAAGACTCAACAAATTTTAAATATTTGAAAATACATAAATTACATTCCCCAACCATAAAAGAACAAAATTATAAATGAATAATAGAGGATAATTTGGAAAATTCATAAATATGTGAAATTAAGTGGTATAATCTGAAACAACCAATAAGATCAGGAAAAAATACAAATAAAGAAAAATATCTTTTTTTATAAAAATCATCTTTATTAAGATATTTGTCTTATATTAAAATGTTAGAAATTCTCAGTGATTTTTTCAAATTCCTTGTCTAGGTTTAGCGATTTCTCTCTCTCCTTCTTTCTTTCTCCCTCTCTTTCCTTCTCTTTCTCTCTTAAATTTAATTTCCATGGTTGATGTTTAGAAATGTTCTGGATCTTTATAGCCTAATAATATTTGCATTATTTGCTCTGTATAAAACTCACTTTTTTCTTGTATGAAATTACATTTCTGGTGAGATTTACTTTTATATATATTGAAAAATAAATATCTCATTAACCTTTTTATAAAATAAATTTTATTTGCTTTCTTATATTCTTTTTGAAAAAAAAAATATTTTTAGTATGTCCTGTAGTCATTGTCTTTCAGAAAACAGGAAAATTCAAAATGCAGAACAATTCTATACCAATAGTAGTACTAGAACTTGGAATTTTAAGGTTTGCTTAGATGGGTAAATGACAACAATAAATAATTTACTAATTTGAATTTGTTTTTGAAGACAATAATCCCATTTCTTGCTGTAAAAGCAACAACTTTCTATAGTACAGCTACAATCAGCTATCATTGTTTTCTACATGTTATGAAGGAATTTAAGATCCTAAACTCTAACCAAGTAATTTGGAGATCATGATAACTTAAGTATTTCCTCATTTAAAAACGCATTTAGATAGTACTGAAATTTCTGTATTTTTAATTTTTTGTTTTGTTAATCATTTGAAAACACCATAAGCAAACTTAAAAAGTAAACAAAGTAGCTAAAAATGCAAATAAGAGATATCACAATTGATATCTTTCTGAACAGTGTGCAGAGTTCAGGCAATTCATAAGAGGAGACTGAAATGAGATCAATAACCAAATAGGGAAATGATCCTCTTATAACCAAATGTACATTAAAACAGCAAGATACTATTTTTTACCTAAAATTTTGACAAAGATCATAGAAATATCAAATATTTATTGCTCAATCCTATGTGATAAATTACCTGGAGGAAATTTAAATTGGAATAAGCTCTGTAAATTAATTCAGAAACCCATATCAAGAGGCTTAGAATAATTCACACCCCTTGATACAGCAGTTCCACCTCTATTAATTTATCCATCTAATCTTTTACATTGGATTCATCTAGTTCTAATTTGAGAGCAATTTTCTTTTAGGGATTTCCATTATCATATCTTTCCAAAGTTTTCAAGTTAGCCTTTCACAAATACAAGAACTCTGCTTCTTTATGCAGTAAAAAATAAATAAATAAATTTAACTTTAATTTCTGCATAACAACAATTTAAATTAAAGCATTAGCATTGACTGACTAACCAGGTCAGATAGAGAGAAAAATGACATAAGAGAAAGTGATAATTGTGGTTCATGTAAAGCAGGGCTAACCAGGGGATAGTAAGAATAACAGGACTACATGTAGCTCCCAGTTCCTGAATCAACATAAAAAGCTATGATGAAGCTAAAGTTAAATCCAAAATTAATTTCGATAAATTATGATTATGAACTATAACACTGAGATTCATAATAAGAAACCTACAAAGATATTCTTTAGTAATAGTATTTAAGATACAAATAATGAAGTATCTTTTCTAAGGTCAGTGAAAAGAATATGACATATAATTCAGGAAAATCTCTAGAACATGCTATTTGTGTTTTTTGAATGTCATTTCCAACAATCTCATAAATTATATCAATATCACAAAAACACCATGGTCCCCTCAATTGTTATTCTTTCAACTGCTCCTATAGGACCTTTACTCTGTATATTTATATGTAATGATA
Source organism: Marmota flaviventris (assembly GCF_047511675.1). NCBI lineage: Eukaryota > Metazoa > Chordata > Mammalia > Rodentia > Sciuridae > Marmota > Marmota flaviventris. The sequence goes on along the minus strand of NC_092504.1, from coordinate 35,957,002 downwards.
AAACAAGTGGAGTAGATTGGAGGTGAATAGAAAAGAGAGAATGGAATCCTCATAAGCAAAGTTGGCTGAGCTTGTGATAGGTTTAAAAGATAGTGTCTTCTACAAAAGTCACATTAAAAACTTAATCCCCAAAAGGAGAGTATTAAAAGCTGAGGCAACTGGAGAAGTGATCAAGGAATGAGAATCTGCTCTCATGAATGAATAAAGGACTTTATAAAAGAAACATCATAGAAAGTTTGCCTCTCTTGCTCTCCCACTTCTCTGCCAACTAAGGACACATGGTTCCTTCCTTCCTGAGGATACAGCAACAATGAACCATCTTGGAAACAGAATCCAGAGCCTCACTAGAAACTGAGCCTGCTGGTACCTTGATCTTGGACTCCCAGCCCCCACAGCTATGAAAAATAATTTCTATTCTTTATAAATTTCCCGGGCTCAGAGATTTTGTTATAGCAGCACGATTGAACTAAGTCAGCTGGTTTCAACACATTAAACACCTAAAAAAGAACCCTTGTCTGTTCTCAGTTGAATAATCTGGGAGAGCCCAACATAGGCAAAATATAAACATATAAAATAGATTGTGAACACAATTGATTAAATGGGATATAATTATGCCACAAGGTATTATAAAGATCCTAAACTGACAGGAATGTTCTTTTAAGGATTTCCATTATCATGTCTTTCTAAAGCTTCAAGTTGGCAGTGATTAATTTTTTATAATGATGACAAATTTACCACAGTAAAAATTATATTTGAATACATATGTAGCTTTTTAAATCTTTCTTTCTTTCTTTCAATCTTTATTTATTTATTTATTTATTTATTTATTTATTTATTTATTTTTATGTGGTGCTTATTTATTTTTATGGAACCCAGTGCCTCACCCATGCAAGGCAAGCACTCTACCACTGAGCCCCAGCCCCAGCCCATAGCTTTCTTTACAAATAAGTTTGGACAGAATTCTCCGTGGGTCTCTCATGTTTCTCTGTGACTTGTGAATAATATTCCTGGCAGATCGTTTTCAGGATTATCTTTTAAGAATGACTAACAAACAACCATTAAAAGGTGGAGATACTGTTTTCCTCTGAGGCAAGGGCTGGTTTGTTTCCTGTCAGTGTGAAAATAATGTCTTTCTTCAGAGCAAAGATTGGGCAGGTTTATTTGCAGCCATCTTATGAGAGACTGGGGTTTCCTAAGCATGAAGTCTCTCACCTGTGATACGAACAAATTATGTACACAGAACTCATCTTGGTCCACTGCTACACTGCTCCTGTAGAACTCAGTAGGGAATAAGGCAAGGAGATCAAATAGAATATGAAATTCATGCTTCTTGCTGTATTAAGGGTAATAAAATCCTTTCCCTAGAGTCACATATCTCCTGCCAGTCAGTGTCCAAGATACTATAGCAGGCTAACTTGTTAGTTTGAAAGATGAAATCTCAGACCCTTTACAGTTTTTAAATAGCTTCTGGATTTAAAATTAATACTTTGGCAAATATTACCTCATCTGCTTTTCAAGACTGCTCTGCATTGGCAATACCTCTTAATAATATCATGTGGTCAATATGAATATATGGATTCCATGGTTTTCCTTATTCTAGTATAGTCAATTCCCTAGAATGGAGGACTATGGTTTCAATAACTATGGTTTCTTTTTTACTGATACGATTTTCCAGCAAGACTTAGACTTCAAAGGAATCATCTATTCATTTTCATAGTTTTTTGGACTTTTATATCTCCAGGCTTCTGAGAATAAAATTGGCAAAAAGAATAGTTTGGCCATTCTTATCTGTGTCAACTGCAGAGGGACTGTTACCTGGCTTATGCTGCTGAAAATGCATCTTTCTGATTCAAGTCAGATCCCTGGCAAGCTGTGTGTGATTTCTTTTAAAATGTGCATTGCCCTTGTCAAAGCACATGTCTACTCCTAAGATATAAAATATCTCTTTGATGATCTTTTAATTTTCTTTTTTTTTTTAATTTTTTATTGTTGGTTGTTCAAAACATTACAAATTTCTTGACATATCATATTCCACACTTTGATTCAAGTGGGTAATGAACTCCCACCTACACCCCATACACAGATTGCAGAATCACATCAGTTACACATCCATTGATTTACATATTGCCATACTAGTGTCTGTTGTGCTCCGCTGCCTTTCCCATCCTCCACCCTCCGCCCTCCCCACCTCTCCCCTCCCCTCCCCTCCTCTCTCTCTACCCCCTCCACTGTATAACCCTGAGGGTCTCCTTCCATTTCCATGCAATTTCCCTTCTCTCTCCCTTTCCCTCCCACCTCTCATCCCTGTTAAATGTTAATCTTCTTCTCCTGCTCTTCGTCCCTACTCTGATCTTAGTTACTCTCCTTATATCAAAGAAGACATTTGGCATTTGTTTTTTAGGGATTGGCTAGCTTCACTTAGCATAATCTGCTCTAATGCCATCCATTTCCCTGCAAATTCTATGATTTTGTCATTTTTTAATGCAGAGTAATACTCCATTGTGTATAAATGCCACATTTTTTTATCCATTCGTCTATTGAAGGGCATCTAGGTTGGTTCCACAGTCTTGCTATTGTGAATTGTGCTGCTATGAACATCGATGTAGCATTGTCCCTGTAGCATGCTCTTTTTAGGTCTTTAGGGAATAGACCCAGAAGGGGAATAGCTGGGTCAAATGGTGGCTCCATTCCCAGCTTTCCAAGAAATCTCCATACTGCTTTACAAATTAGCTGCACCAATCTGCAGTCCCACCAGCAATGTACAAGTGTACCCTTTTCCCCACATCCTCTCCAGCACTTGTTGTTGTCTGACTTCATAATGGCTGCCAATCTTACTGGAGTGAGATGGTATCTTAGGGTGGTTTTGATTTGCATTTCTCTGACAGCTAGAGATGGTGAGCATTTTTTTATGTACTTGTTGATTGACTGTATGTCCTCCTCCTCTGAGAAGTGTCTGTTCAGGTCCTTGGCCCATTTGTTGATTGGGTTGTTTGTTCTCTTATTGTCTAATTTTTTGAGTTCTTTGTATACTCTGGATATTAGGGCTCTATCTGAAGTGTGAGGAGTAAAGATTTGTTCCCAGGGTGTAGGCTCCCTATTTACCTCTCTTATTGATACTTTTGCTGAGAAAAAACTTTTTAGTTTGAGTAAGTCCCATTTGTTGATTCTAGTTATTAACTTTTGTGCTATGGGTGACCTATTGAGGAATTTGGAGCCCGACCCCACAGTATGTAGATCGTAGCCAACTTTTTCTTCTATCAGACGGCGTGTCTCTGATTTGATATCAAGCTCCTTGATCCATTTTGAATTCACTTTTGTGCATGGCGAGAGAAAGGGATGCAGTTTCATTTTGTTGCATATGGATTTCCAGTTTTCCCAGCACCATTTGTTGAAGATGCTATCCTTCCTCCATTGCATGCTTTTAGCCCCTTTATCAAATATAAGGTAGTTGTAGTTTTGTGGATTGGTTTCTGTGTCCTCTATTCTGTACCATTGGTCCACCCGCCTGTTTTGGTACCAGTACCATGCTGTTTTTGTTACTATTGCTCTGTAGTATAGTTTGAAGTCTGGTATCGCTATACCGCCTGATTCACACTTCCTGCTTAGCATTGTTTTTGCTATTCTGGGTCTTTTATTTTTCCATATGAATTTCATGATTGCTTTCTCTATTTCTACAAGAAATGCCGTTGGGATTTTGATTGGCATTGCATTAAACCTATAGAGAACTTTTGGTAATATCGCCATTTTGATGATGTTAGTTCTGCCTATCCATGAACAGGGTATATTTTTCCATCTTCTAAGATCTTCTTCTATTTCTCTCTTTAGGGTTCTGTAGTTTTCATTGTATAAGTCTTTCACCTCTTTTGTTAGGTTGATTCCCAAGTATTTTATTTTTTTTGAAGATATTGTGAATGGAGTGGTTGTCCTCATTTCCATTTCAGAGGATTTGTCGCTGATATACAGGAATGCCTTTGATTTATGCGTGTTGATTTTATATCCTGCCACTTTGCTGAATTCATTTATTAGCTCTAATAGTTTCTTTGTAGATGCTTTTGGGTCTGCTAGGTATAGAATCATGTCATCTGCAAATAGTGAAAATTTAAGTTCTTCTTTTCCTATTTTGATGCCTTTAATTTCTTTCGTCTGTCTAATTGCTCTGGCCAGTGTTTCGAGAACTATGTTGAACAGAAGTGGAGAGAGAGGGCATCCCTGTCTTGTTCCAGATTTTAGAGGGAATGCCTTCAGTTTTTCTCCATTCAGAATGATGCTAGCCAGAGGCTTAGCATAGATTGCTTTTACAATATTGAGGTATGTTCCTGTTATCCCTAGTTTTTCTAGAGTTTTGAACATAAAGGGATGCTGTACTTTGTCGAATGCTTTTTCCGCATCTATCGAGATGATCATATGGTTCTTATTTTTAAGTCTATTGATGTGGTGAATAACATTTATTGATTTCCATATATTGAACCAGCCTTGCATCCCTGGGATGAATCCTACTTGATCATGGTGCACAATTTTTTTGATATGTTTTTGTATCCGATTCGCCAGAATTTTATTGAGGATTTTTGCATCTAGGTTCATTAGAGATATTGGTCTGTAGTTTTCTTTCTTTGAAGTGTCTTTGTCTGGTTTAGGTATCAGGGTGATGTTGGCCTCATAGAATGAATTTGGAAGTTCTCCCTCTTTTTCTATTTCCTGAAGTAGCTTGAAAAGTATTGGTATTAGTTCTTCTTTAAAGGTTTTGTAAAATTCTGCTGTATACCCATCCGGTCCTGGGCTTTTCTTAGTTGGTAGTCTTTTGATGGTTTCTTCTATTTCCTCAATTGATATTGGTCTGTTTAGGTTGTCTCTATCCTCCTGACTCAATCTGGGCAGATCATATGACTTAAGAAATTTATCGATGCCTTCACTATCTTCTAATTTATTGGAGTATAAGGACTCAAAATAGTTTTTGATTATCTTGTGTATTTCTGAAGTGTGTGTTGTGATATTGCCTTTTTCATCCCGTATGCTAGTAATTTGAGTTCTCTCTCTTCTTCTCTTCGCTAGCATCGCTAAGGGTCTGTCGATTTTGTTTATTTTTTCAAAGAACCAACTTTTAGTTTTGTCAATTTTTTCAATTGTTTCTTTTGTTTCGATTTCATTAATTTCAGCTCTGATTTTAATTATTTCTTGCCTTCTACTTCTTTTGCTGTTGTTTTGCTCTTCTTTTTCAAGGATTTTGAGATGAAGTATGAGATCATTTATTTGTTGGTTTTTTCTTTTTTTAAGGAATGAACTCCAAGCAATGAATTTTCCTCTTAGAACTGCTTTCAATGTGTCCCATAGATTCCGATATGTTGTGTCTGTGTTTTCATTTATCTCTAAGCATTTTTTAATTTCCTCCTTGATGTCTTCTATAACCCATTGATCATTCAGTAACCTATTGTTCATTCTCCAAGTGATGTATGCTTTTTCCTTCCTTCTTTTATCGTTGATTTTCAGTTTCATTCCATTATGATCAGATAAGATGCATGGTATTATCTCTACTCCTTTATATTGTCTAAGAGTTGCCCTGTGACATAATATTTGATCTATTTTTGAGAAGGATCCATGTGCTGCCGAGAAAAAAGTATAATGCTTGATGTTGGGTAGTATACTCTATATATGTCAATTAAGTCTAGGTTATTAATTGTGTTATTGAGTTCTATAGTTTCCTTATTCAACTTTTGTTTGGAAGATCTGTCCAGTGGTGAGAGAGGTGTGTTGAAGTCTCCCATGATTATGGTATGGTGGTCTATTAGACTCTTGAACTTGAGAAGAGTTTGTTTGACGAACATAGGTGCACCATTGTTTGGGGCATAAATACTTATGATTGTTATGTCTTGTCGGTGTATGGTTCCCTTAAGCAGTATGTAGTGTCCCTCTTTATCCCTTTTGATTAACTTTGGCTTGTAATCTATTTTATTTGATATGAGTATGGACACTCCTGCTTGTTTCCAAAGTCCATATGAGTGATATGATTTTTCCCAACCTTTCACCCTCAGCCTATGTACGTCTTTTCCTATCAAATGTGTCTCCTGTAGGCAGCATATTGTTGGGTCTTGTTTTGTGATCCATTCTACTAGCCTGTGTCTCTTAATTGGTAAGTTTAAGCCATTAACATTTAGGGTTATTATTGAGATATGGGTTGTTCTTCCAGCCATATTTGTTTATTTCTGTTACTAAACATGGTTTGTTTTCCTCTTTGATTATTTCCCCCCCCCCCTTTACTGTCCTACCTCCCACTGTTGGTTTTCATTGTTATTTTCCATTTCCTCTTCCTGTAATGTTTTGCCAAGGATGTTTTGAAGAGATGGTTTTCTAGCTGCGAATTCTTTAAACTTTTGTTTATCATGGAAGGTTTTAATTTCATCTTCCATCCTGAAGCTTAATTTCGCTGGATACACAATTCTTGGTTGGAACCCATTTTCTTTCAGTGTTTGAAATATGTTATTCCAGGATCTTCTAGCTTTCAGAGTCTGTGTTGAAAGATCAGCTGTTATCCTGATTGTCTTACCCCTAAATGTAATCTGCTTCCTTTCTCTTGTAGCTTTTAAAATTCTCTCCTTATTCTGTATGTTGGGCATCTTCATTATAATGTGTCTAGGTGTGGATCTCTTATGATTTTGCACATTCGGCATCCTGTAGGCTTCTAGGATTTGGGATTCTGTCTCATTCTTCAAGTCTGGGAAGTTTTCTCGTATTATTTCATTGAATAGACTGCTCATTCCTTTGGTTTGGAGCTCTGTACCTTCCTGTATCCCAATGACTCTTAAGTTTGGTCTCTTAATGTTATCCCATATTTCTTGGATGTTCTGCTCATGGTTTCTTAACAGTCTTGCTGAGCTGTCTATGCTCTTTTCCAGTTGAAATACTTTGTCTTCATTGTCTGATGTTCTATCTTCTAAGTGTTCTACTCTGCTGGTAGTATTCTCCATTGAGTTTTTAAGTTGGTTTATTGCTTCCTGCATTTCTAGGATTTCTGTTTGTTTGTTTTTTATAACCTCTATCTCCCTGTATAGTTGATCCTTTGCTTCCTGGATTTGTTTGCGTAATTCATTGTCGAAGTGATCTTTCATTGTCTGATTTTGCTGTCTAATGTCTTCCTTGATACTCCAGATCATGTGAAGCATGTATATCCTGAATTCTTTATCTGACATTCCATCTGCTGCAGCTGTTACCTCTTCTAAAGTTGCGTTGACCTGCATTGCTTGTGGTCCTTTCTTTCCTTGTCTTTTCATACTGCTTGCGTATCTTTCCTGCAGGCGCGGGCGGCGGCTCTGCTCTCTCCTTATTCCAATTGGGTTGTCGTGGCTACCACGCCGGCAGGTCACTGGGCCTGTTCTGGGCTCTGGCGGCGGCTCTGTTCTGCCCCTACTCCAATTAGGGTTACGAGTGTACCCCACCAGCAGGCCACCGGGCCTGATCCGCCGGTCGGTTGCAGGTTTGCCTACCCTGCAGGCGCGGGCGGCGGCTCTACTCTGCCCCTACTCCAAATGGGGTGACGTGTCTGTCGTACCGGCAGGCCACTGGGCCTGTCCCGCTGGTCGGTCGCAGATCTGCCCACCTTTCGGGCACAGGTGGCGGCTCTGTTCTGTCCCTACTCCAATTGGGGTGTCGTGACTACCCTGCCTGCAGGTCGCTGGGCCTGTTCCTGGCATGGGCGGCGACTCTGCTCTGCCCCTACTCCAATTAGGGTGGTGTGTGTACCATGCCGGCAGGCTCCTGGGCCTGATCCACCGGTCTGTTGCAAGTCTGCCTACCTTGGAGGCGTGGGCGGCGGATCTGCCCTGCCCCTCCTACCATGCCTGCGGACCCCTGGGCCTGATCTGCAGGTTGGTCACAGGTCTGCTCACCCTGCGGGCACGGGTGGCGGTTCCGCTCCGCCCCCACTCCAATTGGGGTCACGTGGCCTCCACACCGGCAGGGCCTGATCCGGGCGTGGGAGAAGGATCTGCTCTGCCCCTACTCCAGTTGGGGTGACGTGTGTACCACACTGGCAGGCCACTGGGCCTGACCCGCCAGTCTGTGACAGGTCTGTTTACCTTGCAAGCGCGGGCGGCGTCTCTGCCCTGCCCCACCTACCACGCCCATGTATCACGGGGTCACAGGTCTGCCCACCTTGCAGGTGCGGGTGGCGGCTCCGCTCCACCCCCTCTCCAATTGGAGTCACGCGGTCACCACGCTGGCGAGCCGCTGGGCCTGCTCCGGGCGCTGGCAGTGGCCCGTCTCCTCCCCTCTGGCTCGATGACAAATTGAGGAGACTGGGGTGTCTGTGCCTCACCCCCCCTACCAGGAGACCAACTGTTTCTGTTGCCGCTGGTATTGATGAAGTTCTCTCCTCTGCCGCTTTCTGATGACATCAGATCTCTGCCATGTTGGTATCCTATGCGAATGGCAGCATTTCGTTCCCCTTGCCGGGCAACCAAAGCAACGGGTGAGTCCTGACCGGCCCTCAGCAGGACCCGGACCGAGAAGCAGTTTCCGTGGGCTCCTAGCCCTGGGCCAGGGCAGTTCCGGGAGCCAGAACTCTGCCGCTCCGTGCTCGGTGTAAGCTCCAATAAGAGTAGGCTCCAAGAAGCAGTCCCCGCGGGCTCAGTTCCGGGAGCCGGAATTCGGCCGCTTAGTGCTTGGTGTATGCTCTGATAGGAGCAGGGTCCAAGAAGCAGCCTCAGCAGGCTCCCCAGCCCTGGGCCAGGGCGGTTCCGGGAGCTCGGTGTTCGCTCCGATAAGATCAGGTTCTAAGAAGCCCCCAGGCACTGAACCTTAGCAATCTGTCTGCAAGCCGCAGGCGAATGGCAGCCTGAAATTACCTGTTCTATATCTGAATGAGCTGTGGTCAGTCGAAAACAGGGATGGTGACATCAGCTTTCCAACATGGTGGCTGCTGGCCTCCTCTGTGGTCTGACTGGTGTGGAGAACCGAGATGGACCGCTTCCTTCCCCAGTCTCAAACCCAGAATTCAGCCCTGAGTACGGTGCTTGCACGGCTGGCAGAAACTGTAGCGCTGTATCCCTGCGTCGCTATCTCCTCGTTTCCCAGTGCGCACTGCAGACTCTAGCTGCGGGGCGATTTGCTGAATAAGCAGTGTTACCCTCCGTGCGACAAACCTCTCGCGTTTGAGTCCCCGTAGCCGATCCTCGTGCGATGGAAATCCTTCCTCCAGGTTCTGGAGCACCCCACTATTGCTGGAAATTCCTAACAAGATAGCCTTTAGCCGTCCTGACTTGTCATACTCCCACACAGTGAAGCAGCACACGGGGGCAATGCACTCCCCTTACGCCATCTTCCTCACCGATGATCTTTTAATTTTCATTTTCCACATTTATTGAGGGGAATTAGCTGAACCTGGGGATATGAACACTAGGATTAAGGATTAATCTAGTGAGTTCTCTCTCTTTCACAAGTCCTTGAGAGGATTCACTTTGAGCCATAAACATCTCACCTATGTCTTTGCTATAGCATCCTAATCTACATCTCTATAGAATAAAGTTCTTCATAGAGAACTTTACCAATCAAGGATGTATATACAAAGAAAAAAAGTTTATTTGAGGGATTATTTCACACAGTCATGGAGGCTAAAATGTCCCATAATCTAATGTCTGCAAGTTGGAGACCTAAGAAATCCAGTACTATAGTCCCAGTCTATAGCTCAAGGACTGAGAAGCAGGAGCATGGATGTCCATGGACAGAAGGTGGATGGTCCATCTCAAGCAAAGAGAGTAAATTTATCTATCATGTCTTTTTGTATTTGGGCCCTAAGTGGGGGATGATGGTTACCACATTTGTGAGAATAATATTCTTAATCAGTATATAGATTTAAGTGCTAATATCTTCTGGAAACTCCCTCCAAGATACATTTAGAAATAATGTTTCATCAGTTATCTGGGTATCCCTAAGCCCAGTCAAGTTGGCAAATAATAATAATAATAATCATCATCATCATCACACACTAAGTTCAACATTATCTTCCAAAATTTATTCTATAGAGAGCCACCAGAGTATTTCTAAACAAACTGCACCATAAAATATTCTATAACCATATTGATTATTTTGTGTATATATTCTCTAACTTCCAAGTGACTCTTAAATAAATAAACCTACACAATCTGTTAAATCTAGTTACTTTGGCATACATTGGAGCACAAACAAGAAAGGAATATTGCTCAAGGTCAACTATTCCATGAATATTTCACTGAGATTTTAATTATGGCTGAGGTGAGCATTTATTTACATCTGCTTTGAAAACTAAAATTTCTGCACCTCTGCTCTTTTGATTTAGAGTTTGGAAGTTTGAATGTGAAACTGAACCAAAAACCACATTATATTTTATTTTATAATATGATATTCTTTTATAAAGAATATTAATATTTCCCATAGGTAATCTCAACCCATCTTCATGCAGAGATAAAGGGTTTATATTATATATATAAGGCTTTATTAAGCTCCTCACCTTGAAATCTACTTTTACCACCTCAACATCAACCATGAGTTTTACTCTTTACTAATAACTCAAAAATAGCTGTATTCCAAAGTACCTGATGGAGAATTTAACTACAAAGTCACTGCTGAGCAATACTTATCACAAACTGATGAAGAAGACTACTTTATGGATAACCATGTGAAACAAAGATTGAGTGTCCATTCGTTAATTTACTCTAAAGTATCTCCCTGGGGTAAGTCTAATTGTCATAGAACACTGAAATCTTTGGCTTGCCCAAAAACTTACTGTAAGAATAAAATAATTTGGCATTAGCTTACAATTTTTGGACATAAGTTTTTTAATATATGTCACTAATAATAATAGTCTATTATTTTGTTTACTATATGACCAGTAGTATTTTAATAATCACATGTATAAAATTTTATTTAATCCTCACAAAAAATGCTTAAATTAGACACCATTATTTCCCATATTTTGACAATGAGGAAACTAAACCAAGAAAAATTTAGTGATTTCCTCAAAATCACTCAGATTATAAAGGATGGTATGAAAATTTGAAACATGTATGAAGACTCCATTCTATTATTCACTTCACAAACCACTACTGCAGAAATTTTCAATATGTAGTTAAGCACACTTTGTAAACATTTATATAGTATCTTCTCCATGAGGACACACAGAAGGGAAATCTTCATTTCAGTTAAAAAGAAATACTGTTGTTTCTTGAAGCCAAAAATTTCTCCTAACTTCCTTCACATTGTAAATGATGTAAATAAAAATTTAGTTATCTTCATTCATACTGCATAGTTTGCACCCATAGTTGCTCATTTTTGAAAAATTACCAATTTTATAAATACATGCTATGCATTATTTAGACTATATATATATATATATAGACTATATATATATATATATATATATATATATATATATATATATATATATATATATATATATATAAAACATAAGATATAAATGCAAATCAGTCACTTAGCTACCTGGTAGTCAAAAGATCTAACTTACTGGTCTCTAAATATTATTTTTATGCTGATATTCCAACATATCTCATAATGCAGAAGGAAAACTAAATCAGTCCCCAAAGATATTACTAAACATCAGAGATCACAATAGTGGTTCTTGACATGGTTAATTCTGAAAACTAGGATTGTTATCTACAACTTTATAGCTTGTGTGTGTTGGGGAGTACATGCATAAAAAAGAAGGAAGGATAGTTGGGTCAAATGGTGGTACCATTCCAAGTTTTCTAAGGAATATCTCCATATTGCTTTCCAGAATGGTTGCACCAATTTGCAATCCCACCAGCAATGTATGAATGTGCCTTTTCCCCCTACATTGTCACCAACATTTATTGTTGACTATACTATGGATAACTGCCATTCTGACTGCCGTGAGATAAAATCCTGGAGTAGTTTTAATTTGCATTTCTCTAATTACTAGAGATGTTTAACAGTTTTTCATATATTTGTTGAACAAATGTATATCTTCTTCTGAGAATTGTCTGTTCAGCTCTTTAGCCCATTTATTGATTGGGTTGTTTGTGTTTTTTTGGTGTTAAGTTTTTTGAGTTCTTTATATATCCTGGAGATTAGCACTCTATCTGACATGTGTGGCAAAAATTTGCTCCCAAAATGTAGGCTTTTTGTTCACCTCATTGATTGATTCTTTTGCTAAGAAGAAGCTTTTAGTTTGATTCCATTCCATTTATTAATTTTGATTTTATTTCTTGTGCTTTAGGAATCTTGTTAAGGAAGTGAGGGCCTAATCTGACATGATAAAGATCTATACCCAAAGGACTTAAATTCAGCATACCATAGTAATGCAGCTGCATCAATGTTCATAGCACTGAATTCACAATCACTGAACTGTGGAAGCAACCTAGATGCCCCTCAATAGATGAATGGATAAAGAAAAAATACACACACACACACACACACACACACACACACATGCAATGGAATATTTTGCAGCATTAAAAGAGAATAAAATTATGGCATTTGTAGGTAAATGGATGGAGTTGGAAATATCATGCTAAGCAAAGCCAGTCAATTTCAAAAAAACAAAGGCCAAATGTTCTCTCTGATAAGTGGATGCTGGTCCATAATGGGGAGGGGAGAAACATGAGAAAAATGGAGGAACTGTGATTGGGCAAAGGGGAGGGAGGGGTAGAGAGGGTGCATGGGGGCAGGAAAGATGGTAGAATGAGATGGACATCATTACCCTAGGTATATGTATGACTGCATGTATGATGTAACACTACATCATGTACAATCACTGAAATGAAATGTTGTGCTGCAATTGTGTATAATGAAACAAAATGCATTCTGCTGTCATATATACCTAATTAAAATTAATTAATTAATTTTTTAAAAGAAGGAAAAAAGAAAGGAAGGAATTTGTCACTTATAAGTCCAAGCTGCTATAGTCAGGGGATTTTTTTCTGTTGTTTATTTTTACTTTTACTGTGGTACCTAGGAACCACCATAAAGTCCAATTAGAGTTGCATTGTTTAATTCTGACCAAATATTGGAAGGCTTCTTTTTATTTTTGTAGGTAATTTCCTCTTAACTTCCAAATGGGCTACATACAGTCAGGTAACCAAAAGCAGAGAAACACAAGAGACACAAAGAAAAGAGGCAACAAGTCCAGAGATAGAATAACAATAGAGATGAAATTCAGAAAATAGGAAATGGCCATTCCATACTAAATCAAATCTTCACATTTTGCTCAGTAATTCCCCTTAAGTAATCTGAAAAAAAAAATGAACAGTGTAACAAAGTAATAGAAAATTATAACATTTTTCTGAAAAATTCTGATTTCTCAGATTTGAGAAAGTTTCTGAGATTTCTCAGATAATTATTTTTCCAAGAGCAAAGGATTAATAGAATTAATAGATTATTAGTGGAGATTTAACCAGGAGCAAAGTTCACTTCTGGGAAACAGTATATTTCTGAGACGAGATTCTATAACAGATCACAGTTCAGTAAGAAAAATGCACTACAGAATTGTATATTTAAAGTGTATTATTTAACCAAGAGGCCTCAAGGGTAGAGATGATGAAACAACCCAAGATTTAAACAGCATAAAAGACATGGAACAATGAACTCCAATGCTATTAAGTTGTTTTTCCATTGCCCATATTTGTGTCCCTCTGTAGATCTTACTCTTTCGTGACCTCTATTCAAACAAGCTTCATTTCCTTCAGTCTGCATAATAAAACACACAATCAATAACCCATGTGTCTTGCATAATACAGTCTTGGAAACAGGGATAAATTGCTTCCAATTTTCACCTATAAATGGATTCAAAAACCCGAATATTTCAAGGTGTCATTTCTGGCCCTGCCGAGTGTGGCCAAGGATAAAAGTACATAGCAATAATGATAACTCTCACAGTAACTATGTGAACGAATGGGGCATGGTTTCTACAGAAAAAAAAAAATCTAGCAAATAACACAATCACAAGTTATTACAAAATCTGAAGCAAATAGCAAATCAAATTGTAGTCAGCATATACCTTCCTGGTTCTCTTTATATCCAGTGCAATTCAGGCAGCCTTTTTTCCTCTATCTGTGCTCACCATGATAGATTCTATGGGATGCATTTAAATATTTTGTAACATAGGGAGGTGGCTAATAATACTTGGAAGACTTGATTGTTCTTCTTTTATATTGGTAGTAGTATCAATGAGAAGCTCTTTTAGAAAAAAAATTGATACTTTTTATTAGAAAATGGGAATAAATTTTATCTTAATTTCTAAAGAAATAATACAAAAAGAAAAACAGCTAAACCATGATGAGCATATCAGTATTATTGACCCCTTCTCCCAGTTCTTTCTTCTCCTTCCTTCCTTCCTTTCTTTATGGTATCATCAATACTTTCTCCCCTCTCTCTCTTTTATGTAATTCTGCCATCTTCTCAGATGCCTTATTCTTAGATAAAGCCTCAATGCCTCACCTATACCTTAGGCATTGCAACATATTTTTTATAAAGATAATTCTTCTCTAAAAAGGATTACAAAAAAAATTGATTAAACATAATAATTCAACACTAAAGGAACAGGAAGTTATAAACATTTTTACATTATGTAAAAACTGTCAGGAAGGGCTGGGGATGTGGTGCAAGGGGTAGCATGCTCGCCTGGCATGTGCGTGGCGCTGGGTTTGATCCTCAGCACCACATACAAATAAAGATGTTGTGTCTGCCGAAAACTAAAAAATAAATATTAAAAAAAATTCTCTCTCTCTCTCTCTCTCTCTCTCTCTCTCTCTCTCTCTCTCTCTCTCTCTCAAAAATAAAAACTGTCAGGAAGAGGGGATAATTCTCATAAAAACTGGGGTGGAAAGACTCTAACTACAAAATTGCATTTATGAAGTGATTCTGACTATTTTAAAATGGCATGGATGACTGGAACAAACACCTTAACAGAATGAGGAAAAATAACACACCAACTTAGCAATGACTAAAGAGGTGGGGTTTGGAGTGAACATGTTTCTTTTAGAAGCATTGCTATTATTATAATTGTGTTTGCATAACAAATGCATGTATATGAAAATATGATTGAAGAGTGGTTACAAATGAAGTGATATTACCCCAGCCTTGAGTCACCATGGATGGTTTCTGTTGGGAGATTCCCAGTGGAACCTCAGATCTCCTTCTCTGGCCCACTCTTTCCACATACTCTTACATTTGCTCCAGTGCTGAAAGGAATAATTGTTAATAATTTTAAACTATCTTCTGAAGAAACAGAATAATTACTGCTCACTGCCCACACATTTCTCCTTCTGTTTCCAGTTCTTCAGAGAAATAATTCATTAGTTTTGTCATTAGGTTTCAGAACTATCTTGTCTGTAGGAAACAGGAAGCCATGTACACACAACTATTGCTCAAAATCCCCATGGACAATGAGAAACCACGTTTATCTAAAATCCTTAACAATGGCTGGTTTCATGTTTCCTCAATGCTTTTTCTTGGTTTTATTTCCAGTCACTCCTCTTCTGTTTATTTTGGTAAAAGTTTCAACCATTTATCTCCCCTTGAATTTAATTTTTTCTGATTCACCAAAGCACTAGTTAGAAAAGTACATGACAATTTTCATCAGTTTTTTTTCTCCATAATTAGGCCATCTGTGCTGAGGACAGTGGTCAAATGCTTTGAAATCTTAAGATTTATAACAACCAGATTCCTGTTTTGTATCTGATCTAATATAACTTCCTTTCCATAAATTCATAGAAAGCAATTTTATCTCCTAAATTCCACTTCATAATTCTCCTTGGATTTGAAATCTTTCATTTTAAAAAAGATAATCTAGAATGAAATTTGTGTATACTGTAGTATGAAAAATTCCAAACCAGAACTTAAACACTATTTCTTTAAAATTACTGTATTTGACCCAAGTATTTATCTCCATATTATTTTTTTTTGTTGTTATTTTACTTTATTTGTGCTGTTTCTTTTTTGACCAGCAGATAATGAAGTAGTAGAATGCAGAAGAAAGGATGCAAGCCTGAACTTACTGAGCAGGAAAAAAAAATTGACCAAAATAACTTCAGCTATTTTGTTCTTTCCCACCTCCAGCAAAGGTGATATGGTTTCAGATTGGGGGAAACTGTTTCACTTTGGATGACTCCTTTGCTTTAACAAGGGGGCTGGAAAGGAGGGAGCACTCTCTATTTCAAATGTTCTGGATTATAGAGTATTATAATATATAATTTTAGAGTATAGATTAAATGAATTTAGGAATACACACAACAGCATGATTCTGCATTAATATATAAAACAAAGGGAAACAAAACACAGTGATTTTATATATATAGTTTCGCATGTGTATCCTCTTTGTCAATGGTTTTAGCAGTAGCTCTAGAGCTATTTTTAAACAAAAACATCCCAAAGCGCTGACACCTTTTCTGAGGACAGGTGAGGCTTTAATCCTTCATAACATGCAGGGAATTTAGCAGGGACATAGTTTTTGTATATCTAACTATTTAAGGAGTTTTATTTAATATTAATAAAAACCATCTTGTTTTTATTAATATTTAATATTAATAAAAACCATCTTGTTTTTACTAGAGGCCACACCATTTTAAATTCCCATTTTAAATTTTAAGTGTGTGTATGCCAAGCACTTATTGAACATTTATTATTGACAATATGCCAGAGTGAGACAAGGACAAATAAGGTATTATCAAATGTATACTATATGAATCAAAAATAATTACTGATTAAACTGAATACAGGTTAGGCAATCCAATATTAAAATTTTATGTGAATTGATTTATTTTTTAGATCCTAGAAATATCAAAATTTTCAGTATATTAGTTAATATTAATGTTTTCCATATTCCACAGAATGCAAACATTGTAATCTAATCTGTTCATTATAGAACAATATTATAAAACAAACCGATGGAATTATTATAGCCACAATTATTTTTAAATGCTTACTCTGTGTCAAAAATGGCTTAGTTGTTAACATGATTATAAATCAGAGACTATTATGTTTGTGCTAGGAATAAAGAAACTGAGACTCAAAGATGTTGGGAAAATTGGGCCAAGATCACATGGTATGAGACAGAACAAAGATTTTAAGATGCTATCATTTACTTCTAAAAGATCATATTCCTCCCCAATATATATATATATATATATATATATATATATATATATATATATGTATATTTAATGCAGAAAAGTTTAATTCTTTCCATTTTTGTATGTTAATTTACATAACTAGAACTGGCAATAGAATTCTTTATTTGAGTAATTTCAGAAAATTTAGCAAAAACCTCTCTAAAAGATTCTTTTGCATATTGTAAATCTTCACTTCCCATTTTACTTAGAGTAAAATCTCAAATCCATTGCCAAAACTCCGTGACATATCTCAGACCTGATGGCTTCCAGTACCCTCTCAGTCACTGCTTTCCAGGTTTATAGCACGTCATAGATGCTATTTTAACACACAAAGCAAATTCCTATGTCAGGACTCTCATGATCTTCTGCTTGAAATCTCTTCCTGGTGTCTGCATGGCTCATTCCTTAGTTATCTTTAGGTATTGATCAAATATCACCTTCCCAAAAAACCTCTATAAAATATAATTCCCCCAAAACCATCACACACAATCTCTATAGTCTTTACCTGGCTTTATTCAACTTTATAATACATACCACGGTGATATATTAACTTTTATATATAGTATTCATATTCCTACATTTAAAATAGAAAATTTCATTCTCTTCTATATGCTTGAGCCTTTAAAAGTGACTGATTTTCAACAAAGAGTTGTTGTTTGAAGGAAGAAGGAAGGAAGAAGAGAGGGACATCCAAACTATTTCATTGATATGCAGAGTAAAGGAAAAAAATACCCTTAAATTCAGGTAATTAATGGTGCCAACAGAGATCTTGCTGAAGTATTAGGTATTTAAAATCCTCGCTGTTGTCAATCCTTTAGATTTCTAAAGCACTGCTTAATATTTTCCAGTTAAACCAATTTGTGTCGTGTGTCTTGCTCCCTCCACCCAGGCTCAGTATGATAGTGAGAGTATTGAAGAATTTTTTTCAAAGTTTTCTTCAGACAATTTTAACTGAAGGATGGCAGGTCCACACCCCAGTTGTGCCAGAGCAATGGAAAAGGTTGCTGAGAGAACAAATAAAATACTTGGAGACAGCATAAGAGTCATAGGGCTTATAGAGAAATGGGTACAGTGGAGACAGGTTGAACAGAGAGCACCTCCACCCCTCACTGTGCGTTACAGGGAGTGCCTTTTCTCCCTTACAGTATTTTGTCCAGTGGTGGACCGCTAGACATCTGTCCTCTCCACAATGCCCTCAGTTCCATGTCTGTCACCACCTAGAGAGGGGTTTTCTATGTTAGGTTGCAGAAGTAGTGATATCATCAGCCCTAGCTTACTTAGTTTTAGTTTGCTTGTATGACCAGCATCCAAAGGAGCAACAATCCTGGTGTATGTGCAAAAGAAACTTTCTATAGATAATATTTATTGCACCTGAATTCCCAGGTGAAATAAATGATGTGAGATAAGGTCAGTGTCCTTCCAGATAACATATATCTAGCTATTCTGGACTAGACACCCTTCTATTCTCTTGGCTTGGCTAGGTTCTTAGGAACTGACAGAGCAACATGGTGTTTTACTGTCCCCTTTTTCTTAAAGGATGACACAAAGGGCCTCTCCAGACATAGACAGGAAATGAGAATTTCTTATTCAAAAATTCACAATGGATACAGTTTATTGGGCATAATTTAAGACACAAGGATAGCTTTTTGATATAAAACATTGCCTTCCTTCCCCCAGCCCTTTATATCACAATGATGTTAGGTTCCAAGTGAGGTAAGGAAAATGTGTTAAGTAAGTGCCATAAATGTTAACAGAAGTTCACAAATCACATATATCACATATCATTGCACTTCCTGCAACAATCTAAAAAAAATCTCTGGTTTCTCTTTAATATAAAAAATAATTTCTCAAAAGAAAAGCTATAAGCATTAATTTTTAAATGGCCACATTCAAGATTCTAAACCCTCCCCAATTTAAAAAAAAAAAAATTATTAACATGTAGTAATTGTACATGGGATATGGCTCAGTTGCTAGAGTGCTTGCCTAGCATGTATGAATTCTTGGGTTTAATCCCCAGCATTACCAAAAGAAAAAAAGTAAGTGTACATATCAAAGGGGTACCATGCAGTATTTTAACACACGCAAATAAGGTACATGAATTAAATCTGAGTAATTAATACTTCCCAGTATCATTTCTTCATGATTGGAGGGTTAAATAATAGCTACCAAAACTCAGAAGAATAAGTTTTTGTGTTCTACAGAACAATGAATGACTATGGTTCATAATAATTTATTAAATATTTTATTAAGATCTAACTATTTCGACTCCTGCAAGGTAGGCGGGCCTGCGACCCACCTGCAGAAGAGGAGCAGCGGCCTACTGAGAGGCTGAGCCGCCCCCTCCCCCTGCGCCGGCAAAGTAGAGGGAACTGTGACCACGCACAGAGCAGGCCCAGCGGCCTGCTGAGGGGCAGAGCCGCCCCACACCCCCCGCGCCTGCCAGGTAGGGGAACTGTGACCACCGACAGAAAAGGCCCAGTGGCCCGCGGCGGGACAGAGCTTCCAATCACTCCTGCAAGGTAGGCGGGCCTGCGACCCACCTGCAGAAGAGGAGCAGCGGCCTGCTGAGAGGCAGAGCCGCCCCCTCCCCCTGCACCGGCAAGGTAGAGGGAACTGTGACCACGCACAGAGCAGGCCCAGCGGCCTGCTGAGGGGCAGAGCCGCCCCCCATCCCCCGCGCCAGCCAGGTAGGTGGAAAGGTGACCACCGACAGAAAAGGCCCAGTGGTACGCGGCGGGACAGAGCTTCCAATCACTCCTGCAAGGTAGGCGGGCCTGGGACCAACCGGCAGAAGAGGAGCAGCGGCCTGCTGAGAGGCTGAGCCGCCCCCTCCCCCTGCGCCGGCAAAGTAGAGGGAACTGTGACCATGCACAGAGCAGGCCCAGCAGCCTGCTGAGGGGCAGAGCCGCCCCACACCCCCCGCGCCTGCAAGGTAGACGGAACTGTGACCACCATCAGAACAGGCCAGACCTGCAACCGAGAGACAGAACAGGCCCAGTGGCCTGAGGAAGGGTAGAGCCGCCCCCCCCCCCGCACCTGCAAGGTAGGCAGACCTGCGACCCACTGGCAGTACAGCCCCAGAGGCCTGCAGAGGGGCAGAGCCGATGCCTGCGCCTGCAAAGTAGGCAGAACTGCGAACACCGACAGAACAAGCCTAGCGGCCCGCAGAGGGACAGAGCCGCCGCCTGCGCCTGCAAGGTCTGTGGACCTGCTACCGACCGGCAGAGCAGGCCCAGTGGCCTCCCGGCGTGGTAGGCACATTGCCCCAATTGGAGGAGGGGCAGAGCCGCCGCCCGCGCCTGCGAGGGAGACTTTGCAACTATACAAGACCAATATAAATATATAGGGGGAAAATTCAATAGCACAACAGTTTCACCAAGTAGAAAGGAACGCGAACAGTATGAAGAGACAAGGAAAGAAAGGACCACAAGCAATGCAGGTCAACTCAACGTTAGAAGAGGTAATAGCTGCAGCAGATGGAATGTCAGATAAAGAATTCAGGATATACATGCTTCAGATGATCTGGAGTCTCAAGGAAGACATCAGACAGCAAAATCAGACAATGAAAGATCACTTCAACAATGAATTACATAAACAAATCCAAGAAGCAAAAGATCAACTATACAGGGAAATAGAGGTTATAAAAAACAAACAAACAGAAATCCTAGAAATGCAGGAAGCAATAAGCCAACTTAAAAATTCAATTGAGAATACTACCAGCAGAGTAGAACACTTAGAAGACAGAACATCAGACAATGAAGATAAAGTATTTCAACTTGAAAAGAACATAGACAGCTCAGCAAGACTGTTAAGAAACCATGAGCAGAACATCCAAGAAATATGGGACAACATCAAGAGACCAAATTTAAGAGTCATTGGGATACAGGAAGGGACAGAGTTTCAAACCAAAGGAATGAGCAATCTATTCAATGAAATAATACGAGAAAACTTCCCAGACTTGAAGAATGAGACAGAACCCCAAATCCTAGAAGACTACAGGACCCCGAATGTGCAAAATCATAAGAGACCCACACCTAGACACATTATAATGAAGATGCCCAACATACAGAATAAGGAGAGAATTTTAAAAGCTACAAGAGAAAGGAAGCAGATCACATTTAGGGGTAAGCCAATCAGGATAACAGCTGATCTTTCAACACAGACTCTGAAAGCTAGAAGATCCTGGAATAACATATTTCAAACATTGAAAGAAAATGGGTTCCAACCAAGAATTGTGTATCCAGCGAAATTAAGCTTCAGGATGGAAGATGAAATTAAAACCTTCCACGATAAACAAAAGTTAAAAGAATTTGCAGCTAGAAAACCATCTCTTCAAAACATCCTTGGCAAAATATTACAGGAAGAGGAAATGGAAAATAACAATGAAAACCAACAGTGGGAGGTAGGACATTAAAGGGGGGAAAATAATCAAAGAGGAAAACAAACCATGTTTAGTAACATAAATAAAAAAAATATGGCTGGAACAACAACCCATATCTCAATAATAACCCTAAATGTTAATGGCTTAAACTCACCAATCAAGAGACACAGGCTAGTAGAATGGATCACAAAACAAGACCCAACAATATGCTGCCTACAGGAGACGCATTTGATAGGAAAAGACATACATAGGCTGAAGGTGAAAGGTTGGGAAAAATCATATCACTCATATGGACTTCGGAAACAAGCAGGAGTATCCATACTCATATCAAATAAAATAGATTTCAAGCCAAAGTTAATCAAAAGGGATAAAGAGGGACACTACATACTGCTCAAGGGAACCACACACCAACAAGACATAACAATCATAAATATATATGCCCCAAACAATGGTGCAGCTATGTTCATCAAACAAACTCTTCTCAAGTTCAAGAGTCTAATAGACCACCATACAGTAATCATGGGAGACTTCAACACACCTCTCTCACCACTGGACAGATCTTCCAAACAAAAGTTGAATAAGGAAACTATAGAACTCAATAACACAATTAATAACCTAGACTTAATTGACATATATAGAATATACCACCCAACATCAAGCAGTTACACTTTTTTCTCAGCAGCACATGGATCCTTCTCAAAAATAGATCATATATTATGTCACAGGGCAACTCTTAGACAATATAAAGGAGTAGAGATAATACCATGCATCCTATCTGATCATAATGGAATGGAACTGAAAATCAACGATAAAAGAAGGAAGGAAAAAGAATACATCACTTGGAGAATGAACAATAGGTTACTGAATGATCAATGGGTTATAGAAGACATCAAGGAGGAAATTAAAAAATTCTTAGAGATTAATGAAAACACAGACACAACATATCGGAATCTATGGGACACATTGAAAGCAGTTCTAAGAGGAAAATTCATTGCTTGGAGTTCATTCCTTAAAAAAAGAAAAAACCAACAAATAAATGATCTCATACTTCATCTCAAAATCCTTGAAACAGAAGAGCAAAACAACAGCAAAAGAAGTAGAAGGCAAGAAATAATTAAAATCAGAGCTGAAATTAATGAAATCGAAACAAAAGAAACAATTGAAAAAATTGACAAAACTAAAAGTTGGTTCTTTGAAAAAATAAACAAAATCGACAGACCCTTAGCGATGCTAGCGAAGAGAAGAAGAGAGAGAACTCAAATTACTAGCATACGGGATGAAAAAGGCAATATCACAACACACACTTCAGAAATACACAAGATAATCAAAAACTATTTTGAATCCTTATACTCCAATAAATTAGAAGATAGTGAAGGCATAGATAAATTTCTTAAGTCATATGATCTGCCCAGATTGAGTCAGGAGGATAGAGACAACCTAAACAGACCAATATCAATTGAGGAAATAGAAGAAACCATCAAAAGACTACCAACTAAGAAAAGCCCAGGACCGGATGGGTATACAGCAGAGTTTTACAAAACCTTTAAAGAGGAACTAATACCAATACTTTTCAAGCTACTTCGGGAAATAGAAAAAGAGGGAGAACTTCCAAATTCATTCTACGAGGCCAACATCACCCTGATACCTAAACCAGACAAAGACACTTCAAAGAAAGAAAACTACAGACCAATATCTCTAATGAACCTAGATGCAAAAATCCTCAATAAAATTCTGGCAAATCGGATACAAAAACATATCAAAAAAATTGTGCACCATGATCAAGTAGGATTCATCCCTGGGATGCAAGGCTGGTTCAATATACGGAAATCAATAAATGTTATTCACCACATCAATAGACTTAAAAATAAGAACCATATGATCATCTCGATAGATGTGGAAAAAGCATTCGACAAAGTACAGCATCCCTTTATGTTCAAAACTCTAGAAAAACTAGGGATAACAGGAACATACCTCAATATTGTAAAAGCAATCTATGCTAAGCCTCAGGCTAGCATCATTCTGAATGGAGAAAAATTGAAGGCATTTCCTCTAAAATCTGGAACAAGACAGGGATGCCCTCTTTCACCACTTCTGTTCAACATAGTTCTCGAAACACTGGCCAGAGCAATTAGACAGACGAAAGAAATTAAAGGCATCAAAATAGGAAAAGAAGAACTTAAATTTTCACTATTTGCAGATGACATGATTCTATACCTAGCAGACCCAAAAGCATCTACAAAGAAACTATTAGAGCTAATAAATGAATTCAGCAAAGTGGCAGGATATAAAATCAACACGCATAAATCAAAGGCATTCCTGTATATCAGCGACAAATCCTCTGAAATGGAAATGAGGACAACCACTCCATTCACAATATCTTCAAAAAAAATAAAATACTTGGGAATCAACCTAACAAAAGAGGTGAAAGACTTATACAATGAAAACTACAGAACCCTAAAGAGAGAAATAGAAGAAGATCTTAGAAGATGGAAAAATATACCCTGTTCATGGATAGGCAGAACTAACATCATCAAAATGGCGATATTACCAAAAGTTCTCTATAGGTTTAATGCAATGCCAATCAAAATCCCAACGGCATTTCTTGTAGAAATAGAGAAAGCAATCATGAAAATCATATGGAAAAATAAAAGACCCAGAATAGCAAAAACAATGCTAAGCAGGAAGTGTGAATCAGGCGGTATAGCGATACCAGACTTCAAACTATACTACAGAGCAATAGTAACAAAAACAGCATGGTACTGGTACCAAAACAGGCGGGTGGACCAATGGTACAGAATAGAGGACACAGAAACCAATCCACAAAACTACAACTACCTTATATTTGATAAAGGGGCTAAAAGCATGCAATGGAGGAAGGATAGCATCTTCAACAAATGGTGCTGGGAAAACTGGAAATCCATATGCAACAAAATGAAACTGAATCCCCTTCTCTCGCCATGCACAAAAGTGAATTCAAAATGGATCAAGGAGCTTGATATCAAATCAGAGACACACTGTCTGATAGAAGAAAAAGTTGGCTACGATCTACATACTGTGGGGTCGGGCTCCAAATTCCTCAATAGGACACCCATAGCACAAAAGTTAATAACTAGAATCAACAAATGGGACTTACTCAAACTAAAAAGTTTTTTCTCAGCAAAAGATACAATAAGAGAGGTAAATAGAGAGCCTACATCCTGGGAACAAATCTTTACTCCTCACACTTCAGATAGAGCCCTAATATCCAGAGTATACAAAGAACTCAAAAAATTAGACAATAAGAGAACAAACAACCCAATCAACAAATGGGCCAAGGACCTGAACAGACACTTCTCAGAGGAGGACATACAATCAATCAACAAGTACATGAAAAAATGCTCACCATCTCTAGCAGTCAGAGAAATGCAAATCAAAACCACCCTAAGATACCATCTCACTCCAGTTAGATTGGCAGCCATTATGAAGTCAAACAACAACAAGTGCTGGCGAGGATGTGGGGAAAAGGGTACACTTGTACATTGCTGGTGGGACTGCAAATTGGTGCAGCCAATTTGGAAAGCAGTATGGAGATTTCTTGGAAAGCTGGGAATGGAGCCACCATTTGACCCAGCTATTCCCCTTCTCGGTCTATTCCCTAAAGACCTAAAAAGAGCATGCTACAGGGACACTGCTACATCGATGTTCATAGCAGCACAATTCACAATAGCTAGACTGTGGAACCAACCTAGATGCCCTTCAATGGATGAATGGATAAAAAAATGTGGCATTTATACACAATGGAGTATTACTCTGCATTAAAAAATGACAAAATCATAGAATTTACAGGGAAATGGATGGCATTAGAGCAGATTATGCTAAGTGAAGCTAGCCAATCCCTAAAAAACAAATGCCAAATGTCTTCTTTGATATAAGGAGAGTAACTAAGAACAGAGTAGGGTCGAAGAGCATGAGAAGAAGATTAACATTAAACAGGGATGAGAGGTGGGAGGGAAAGGGAGAGAGAAGGGAAAATGCATGGAAATGGAAGGAGACCCTCAGAGTTATACAAAAGTACATACAAGAGGAAGTGAGGGGAAGGGGAAAAATAATACAAGGGGGACAAACGAATGTCAGTAGAGGGGGCAGAGTGAGAAGAGGGGAGGGGAGGGGAGGGGAGGGGGATAGTAGAGGATAGGAAAGGCAGCAGAATACAACAGACACTAGTATGGCAATATGTAAATTAATGGATGTGCAACTGATGTGATTCTGCAATCTGTATATGGGGTAAAAATTGGAGCTCATAACCCACTTGAATCAAATTGTGAAATATGATATATCAAGAACTATGTAATGTTTTGAACAGCCAACAATTCAAAATTTAAAAAAAAAAAAAGATCTAACTATTTCAATTCAATTAAACTGTTGCTTCTGGGTCAAAAGCAAGACTCTTGCAGATGGACCTACAGCTCAGCAGCAGCTCATGTTAAAAGCAGAAGCAATTATGGGAAAGAAAAATTAGAAGATTCCAGGCATAAAAACTATATTTAATAGAAGGGGAAAAAGTGTTTCTGGGTAAGAAAGTGTTTGTGTGATGAAATAAACAAGATAGTGTAAGTAAGTGATACAGAATGTCTGTGTAAGTAAAGTACAAATTTAACTATATATATATACAACTTAGTTACATATATATGGTATGGAGATATAAACAGATAGATAGATAGATAGATATAGATATAGACATAGATATAGATATACCCAGCCTAATTTCCTCTTAAAATTGGGAGCCATCTCGCCACAAAGGCATGAAAAGTTAATTTTGGCTTTACTATAAATTACTTCAACTTCTAAACTTGCTTGAAATGCCTGCCCATGCCTTGAACTCACCCATTCCTGGCTTTCCCTGACTGGATAGCAACCCTCTCTGAAACTTTAGTGGCACCTCATAAATTCTGGCTTTCCTTGGCCAGATAACAACTCTCTCCGAAGCTCTAATGGAGCCTCATAAATTCCAATGTTGGGATCTAATTTACTCCCTAAGTGCTGAACCAGTTAGACCATTAACCAGCATTTGTGTTGTACTTGCCAAAATTCTGTTTATCTGTAAGTTCTCAAGAGACCCCCTTTTTTGTTACTTTCTGGACTGTAAAGCTGTGCTCCTAGAGAGCTGCTGGGCTGTCTTCTGTTCCCATGGTTTTCGGGAGAGACAGCCTCAGCTGGTTGGAATTACAAGCTTGCTTCAATTTGATTTCAGTTGGAGTCAGTGGTCTTTTTTTTGCATCGTGGTTTAACAATATATAACAAAAATCAAAGTTATTTAAGGTTTTTTCCTAAGATCAAATGTTAAAACAAAGTTTAATCTTTATGTTAAAATGGCAAGGATTTCTTAAAACATTAATTTACTAACATGGTATCTATTAAGTTGTTTTTAGAGCAAGTAATATTGAAGGAATTAAGGTTTATACAACTATGGTTAAAAACAACTGTTATTTTGGTATTATACTATATTATTTTGTTAAGAGATGAACTAGGTTAATATAAAAATATCAATGTAACTATGGTGCTATTACTCTTCTTTGTATATTAAATCTGTTTATGTCTTCCATGTAGACAAGTCTTTAAGGTAGAAGGTTTAAAAGAGCATTATATCAAGCTAGTGTTCTCCAAATTAAAGTTGTATGGTAATTTTAGCCTTATAAGGATAAAAAAAAATTATTAAAGATTTATTTATATCATTTAATGTTCTGTAACTGTATCTGTTATCAATAAGATATAAAGTTTTATGTTACTTTTTACACTGGGTAAAATTTAAATATATTTTTAAGTTAATGAGAGCCTAATCTGTTTAAAGGTTAACATTGTAAAACAAAAAGCATTTTGCTACCTTTCCACAAAAAAGGTTAAAAGCTCTCTAGCCTTTCTTTAATTCATGTTTTAAGTGTAATGTCATATTGTCAGCTAACAGTCATATAGACTCAGGACACAATATGTGTAAACTTTGTAAAATGATATTTACGAAGATCAGCTTCAAAATTAGAACGTTTTACTTAAGATTCATGAAGATTTATGAAGAGCCCCACATTACCTGAAGTAAGGCTCTGCCTCCTACCTTACTACACTCAGAATGACTTCAAAGTAGTTTAAAGTTGCATTCCAAAGATTGATTTTTGTTGTAAAGACTACTCTGATCTCAAATGGGAGATATAATGTATAACACATTCCAAAATTCAAGATAGCTATTCCACAAACTAAACATGTTTTTACTCTTGTTAATTTCACTTTTTATTTTCCTTGTAAACTCCACAACTGTTGCCTGTTAATGTTTTGCAGAGGTATTGCTTCAAAAACACACAACCTGGGTTCATTTAAGATAATAAGCCATTACCTACAGGACAGATAGGATAATACAGACCCCAATTAATAAAAGGGATAAGTGACTGTAAGGTTAAAGACATTAAAGTTAAAGCTCAGTACTATTAATTTAAGACTGGTGAGACTGACTCGCTGGTTATTTAAGATGAAGACTTAAAAACTGAAGTTAAATTAAAAGGACCAAGAAAACCAATATTTGGCTCTTGCCCTCTGAGTCAGCCTGAATCCAGGGAACAGGGAACCTCTCTAAAGAGCTTTGCAACTCTGGGTCACATAATCTTCCAATCAGAGAGATTAGTGACACCACTGGAGAATGGAAAGCCAATCAGTGCACATGCTATGAAGAGGAGGGTCACTGGAGAAGGGAGACAACCCTAATACTTCCAATGGAAGCCACATGGTCAGCAAGACCTTGACCCATCCTAGTGAAGCCAGATTTAAAATTAGGTAGTCAGTGTAGTTAGGTAAATCGGGTCTAATATCGAATGAAATCTAAAATGGAGGCCATGCTGAGAATGAATTCCCGGAAAAGTTGAGCAACTCTTGAAATGTTAATGAAGTCCAGGAAACAGCCCCCAGCAGATTTGAAGATAGCCCATCCCAAAGAAATGTTAATGAACAGCCCCAGCAGATTTGAAGATAGCCCATACCAAAGAAGTGTTAATGAACAGCAAACTTGAAGATGCTGCCTCAGAAGTCCTTCCTGTCCAGATTACTTCTTTGGCCCACGTGTGTCCCACCCCTTCCCACCTACATTCCATCACTAAAAGAACTATAAAAAGGGGAAACAACCGCACTTCCACAGATTCCATCTCTTGGGTCCCCTTCTTCCTCCAGGAGAAGTCTTTTCTGCTGTCCTTTAATAAACTTCTATTTTCCACTCTAAACTTGCCTTGGCATGCTTCTCTGGTGTTATACTTCAACATTGGGGAAGCAAGGACTCTGGTCAACAGCGGTAACACTAGTGCAAATGGCACTAGCAGATAGCAGAGCTAAGAAGCTGCTCTCAAGTTCCGCCACTAGTAACCCCTGTGGGAATTCAGCTGACTCTTAAAAGTAAATAGAAACAAAAGTGAGTTTGACCTGCTTCATCTTAAACACCTAGCAAAAACAGTTAAACACAAAACATAGCCATTTCTGGGCTTTAAAAAGGAAAAACTAGTTAAATGTAACTTAAGATACACACTTATATTAGCCCCCAAGAATAAGTAAGACTGGAGGCTACAAAAGAGAGGTTCTTAGGCAGAAATGCCTGATAACTGTGAACAGAAACTGCCACAGCCAGAAGTTTTTAATTAGTTTAAGGCCTACAGATCTTCCTAACCTGCACAGGTAGGCTTAATGTTTGCTAGTATGATTATCTAGTCCTAAGTAACAGAATAAAGGCATCTTTACTAGACACTGAGGCCATGCCAATAAAAAGATATTTTACAAAATCAGATGATATTAAATAGCTTAACTGCATCTTGTGAGAATGGATATCTGTGACATTAAAAGTTAAATATTGTGTTTATATTACTGATAACTCTGACAATGTAAAAAATTTACATTCCCAAACACATGTCTTGTCCTCTCCAGCCTTGTTATGAGGACAGCTTCTCAGCCCTCATACGTCCTGGTGAAAGATTATTGAGATCTATCATCTTCATGATATTCATCGACATGTTCCAGATGCTGCAAGATTTATTTTTATATTAATCTCTTTTCAGTACTCATGTCTTTTTATTTCTCTCTCATAGAAGCACCTATCTCCAGATGACTTTACAGCCTGTTCTTCCTCAACCAGACATTTACCATGAACCTCTGGATTTGGCCCAATTTTTAAAAAAGGGAACTCTAAAATGTTTGCCCCACATAGCCCCCTTCTAGCTTCAAGCAGCCAGAGCAGTCATCCTCTGGTTTCCTTCCAGTAGTAAGGAGTCCCTAAAAATAGAGAAGGGAATGAAGCCAGAATTAAAGAACTGGTCATCAGCATAGATAGATAAATCAGGCCAGATTGAAGAAAACAGACCAAACCACTTTGGGCCCAAACATTGGAAACTGTGCCCAAGGGAGATTGAAATGTTAATGTTCCCAAAGCCCAGCCATTGTAAAGAACTGTTAATGAAGCAACTCTTGAACAGAGGAGGAATTGCTAAGTAATTCACCCTGGGCTCCTTCCTGCCCAGATCACTCCTCCCAGGCTCCTCCAGCCCACCTGTTTCTCACCTTTTAGCCTTCTCACCTTTTGGGCATTCCACCTAGCATCTCCTGGCCTAGTCATGTTTACTGGAAGGAGAGAGATAAGCAGGAAGGAAGCAGGAGACCAAAGGAAGCCTAGGATTATAAAAAGGCAGAACACTTTACTTCCTCGGATATCAGGATACCAGGTATGGGCCCCTTTTCCCTTGGGAGAAGTCTTACCCCTCTGTAAGTAACCCCTACTTTATATGCGAAAAAGGCAGATGAGGAATAGTTGGAAGAAGTAGGTCACTGCAGTATGCCCTTGGGAACTGTAGCTTATCCCTGGTCCCTTCTCTTTCTCTTTCTCTCTCTCTGCATCCTGGTTGCCATGAGCTAAGAAACTTTCCTCTGACATGTCCATCCACTATAATGATCTGCTTCACCTCAGATCCAAAGAAATGGAGCCAGCTGACCCTGTACTGCTACCTCTTAAACCATGAGCCAAAATGGATCTTTCCTCCTTTACCTTGTTTTTCTCAGGTATTTGTCGGAGATGAAAAGGTGACTAAGACAGGGGGAGTACTGTTTAGCATTAAAGAGTCAGATATATTTTTAAGATATTAAGAAAAATTTTATCTTTTTCAATAGCCTCATTTACCATTTTTGGAGCTCTTTATTGTCTGTAAATCCAGGTATACATGTGGCATCAGTTTCTTGTCTGAAGAACTTCTTGCATTTCTTGTGTTACAGGGCTTCTAGAATTGAAATATTTCAACTGTTATTTATCTGTAGTAAATGCCTATTTCACCTTTATTTATTTTTAATAGAGAAAACTAGATATAAAATGCTGGATTATCCTTTTCTCTTTTGAATATTTCAAAGTTATTTCATTCCCTCTGTCCCTCATTATTTGGCATGAGAAATCCATTATAACTTGTACTATTTTTCTTTTTATGAAATTTCTCTACTTCCACTACTTCCAAGATTTATGTTTTGTTTTGTTTCCTGTTGGTTTTCAGTAACCTTAATATAATGTGCCTTATTTGGTGTAGATGTGTTCTTTGTGTTTTTTGAGTCTACTTAACTTTGGTTCTGTAGATTGATATTCTCACCAAAGTGGCTAAATTTAGCCATTATTCTTCAGTTTTCCTTTCCATTTCTTTCTTTCCTATTTGAATATCCCTTTAACATAGATTAATAGTTTAATATTGTCAAACAATACAGTAAGTATCTATTCATATTATAAAATTGTGTTTCACTCTACTCTTTAGAACATATAATGTCTATTGATTGGGCTTCAAGTTTACTGACCAACCTTTTCTTTTGCAATCTTCTATCTGCTATTAAACCTGTTCATGAATTTGTACTTAAAATATTATATTTTTTATGTAGAATCTCTATTTTTTTCTTGTTTATGATAGTCATTTGTCTGCTGAGATTCTCCATCTGTTTAGCATCATTTTCTTTACCTCTTTAAACACATGTATAAGAGCCAATTTAAAGTCTTGTCTAATTCTAACATGTGAGACATCTCAACAAATGTTTCTATCATTTAATTTACTTTTGACTATAGATTAGATTTTCCCACTTTTTTTACATATATATAGTAACTTTTGGTTACATATTATGCATTGTGGATTGTTCAAAATAAAATTCTGGATTCTGGAATCTTTTCCTAAGGACTGCTGATTCTGTTTTAGCAAATATGTTACTTACTACAGATCTTGAACTTGCGTGGGTTTGATTTTATAATTTGTTAGGGAGGGTTTCAACTTATCCTTAGTCCTAAATGAATGCTTAGTCCAAATTGAATAATTATTATTCCCATGTCATAGTTCTGAGGTTTCAATTAAATGACCTTCTTATTTGGAAAGATTTCCTGTCACTCCTGAAGTGGGCAGCAATTCAAATCAGTTTAGTATTTTTAGCCAACACTGTATTTTTTTTCCCCTTCCATTCCTTGGATGTCCCCTGTGCCTGCACAGTTTATGTGAATCCAAAGATATGAGAGCAATTTCATGCAGATCTTGAGCTTTTCCCATTTTTAAGTATTTTCCTCCTAATTTCAAGTTAGCTGGCAGTATTGAGTTGTGACCCATTTAAACTATTAAAACCCTTGCTTTCTGCTGGAGTTTTACTTCCCTGCACTATTTACAACACTAGCTGCTTTTATCATCGACAGATCTGAGGCATAAGGTCAAGATCACCTGGCTTAGGACTATAGGGCTAGAGACCAAACCACCCCCAAACATGGAGGCTAACACATTCATCTAAGAGTAAATCTTACTCTGCTAAAGGCTGAATAAATAAGAGAATCCAGTGGTTTATGGGTAGGAATCATCTTTAATCTGTGAATCAATCAGTGCCAATTAAGTAAATTTGGGAGGGACCTCAGTATGCAAGAACTTACTAGGCCAAACTGGTGAAAAGCACATGAACCTGCTCTAAAACATTAGAAAAACTTCCCAGAATGTTGGTCTCTGCTTGTGACTGATTCACTACAAAAGAAGAGCTTCTAGCAACTATCACTTTGTTCTGCAATCATCAAATGTCAGATGTAACCAAAAAAGAGGACTTTTGTTTTTGTCGTCTTGATATTTGTCTATCATGGAGTTGAAAATTTAAAAATGGTTTTATTTCCTTTCACATGAAAACTTTAAAATCTGATGGATATTGACAGGAACTCTTAGAAATATAGGATTAGAAGGGACTGTTGAAATTATGGAGGCTGCTGCCCTCTTCATTTTACACAGGAGAAGCGAGTCCCAGCTGGTGGGTGATGGAGCCAGAGCCGAACCCAGGCCTCCCTACCGAGTCCTCAGCCATGCCTCATCCATTTCACTGAATTCTTTCTCCTCCATTGGTCTCTGCAGCCTAGGAGAGCATCCAGCCCATAAACTGCCTCCAAGTGGCAAAGCTTTTTTAACCCTCTTGAAATACATGCATGGTTATTTTGAACATAGTCACTATTTTATTATCCCTGGATAAAACCTATAGAAAAATCATTGGTTCTGTGGAACCACTTGACTCATCAAGGATGGTATTTAAATCTCTAGGAACCTCTGTCTATGGTTAAGACTTTTCTGAAGTGCTGTTTCTTTAAACCAGAAGCCAAACATTACAAGTTACCCACCTACATCACTTTTTAAGCAACTGTTTTTAAAAATATAGAACAATAGTGACCCCCAGTGGCAAAACTTGTTAGTACCCGAAGGTTGTAAAGAATTAAAATGACAATGTTTTTACTAATTTCAGGACAATATTTCAATTAATAGTAAAATATTAGGGTCCAGTAAATAGTCCATTGCAAATATGAAAAAGAAAAAATTTAATGATGTTCTAGGGCATTTTCATGAGATAACTCTAAATAAGATATCACACAAGTCTTATGTTGTGCAATTAAACACTTCTAATTTTAAATACTGACTTTTTCATTTTCAGTATATTCTAAAAGATAATTAATTTGAAAATTGATTTAAAATCTATCAGTATGAACATAAACTTGAATACATATTTAAATACTACATTTTAATGTTAGTGCTGTTTTAGCAAAATCCAGAACACAATCCATATATCTAGGTTAATCCACATATCTAGGCTTTAAGACTGAATCATATGTAGTAACTGAGATTCTCTAAGCAATGATTATTTCTTTTCTAATTACTATTTCATTTCCAGGATGTATATGCTAAAGCTATATCAACTCCCCAAATTCTTAAATATTCTATTGTAAAATATCCTTTTAAATGCCATAATTGAATGTAAACAGTTCCATTTTTATACTTTTATTCATTCTACAGAACATTTCTATATTTTTGCACTTATAAACCTGTAAAAATTAATTTTCCATGAATACTCATTGAAATAATTTTGATTCATACTTTTACATTTTTACATAAAGCATGGAAATCCTGTTCATAACGTACTGCCACAACACTGCTGAATTTGACTGTTTGATCTCAAATTAGTATAAGTTTCTATCTCCTAAAAGATTTGTAAGATTTCTTTAATTTCCATCATCTCCATTGCTGGTAATAATAATCTGTTTTCTTTTCAGGTACATTTTCAAAAGAATAAAGAGAGCTCTTTGTCATACACATGATGAATCAAAAACAATAAAACTGCTAAATTCTTATGTGTTCATACATGTGTGAATGCTGACGTACATACAAACATCTAATTTATAAGTATCAAGGATACTTTTTCTACACTCTGTGAAAATGTATTTGAATCACTCAAAGGATTTAAGTATGCTTACATATATACACACATACCAAACACATGCACATTTGTAGATAATTTTAAAATCTGAAAATCACACAGTGTATGGAGTCACTAACAAGTGTGAACTCTCACTTAAAAAAATGAGGTATCAATATACTTTGAAAGGGATCTATTAGTAATTTAAACTTGTGACTAACTTAAAGCAAAAAGCAAACTACAGCATCAGTAGAAGCAGAATGCTGAAAATGTCTCCTGTTGATATCTGTAAAATACAGTAAAAAACAAATTCTGACTTTGATAATCATTTACTCTAGATAGTTCACAAGGACTCTTCAGCTGTTCCAGGCAGTTTCCTGCATGTGTGATGGGACAGATCATTAACACGAAATAGCCTATTTAAAAATTGATATCATTTGATTTTGGAAAACCTTGATAATCTGCTAATTGGGGTTTTTTGTTTCCGGATTTCTGTATTGAATTAAATGATTTATTTAGTGAGTAAATAATCTTTAAAGCTGCTTAATTTTCCTGGAATGTTAGCATAGCAAAGTGTGGATGAAATGTACTAACAGTCGATTTAATTCTAAGAATATATTCAGAATAAGTTATCCCATTTTGATGTTTTCACTTTCTTCACAAAAATCACTAAATAAGCAAGTCATAGGAGTATAAAACTGTCAAATAGAACAACACTAATTTGTTACTCTTTCATTTAATCTGAAACTATAACTGCTATGAAGTATCATATGTATATTAATTGATATAAAGTATCAATATGCACATTAAATGTTGATTTTGGTAACATATTAACTATAATCTTTTATTCAGGAGCATGTCTATGGCTAGCAATAACTCAAATTCATATTGGTAATCTGGTATCCTGAAACCTTTCTCTATGTTATTAATGAAAGATTAATTACAAAGTTTTTGCAGTTTTCTGTCACCTAAATTAACAAAAGTAGCAGTAACCATAGTAGTAGTAACAATTATGACATTAGCAGCTTAAATTATTCTGCACTGTGTATTTCTCATTGTGTTTGTTTTCATTCATTGTATTGGCTAATGCAATCTTTTAAAATTGTGTGAGATAGAGTTGAAAGACTCTGCTATCTGTGGCCAAGGTCATATGGGTGTTAAATGATAGAGATTATTAAACCAAGGTTATAATAAATGGTAAATGGTAGAGAGTATGTGTTCAAGATCCCACTGATGCTAAATGATAGAGACCCTGAGTGTAAGGTCACATAGCTAATCAGTATTATAAGGCAAAGTGTTCAAGGTAACACAGGTAATAAGTGGTAAAATTTTGGTGTTCAAGGTCAGATAGATGGTGAGTGATAGCAGATACATGTCCAAGGTCACAATGGTATTAAGTGAGTAGAGGATTTTTGCTCACAATCACACAGATGGTAAGTAGCTGGTTATTCAAGAGAAAATAAGATTATTTCTTCTACTTTTGTAGCAATGCAAAGTATAGAGATTATATGTCCAAGAAATTTGGCTGGTATGTGGCAGAACTTATCCAAGGCTACATATCCAAGGCTAGCAATAGTCTCTTCTGTATCCATTTTTTTCCACTAGTAGTCTTAGAGCTTTGATATAGAGTAAATGTGAGGAAACTGTTAGCTGCCCAAGATCTATTTCTTTTTTTTTTTTTCTGCAGTAGTGAGAGATACACCTGACACAACTGCCTAGCCAGGGCTTTATCTCCCGGGGGTCCTTGTGAACAGGTGAAAGTTGGTGATGGAGTCCTTAATCAAGGGAATGCCAGCAGAAGTTACACTCACATGATTTCCAGGCCTAACCTGTAAAACCTTAGATTGAGCCCTTGTATTCAGCTTCCATTTTCACAGGTGAGAAGAAAGAAGCATCTAAACTCAGTTTCACTCAAGAAAGTGAGGATGACTCTCCAGGGTATCATCCAAAAGAAAACCAGTTCCCTACAGGATTTCCTGAAGCATAGCTGTCTGCCAACCCAGAATGCTCTTCGGATTAGCACATGAGTAAAAATGCTTTTTTATTTTTTCTAAGTTATTACCCTATTATTTCTTATAGTATCCAAGCTTTCCCTAAATGGATATAATGAAATGTAGGTGACTTAAATTGTGAAAATGCTAGAGTTTTAAATAAATACAAGCCGGATAGTATTTTGCTTCTAAATATAAAAGGATACACAATTATCAATGTCTTGATGAAACTAAAATCCTGAGCATTGATTCTTTTCCATAAGATATCTTACAGTATGTATCACTTCTGGTTTCAATTCCCTGGATTCTAATCACTTTGTCCTTCTTTATGTCATGCCATTACTAAATGTCACTTTACCATGCCTATCATATTTCCTTAGACTTTTAATCCATACCATAATTCTATGTGAAAACTGTAATAAAGAAATCACAGTATTTTGTTATGGATAAGAAATTGTGCCAGATCAATATTCTAACATTTGAATAACTTTCTGCTCAGAATCCATGACTAAACTAAAAGGGACTTTCTTTCTGTAATTCCAATCACCTTGAGTTTTAAGGAATATAAAAGACGGATAAATCAATTCATTCTTTATGAAGATAGCAGAAATTATATTCAATAATTTGTATTGTGAAAAATGTTTTATTTTGTTGTTGTTGTTGAAAACAAGTCTAAGGAAATTGTTCTAATTTTGGTTTAAAAGGGAGTGGGTGGCAAGGGCACTGTACATTATGATAGTAGCAGCTCCATCTTTTATTTTTTTTTCTTTTTTTCTTGGCAGATCTGGAAATAAAGTCCAGGCCTCATTCACGACAGGCAAACACTCTGCCACTGAGCTACACCCCAGCCCTTAGTTCCATGTTTAAAACTGCAAGGGCCTGCAAGTATCCAGTGAGTGCATTATGATCAGCGGAAGCAGAAAGACTATTTTGAAGGTGGGAGGAAACAAAAATGAACAAAGTAATGCAAACTAATGAGATAGTGGGACATTTCTAGACCAAGAAAGGTAAGGAGGAGTAAATCTTGGCTTGTTTAAAACAAACATTAATGTTGAAAAGGTAAAGTGTTGCTAAGTTATTCAAGACATTGAAATGTGGGTCCAGGATTTGTGTATGTTACCATTGGTAATAAGAAGAAATTATGTTTCCAAAGAGCTGCCTGCTTGAAACTTTTAGAAATATCAGTATGATAGTTTTATGCAAACATATTGAATTGATGAGAAATTGAAGACAGAGATTAATTTCATGGAAGTATGAAATGTACATGTTCATAAATTTATTGAGATATTGTAAGAGAGAATATGGAGAAATCAGAACCCTCATGCACTACTAGTGGAAATATAAAATAATGAAGCAGCTTTGAAAACAGTTTGGTAATTCTTCCCTAATTTAAGGAACCATAACTTCCTCATGACTCAGAAATTCCAAACCTAGGAATACACCAGGAAATGAATGCATATTCATGTATACAAAATGTACATGAATGTTCATAGTAGCACTAATCATAACAGCTTAAAAGTGACAACAATCTAAATATTCATCAGTTGATAAATAGATAAGTAAAATGTGGTATTTCCATACAATGGCATATTACTTTGCAATAAAAAGCTATGAAGTATGTGTACATGCTATCACATCAAAGAACCCAGAAGACATGATGCTAAGAAATACAGGCCAGACACAAAGAAGCAAATATTGTATCATTCAATTTATATGAATTTTCCAGAATGTAGGGACACACCATTAATTATTGGTTACCTAGGGTTGGGATGGGTGGAAGGCTGTGGGGTGATTGCTAATAGATTAAAAATTCCCATTGGGGATGATAAATACGTGCTCTAAAATTGATTGTGCTAAAGGCTGCACAACTCTGTGACTATAGCAGAAACCATTGAACTATACATTTTAAATAGGTGAATATTATGTAAGTTATATCTCAATAAAATTATATTTTAAAATATTTATTCAAATAAAGATAATATGGAGCTGGGACTGAAGTCACAGATTTTCAAATACAACTACCTATCCTTGATACTTGGATAAATGTTGTAAATTTAAATATTTAGAACAACAAAAATACATTTTTTTTTCTGTATTTCTTGTTTATTTTACATATAAATTGTCACAAGGCCCACCCAAACTGAAGGGAAGATGAAATAGATCTACTTCTTATAAGAGACATGACAAAGTCTCATTGCAAAAGGTGTGGAGAGAAGGAGGAATAGATAATTGTCACCATGTTTTTGAGGGGGCCATCAATAATGATGGCTTCTTGTCTGAGAAATGTGGTGGTAATGGTGCTATTTCTAGATGATGGTGCCAGTAGCCCCTTACACTAGTTTTTCCTAGAAAATGAATAGAAGTTCCATGCATGTTTCCAATAATCTGAAAGTAAATCCACGTGAATGGTGCAGCTAGAAAAATTGCAAGAATTTTGGTAGAATATTCAATATAAGTCTCAATTTTTTAAAAAAATGTTATTACCGAAAGCTATGTAGCATGTGGTACAACAGCACAATCTATTAAACTTTCATAACAAACATTGCCAGAATGTGTGGAAATAAGCCATGATTTCCTTTGAGGTATGAAGCCATATAAACTCCATTCTCACATCTGTCAAATCAACCTTCTTGTGGGAATTCTCCAAAATGAAACATTGCCAAGGATACTATATAAATAGGCTTTGTATTCACTGTGTTCTGCTATGCGTAAATCAAGTTATAGGTCCTCCTAGGAACAGGAAAATTCCATGTGTGCTATTTCAGAAACCGAACAGAGTGGTTTGTGACAGATGATATACCTTTGGGGTGAGGAGATGTGACTGAGGGCATGCCTTATCACCAAGTAAGGCACACTACTGGGCGACAGAATGGAAGTCAGAGTAGTTGTCAGAATTCATCAGCATGAACTCTGCTTAGTGCAAAGGAGATTTTCAGACTACCAACTAGTTTTATAAATGGGCTTCAACTATTCAAACTGAACTTGCTTCTTATTCTTTACTCCTATAATCAGCATTAAGTTTCACATGGCCAAAGTCAAGTTGGGTTTTCACCATTGCATTCAAGGCTTTCCCCTCCTTTTCCACTTCATCTCTTGACTCATTTAATTGTCATAACCTGTGCTTTTCCTCATTTATTTTTGTTGTTGTTGTTGTTGTTTATTTGTTTGCTTGTTTTGTACCAAGGATTGAACAACCCCAAGCACTTTTCACTGAGCCCCATCCCCAACCCTTTATATTTTTTGAGACAAGATCTCGCTAACTTATTCAGGGCCTGGCTAAATTGCTGTGGCGAGGTTTAAATTTGTGATCCTCCTGCCTCAGCCTCCCCAGCCTCTAGGATTACAGGTGTGTACCATTGCACTCAAATTTCCTCTTGGTTTTCACTCACCTCTTTGCTTTCTTCCTGTCCTATGGCCTCAGGACCTCAATTCTTTAAAAATCTTACTTTTCCTTTAAGCCAAGGCTCCAGAAGCAACCAGCTTCAGCAGATCATGATAATTTCTGTTTCTTGAGTTTGTACCTACTCTACTTTGTACCTCAATTTTGTCACTTATTTCTATCTGCCTTCTCCTTAAGTTGTTTATATGTTTTATTTTCTACTTCCTTGGTGAATTTTGGGAAGACATTAACTAGGGATTAAACTCAGGGGCACTTGGCCACTAAGCCACATCTCCAGCCCTATTTCGTATTTTGTTTAGAGACAAGGTCTCACTGAGTTGCTTAGCACCTCACTTTTGCTGAGGCTGGCTTTGAACA
Organism: Marmota flaviventris; assembly: GCF_047511675.1. Classification (NCBI taxonomy): domain Eukaryota; kingdom Metazoa; phylum Chordata; class Mammalia; order Rodentia; family Sciuridae; genus Marmota; species Marmota flaviventris. The sequence goes on along the minus strand of NC_092504.1, from coordinate 35,917,051 downwards.
CATGATCTTCCCATCTCAGCCTCCACAGCCACTGTGATTACAGGAATGTGCCACCATGCCCCAACCAACAGTTCCATTTTAACCTATTCTAGACACAGGTTTTAGATACCAAAGAATATATCATTTGAAAAAAAATGTTATATAGGATAAAAGGGGAGGAGGGGGTTGCAAATTTCTGTTTACTTGTTTGTGCATCTTCATCTAAACAAAGTCCTTTTCCCATGGTTGTAGGCAGCAATATATGTGAGTTAAAATTAATATGATTAATAAAGTGTCCTTTTCCTGCCAGAAGAAATGAAAAATGAATATCAAGTATGAGAAATCTCATAGTCAGTAAGTAGGCATATATTATTGATAACTGTAAAATCATTTGCAAAATAAGCTCTTTGAAGCACTGTGTAAGAAAGGCAATTGCCAATTATGGGTTTGACCTGGATCAAGTAGTCATAAAAAAGCATGATCAGAACTAAAATAAGTGGGGAACTAAGATGTAAGCAAGTATCAAACTGTAGTACTGATACCCCCACCCCACCTCCTGACCTAAATATAAAATCATAATTAATATTCTATCTCAGGCCTCTGTCTTTGCTTTAGGCACTGTAGTTGGTGAAATTATGTCCCACTGAGATGTCCACATTCTAATCCTCTGGGACTGTACATATGTTTCATTACCTGGCAAAGGGGAGTTAAGATTGCTGATGAAATTAAGGTTGCTCATCAGCTAAAGTCAAAACAAGGAAATTGTCCTGGATCATTCAGATAGCTCAATGCAATCACAGGGCCCTGGAAACATGGAAGAGGGAAGAAGGAGAGTCAGAACCAGAGATGGCATTGTGAGAAAGACCACTGGCTTTCAAGGTTTGGAAACTGCTCATGAACAAAGAACTCCAGGGAAACTCCAGGACTTGTACAAGGCAAGAAACTGGACCTTTACCACAGTCTCCAGGAGGGAATGTGGTCCTGTCAACACATTCACTGCAGCCTACTGAGACTAGTGTGGATTCCACACTCCTGGAACTATAAAAATAAAATAAACTTGTGTTCTTTTAAGTCTCAAAATTTAAGAAATAAGCAAGAAGAAAACAATGCATTCACAGAATTATTCTAACTTTCCCCAGCTGCCCAGAAACTCTGCCCTCTTTATCAATCATCTTTTCTACTTCAATAACCTGTCAGTAATTCCTAACTATATTGGTAAGATGATCATTATAATTTGATAAGAGTAATGATTTTTCTCTTTGTCAAAACAATTAATGGAGAAGACATTTAAAAAGACTCAATATTGAAGTCAGGATTATAGAGTTATTTTAATTAATGTCATGTCAGACATCAATTTAGAGGCAAAGTATATTTTTAAAACCCTCAACTAGCACATAATAATTTTTACAAGATTTTTTTTCAAGGAGGCCAATTTTCTCTTTATGTTATGATTTGATCTTTGCTTTTAAAACACACCATTTCAGAAGATTAGGCATTGTTTGACCTTCCTACATAATAGGATCTAGATGAGGTATAAGAGAATGAGGAGAATTAAGATATATCTCACTTTAGCACAATTTCATCAAGATATTCAAAATGTATTTAAAAGATGATGAAAGTCAAACACAACCAGAATTGGAGAGGATCTCAAGTTAATATTCATAGATATGCTGCTTTTTAAAAAAATACTTTTATTTCAGTAACTTTTAGAAAATGTGAGAATCTTTTTATCAGAATAAAAAAAAATCACTAGTAAGATTTGCCAATGTACTGACTGCAGTTTAGATAGTGAATCCTTCTAAAATTTGGTTTCTTCCTAATATATGTAATAGTGAGCTTACTCGGTCTACTCCTTACACAGGTTGATTCTAAGAATTCAATGAGATAATATATTTAAAGTTTATACGGTTAGTTTTAGTGAGCTCTGTGTTGCTGTGACCAAAAGACCTGACAAGAAAAATTTGACGGAAGAAAGGCTTATTTGGGTTCAGGTTTCAGAGTTGCAGTCCAAGGTGAGCCAACTGTATAGCACTGTGCCCAAGGTAAAGCAAAACATCAAGGCAGAAGGGTATGACAGTGTAAAGCTGCTTAGTCATGACATCCAGGAAGCAGGGAAAGAGGTCTGCTCACCAGGAACAAAACATAAACCCAAAAAGCATTCCCCCAGTCACCTACTTCCTCCAGCCACACCCTATTACCACCCAGTAATCTATTATCAGTGGATAAATTCACTGATTAAGTTTCAGCTCTCTTAATCTAATCTTTCACCTCTGAACATTCTTGAGTTGTATCATACATGAGATTTTAGGGGATGCTTCATATCTAAACCATGAAATATATGTATTGGGGGGGACAGTAGATAGTGATAAATGTATGCATATAGAAGAGGGAATGGTAGATAGTGATAAATACCTATAAAACAAGTGACAGAAGGAAAATAGAAGTGGCCAAATTTTTAAATAAGATAATCAATGAACTGCTCATATAGAACTCTTCTTAAGGTTGACACTTTATTAGACATTCAAGTGCATTTGTCATTAGTCAGTGAATATATAAGAGAAAGGGACATTGGGGTAATTATCTAAAGGTAGTGATAGAATTTGACATGCAGACTTATAAGGGGAAAGCATTTAAAGGAGAATAATAGCAAGGCAAAAGGTCCTGAGGTGGCAGGTTGGTGTGACTGAACCTAAGTGAAGAAAGAAAAGATGAGCAGAAGATGGAATCGAGATTGCAGCGGCTGAGCAGCCAGATCATATATAACCTTGTGAATCATAGTAAGTTTTTTGTCACCTGATCCTGATAAGAAAATGAGGTTTTGATCCTAGGAGGCCACATTTTAATGGATCAGTTCCAGCTTATTATGGTAACAAACAGAAGAGATAAAACAGGGAAACTAGTTAGAACACAGAGTCAGCAATTCAGACAACTTGTATAGATGCAATAACAATAGAGACAAATTTGCAGATTCTCAATGACTTTGAAAAAAGATCCAACAGTATTTGGAGACAGACTTAATGTGGGATATAATAGAAAGAGAGAAGTCAAAAAGGACAATAAGTTTCAAAGCCTTAGTGACCAGAAAAAATAAGTTGCCATTAATTCTTCAGAGGAAGAAATTTGGTGGCAAAATAGCAGGAACTTAGTTTAGAACACAGTAAGTTTGGTCTTCTTATTGGATATCCAAGTATACTTGTGGAGTAGGAAGCTAGATACATCAACGTGGATGTGGATGTGTAACCGATGTGATTCTGCAATCTGTATATGGGGTAAAAATGGGAGTTCATAACCCACTTGAATCAAATGTATGAAATATGATATGTCAAGAGCTTTGTAATATTTTGAACAACCAATAAAAAAATAAAAAAAATAGATACATCAAAATGGAGTTTGAGGGAAGAGGCTGGGTTGGAGAAATAAATTTGAGAATCATCAATATATAAATTTGATTCTAGATCTCTTTGATTCCCAGGTACTAACTTTTGTTTTGTTTTTAATTAATTAATTTATTTTTATTTATATATAACAGTGGAATGCATTACAATTCTTATTACATGTGTAGAGCTCAATTTTTATATCTCTGGTTGTATACATAGTATACTCACACCAATTTGTGTCCTCATACATGTACTTTGGATAATAATGATCATCACATTCAACCATCATTAATTACCCCATGCCCCCTCCCTACCCCTCCCACCCCTCTGCCCTATCTAGAGTTCATCTATTCCTCCCATGCTGCCTCTCCTTTTCCCACTATGAATCAGCCTCCTTATATCAAAGAAAACATTTGGCATTTGGTTTTTTTGGGATTGGCTAACTTCACTTAGCATTATCTTCTCCAACTGCATCCACTTACCTGCAAATGCCATGGTTTTATTCTCTTTTATTGCTGAGTAATATTCCATTGTGTTTATATGCCACATTTTTTTAATCCATTCGTCTACTGAAGGGCATCTAAATTGGTTCTACAGTTTAGCTGTTATGAATTATGCTGCTATAAACTTCCTGTGTCCCTGAGGTATGCTGTTTTTAAGTCCTTTGGATATAGACCAAGGAGAGGGATAGCTGGATCAAATGGTGGTTCCATTCCCAGTTTTCCAAGGAATCTCCATATTGCTTTCCATATTGGTGCACCAATTTGCAGTCCCACCAGCAGTGTATGAGTGTACCTTTTCCCCATATCCTCACCAACACTTATTATTTGTCTTCCTAATAGCTGCCATTCTGACTGGAGTGAGGTGAAATCTAAGAGTAGTTTTGAATTTCATTTCTCTAATTGCTAGCAATGATGAACATTTTTTCATATATTTGTTAATTGATTGTATATCCTCTTCTGAGAAGTGACTATTCAGATCCTTGGCCCATTTATTTATTGGATTATTTGATTTTTGGTGTTCAGCTTTTTGAGTTCTTTATAAACCCTAGAGGTGAGTGCTTTATCTGATGTGTGAGGGGTAAAGATTTGCTCCCAAGATTTAGGCTCTCTATTCATCTCACAGATTGTTTCTTTTGCTGAGAAGAAGCTTTTTAGTTTGAGTCTATCCAGTTCCTAACTTTTGGAACCGATTCTTTATTAGATTTCTCCATGTCTTACATTATGATTTACTATTATGAGAACAATTAGGAGAAAGGATGTTTGAACCTATCTCCAATAATCTAGACATAAGGTCATTTTATCTGGAAAATATCCTTGAAAACAAGAGAGAGAGTCTCCCTCTGTGTCAGAGAACAGATTTGTCCCCTATCAACATAAGATAATATTTCCCTCAGGTGCAAAATGGATACATTGGCTTGCAGCTCTTTACAATATTAGCTTCTACTGTAGCTCAGATCTTGGGTGTCCCTGGCAAAAACTTAAATATTAAAGGCCTGGCTTCCAGATTGATACTATTGGGAGATAGTAGAAATTTTAAGATGTGGGACCTAGTAGGCGATGTTAGAGCATGCCTGAAGAGGACTGTGAGATGCCAATCTCTTTTAGCATGAAGACCATCATAAGTATAGCAGCTTGCTCTACCACATGCTTCCTTGCATGAAGTACTGCCTTGCTACAAGCCCCAAAGCAAAGGGGCCAACTGCCTATGGACTAAAATCTTTAAAAATGTGAGCCACAATAAACCTTTTCTTTTTTAAAAAATTTATTGTCTGAGGTATTTTATTACAGCAACAGAAACTTGACTAACATAATTTCCTATGTTCAGTGTTCTTCATCAGTGACACAATACATTGTGTGTACAGTGTTCACCACACCCCTCTTTATCATCCCCAGAAAATAAAGAGAGAGCAAGGAGAATAAATATGGTCATGAAGTTCATGCTACCTAATGTCCTGTGGTTAATAAACTGTCCAATTTTACTTAGGCTCATTGTTTCTTTACTGAACAAATTTATGATAGTGTGAGAAGTGAGTTGATCTAGCAGCAAAAGTGTTATCTGACATTTTGGGACTACAAGACCTCTAACAATGACTATTGCTATCCTACGTTACCTGAAAAAAATTGGAACTTGATATTGATGGACTATGTAAGAAGTGGGAGAATAAAAGGAAAATACTTTTCCTGACAGAAATAATAGCATATGTAAGGGCTTGGAAATGAGAGATAGTGTAAACATTAAGGAAACTTAAAATTGAACTTCTTAAGTCCTTTATCCTGAGGTCTTTATAAACTCCAAATTGCATGATAGAATTCTGTATGAGGCTAAAACCAAATTTCCCTTCTCATATCATTATTATTCTTATGTTAAAACTGTCTAAGAACAGTAACAACAAATAAATAATCCTATCAAGATACAAATGCTGGGCAGACAAACTGAAGAAAGAGGTTCAAAATCCCGTTCTCAAAAACAATGGAAATCATATCTATTTAAAACTAAACACAGTAGCTAGTACAGACAATACATAGTGAGAAGGCAAGACTGATGCAGATGGAGTAGAGCAACAGGAAAAAAATGCAGAAGGCTACTATGTTCTGCTTTGAAGGAAGTTAAACTTTGTCTTGAAGATTAATAGAAACCATTGAAATTTTTTAAAGAAGGGCAGAGGCATGCTCTAACTTGAAGTTTAAAAATAAAATCCCTCTGATATCCTTGGATTTCAGCACAGCTGATTGTTGCTTCTGTGGTTCTCGGGACTTCAGGGTTACACTAGAACAATATACCAGCGTTCCCAGGCCTCCAGCTTCCAGGAGGAAGATTGTGGGACTTCTCAACTTCCAAAATCATGTAAGCTAATTGCTTCCAAAAACACCCTTACAGTCACACACTGTATTAGTCATTTTTTCATCTCTGTGACTAAAGTACCTGACAAGAACAACTTAGAGGAGGAAATATTAATTTTGGTTCATGGTTTCAGTCTGTGGTCAGCTGGTTCCATTACCTTGGGCCTGAGACATGGTGGAAGAGCTGGTGGAAAGATACTCATGGCAGCCAGGAAACAGGAGAGAGGGCTCTCAGGGCATGACACAGAGACCTACTTCCTTTAACTAGGCTACATTCCAGAAGTCCATCCAGCTATTAATGTTTAGTCCACTAATGAGGTCAGATCCCTCAAGATCCAATCATTGTGTAAAAGTTCAACCTCTAAACCTTGCCAAATAGGGGACCATGCTTTAAAACCATGATTTTTAGGGGTCATTATAGATCCAAACCATAACACAATCAGAAATATAATGCTTTACCACCTATCTGGCCATTCCAAACCTAATCAAGTTGTCACATTAATAATCACAGCACAGTTTCTCTGTTCCCCTGTCCAAACTTTGCATTGACTTATCTATGTATGTGTTGTCTCTATTTCATGATCCCAAGCATCACGTCTTCAAACAGCAACATCCATAACAGGATGGAAAGGATTGATCCTGTTCAAAAACTGACCCTTTTAGCCTCTCTAATGGGTGATAGGTTCCAACAATTGTGATCAACTGTTTGAAGAACAAGTAATAAAAGTTCTCAGAATAGTCAATATGGAAGCAGAAAAGGAAAGAAAAAACAAAATTACAGCTTAGACATCTGGCTTAGACCATTGGCCAGATGGTATTGGCATTCACTGAACTAAATAATGAAAGAGGAATGAATTTGGGGTAAACAGTTATTAGATCTCTTTGAATACATTTAAATTTCCAGCTGTGAAGCCCAGGACTCAGTTTCATAGAGGTTTAGTGCTCAAGGTTGAGAACTAAGCTAAAGTTATAAGTTCATGACAATATAAGTGAAATCTCAGAGTAGAATTAGTTGTACAGAGGCAATGAATAAAGTGACAGAAAAAAATCAAAGAGGAAATTTTGGAAGGAGAATCTCATTTGAGAGATTAAAAGTTTGTGAAGGTAAGAAGGAAAGCAGGAGATAATAATATTTTAAAGTGGAAAGAGAGATCGATGGCATTAAATGCTTCCTAGAGATCAAATGAGAGGAGGGAAAGTGCCCATCAATCTTAGAAACAAATGTGATGACCACTGCCAATGAAGAAAAATACCTAGGAAGGTAGTTGTGGAGGAATTTCTTAATTGTTATTTTGTTGTTCTGATGTTAGTTTTTGAAGGAAGACAATATTGATCTAGAAGAAAAGAGAATAAGATTGGTCTATAATAGCTACACAATTCTAATTTACAATGGTCAGGAAGAAGTCATGCCTTGTGTCTTTGCAGAACCAATGCAGCCACCCACCAAGAGTCTAGAATGGTCTAGACTGTAAAATATTAAAGGCCACTTTCTCTCCAACTGTAAAATATTAAAGGCCACTTCCCCAATTCTACCGGTTGTTTGTTATTTCTATGTTATTCTCTGAAGAATATATCTTTTTATCAAAGTTAAACATTTTTTGACACTGAATTTGCTCACTACTCCTAAAAGTGGAGGAAAATATAATTTAAGGAATGCACAATCCAATGAACAAAACAATTTATATCCCAATGACCTTATACTGAGTCTCAGTTCATGTGCTGCTATTAAAGGAAAAAAAATCCTGAAATTTTCACCACTCTATTTTGTGTTTTTCTTTACAAGTTTTCTAGTGAATCCTTTAGCAAATGTAACAGATACTAAACTTTATATTGTACTAACGCTTCAGTTTAATATACTTTTATACTCTTTTCTGTCAGTTACTGCTATTTTATAGATCATTCAGAATCCTGTTATCCATAAACATGGATAGAAAAAAAAAAAAAAAAAACAGTTTCTAAGAAAATGCAGTACCAGCTGCAGGGGCTATCCTCTGTCTCAGTCATGCCCTCTTGTGTCAATGTGCAGCATAGCAGCTCTTGATTTAAATTGAGATGCTCTGAACGCTGAGCACACTACACACCAGGCTCAACTCAAGATGCTAAGGTCACAGGTGAAGATGAGACCTACATGATTCCTGTCTTTATGAAGATTGCTGAGAGCTTTCTCCTTTTATTATGAAAGTTTAAATGTCATTTCAATACTTCTCTATATGAAGATTAAGCATTTCATTATATGGTACCGATAGGTTTATCAGCTGAAAAGAATTATTGTCAACAGTTTCTTTAGTATACAATCTTAAATTATTGATTTAGTTTGCCTCCAGCTTCTCCTTAGCCTCTAGTGGTAAAAATTTTAGAATACACTGACTTGGTTTTATAGCTATTATTTATAGAAATGTATCTACAGTATAACGCATTGTGATGTTTAATTCTAAAACTCATTTAATCTTAGTGTTAGCTGTCATTGAGAAGCCTCTGAGGCTATAATTTTATATTTTATGATCCAAGGAAAACTTTCTTTATTAAATTACAGGCAAGAGACAGTGCTTTCTTTATTCTGTTATTAAAATTGAAATTTCCTGAATCTTATTATACATTCTTTCCATCTGCAATTTTATGATTGTTATTTAAAGAAATTTTCTGGAAGTCTCTGTGATGATATAAATTTCTTAAACTTTGCTATCTGGGTTTTGTGAGTTTCTAACAAAAGTTCTTGTTTTAATTTAAAAGAACAGTAACTTGATAGTGATGGCTACAAATAGGTAATTTATTACATGGTCCAGAATATACTTCCCCATAATAAATAAAAATATGATAAGATGTAAACCATAGTAGGCAGATTTAGCAGAATTAGATTTTAATGAAACACTTAATTCAATAATCATCTATTCTACTTTTGATTACATGAATTCTATTGCTTTCCTTTTAAAAGAGAAGTCATCACATCTTTGATTTGGGAGATTGTTCCTTCATTTCTAAGTGTGAAAACAATCTTGCATTATTATGTTTAATCAATTGTCCACTTCCTCTGATTCTTACTGTTTATAAGCTCTTATTCTATTTCAGTGTTTGCAGGGAGGGAGGTATATTAACTTGTTTCCACAGCTATAAATATTTACTTGAGGCTGGATAATATATAAAGAAAAGAGGCTTATTTATCTCAGTTTAAAAAACTGAAAGTCCAAGATTGTGTGGCCCCATTTGTTAGGCCTCTGGTAAGGGCCTCAAGGCAAGACCACATGAGAAGGATCATTGGAAGGAGTAAATGTGCTGACTCTTTTGTATCAGCTTGCTCTTAAAAGAATTAATGTATAAAATCAGCATTATTTTTTTCTGAAGGAAATGCTTCCAAAGACCTCTACGCCTCACTCTAGATTCCACTCTTGAAGGTTGTTTCACCACCTCTAAATACAACCAGATTGAGAACTATGCTTCCAAGGTTTCCAACCCCTGGGAGACACATTCAAACTAAGTACAAATTATAGCAGGAGTTTGCTGGTTGAGGTTAATCCTATGAGTAGTAACTTATGTCCTTCCCCAATTTTGTCAAATGCCAAATGATCCCAAACAAACCTAACATTTAATTAAAAACAATGATTCTTCTATGTAAATGTATCTTCAAATCAAGTTTCCCAGTTTCTCCTTAAAACCAGATGGCTGACTTGAAACCCAACTTACATTAAAAGTCTAAATATCCCGATTTGTCCCCATTTGTCCTTATGTATGGATTGTATATTTCTTTAAGAAATGAATGATATGAACATTTCCTGAAGGAAGGCTTTTGCCCTGTCTATATATTTGAATCTCTGGTTAAAATTATGAATAAAAGCTAAGCAAACTCTTAGATATCCTGTATTGCCAGTCTTGACTATATAGGCCTGTCATGAGCCAGGGAACTGGATCTGCAAACATTGCTCCTCCATGATATGAATGGTAAGGTATCTATCTGCTCAGGAGCTTAAAACCCATCTCAGCTGATACATCCAATATCTCTGAGAACTTTTTTCATCATGTTTGAAGGTAGGGGTGTGGGAGCTACACATGATCATTCTTTCTCCAGTGCATTACAATAGATGTATACTAGTTAGCAATTGCTACAACAGTGATGCAAAATAACTTACCAGAAAGCTCAGTCACATGGATATGAGGAGAGATGGAGTATATTTGAGGCCATTTTCACAATCAGTTTGCCACACAATGTCTAGTAATGATGTGTACAAAATAATTTCTTTTCTGAAACAAATCTGACCTTACTTTTGCTTGTATTGCATGCTCTAAAGAAAGAAAACTAAAACACAAATCCACGGACACACAAATATTCTGATTGTCTCTAACCAATAGGCATGAGCTCACTCAGGCCAATTCATATATCCACAGTTGCTGCAAAGATTTACACTTCTCATCTGAAGATTTATAAATATTTTGATGTGATAGGACACAGAAAATGATCATATATGCACAGTATTTGTAGAGTGTATAAATACATATATAGAGAAGGAAGTTTTGGAGTCATCTATGTCAGGCTAGTCAAAAAAATGCATTTCTCCATATTTCAAAATTTAAATAAATGAAATTCAAAATATTTTAAAAGCCATTAAGAATTGTAATTTATATGACTCTTTCAAATAACATTTTTAGTTATATTTCCTAAGATATTCGAACTTATTTCCTAAGATATTTGAACTCGGTTTCATTAATATAGATATTTAAAATTGGGTCTTATTTTTAAAATAGCTATAATCAATTCCTGATAATGACTGTTTAATGGGGACTCTGAAAACTTCATAGTAATCTTTTTCAGAGAGAAAATAAATTACAACAGTGGGCAGAAAAAAAAAATGTATTGATTTTTCACCATAGTGACATTCTTTTTTTTAATTAGTTGCTCAAGACAATACAATGATCTTGACATATCATACATTTGATTCAAATAGGATATGAATTCTCATTTTTCCACGTGTGCAGATTGCAGGATCACATTGGTTATACATCCATGTGTATACATACAGAAATCCTAGTGTCAGTTGTATTCTGCTGCCCTCCCTATCCCCCTCCCCTCCCCTCTTCTCTCCTCCCCTCCCATCACCTCTCTCTACCCATTCTACTGTGACACTTATCTCTCTCTTTTTGTTTCTTCCCTTCCCCCTCACACCATCGTGTATGTATTTTGTGTAACCATGAGGGTCTCCTTAAAATTCAGCTGTGATGGGTTCATATTTACCCTTCTAAAACAACTAAAAAACTGGAAAAAATTTATGAAACATATTACCAAAAGAAGAAAGTTAAAAGAGAGAAGATTCTGGAAATATGAAGGATTTCCTGGAACATTCAGCTGAGCGCTGATCGTCAAAAGCATATGAGACTAGTATAGAAATACCTGAAGGGGTTAGAGGAAACAGAGTCTGAGCATATGTGGAATCTAACATATGGCCTCTTCCCACAAGCAGAATAGAAAACATCATAATTCATGAGGTAGAGTTTAGAGTATGGTACTATAAAATTTCTTGTTTCATTAGTGGGGAAAATTAATCCTTGAAAAAAAAAAACCCTATGTGAAAAAGCATAAAAGCAGACCCAAAGAAACTAAACATGGCTAACTAATATTAATTTCATGGAACAAACTCAAAAATGTTTTTAGGGGCTGGACTTAGTGGTAAAGTGCTTGCCTAGCATATGTGAAGCCCTGGGTTTGATCCTCAGCACCACATAAAGATAAACAAATAAAATAAAGGTATCCATCTACAACTACACAAAAATATCTCAAAAAATATTTTTAGGAAAACAATAATGTCCATTACCCAACATATAAAATTCATAATGTGAATATCAAATAAAAATTAGCAGGCATGCAAATAAGTAGAATAATAAGGAGAAAATTGACTAGTTGGAAGAGAAGTAAAAATATTATAAATGATAAAATTAGTAGATAGGAACATTAAGACAGTTATTATTACTGTATTCCATATGATCATGAAGCTAACGGAGGCTGAGAATGTGGCTCAATGGTAGAGTGCTTGCCGAGCACATGTGAAGCCCTGAGTTCAATTCCTGGCACCACAAAAATAATAAAAATAAATAAATAAATAGAGAAGTAAAGAAGAAGAAACTAATGGAAAGAGACTGAAGATGCTAAGAAGAAAGAGAAATATAAAAACCTAAAATCAAATTTCTAGAAATGAAAACTACAATGTTTGAGATGGGAAATACCCTGTTACTGGATTAACAGCATATTGGACATGGCAGGATAAAACATTAGTGAACTTAATGTACAATACTAGAAACTAAAAAAATTAATGGAGGATAATATAAATGAGTGGAGAAAAATGAACAGAAAATCAGTGAATGGTGAAGGCGTTCCTGCACCCGCTGTCTGACAGGGTCACATTGTGGGGGATCCTGCAGCAGGGCCACACCATCTGGAAATCAAAACCATGGAGAACGTTAAGTGTTTTGTTCATGATACTCATGATATGGATAACAGGGCATACATCAATCAATAATAAAAGTACGTATTGCCTGAGATTGCAGGAAAATTCCCAGAATGAGACTAAGGATACAATTAAGACATGCCCTGAAGTGTGTTTCAATATCTCTCAGGATACAAACAATAGTGTTATTTCTCAAGCCTAAGTAACAAGAAATATTTATCTCACAATTTACACTAAGTTAACAATTTACACTAAGACCCCCATTCTAAAGCCAAAACCTGTGCAACAGCCTAGTTACAGAAAAACAATTGCTGTGCCAACAGTACAAGGACCACTGTATGTAGCTTATTTAATTAAAGGAAGATTATGGTATCCCCCTCGAGGACAAGAGGCTAATAAAAATACATTCCCCCCACTAACAGACCATCCTTTGTCTTACAGAGGAATTTATGATGAAAATGGGAAACACATAGTTAATATTAATGGCAAATGGGTTAAGGCAGAGAGCCCGCCCTTTAGTTAAAGAATACAAAGACATAAGACTTGATATACTTTGACCAACGATCAAAGAAACTCTGTAAGAAAGCAGTAAATAGGTCATATGAAAAAAAAAAAGGAAATTACCTTGGAGATTAAAAATAAAATAATGTAAAATTAACAGATATATTTTAGAGGCACTTCAGAGTAGTAAGCTTTTCAGTAAAAGGCTTTCACTATTTTAAGTGTGTCTTGCGGGAATTTTACATTAGAAGTAAGAAAGCTTACCAATAATCACAGATATGCTTTAAAGTTAAAGGTTAATGAAATAATTATAGGTATGCTTTAAAGTTAAAAGTCAATAATAGATAAGGAGACATGTAGTCTAGTTGTGGCGTAGTGTAGCATTTAGTGATTGAGGTAAAAATGTAAAAGCTTAATCATGATTGGCAAAGGTTACAGGAAAACATTTTAAACAATGTACTTAATATCTTAGGTAATCAATATATGTCAGAAAAAGATTGTAACTCTTGAAAATTATGTAAATCAAAGAAGTTTTGGGCTTTGAGGCTATCTAATAACCACCTGAAAAAAACACTTGCATAAAAGGTAGTTCTAATAAGTCCAAATACAAAACTATACCAAGGTATGTCATAATTACTTAAGACTATCAACAAAAAGAAATTCTTAAAACCAACCAAAGAGGGATTCAAATGCACATTTTTTACAGAGAAACAAAGGCAAGAATCATTATAGAAGATATCTCTTCTGAAGCAATAAAAGATGGAAAGCAGTGAAAAAAAAATTTAAAATGCTGAAAGAAAAAAATTATGAGCTTAGAATTCTTTGCCTGAGAAACAATTTCAGCTTTTATATGTAAAGCACATGTTTCATTTTCATTTTTGAAGCAGAATATTACCAGAATATTACCATTTCAATACTTGAAATCTTCAAGAAAATCCTTTAAGTAGAAAAAATGTAAAAAGAAAAACTGACTATACAAAAAGAAATAAAGATCACCAGAAATATTTACATGGGAAATACAAATTTTTTTTCTTGTTTCTTTCAAAAATAATTGACCGAGTAAAGAAAAAATATCATGGAATTAAAAGCTCATATAAAAATAAAATTTGATAACAGCACAGAAGTGGAAATATAGGATTGTAAGGTGTTTAGGATGCATGTGAAGTCATATGATATCAGTGAAGGTAGATATAAGATAAATATATGTATTATAAATCCTATAACAACCAACAAAAATGACATGACAAAGATGGTAAGACCGACTTGTAAAATACATTCAATCTAAGAGAAGGTAGAAAAAAAGGAAACATAAAGTCAAATAAAACCAAATAGTAATATGATAGATTTAACTCAGCCATATAATAATCACATTTAATATAAATTATTTAAAAATTAGACTTATAAAAAGCAATAACCCTCTGCTATAGATTGAATATGGCTTGTACTTACCCAAACTCATGTTGAGGATTAGTCTCTAATGAGAGGTGTTGGGACCTTCAGGAAGATTAATGTTTTTCTCATAGGTATGAGTTTTATCTCATGGCACTGGATTGATCATAACAACAGAGGGCTGTTATAGAGAAAGCCTGATACCTCCTCTTAAGTCTCTTTCCCACATGTACTCCCTCTGTTCATGTCTGCTTCTCCATTTGGATTCATTGTCATGATGTGACCCAGCACAAGGCCCTCACCATGGAAATGACCAGGTGCTAGTATCATGCTCTTGTACTTACAGAATCCAAATTGTAAGCTAAATCAACCTCTTTCTCTTTTAAAACACCAATCCTCATGTATATTGTTATAGTGACAGAAGATGGACCAAGACAACGATTATAAGCTGCTTACAAAAAATCAACTTTAATGCAAATACATTAATAGGATAAAAGTAAAATAACAAAAAATATACCATGTGAACAGTAATTGAAAGAAAATTGGAATGGTGATATTAACATGAGATGAAGAATATTTCAAAGGAAAAAATATTACTTTGGATACAAACAAGATTCTTTCATAATGATAAAGTAGTCAACTCATAAACCTAAATATTTATATACCTAGTAATAAAGTTTGGAAGGTTTGGGAGACATAAAACAAACACTGATAATACAGCATGAATAAACAGACAATTTCATTTTACCTCTTTAAAATGCCAAGCCACTCATAAATTGATAGAACAAGTAGATACAAAGTCAGTAAGGATGCAGAAGACTTAAATATTGTAAAACCCAAATAGACATAAAATAAATAAAGAGATTGAATTAGACACCAAAAAACTTACACACAAAAAAGCCAAAGAATAGTTCATTTCACTGGCAAATTCTAAGAATAATTAACATCAATTCTTCTCAAGCTTTGACTTAGAAGAGGAGAACATCCTTCCTAACTCATTCTAAGAAGCCAGTATTACCCTGATTCAAAGCTAAGCAAAGACATTACAAGAAAACTATAGATTAGTAACAATTAGAAGTATAGCTGCAAAAATCCCCAATAAAATGTTAGCAAACCAAATACAACTGCCTATGAAAAGGATTATACATTGCCAAATGGAATTTCTCCCAGGCATGTAATGTTGTTTCAAACTATGAAAATCAACATGAACACTATTTTATAGAATAAAACCAAATAGTTATCTAAAAAAAAACCAAATAGTTATCTCAGTAGACATATTAAAAAATCCAATACCCTTTCATAACAAAAGCATTCAACAAACTTAGAAGAGGAATTCCTCAACCCAACAAAAAGTGCCTATAAAAATACAGTTAACAGTACACTTAATAGCAAAAGACTGAGAGATTTTCAGGACAAAATGAAGATGCCCATTCTTGTCACTTCTATCTTACATTTCTGTGGAAGAGTATAATAAGTAATAAATAAGCAAGAAAATGAAATAATAGTCATTCAGATTGGAAGGTAGTAAAACTGTTTCCATCTGAAGAAGCATAATAATTTACATGGAAAACCACTAAAGAATTAATATGCATGGGTGCATGTGCACACACATGTATACACACATAATTAGCACTAATAAGTTAATTCAGCAAAGTTGCAGAACATGAGATCTATATTTAAAAATCGGTTGTATTTTTTTACACTATGAAATAAAAACACAAATGTTAAGAGGGATCCAAGATGGCAGGCCAGAGGGAGGCAGCATTCTGTGTCACTTTGTGACCTGGGACTTAAGTAGTGAGAATACCGCTTCTCCGTGAGTGATATTCCTGCTCCCACACAGGAATAACAGCCACCGTGTCCACGCAGGGCTCCAGGCCTCAGCATGAGAGTAGGTCTCCCAACTACTCACCCACACAGGACTACTAGGTACCAGAGCGGGACCAGCATCAGCAGCAGCACCTGTGCAGAACTTTCAGCCACCCATATGAGCAGAAATACAGATGCTGCTCCAAGACAGGACACCTGACAGCAGGAACTCTGGCCACCACTGTTGTGTGGACCCCCGTCTACCAACGTGGGGCTCCCCCAATCGCCTCCATCTTGGGATGCGGCAGCAGCAGAGATAGTCCCCTACTCGCAGTAGCCTGCTTGCACCAGAGAACTTCACACAGGCTCTGAAATCAGCAGAGAACCACACACTGCACATCACAGAAGTTGTCTCTGAACCCATCCTCCAGCTCATCCAGCTCACCCAACCCCATAGCTGAAAGTTACCGCCTCCATATTGGGTCACTTTCATCACCATCTTCAGTGGGGGCAACTCCTAGTTTGGAACTCTGGCTGGCCAAGTACCCAGTTTCTAACTCCTCCCTTCCCCAGCAGCCTCTAACCTGGCACAGTGAGTGCCTAACACAAAACGCCTCTCAGTGGGGCAGGTGTGCAACATGCCAAAGCACCATGCTCAAGAGCCTCAGAGAGAAAGGTCCCTCATTAGGAAGTAGTAAAGGAGAGGATGAGTGTGATACGGTCTAGAGACTATCGCAGAGTCCAGGAACTAGGAAGTCTTCAAGTGAGATAAGGAGAAAGACCAGGTCCTCACATCCCATGAGTAGGTCCAAAAAGAGATCCTTGAGGTGCAGTCACCCTTCGGGGATCAGAGGGTCCCATACTCCACTTCCAGGTGCCCTCCAACCAGGACCAACCCTCCCACCCTTGTTGCCTTCACAATCCTGAGGGTGGAGATACCAGCTAACAACAGACAACACCACCTATTGGATGAGAAGGGAAGCAAGAAAGATACAAATCTCCAACCAAAACAATCCTTCTTTCTTCATTCAAGATTTTTTTTCTTCTCCTCTCTATTCTCCCGCCCTTACATCCCAACATATGTGAAACCAAGTACTATGCATGAATTAGGATTTTGAGGACTGAATTGTATATTACAGTTATGCTGTATATTCCTTTTTCTTTTTTTCTATCATTTTTTCCTATTTTAACTTTTTTTATTTTTCTTGATATATGTGTGTGTTTGTTTTATGTACTCTACGGTCTTCCAACATACTTGTCTACCCCAAATTACTTCCTCTCTATTCTCCTGCTATTAACCTCTTCTTTAGATTTCTCTTTCACACTTCCTAAGATATAATAACTCTATATCTTCACCTCCTACCTCCTCAGCATATCATCCTACACCTCCCCCCTGGTTTTTTCTCCACCATCAGAAATTGTAAACCCTTTTACAAACCTAATGATTATATTGTAGATAGTAAATGAATTCACCATTTTTGTACATTGTAAACAAACTGTAAATATCTTAATAGCAAATATTTGTTTTTAGGATGTATATTGTTTATATTGGGATCTGATAATATTTCCTTCACCTCAAAGGAGAGCTAGTGGACCCCTACAGGGGCACTATAATGCCTCGAATCCACAGTGCCTGAAGCAATAAACAAAATTAAAAGTTCAATTGAAAGCATCACCAACAGATTAGACCACTTGGAAGACAGGACCTCAAACAATGAAGACAAAATATATAATCTTAAAAAGAATGTGGACAACACAGTGAAAATGGTAAGAAACCATGAGCAGAACATTCAAGAAATATGGGATAGCATACAAAGTCCAAATTTAAGAGTTACTGGGATAGAGAAAGGCATAAAGTTCCAAACCAAAGGAATGAACATTCTATTCAATGGAATAATATCAGAAAATTTTCCAAACATGAAGAATGAATTGGAAAACCAAATTCAAGAGGCTTACAGGATGTCAATGTACAAAATCACAACAGATCCACACCAAGGCACATTATAATGGAAAGGCCTAACATACAGAATAAGGAGAGAATATTAAAAACCACGAATGAAAGAAATCAGATTACATATAGGGGAAAACCGATTATATTATGTGCAGGTTTTTTTTCAACCCAGACCCTGAAAGCTAGAAGATCCTAGAACAACATATATTGCCGCAGTCTGGCTGGGCACAATCAGGAGCCACTTGTCAAAAGAAACTAACTTTATTTTTAGAACCAAACACGCCAAACAAAACAGCCTCTCAGGAAAAACCCTCAGAGACTCAACTGCCACCACCGGCTTTCCACACGCCTGTCTCTCCCCCCCACAAGCTTCTTTCCACCTCCCACAATCCTCCTGCTCTTGAGGCCGATTGGCTGGGTCACGTGGGCAGAGCCAAAAAGTCCCCCAATGAGCAGCTCCGTGGTCTGAAAGGGCAGGGAAACAGTCCAATGAGCATCACCGCAGAGGAGCCAATCAGCTAGATGTTGCTGGGGCCGAGGAGCCAATCAGCTAGATGTTGCTGGGGCCGCTGTGAGCCAATCATCAGCCGGCAGCTGGAAGTTTGCTGGGGCCCCTTCGGCTGTGGCTCTCAACAATATATCAACCTCTAAAAAGATGCAAACCAAAAATCTTATATCCAGCAAAATTAAGCTTTAGATTTGATGATGAAATAAAAACCTTCCATGATAAACAAAAACTAAAAGAATTTACAACTCAAAAGCCTGCACTACAAAATATTCTCAGCAAAATATTCCACGAAGAGGAATTGAAAAACAACAATAAAAGTTAGCAAAGGGAGGTATTACACTAAAGAAAAAAACTAATTAAAGTGGGAAACCAAGTCAAGTTAAATATGAAAACTAAACAAAAATGGCTGGTAATACAAATCATGTCTCAATAATAACCCTGAATGTTAATGGCCTGAACTCACTAATAAAAAGACATAGACTGGCATATTGTATTTAAAAAAAAAAAAAAAGACCCAACAATATGCTGCCTCCAAGAGACTCATCTCATAGAAAAAGACATCCACAGACTATAGATGAAAGCTTGGTAAAAATCATACCACTCACAGGCACTTCAGAAGCAAGCAGGGGTTTCCATACTCATATCAAAAAAGTAGACTTCGAGCCAAAGTTAATAAAAAAGGGATAGAGAAGGATATTTCATACGGCTTAAGGGAAACATTCATCAACAAGACAATAACAATAATAAACTTATATGCCTCAAACAATGGAACATCTACATTCATCAAACAAACTCTTTGTCAAGTTCAAGAGTCAAATTGACCACAACACAAAAATTCTGGGTGACTTTAACGCACCTCTTTCACCACTGGATAGACCTGCCAATCAAAATCTGAACAAAGAAACTATAGAACTCGATAATACAATCAATAACTTATACTTAACTGACATATATAGAGTATTTCATCCTTCAATGAACAAATAAACTTTCTTCTCAGCAGCACATGGATTCTTTCTTTAGAATAGACCATATATTATGCCACAAAGCAACTCTTAGCAAATATAAAAAGGAAAGATACTACACTGCATTCTATCAGATCATAATGGAATTAAATTAGAAATCAATGATAAAATAAAAAATAAAAGCTACTCCAACACCTGGAGACTAAATTATATGCTATTAAATGAACAATGGGTTGCAAAAGACATCAAGGAGGAGATTAAAAAATTCTAAGAGGTGAATGAGAACACAGATACAATGTATCAAAATCTCTAGAACACTATGAAGGCAGTACTAAAAGGAAAATTCGTTGCATGGAGTTCATTCCATAAAAGAAAAAAAAAGTCAACAAATGAATGACTTAACATTACATCTCAAAGCCCTAGAAAAAGATAAACAAATCAACATCGAAAGCAGTAGAAGACAGGAAATAATTAAAATCAGAGCTGAAATCAGTGAAATTGAAACAATTGAAAAAACTGACAAAACAAAAAGTTGGTTCTTTGAAAAAAATAAATGAAATAGATAAACCCCTGGCTGTGCTAACAAAGAGAAAAAGAGAGAAAACTCAAACTACTACAATACAATACGAAGAGGAAAATATCACAACAGACACATCTGAAATACAGAAGATAATTAAAAACTATTTTGAAAACTTATCCTCCAATAAAATAGAAAATATCCAAGGCATTGACAAATTTCTAGAGTCATATGATTTGCCCAAATTGAATCAGGATGATATACACAATTTAAACAGATCAATTGCAAGTCATGAAATACAAGACACCATCAGAAGCCTACAAACCAAGAAAAGCCCAGGACCGGATGTATAAACAGCCAAGTTCTATAAGACCTTTAACGAAGAACTAATACAAATATTCTTCAATTTATTTCAGGAAATAGAAAAAGAGGGAGAATTTCCAAACTCATTCTATGAGGCCAACATTACTCTGATTCCAAAATCAGGCAAAGACACATCAAAGAAAGAAAACTTCAGATCAATATCTCTAATGAACATAGATGCAAAAATTCTCAATAAAATTCTGACAAATCGAACACAAAAACATATCAAAAAGATAATGCACCATGATCAAGTGGGGTTCATCCCAGGGATGCAAGGTTGATTCAATATATGGAAATCAATAAATGTAATTCATCACATCAATAGAATTAAAGATAAGAACCATATGATCATCTCAATAGATGCAGAGAAAGCATTCAGCAAAATACAGCACTCCTTCATGTTCAAAACCCTAGAATAACTAGGAATAACAAGAACATATCTGATCATTGTAGAAGCTATCAATGCCAAGCCCCAGGCCAACATCATTCTGAATAGAGAAAAATTGAAAGCATTCCCTCTAAAAACTGTAACAAGACAGGGACATCCTCTTTCACCACTTATATTTAACATAGTTCTTGAAACACTGGCCAAAGCAATTTAAACAGATGAAAGAAATTAAACAGCTACAGATGGGAAAAGAAGAACTCAAATTAGCACTATTTGCTGACGATATGATTCTATACCTAGAAGACCCCAAAAATTCCACCAGAAAACTTGTAGAACTAGTAAATGAATTCAGCAAAGTATCAAGATATAAGATCAACACCCATAAATCAAAGGCATTCCTGTATATCAGTGACAAATGCTCTGAAAAAGAAACTAGGAAAACTATCTCATTGACAATAGCCTCAAAAAAAAAAAAAAAACTTGAGAATCAACCTAACAAAAGAGGTGAAAGACCTCTACAATGAAAGCTACAGAACGCTAAAGAAAGAAAGAAGACCTTAGAAGATGGAAAGATCTCCCCTGTTCTTGGATAGGCAGAATTAATATTGTCAAAGTGACCGTACTACTAAACACTGTTATACAGATTTATCTGTTATACATATTTAATGTAATTCCAATAAAAATCCCAATGACATTCCTCACAGAAATAAGCAAGAGACCCAGAAGAGCTAAAGCAATCCTTAGCAGAAAGAGAGAAGCAGGTGGCATCGCTATACCAGACCTCAAACTATACTACAGAGCAACAGAACCCAAAACAGCACGATATTGGTACCAAAATAGACTGGTAGTCCAATGGTACAGAATAGAGAATACAGAGACTAACCCATATAATTATAGTTATCTTATATTAGACAAAGGTGCCAAAAAACATGCATTGGAGAAAAGATAGCCTCTTCAATAAATGGTGCTGGGAAAACTGGAAATCCATATGCAACAAAATGAAATTAAACCCCTATCTCTCACCATGCACAAAACTCAAAATAGATCAAGGACCTAGGAATTAAACCAGAGACCCTGCATCTAATAGAAAAAAAAAAGTAGGCCCAAATTTCATCATATTTGATTAGGCCCCTATTTCCTTAATAAGACTCCTGTAGTGCAAGAATTAAAATCAAGAATTAATAAATTGGATGGATTCAAACTAAAAAAACTTCTCAGCAAAAGAAACAATAAGTGAGGTGAATAGAGGACATACAGCTTGGGAGCAAATTTTTATCACTTGCACATCAGATAGAGCACTAATCTCTAGGGTATATAAAAAAGTACAAGAAGCTAAACACCAAAAAAACAAATAGCCCAATCAATAAATGGGCCAAGAAACTGAACAAATACTTACCAGAAGGTGATATAGCATCAATCTGCAAATATATGAAATAATGTTCAACATCTCTAGCAATTAGAGAAATGTAAATCAAAACTACTCTAACATTTCATCTCACTCCAGTCAGAATGGCAGCTATTAAGAATACAAACGACGATAATTGTTGGCAAGGATGTGGGGGGAAAAGGCACACTCATGCTTTGTTGAGTGGGACTGCAAAATGGTGCAGCCAATATAAGAAATCAGTATGGAGATTCCTTGAATAACTGGGAATGGAACCACCATTTGACCCAGCTATCCCACTCCTCTGTCTATACCCAAAGGACTTAAACACAGCAAAATAGAGGGACACACCACACCAGTGTTTATTGCAGCACAATTCACAATAGCTAAACTGGGAACCAACCTAGATGCCCTTCAGTAGATGAATGGATAAAGAAAATGTGGTATATATACACAATGGAATATTACTCAGCAATGAAAGAGAATAAATCATGGCATTTGCAGGTAAATGGATGTTTGGAGTTGGAGAATGTAATGCTAAGTGAAGTTAGCCAATCCCCCAAACCAACTGCCCAATATTTTCTCTGATATAAGGAGGCTGATTCATAGTGGGGTTAGGAGGGGGAGCATGGGAGGATTAGAAAAACTCTAGATAGGGAAAAGGGGTGGGAGTAAAAGGGAGGGGCTATCAGGGTAGACAAGACAGTGGAATAAGATGAACAACATTACCCTAAATACATGTATGAAGACATGAATGGTGTGACTATACTTTGTATACGATCAGAGATATGAAAAATTGTGCTTTATATGTGTAATATGAATTATAATGCATTCTGCTATCATAACAAACTAGAATAAATTTTTTTAAAAAAATGCAAATGTGAAGTTAATGCAACAATTCCATTTGCAACAGCAAATGTACATGACTTTTAAACTAAAAACTGCAAAACACTGCTAAAACATTAAAGAGAAGTAAGATAAAAGCCATCTGGTATTCTTGGTTTGGTAAACTTAGTAGAGTTAAGACACCAATACTTTGTAAATTGATATGTATACTCAGTGCAATTACTACAGAATTCCAATGACTTTATTTTTTTTCAGAAATTATGAACATTGATCCTAAAACTCATATGAAAATACAAGTGAATTCAAAATAGGCAAATAATCTTTGGAAAGAAGAAAAGACATTGAAAATTCCTATTTCCAGATGGTAAGCCTTACTACAAAGCTAACATAATCAAGATGGTGTAGTACTGACATAAAGAAAGACATACAACTCAATGGGATAGAATTGAGAGTTTATGTGTTTATGGTCAACCGATTTTCAAGAAGAGTGCCAATACCATTTAATGAGGAACAAATCATTTTTTTAATGCATGGTGCCATGACAACCGACATCCACATGTAAAAACAAGAGCTAGCTGGACCCCTTACTATACTATAAACAACTCAAAGTCCTAAATTTAAAGAGAAAAAGTTCTAAAAATTTTAGAATGGAACATAGGTGTAAATCTTCTTGTCCTCGTATTGGACAGTAATTTCTTAGACATCACAACAAAAAATAAAAAGTAGATAAATTGTACTTCACCAAATTAAAGAAAGTGGAAAGACAAACCACAGGTTGGGAGATAATGTGTATAAACTATATATCTGATAAAGGTCTATTACCAAAGATATATAAACCCAACAATAAAAAAGATTAAAAATTGACAAAGGATTTGCATATATTCTCCAAAGAAGATGCAGAAACAGCAATAATCACAGAAAAATATATTCAATATCATCAGTCTTCAGGGAAATGTATACCAAAACCACCTCAGCCCTGTTCCCTGAGCCCCATTTTTATTTATTGATTAATTTATTTATTAATGCAGAAAACAACAATTTTTTTTGGCTAATTTGTTTTTCTGTTTCTTTAGTCACTTCAGTTGCACATTCTGTCAATTCTGAGCATCTCCCTTCACTTAAGGTAAGAAGGCTCCTGCAAGTCTACATGATCGGAGGCATCTTTTCTGGAGTTCTTTCTCCTCTGACATCTACCACAGTGTATCTCACTTGTGTGTCCTCGGTCATCAGCATTTATTCCCACTGGTATCTGATGACCATCTTTTGTCTACTGGCCTTCATTAGCATAAGGCATACAGACTGAAACATCACTTCAGGCTCCTCCTCAGATAACTTCAAGTTCTTTGTCAGATAACTGCTGGTCCTATCTCATCTACCAAGGATATAAGGTATTACTGCTCTCTGATATTTCTCTCATGTCACCTATATAGCTGTCTATATTCTACGATTCCTATGCTGTTCTAATTCTGCCACTCTCCTAAATTACAGCCTGTTAAAGCTTTTCTAGCAAACTCTTGAAACTAAACCTTGGTTCAGGGAATATTTCTGTTAAACTTTCTTGGGATTTTATCTGAAATACAAGATATGGGTCTTTTTTTATGGATGTTATCTCCAAACATAAAGACCTGTCTTAAATAAAGACTCATGACTGAGACTACTTTGCATTATTTGGATTTAATGAGTGATGAAGCGGTAATGATTTATATCTGCATTCCCATCATTCTTTTAGTTCACAAATGGCAGGGCCTATACTTCTGTTTTACCCCTGCTGGCATCTGGCATAATATTCACTCAATATTAACTAAGCAAATATTTACTAATATTTACCTAAGTATTGAATAGACAAATGATGACTCAGCTTACATGTCCCTGCCGTTGTCTAAAACAAATTTATTGCCTACTATTAAAGATTTTGCTTTTGACTGCAGTGATTTCTTGGAACAAACAGCATGGCAGATGGGGTGCAAGAGATGAGAAACATAAACCTAAGAAAAGAGTCTATGGGACATGATACAGTGTGATCAAGAAGAAATTAACCAGTCAGTACTTACAGCATAGGCACATTTCTTTTTCTAAATTAAAGAAGTAAAACAAGGAAGAAAGAAAAGATTTCAGAAATGTCCTTCTATGCATCAATAATATTTCCCACTTTTTTTTCTTGTGTTTCTGGGTATTGAACCCAAATAGGGCCTGCTCGTTTTGTGCAAGAGCTCTACACTGAACTAAATACCTAGCCCTTTTAAATACTTTTCTATTTGAGACAAGGTCTTACTACGGTGCTCAGGCTGGGCTATAACTTGTGATC
This sequence comes from Marmota flaviventris, assembly GCF_047511675.1. Classification (NCBI taxonomy): domain Eukaryota; kingdom Metazoa; phylum Chordata; class Mammalia; order Rodentia; family Sciuridae; genus Marmota; species Marmota flaviventris. Next base: position 35,891,501 of record NC_092504.1, on the reverse strand, counting down.
CTCCTATCTCATCTCTGGAGGAGCTGGTATTACATGTATGCTATCATGCTGTGCCAAAGTTCTTTTATTACTTGCAGGTCTTTCTGACCAAAATAGATGCAAATAAATATTTGTTAGATGACAAATGATAGCACTGGGAAGATGTTAAAAATTGCTATGGTAAATGAACTCAAAGCTATAGTGATAAGAAACCTTGTCCTGTAACAATAATGAGAAACTCGGGTATTTGAAGTCATATTGGTAGGAATGGAATATCCCACTCTGCTTGAGGACATAAGCAAAGGTTGGTATATGACCCAGAGAAACAGCCTGGACTTACAACTTAAGATCATATGTTAGAGAACATAACATTTCACATTTACCTTAATTTTGTAGTTTTTATAGGATCTTGAGTCTGTCATTCACAGACAGTAGTCAGTGTATTGTTTTTGACAGAACCCTAAATGGTTTTAAGTGAGACATGGTGAGAACAAGAGATTTTTGTCCTTTTGAGTAATTGTTACTTGCTTAACAATAACTTTCTTCTCCTGTACAAAGATTAGTGATATCTACTCAAAGTTGATTTCTGTTTCCCTTATGCTTTGTTCAGAATCATTCAGCACAAGCCATATACATCACTCTAATATCCTGTTTCCTATTTTTTAAGACACTCCTGGGTTTCCCATGGTTTATGGTTTGCCTTTCTTGAAACTTAACTTTGATGAGCTTTTACAATACAAAAGACAGTGTCAGTATGTTTGCAATGGCTTGGGGTGACGAGATGAATTCATACTGCCCATTATTTTAAAAATTAATCTATGAGCATTATTGTCCTGCATGGGAAATATCATAAATATTATAAATTTAAGGAATCTAATGCAGTTCAGTCTCTGAGAGGCAAGAGAAACAAAAGAAGAAAGAGGGAAAAAAAATGAAACCAGTGTCTACAGAATACCCCAGGAACCCAAGACCGCCAGGTAGGAAGTGGTTAGTCCGCACTAAACTTGCTGTTCCAACCAGAAGCTCGGAGGCAGTGCGCATGCGCAGCACTCCGCTCCCTTAGCTGGGTCTCATCTGCATCCGGGTCCTCGGGCTTCGCCCTCCCAGTGCCGGCTGGGGTCGCTCGCGGGTTGCTGAGTGCTGCTGTTTCCCGCTGTTCCAGCCTCGGAAAAGCCAGAGAGTCTGCTGGTGAGTTGGGGGATCGGTCCTAGGAGGGAACTTGGGCGGGGACCTGGCTAGCGGTTAGCCTGTGGAGCTTTGTGCCTTGATAGACCAGGGCCGGGTTGGGGTCCCTGGAGGCTCGGGGCGGGGGACCTGTGGTTCCCCGGCCTAGACCCTTTGGAACCTGGCTGGTCGTCCTGTCCGGAATTGGGACACCGATTCCTTGTCCCCTTCTCTCGCGCGCCTTTCTCAGGACTCTTCTCCCGACATTTTTAGAAATTCGTAACAGCCATCCTCATTTGCATTCGCTGTAGTTTGCGGAATGACTGGGCCCAGCCAGTCACGCATTTGAGGTGGGCTGCAGACCTCACGGTCCTGGAGAAGTTCTCCCAGCTCTTCAGGATCCTGCGCCTGCCGGTATGGCCAGGCCGCCCGTGCTGCTTTTCTGGTCCAAGCTTCAGAAACCTTTTCAGATCAGGTACAGGGTGCAGTAGGGAGAAGCTTAGAACAGAGATGTCTAGATTTTTGTCCTAGCCATTCCACTAACTAGCAGTGTAACTTAAGTGTTATAGAAGTTCCCATCCAGCTCTCAAGTTCACAGGTTTGTGTTCAGCTGCCAGTTCCCTAAGTGATGCACATCAGAAATGAATCAGCACCTGCTGAAAGGGCTGGTGCTGTATTGTTTTTTTAAATGCCTTCTGGTCACAATGCTGGAGAATTCCATGAAGCCCCAGCAGTTTGGATCTCTGAAGACTGGCAAAACCAGAAAAGGGCACATCTTAAAATTTTGAAGGCTTTCTTTCCTCTGGGTGAGGTGATTTGTTTAGGACTTTTGGAGGTGAAGTCTATGCCCTGTAGAGAGTTACAAATAAACAAACAAGCCAGGTGTGGTGGTCCACACCTATAATCCCAGTGACTTGGGAAGCTGAAGCAGAAGGATTGCAAATTCAAGACCAGCATGAGCAATGTAGACCCATCTCAAATTTAAAAAAAGGACTGGCGATGCGGTTTAGTGTTAAGATGCCCATGGGTTCAGTCCCCAGTGCTCCCCCAAAACGGGGCGGGGAGTGTGGGGGGGAACAAACACTTGCCTATACCTTGCTTTGAGAGACTTGCTTGAATCTTTTTGCAATTAAATATATTGTGGTTTTTTTTTTCAAATTTAACCCAATTCTAAGAATCACCTATGATATATCTGCAGCTTTCTTAGACTCCCATTTCACATATGTTGAAACACTGCCTAGGAAGAGGGGCCTAAGTATCTGTATTTTTAACAAACATCTTAAGTGATTCTCAACCAATATGGCATATTTGGAGAACCAGTCTTTGAATCAGATACACCTCCACCTCTGTCTAAAACTATTTAATAGCTTTAAGAACTTTAGCAATAAATCTCTTAGAGTTGCAGTTTTCTTCATTTGAAAAGAAAGGATGATAATTTCAACCTCAGGAATTATTGTTTCTATGGCCTTTGTGTCTATTGAACCAAGCATAGTGTTTAGCATATAGTAGATTTTCATAAGTTGGATAAGCTAAGAAAACAGTATGCCCAGGACATAGAAGAAACTTGAAAAGATCTAATGTCCTTCCTGCTCCTTACAGCTTTTTTTTTTTCTTTTTATTAAAAGCTTGCAGACTATTCTTCTTAGAAGTAAATATGTATCTTTGATGATCATATCAGCCAGCAATTATTTTTCCTTTTTTGGTGTGTTTATAAAATTATTTTTGATATTAGGTTATTGATAAAAGGAAGATGAGTCCATTTGTTGGCTGAATTTGACAGTATAAATGCTATTTACATCTTGTTATGCTAGAATTCTAGATTATGGTGGTCATAATTTTTATTGTTTTGTCAGAATTCTAAACTATATTCTTAAGTACATCACTTAGATTCCCTATATTCATTGAAATAAGATCTTTTTTGACTTATTAATTTAAAACATTTGACTTAATACTCTGAAAAGTGTGTGGGTGCAGAACTCAGTAATGCTGAAGCCATGTCAAAAGGATTGGTGTTAATGAATGACCCATTTAAATATAAAACTAAGAATTAAAATCTAAGAATTAATATAGAATATTGTGTATATGTTATACATCTTTACTATATAAAAATCACATTTCTGCATAAATCAGGAGATGTGAATTAGTGTTAAAAATGCTAAAATCCACATTTTCATGATAGATCAATCCATTACTCATTTCAGTATCCATATAATAATTTTTCTTTACTTTAATCTTTTAGACCTAAAATTGGTTTTTGTGAAGCATCCCCCCCCCCAGTTCAGCAGTTTCTTTAGTTTACTTTGTTTTCTTCTGTTTATTTGCTTTTTATTAAAAGTAGCATGTCTAATATTATCTCATTCTTAAAAATTATTTATTTGCATTGGTATCTGCAATGATATATACCTAGCGATGAGAATTATTTCTAGTAGTGAGATTTAAACATTGTTTAACAGAAAAGAGATTTGGTTATTCTGTTATGCCCTGAGTTTTAGCAAGTAACCTAAAATTTGCTTAGTAATGATTGTTACTATTAACTTGTAATCAACAAATGACTACTGCTTTGTTTCTCTTTAGGATTGTTTTATATTGCGTTAGTAGGAGTATGTGTTATACCTATATACAGTGTAGTGTGGTGCTTTTTATATTAAGAATGCCTTAATTTGAATTCTGGCTTTGTTACAACCTGTGTGAGTTCAAATCGTGTGAGTCCATTTTCTTATCTAAAACTGGGAATTTTATTTATTCTTTCCAAGATTATTATAAGCATTAATATGTTTATTTAAATGACCTGACCCACTGTTTAAAACCTAGAATTATTAATTACTGTTTTTAAAGTATAGATTATATTTTATTATGTGCATGTTCTTCTTAATAATTCCCTTTTAAAAATCATCAATATATTACACTTCTATTTGAGTGTCTGTAAAATACTTAAAGTGCTCTACAATGGATTTTTCTCAGGTTGGAACTTCTTGTGTTGGAAGCTGTGTATCACTATAATGAGGCTTGTGATTCTTGATAATTATGACTTGGCTAGTGAATGGGCAGCCAAATACATCTGTAATCGCATCATTCAGTTCAAACCTGGACAGGACAGATACTTTACACTGGGCTTACCAACAGGTAATAAACCACTTTTTAAATTTTAGATACTCAGGTTATCTAAGATTGTGAAATTGTAAAGTTTCTCTTAGTAAAATATTTTTTCTATTCATTTCTTGCCATAACCATTTACATGAGGTAATGTATGAAAACAAAACTGATTGAACCTAATGGCTTTATGTCAGAAGTTTATATATAATCTAGTATTTTATTTTATATATATAAATTTTTTTATGTCAGAAGTTTATATATAATCTAGTATTTTTACACACACACATACATATATATGCATATGTATATATATATATATAATCTAGTATCTAGTATAGTCTAGTATCTAGTCTAATCTAGTATCTAGTATATATATTATATATAATCTAGTATCTACATTTTATTACTATTTTTAAAAAGTTCTGTTTTACCTACTATTCAGAAATGCAGTAGGGAATTTCCTAACAAATTTTGATCATTTTTGTGTTCATTTTGATAAAAGTTATTTGTTTTTAGGAGCATTATTTTCACTATTAATACAATTTCTTAATACCTTACCTTTCTTATTAATCACAGGAGGTACCTAAGTATGTATTGTTGCTTCTTAATTTTACATCACCTGTCATCATCTCTTATTAGCCTTTTATTATTTATTTTCCTTCAAATATAGAATGTTATAATTGAAAAATTATAAGACTGCTATTTCTTTATCACAGAATAAACATAAACATTAATTATAATTATTGAATTCAGTTTTCTGTTAAGTCTTGTCTTAAAAAATGACCAGGAAGTGTGCCATTTGATCTTATGGCTCTTCATTTGGTATTTTTAACCTTTGACTTTGCAAAGGGTGTTATACCTAGAGTCAGAACCACTTCTTGGTTATTTCAAGGCAGTTATTTTATATACCTACACTTGTTTCCTTATCTGTAAGAAGGGTAGGAATAATAATAACTTAAAATGCTGTTTGGAGGCTCAACTAAGTTAGTATGTGCATAAGTCCCCTGCATACTGTATACTCTATAAATTCAAGGCTCTTATAATGTTTTAATCAAATAGACAATTTTCTCCTGTTCCTCCTCCTATACATTCCAACTACATAAAAGTTAATCACAGTTGTTTTCTGCTTTGGTGATTTGCATGACTAATATTTCTCAAGTTGATTTTGTTTATTGTTTTGCTTTTTCCTTTTTGGTCTGGCGCAGTAGATCTTGGTGAGAACAGCAGAGGGGGATTTTTTTTTTTTAATTATGCACAACAGTACTGTACACTTACAGCAGCACCCTCAGTTCTGTAATGTGAGGTGGTCATTGAATGTGACTTCACAGTATCAGTTTGTCTACTGTTATCCTGGGTTACTTTAAGCCTAACTGTGCCCATCACATTGTCTTAATTATCATGCAGAAGTAGATACTTATTTGAATTCTGAAACAGAAAAACTTCAGAATTTTAAATGCTAGCAGTGCTAAACATGTTTTTATTTTTATAGATCTACAACTTTAGCTTTAATTTTGGTAGTATAACTGCTTATTAATGCTCCTACAAGGGGAATATCTCTGGATAACTCTTATTGATGTTTTTTCCCCTATTCATTTTCATTGACTATTGACATGATATGATAATTACATTCCCCTTCCTGATGCTTTTAAAATTTGAACATAAATATATGTGATTGCAGCTAACATGCTATAGAATAATTATTCTTCCACCCAGCACAATTGCTGGCGAATAGCTCTTCAGTATATATTTACTGAAGTGACATTAATGAGCTTGACATTTAAAGGTCTGCATGCTGAGAACTTGACCTGCCTTCCAACCTTATTCCCACCATTCCCAAACACTGAATTGACTCAATGAATTGAACTGCCTGTAGTTCAAAGAATAGGCCTAAACTTAACTGACTTCTTTGCTTCATTTCCATTCATGTTGCTAGCATGGTATACAGTGGAACCCACGAGTTTTGAAATTAGACAGATCTAGATTTGAATCTCTGACTTCACAGCCATTTGATATTTGGCAAATTCTTCTCTTTTTTACTCATTTCTTTCATCCTCAGAATGAGAAAGATAGTGTCAGTTTCCCAAGGTTGTGAGATTTACATGAGGTGATGTATGAAAACAAAAGATCATGTCTTTGGGCCTCCTCCCCGGTCTCTGGTCTATTTTCAGTCACAACTGTGCTGTTCCCTTTGTCAGAATTTCAGACCTTTTTAAAGAGTTAATTAAAATGCCATCTTTTTAAAATCATTTTCCCAACTAGCAACACTATAATCTTTTTGATTAGACTTCTTTTAGTTTATTTAAGATTTTCCTTGTATCATGGTTATTTTGTTCTTAGTTATCCCTATATTACCAGTTCTTATCATACAGAAAAAAATCCTGGTAATCTTTATTTGATCTGAATTATAGTGAAGACTTGCTAAATGTTACTAAATAACAATAGCAAACAAAATATTAAAATTCCCTTAACCAGTTCCCTCTGTACCATATCTTTCATTCATTTCTTTATCTATATTGATTAAAAAGTAGAAAATGAATGTGTTTTTTTGTCCTTATCATTGTGACAGTTTCTCACTTTTTTATCATATATTTTTAAGGAACTCTTCTAATTCTCTTAACAATGAAAAAACAAGATTCGTTAAACCTTCTAGAGAGGAAAAAGAGAAGCATATTTATCCATCTTTGAGATTTCGTGTCAATGAACAGTAAATCTTTGCAAAAGAATTATAAAGTTTAACCACGTAATTTTTACATTATTAATTGCAGTTGAAAATAACATGCTTAGTTTTCAGAAAATCTATTACTTTTCTGTTTTTTTTTAATTTTGTGGTATTTATTATTTATAGCCATTTCTATAACTGTCATCTCAAATGAGAGGCAGCTTTTTGTTTTTTGAGTTTTTTAAATTTATTTTTTAGTTATAAGTGGACACAGTATCTTTATTTTATTTTTATGTGGTGCTGAAGATGGAACCCAGTGCCTCAAGCATGCTAGGTGAGGTCCCCCCGCCCCTTGCAGTTTTTTTACACCCAAATTTCCTCTTTTTATTTGATTTTTGTTGTTGTTCAGAGACTGTTAATTTCTAACAAACTTTTACATGCTACTTGGGTATATATTTTATATGTAGGTTTTGTATTTTCTTTCTGGTGATGGTTGTACTAGGAATCAATACTCCAATCAGAATTGGGAAGGTCAGATTAGTTGTTATAGAGTGCTGTCAATCTAACATGAAAAAAATAGAGCAAATTTAGAAAACAATGAAGGAGACCATTTGCAATTGGCTAAATCTATTTCTTCATTGTGTCATATCATGAATCACCAACAAACAAATCTCTTTCCAAATATCAATTAATTTTATAAAACATATAAAAGAATCACATTATAAAAACTAAAATCAGGGGCTGGGGTTGTGGCTCAGTGATAGAGTGCTTGCCTAGCATGGGTGAGGCACTGGGTTTGATCCTCAGCACCACATAAAAATCAAATAAAGTTATTATGTCTATCTACAGCTAAAAAATAAATGGTTAAAAAAAAAAAAAAACTAAAATCAAGCACTTACTGCCAAGATTCCATTTCCTAGAAGTTCTCTCTGTTTTAAATACTTAACACTTCTGATTCTCATTTACACATTTTAGTTGATATGTGCTAAAGATAACAGGAAATGAAAAACAGGAACTCCAGTTAAAAAGCTGTAGGGCTAATATTCCTCACTCTCAATTTCAAAATTCACTGTAGGGACAGTACTTAAATTTGGCACTAGTTCTCTTTTTTGTTAAGTGGTCAACACTTATCCTATTTATATATCAATTTATACTAGAACTTGAGTTTATTTTATTTCATTTTTCAAAAACTGGGATGTTTAGTTTTCTTTTAATTCAAATATGCTCTTTACAAGGTAGCTTGTAAAGAAGCTAATGTATATTTGTTAATTGGATATGTATTTAGATTAATAATTGCCTAATAAATTAAAAATACAGAATTAAGAAAAGAATTAAAGTAAGCATATAGAAATGTTTTTTAAGATGAATTTTCAAGTTATGTTAGAAAATGGAATCTTTATCTATTTTAGGGAGTACACCTTTAGGATGTTATAAAAAACTAATAGAATATCACAAGAGTGGAGACCTTTCTTTTAAATATGTGAAGACTTTTAACATGGATGAATATGTAGGTAAGCTCTTCTTGAATTACATATTATGTTTTTAATTAAATGAATATATTTTTAGAAAATATATATATTTAATTTATGTTTTGAATATAATAGGAATATACCGCTTCATGTTGAGATTGGGAATTCACGTAAAAATTTGTATTTTTTATGTGGATAACACAGTATAGTAGCAAGAATACAAGAGGAGAATACATGACTGGCCACTTACCAGTCATGCAACTTTGAGCCAATCCATTCACATTTTATGGTCTCTTTTTCTCTCTCTTTTTTCCCTTAAGGCACAGTTAAAACTAGTGATGTGAGGATAAATTAATGTATGTAAAAGTAATTAGTAAAATATATGTTTCAGATTAAAAACCATATATAACTGTGAAGCTTTTTTTATGATGTATTGAGTGTTATCTTGCTTAACTGGGAAGATCTCTGATTCATAGAAATTCTGTTAAAATATAAATATAGGAATACACTTTTAACAGAAACATAAGTGATAGCCCCACAAATTATTATGATTCAATATACTCTGCATAGATACGGGAGGAATAGAGTAGTAACATGGCCAACATTTCAGTTGAACAGTTAATTTAACAAATTTAGTTAATTTAATAAATTTAGTAAATTAGCTTCACTGCTGAAAACTTCATGTGTTCAAGAAATGTATAGTAAGTGCACATGGCCTAGACTGCCTGTGTTTGTATTCCAACCCCTCTGTGAGCTACAACCCCTCTATTTTACTTGCTCATCTATAAAATGAGGATAATAATATTTCCATGGGTGTATTATAAATTTATTGTGTTACTACATATCTGTGGTATGTTATAATACTGGGCATATAACAAGCAGGCATTCCACATTAAAAATATTTTTAAATTAAATACAGTGTGAAAAAGCTTTACTTCTGGAAATAGTTACTTTTGTTTATTAAATTCATTTAGGACTTCCAAGAAATCATCCTGAAAGCTACCATTCTTATATGTGGAATAACTTTTTTAAGCATATTGATATAGATCCTAACAATGCTCATATCCTTGATGGAAATGCTGCAGATTTACAAGCAGAATGTGATGCATTTGAAAAGAAAATAAAAGAAGCTGGAGGAATTGATCTCTTTGTTGGAGGTATGTAAACAATTTTGCCACTAATTATTTGTTTTTTAATTCTTAAATTAAGTATTTTAAAATTTAAAAAAATCTTAACTTTGTATAATACTCAGAAATAGCCTGACTTCCATTTTTTAATTTTCATCAAACATAATCTTAAAATTCTAACAGTTAATGCTCAGAATTGCTTAAATTATATTTTGAGAGGTAGGTTCCAATCCCTGTTATAGTCTTCTAATTATCTCTTTAAGTTTGATAGTTTACCACATCATAAAAAATGAATGACCTGTTTACTTCCTAAATGATAGCTTTATCTTTAATATTTAATACTTCAGTGCAGCCTATTTATCAAATTAGAGTTGAATCTAAAAGTTTGCATAAGAAATGGGTAGATTGTAGCAGGTCACTTAAATTGCTTCATATCACTAAGAAAAATCAGATTACAGTGATCTAAGACTTTTTATTTATCATCAACCTTTAGATAGTATGAGTTAAACTATGTAATTATTTTAATAAATTCCAGTGTATGAATATTAAACTGACCAAATTTCACTTATAATTTATGTGTTCATATAAATATATATATTTATGTGTGTGTGTGTATGTGTGTATGCGCAATGTACTAAAAATAGGAATGTCTTCCCTTGTAATAATATGATTTTCTGTTATCAGTACAAAGCATCTGAGACATCTAGCCAGTTGCCATCTGAATAGTGTATCAACTAAGCTAAAGCTAAAATTAATTTCACCAGAGTTTTTAGTATTCAACTAAAATACTAATGCCTTAAATTAACATATATTACCTATCTGTATACGTATATTTTATAATTTACTTATTAGAAAAACACTCATAATTACATGAATTAGAAATATGTTAGTTTATGATTGGAATAATTGAGTATGTTTGATGTAGTTGGTTGCAAAATTGGGTTTTGCTGTGAGATATAAATTTAATCCTATTTTGGCCACTTGCTCTCTGCATGTCCATGGTAAGTTTATTGAACTTCACTGTGTTTATAAATAAGATTAATATTAACTGTTCCAAAATCTGTGAAAATTAATCACACCATAACATGTTTAAAACAGTGCTTAATATATATTGATACTCTGTAGTTATTTTTTCAGTCTTGTTCTTTTTTCTAAACTACAGCTGCTGACATAGTTCTCTCTCCTGAGGAGGTTTTTATTAAATTAGTGACAGGTTACTCAATAAGATCAAAAAATCTTTGAGGAAATATATCATTTATTTTCTTGTGTAGATAGAATGTTTATTTATATGACCAAGAATCCAAGTTAAACTATTTTGTTTTTCAAAATAGAAAGTTATATATGTTTTAAATAAAATTTGCTAATATTACTTAAGCAGTCCTTAAAGGAGTGCTTACATGTTCCAGTTTTGTACTATGGATAATTTTGACATAATTACCATTTGCTCCAGAGACAATAAATGTTTGAGAATGTTTAGGGAGTATACTAACCATCCACTCTTTAGATTATCTAAACTCTATACCAAACTGAAGTAGAATCACTGACCTAACCTGTTTATCTTACTTTTATTGAGAATTGTTTTCACTTATTTCTTTGGGCCAAAGAAAGCAGTTATAGTTGTTAGAGCTTGTTAGTTGTTAGAGGTTGCTTATTAAACATGGAAAAAAAATGTCTTCATTGTGGAATTTTATTTTCCCTGTTAATTTATTGACCTTATATAAGAATGTAGTGCCAGGAAGTAGAGTTTAAAAATGTGATAAGATCTCCCTATTTTGTTCTTTGCCTGCTTTCCAGAAAGCATTCATAGCTTAGTGTAATTTTAAAAACCGTAGCTCACTTATCCCAGATTTTGCTAGAACACTTTTCATTCCCTATAGCTGTAAGTCATTTCTCATATGTCTTTTTAGATAAATGTTTTGGGAAGGTTTCCTCACTACAGCACCTCAGTTTTCTTTTCAAAGTAGATTGAGCATGAATTATAATTTTTTATAGTTATCACTGACTACTTAAAAAAAATAGATTTTTTAAAACCAGTTTGTCTTAAGCTTTCTATAGTCATCTCCCCCACACCAAAAAAGAAGAAAAAAGAGAAAGAGGGAAAAAAAAAACAAAAACAAAAAAACTTTTTCAGAGCGTTCCCTTGTCTCCTCCAATAACATCCTTATTATACTCTGATAAGCCCAGGTCTGACATTGTCCATATACCATCTAAAGTCTATAATTACTCTGCATGAAAAGAGAAAGGTTAGCTTACTAAATTTTCTTCTTCTACTTGGGATAATTTATTTATTAGATATGTATTCATGAAAGAATCTCATTTGATTCTTTTCCTTTGTTGATCTAGGTTTGTTATCATTGGACTTTTCAAGATGAGGCTTGATATCAGGGTCTTACCACTTACCCTTCTTTTGTTCCAGGGTTTGGTTAATAAAAACACTAAGAACTGTGCCAAATGGGATCAAAATATCAGCTTTATTAAAGGTAAAGTTGGACTAGAGATTGCAGGTTGGCTTGAAGCCAGAATGGGGTTTTCTCCTCCTCCCCTCTGAATTGGAAACAGAACTTAGAAGAGCTGAAGAATGTTAATCTACTTTTACTTACTCCAGGGAATTAGAGCAGGAGTTTTCTTTTCTTGGTGAAAAAGAGAAAGGAGGAAGTACATCTTCTTAAAAGTTCTCATTCTTCCTCTAATGGCAAAAGTGTTCAAAGAGAGGGTAAAGTATAACATGACTTCTTAATGTACCCAAGTAACAAGATACACAAACGTGGCATTTTCTAAATAAAATATATTAACATAAGAAATATCTCAAAGTTTTTTTTTTTTTTTTTAAGTAAAAACAGTAGGAAAAACTTCCAACCTTTTGTTTTTTTTGGTTACATGAGTGAATTCTTTGGTTGCCAGTGATATGGACAGACTAATGGGACCAGAAGTGAATTAGTTGGAATGATTCTGAGGCAACTCAAAACCGAAGGAAGAGTTGAAACAATAAGTTTTTGGAAAAAATAAGTCTTTGGAAAAATAAGAATCAGAGAACCTAAGATCTCAAAAGTAAGAACTCATCAATCTTTTCTCTGTAGTGCTCTCATCCTGTGCCTCAATTCTAGATGTCTTCTGATTTTTTTTTTTTTTTTTTTTTGTATTCCAGGTCAAGATTCTAATATGAAAAGCAGTTATAGATTTGTTTATCTTGGGGCAAGTGCTTATATCTAGACAATAATCTCTATCTAAAAGGGACATAGGAAATGATAATTGTTTACGCCCTTGTGGTGAGGGAAGTAGAGCAACAAGTGGGAGAAACTACTGAGTCTGCCAAAAAATAAAAATCATCCATTCATTTATTCAGCCATTATCTATTTAGTACCTCCTATATGTAATTTATTGTTCTCCTGAACTTTACATACTACCCACAGAACTATAATAATATAGGAAAGACATATAATCCACACAGTGAGTTTTTGAGATGTTTCATATAGATGTTGATATCTCACTTTAGACCTAAAGACCAAAGAGTCATTAGCAGAATTATATACGTGTGTATATGTATATTTTATATGTACATATATATGTAATCAGAGACCTCAGTTTTTTAGTTACCCATGTCCAGTAAACAAATGTGTCAAGGCTTTTCTGTTAACTATGCTCATAGCTTCAGCTTAGCTGCACACTTTTGTATGGTTCAAATCACCAGTGAGAGCTCCAGTGTTGATCTTAGTACACTTAACCGTTTTTTTTTTTTTTTCTTTTGAAGCTTTTATTCTCCTGGTTCCATCCTTTCCTCTTTACACATGTAAATATAGATGTAAATATAAATATTTGTGTATATGTATATCTAAGAAATAATTTTATTAGAAACCTAGAAATTTACAATTATAATTAAAACATATTTAGATGCAAATATTTACTTAATAGTTGAAAAAATATGCATATTTATCACGTGTGTTATCACGTGTGTGTCCTCACATTAAAAAGGTATGTCCCCACATTAAAATTTCCTGGATTTTTTTGTGCTTTGGTGGTCTATATTTGCTTAACAGCTTATTTATTTCTTCATCATTCTTTAAAACTAGGTTATTCTATGTCATATTTTACCTTGATTTGGGCTGGGAAATTCTCCCACTAAGACTGAGAATAGTTCTGTGTGATTTTTTTTGTTGTTTTAATTATATTTTAGATAGATGTGTGTGTGTGTGTGTGTGTGTGTGTGTGTGTGTGTGTGATGTGTGTGTATGTGTACATTATAGTGTCAAATGTTATTGACATAGATTATAGTGAAAAATGTTTGAAAAAAAAATACTCTCCTAATAGTTTCTTTTCTTTCTTTCTTTATTTTTTGATGCTTATATATTTTGGTGTGATTACAGTGCAGAATTAGTGATATTTTGGTTGCATTATATTTGTAATAAAAATATTATCTTGTCCAATGTATACATTGTTTTAATTGAGGAAACTATACTACACAGAGTCTACTAGTTTATTGCCCCTTCTAGACTAAAACCAACAAATTAAAGTGTGATATAAAGACCACTTGGTTAGCCAGGCGTGGTGGTGCACACCTGTAATCCCAGTGGCTTGGGAGGCTGAAGCAAGAGGATTGCAAGTTCAAAGTCAGCCTCAGCAACTATGGCCCTAAGCAGCTCAGTGAGGTCCTGTTTCTAAATAAAATATAAAAAGGGCTGGGGACATGGTTCAGTAATTAAGCACCCTGGGTTCAATCCCCAGTTTTAAAAAAAGACCACTGTGTTAGGAATTAGAAGACTTGAATTTGAGTTTGTATTTACCAAATTGTGATCTTAAATGAGTCTCTTATGTACCTTAAGCATCAAAGATTTCTGTCTTAATAAAAAGTGAAGGACTTGAAGGAAATAGTTATGCCTAATCTTGCCATCTCATAAGATTGTTACACATATGTTGTGATGATGTATGTGAAAATACTGTTATGAATTGTTATATTAAGGTAGTACTTAATTTTACTGCTGTTATTAGAATCATACCAGATCAATGTTATGCTTATAGAAAAAAATGGAAATATTTTGTTGAATGAAATGCAGAAACACATTTTAATACAGTATTAGAAATTCAGCTAAAAATTATGACAAGGTAAGTGTGTTATGAATTTTTGCTCATAAAACCATGTTAAACCTTGAGACAATTTAAATGAGAGAAAAATAATTATTATTTTTTTTGGTATGTGTGTATTTCTTTTTAAAGGAATTGGTCCAGATGGTCATATCGCTTTCAATGAGCCAGGATCCAGTTTAGTGTCAAGGACAAGATTAAAGACTCTAGCAATGGATACCATTTTGGCAAATGCAAAATATTTTGATGGAGATTTGTCAAAAGTGCCAACTATGGCCCTCACTGTTGGTGTGGGGACAGTGATGGATGCTAGAGAAGTAAGAATTCTATGTTCTTTATATATTATTTTGATGTTTATATATTTTGGAGTAATTATTATGCAGAATGATTGATATTTGGTCACATTCTCTTTTTAGTGATTTTTTTTTTTTTTTTTTTTTAGTGTTCAGCTTTTTTGTCAGTCTCATAGTTAGATTTAGAAATCAACTAACTTTATCTTTTGGAGCTATAAAGAATTAGCAGCACCTTTTTTTGAGGTACTGCTTCACTTGATTATTCCTGCTTCACAGTTGGAGGTCCTAAAATCTTAAGCAATCACATGGTTTGTTTTTAATTGAAATAAACAGTATTGTGAAAGGACTGCTGGGACAGATGCAGTGGTAGCCCACTATATAATGTGGAGCTCCCAGGATGATTTAGTATACATAGAGGATAGACCAGTTAGTTTCTAGCTGAAAAGGAACCCATCGAATCCTAGATCTATTCTAAATTTAATGCACATGCTCTGAAAAGTAGACCCTGTCAAATTTTTAAGTTTTTTAAATTAATTTGTCATTACCTTCCTTGAGAATAACAGGAAAAATTATAGTCAGTTTATGATTATTAGTGGTTAAATTATGTGGAAGCCTAGAAATCAGTTATTTTCTGGTAGCCAGATTGGATAGCTCAAAGTGGATAGAGTATTATTAAAAAGTCTATTTTAATTATATTTAGACTTGAACATATAAATAGAATTATCATTGAAATATGGGTATTTCTCATCTAAATATCATAAGTATTTGAAAAATATCTTTTAATGAATGAAAATTTATAGTAAATAAGTTAGAAAAAATATTTTAGAACAATTTTATTTCTGAAAAATGAAACAGTTTTCTAACATTTAACAAGATATAAGTTTTAACCCAATTCTTATGTTAATTTTTAGAATGAACAGAATATTCAAATACTGATTTTTCCCCCTACTTTGAATCAAATTTTCCAACAAAATTATGATGTCATTCACCTAACAGCATCTTTTTCTAAGTATTACTGGAAATTATCATTATAAAACTATTCCAGGGCTATGTCATTTTGCTTAGGACCTATCTTAGTTCTTTGATTTTTTTCATAGCATTCTTTTGAAGCAAGTTTTTTTATTTATTGATTTTTTCTATCTTTAATTATAATGGTTTAATTTATTCTTAGATTCTCTTTTCCTAACAAAACGAACTGTTCTTTGGTGTCATTTTCTTTAATAGCACATACACTTAGCTACTGTTAAGTGGAAAGATTTAAATATAGAACTAAATTCAAGTAGTGAATTCATTGATATATATATTCACATCATGGCAGCTCAGATAATGAGGATCTTCTGAACACACCTTGGACGTTATTTCATATTTCATCAAGATTTTGGAAATTTCAACTAGATTAGGAACCTCATAGGCTAATAGCCTCAATTATCAAACTCTTTCCTTGCTTTGGGGTCTTCACGATGACACTATGTCTAGAATGCTCTTTTCCATTCCTTGCATGGCCAACACTGCACCATTTAATTTTCATGTTTTTCTCTTTATCATCATACTCATAGGCAAAATTATTTTCTTTTATTCTGTCATACCACTCTGATATTTTCCTTTAGGTAGCACTTGTCATAATTTGTAATTATTTTAGTATATTTACTGATTTAATATGTTTTTTCACTAATTTATACTCTGCATGAATTTATGAGGCATGTATATGTACTCCCTCATACTGTCTGTCACATAATAGGTATTAAGCAACTGCTGGGAATAGTTTGAATGAAATACTTAGGTTCACAATTCATTTTGGACAAAATTGGTCCTATTCACTACAGCTTGTTTATCTACCTGAACCACTAGAAATGATTTTTGTTGACTTTTGGCTATTTTTCAAAGCCAATTTACCTGGAAAGGAAATTTGGGTCAGGTGCGGTGACTCAAGTTTGTAATCTCAGCAGCTTGAGAGGCTGAGGCAGGGGAATCTCGAGTTCAAAGTCCATCTCAGCAACTTAAGGAGGCCCTAAGCAACTCAGTGAGATCCTGTCTCTAATAAAATACAAAAAGGGGGTTGGGGATATAGCTTAATGGTTAAGTGCCCCTGGATTCAATTACAAGTACCAAAAAATTAAAAAAAAAATGATTAAAATTTGTTTTTACTAAATTATATTTAAAAATTAATGCCATATATTATGAAGATAATCCCCCCAAAAGACACAAGTACTTTTAGCTATTGTAACATCTTTAGAATTATTTTATTAATTGTAACTATTTGCATAGTTATTCTTACGAATTAAAGCAAAGCCAATAAAACTTAAAATCAGCTTTTCACTTCCTTACTGAAAGTCACACAGATTATCAATGACTTCTTAATTGCTGAAACTACCATCTTCTCTGCAAGTCCCATCCTAAATCATGCTTGTGTCCAGTCTTCACCTATCCTATTCACTATATTAATTCCTGGATAAGTTTATCAAAAACATTGTTCAGTTTATTATTCATCTGTGTAATTGTGAGTTTCTATTATCTCATCACAGGATCAAATCTAGCCTCTTTGTTTAGCATATCAGTGTCCAGTGTCCAGCTATTTCCTTTCATTTCCTTGTGCTCCATCCTTACCAAACTTTTAGCTTTTTATTGACTACTCCTTAACTGTCTGAAAGGATCCTGTATATAGAGATTTTCTATTTATTCTTAAACTTGATTTTCTAGAGGAGCTACTCTAAACTTTCCTCAACTCCCCCAGAGAGTGTTACTTCATGTCACCATTATGCTTTATTACATTTTATGTATTGTACATATTGTATATATTTTATACATTGAGTACAATAGTTTCTTTCTGTATCTCATCTTCTGGCATCCTTGCCATCTTCAGACTGTATGGTGCGTAAGAATTTAGAAATGAAAATCTGAAAATCATGTATTTTCTGCTTCCTGTTTCTTCCTAGGTAAATCTTTAATCCTTAATTTCCTCACATATTAAAAATTGCATTTTTGATTTAAATATCTACTAGGAATGGATACAGTGGGTTAAAAATACAGTTTTTGTAAGCTATAAATATCTACTTGTTGATGGAATGATTGCTTAAATGTGAACTATCACCCAAATGTGCTTATCTCATAACCTTTTAAAATAGTGTTATTGCAATACATTTATTATTTAAGTAGCATGAGGCTATATCATTGCAATATCTGCCTGATCATTGATTCTCAAACGTCAGTTCATGCATAAGAATCACCAGTGTTTTTTCTCAGTAACCTGTATTATTACAGAGTTCCTTCCGTAATACATGCATCAGTCTTTAAAGAACACATTGGCTATTAATGCCCAGCAAGAAAAACTAATTTACAGATTCATTAATTAATGTTTTATTTATCTTATTATATCAAACATAGTTAATTACTGTTTTAAAAGATGAATGTTTTAAGAGATGAATGCTTTATAGCTACATTAAATTCTTTGTTGAGCTTGTATACCTAAGAACAAGATTTATCAATTAAAAAAATTAGTGGAAATCCATACATATCTTAATATATTCATGGACTTGGGTTTAATCAAGATATATCTTCACAGTGAAAACTGAATAGTAAATTGTGATAAAAAAGAAATGTTGTAATATCCTGATCTATTAGTGTTTCATTTCCTCCTAGTTATAAAATATGCACATATACGTGTATAAAATGTCTATGATGTTATACATATTTTAGAACTGCAAATATCTAATGTTTTTAATTATAAGGCAAATTATGTAAGGATTCATAACATTAATTTATTCATGTGTATATTCTAAGTTGTAAAATCAGATTGACTTGCTCCTAAAAAATGATAAAGGGACGATTCATTTTGACATACATATACACTTACAGTTACATATGTTCTTTGAATTATTTCATAGGCAGTTAGGAATTTAGGAGCATGAACTTGGTTTTTTTCTAAATTTTAAGTTTCAGGCATATGTGCCTAAAAGGCAACTCCTGTGTTTAAGTGGATCCCTAATTCTCTTAAGTTCAGTTTTTGTTTGAAACAACTTTGGATAATCATATATGGTAAATGAAATGATCTTAAACACTTTAAATATCTGTTGTTTTAGAGTCTTTCTGCTTTTCTGTAATAGTATCTGGAGTAGAACAATTTGGTGTATCATTCCAAATTATGTAAATTTTTTGAAGACCCATAATTCTTCTTTTGCAAGACATACC